>NC_132796.1:18880000-19505000 GCF_048418805.1 Vulpes vulpes | reverse complement strand
GGTCCCATAATACTGTACATGTTTTTCTTTTACAGTACTTCTCATGTTATGCCATAATCTGTTTTCTTGGCTGTCACCCCAACAAGGCTCATTGAGGGCCAGAAACATCTTGCTAACTATGGAATCCTCCATGTCTAGTGAGAGTGGAGAATTTTTACATGCTTGTCTAAGAAATTTCTGTCCTAGTTTTATCATGGAATAGCTGTGGGACTTAAGGCAAGTTTTTAACCTTTTGGTAGCTCAGTTCCCCTTGTGGTAAAGTTAAAAGGGTGTGTACTAAATGAACTGATTCTATCTTTGGTTTTCTATCTTTTGATGCCTTACTCTGATTTGGATGCGGTTCCCAAATTCTTACTCACTGCTTAGTCTCTTCTACTAAAGCGGGGGCTCTTAATTTTCTTTTGGTGTTGTGGACTTCTATGGATGGACTCTTATGGACGACTACCAAGAATTACGTTTTTTAAATGCATAACATAAAACACATAGGATCACAAAGGACTCTATATTGAAATCACTGCAAAATACTTCCAAAAACAAAATTATAGGAATCTATCCTCTTTATGCATTAAATAAAATGAGAGCTCTAATAACTCCTGTATTTGTGAATTGGTAATTAGCAGAAATGGTATGTCAAGAAATCTGCCATAAGTGTAACATTGTATGAAAATATCTGTGCTTTCTACCGATGACAAAGTCCCAGATACTGCTGATACTTCTGTCCTTTATTGCCTACACTAAAATTGAAAGAAATGCTGAAGTTCAGTTAGAGATGAGCGCAAATAAAGTTGTAATTTCTTTCCCCATCTAAGTTCATATACCCCTTGAATCAAGAATTCCTGCCCTGGGGTGTCTGGGTGGCTCAGTCAGGTTGAGCATTCAACTCTTGCTTTTGGCTCAGGTCATGATTTCATTGGTCTTGGGATCAAGCCCCACTACAATCCATGCTCAGCCAGGAGTATGCTTGAAACTTTTCTCCTTCTGCACCTCCCCCTGCTTTCTTTCTCTTTCAAATAAATAAATCTTGGTTAAAAAAAAGATTTAAGAACTCCTGCCCTAATTTGTCACTATACTTCACACTTTTATACACATGTGACATTCCATTACAAATGCAGAGCCTTCAGAGTCTTCTCAGTATTTGTCCTTGGGTATAGGAATGGGGACGGCTTGGCACATACAATTCTCCTGAGAAAGAGCCCTTAACATATGGGAGTTGGCCTGGCACTCACAGCTGGGCTTTGGTGCTTATCCTGGCTTCCTAACAACACCCAATCTAGAACAAAGCCTGGCTTCTTTGAATTTGCCCCCAAATCACCCAACCAAAGCCCAAATCTTTTTTCTTATTAATTTTCTTTTTAAGATATTATTTTTTCATGAGAGACACACAGAGACATAGGCAGAGGGAGAGGCAGGCTCCCTGTGAGGAGCCGGATGCGGGACTCAATCCCAGGACCGCGGGATCACGCCCTGAGCCCTAGGCAGACGCTCAGCCCCTGAGCTGCTGAGGCGTCGCCCAAATCTTTTTTCTTAAGTAGGCTGCAACACCAAGGCCACCGTGGAGCCCAAGGTGGGTCTTGAACTCAAGACACTGAGATCAAGACCGGAGCTGAGATGGACAATTAGATCCTTAACCCACTGCGCCACCCCAGGCAAATCAGCCCAAATCTTGTAATAAATCTAGCACGCACTCACTGAGATGCCCCGCTGTGCCAAGTTGCGTGTTTTCCTGGCAGCAATGAGACATAATAAACCCAACTTGTTCAACTACAGATGTGTTCCCAGTGGTCTTTGGCTGGAGGGCAGAGACACGGCCCCACACAAGCCCCCACAATCTTGCGGATGCTCGCCTGGATGAATTTACACTTTCTATGGGGTGAGGACGTGTAATACAGATTGAAATATGAAATACACCCCCATTATGAGACAGTATAACAATTATTTAGACGAGATCACAGGCTTCCCACTTTTTCCATGTGGCCTTCCTCTCTGTGCCTCGGTTTCGTCTTCTACTATATTAAAAATAATAATCGTACTCACCTACCTGGGTTGTCGGAAAGATTAGATGAGTATGTGTAACGAGTTTAGATCAGAGCTGAGCATATAGTAAGCACCGTGTTAGTGTTTGCTATTCTTGTTAATTAGATAATTATTCTCATTATTGCCTTTTCTAGTAGCATTAAGGGACATCTGATTCCCAGAGAGGGGCATATGTTTAAGTATTTTAAAGGGAAAAAAAAACCCCAGGGCCTTTCGAGACTAAAGGACATAGCGAATTAGATTAAATTCAAAACCTTAGGAACTTCCAGCCCACAGTAAAAAAAAAAAAAAAAAAAATCTGAAAACCTTTTGTGAGATAATTCCAGGCCCCAGGGGTCGGCTGCTTCCGGCTGTGAGACTTTCAAAGCCGCCCGAGACCAGCCGAGCGCCCCCGCCCGGCGGCCTCGGCGCACAGGATTCCCAGCCCACGCCTCTGGGCACCCAATCGCGGCAGCGAAGGCCAATTCCCAGCGCGGCGCGACGCCCGGCACCTCCCTCCCGGCGCCCCCGCGGGCCGCCCACACTGAGCTGGCGCTTTCCTGCCGCCTAGCAACGACCGCCGCAGGGGAGGAGCCTCCGGGAGGCGGGGCTTGCGTTCGCTCGAGGCCTGAGGAGCTACGCGCTACAGCTCAGCGACGCCGCTCCGAGACCAGGCTTCCGAGCTAATCCTTCGCGGGATCGAATTGGCTGTACGGCAGTCACCCGCCCCGCGGCCCACTAGGGGACAGAGGAATCAGGGCCCTACCCGGCCGCCGTAGCCGCCTCTCCGTAGTGGGCGGGGCCGGGGCCGGGGTGACCCCGCCGGAGCCACCTCTGCCAGCAACATGTTCAAGGTGAGAGCGTGGAGCCGGGTCACAGCTGTCATCGCCCCCTCCCGGCCTCGCGGAGCCCTGGCTGCGCTCTCGTGGGCTTTTCCGAGGGCAGGCCCAGTTTGCCCCAAGGCTTTTCCCGCCTCCGGGGCGGCTGCGTCCCAACCTCATGGTCCATTCACTAGTCCGCGGGGAACTAGAGGTTGGCGGGCGGAGGCGTGAGACCCCGTGATGGGTAGCTGGGTGGGCCCTCTGGGTCTTACTCTCTTGAATAAAACACTTTGAAAAGTTAAAGTACCCCCCAAAGTAGTCACGCACCCCACCGTCCAATGGTGCCCTGTTGGGTTCGTGGGTAAGGAGAGGCCAGCTCAGGGCACTGCAGAGTTCGGCTTTGGTTGCCTGGTGGAGTCAGGTTTCAGAACCTAATGTGTGAATGGGGGAGGGTCACCTTTGGAGAGGCTACTGCAGGATTTGGGGAAGCTGCTATGGGAATGGCTGGAAGGGTGGGAAGCTACAACTTAGTTCCCCTCCTGAGTGGGCATTATTTAGTATGAACAAGTCGACCCCCTCCTTTACATTTTGCAAACTTATGTCTTTTGAAAGAAATCGCCTTTCACAGTGAAGATTTTCGAAAATCTTCTTTTTTAACCTGAAGCCATTATTCTACTTTTTAAAAAACTAAACGATGTTTTCCATCATGAGAAATTGCAAGCTACCAGAGATTACTCTACAAAATTGAGTCTTCAAGAAGCCTAGCACCCATAAGATGGTGCTAATGAAATCTCAAATTTGTACTACTCATTGAAAGGTTTTATTGTGCGTCTGCAATGTGCTTTGGGCACATTAGGACAGGTTATAAAATCAGCATGGATTTAGCCCTCCAGTTCTGCCATTGCCACTTTCTAGGTGGGTGACCTTGGGCACATCACTTTTCTGTGCCTGTTTTCTTATCCATGAAATTGGAGGGAATAGCATATACTTCATAGGGTTGTTATAAGGAATAAATAAGTTAGTATATGTAAAGTACTTGGAACAGCCCTTGGAATATAGAGGTGCCATCTAAGTATTTGCTTTTATTTTGCTTTCAGGCTTGCTTTCAGGCTGCTCCCAGTTTAGTTACCACGGCAGATCCTATAAGCAACTTGCATTCATTCGATAAATTTGTGTTGTGAATACCTATTATGTGCTAGGAGCTCAGCTCAATTTTAGGGTTGCAACAGCAAAGGATATGCTGTGATCAGTTTATATGGGTATCGATAATGTACTATGGTAGTAGAAAGGAGAGCAGGATGTCCTCTGCTTCAGGGGTTTCCTTCTGCACTGGGTGGGGGTTCTTAACCTGTGGTCTTCAGCCCCTCAGAGGGCCTGTAGATAGAATTCAGTCCTTAAACTCTGATGGGAAAAAGTCTTTATTTTCACCAATCTGGAGCTGAAATGTAGCATTTACTTTGGTTATGAGTGTAGGTAACTTTCAGTTGGATGTTGCTGGATAACAAGCCAGTGCAAACCAGTGTCTTAAAACTACAATGATTTATTATTTCTCACTGTCAGTGGGTTGCCTGGGCAGTCTTGTTGGCATCCCTAGTGGGTGAATTCAGCTGGTGGCTAGACTATAAGGTGGCCTTACTGCCATATATGGCAGCTTGGTGCCCCTCATTGTGCCTACCTTAAGCTTCCTCACCTGGCCACTGGGTTCCAAGAAGGCAAGTCTGATTGCACAAACACTTAACTGCTTGCATCACATTTGCTCATGTCAAAACAAGTCACATAGCCAAGCCCAGAGTCAGTATGGGGGCACTACACAAGAGCATGGATATAAGGAGGTTCATTGGGAGCAATTAATTTAATAAGCTAGTACAGCAATAAATCACAGTAATATTAACAGTACCTGTCATCAGTAGAAGTCACAGGACCAATACATGTCACAGACATTTTCATATCACAGTTGTTAGAGATCTCAAGGCATCATTTATGGTCATCACTACTTCAAAATTATAGTAGTTGTAAGACTGTTAGGTCTTTTTATTTAATGAGGTAATGAGTATATATTACTATATCATATGTTGTGATTTAAAAATGTTTTTATACTATTGAAGTATAGTTGGCAGTTTATGCAGTTAGAAGCATTATTTTGAGAACAGGTCCGTACAAAAACGGACAAAAAAATGGCACAAAAAAGGGGCAATGAACCCCTGGGAACTTCAGGGGAGGCTTCACAGAGGAAACATTTACATTTAGCTTTGAAAGACAAGTAGGAGTTCCATAGGTGGATGAGCTGGGGAGCATCAGCAGTGGTACTCCTTTGGGGGAAGTGCTAATATAGCTCAGCTTAAATTATTCAAACATGTAGTTTGAGTAGAAGAGATCACAACAAACCTTACCAGACACCAAAATGTAAAGAATAGGCAGAGGAAGAGGGGAAGCCAGAGATGTTTGAGAAGCAACTTCTGATAAGTAGGTGTACAAAAGGGTGATGTTTAGAAAATCAAGGGAAAAACGTTTCAAGGAGGACAGGCCATGTTAGGATGCTTTCAGCTGGGAAAATACAGTTACTTAAATAGTAAGAAGAATTCTCTCACAAAGTCTAGAGGAAGGGTGGACTCCAGTGGATCAACAGTGTTGTCAAGGACCTGATCTCATTTCTTGGCTTTCCAAGGTAAGATCGATTCCCCCTATGGTTGTAGCATGTCTGGCAGTAGTAACACATGCTTTCTCATTCACTAAAGCAGGGGAGAGGACAACTCCCACGCTTGGATTACACTCTTCCTTCAGTCTGATTGGACCAACCTAGGTCATGTGTCTGCCCCTGACCTGATAGCCAGTGCCAGGGAATGCCATGCTCTGATTGGCTTGAACTAAACAGGAGCAGCTAGGGGTGGGGTCAATTTGTCTTAGTCACATGGGAGAAATGAATTTATGAATACAGTGGGGAATGGAGTTTGGATGTGTGACCAGCAATGTCCATTACAGAGAGATAAGTTAGATGAATTTCGAGAAGTGTTTGTTAATTTGGGCAATTTGGAAGGCTTTCATGACCTTTATATATGTGGATTTACTGATGGAAGCGAAAGCTGTATTAGTATGGGTTGGTGACTGAGACATGAGTAAGTGGATACAATGGTAGGGTTGATAAGTCTGACTTTCTCCTTCAAAGGAAGGAGCAAGAATATGGTAACTAGAGGGACATGTTGGGTCAAGATTGTAGAGTTGTTTTTGTGGTTGTTTTGGTATTCAAGATTTGGCAATGTTTCTTGCCTTAGGGAGGAATGTAGGAAGGGGGCTTTTACAAGAGAGAATCAATCCCTCAGCTTCAAAAAGGAAGAAAGATGTTGCCTTCTTTCTGTGAGCTAGAAAGAAAAGATTGGGAGTGTTAGTAGAGCAGCAGTTCTCAGCCAGACAGTACCATCCATTTGGGATATATTTTGGGAACTTGGATTGTTCTGCATGTCTTTTATTTAGTTGTGTTGAACATTTATATGCCAGAATACAATTCTTACTATAAATCTTGCCCTTTTGTTCTCCCATTACATTTCCATCAGATCAGTATAGTGGTCTCTCTTTTTTTTGGTCTTACTTGTGTAGATGGGTGATAACTTTTATTTCAAGATAGCAAAACACTTACTTAGACAAATCTTTGTCATAAAAATGGTGGTGTTAGGTCTAGTAGTTGAGAAAGTTGAGAACTGGTGCTTCTCAAACTTTAATGTACATGCAACTCCGCTTCAGTTCGCCTGGGGTGGGGCCTCAGGGTGTCCATTTTTTAGCAAGCTTCTGGATGATATAGATGCTGCTGGTGCTCCATTATACTTTGAATAGCAGGAACTGAAGCAGATTGGTAGGTGAATGGATTCTTGTGTTTTTATTTTATTATTTTTAAAGATTTTATTTATTCATGAGAGACAGAGAGAGAGAGAGGCAGAGACATAGACAGAGGGGAAACAGGCTCCCTGCAGGGAGCCCAGTGTGGGACTTGATCCCCTGAGCCCTGAGCCAAAGACAGATACTCAAACACTGAGCCACCCAGGTGTCCCATGGTTTCTTGTGTTTTTAAAAAGGTAGTGATTTTATGAGTGTGGTGGGATTTGCAAGAGACACTGACCAACAAAAAAGATCAGTGAGAGGCTCTGAGGACTTTTCCGAGAACTACTTTTGGAGCTCTATCATGACTGCCTCCTGGAAGTGGGGACCAACAAATGGTAGGATAGATCTAGGTTTGAGAGTTATGAGCCCTAAGTTAACTAGGACTGGAGCGGAAAGGAATTGATAGTATAGGTGTTGGTGGAAAAAAGTGTACTGTGTGTGTGACTAGTTAGTTATGTGCATATACAATTAAAATATTTGAACTGTAACCATTGTTTTGATTTATCCATTTTCAGATCAGTAGGGGGCACTGGTGGATTAAAAAACACATTTGAAAAGCTGCCCAGTCTGAATTTGCATTCTGTTCCAGGAAGTAGTTTTTCCAGGTGCTGCTGTTGGAATTGAATATATACACCCAGTCCCCAGATTCATGTTACTAGACTTCATTCATTACACAAATGTTTATCAAGGTCCAGCTATGACTGAGCACCATGCTACACCTTCGTGGGTACAAATAAGTCCTAGTTCTTACCTAGGAGAGAGTCTGTAGATTTGGCCACACACCAGAATTATTCGATAGACATTTTCCAGGGCCCTGCCCAAAGATCTGATTTCCTTTTTTAAAAAATATTTTATTTATTTATTCATGAGAGACACAGAGAGAGGCAGAGACATAGGCAGAGGGAGAAGCAGGCTTCTCACAGAACCTGGTGTAGAACTTGTCTTCAGACCCCAGGATCACGCCCTGAGCCAAAGGCAGATGCTCAACCACCGAGCCACCCCAGCGTCCCCTGATTTCCTTTTTAAGTGAAGGTCCAGGAACCTCTGGTTTGGGACACCCCCTGCCCCCGTGGCTCAGAAATGGCCCATTCTGATGCAGCATGGTAAGTGTTCTGATGTGAAAGAGTTGTGGGAAATATAGAGCAATGGGGTCTCAACTTCGGCTACACGTTAGAATCATTTAGGGAGCAAGCCCTGCTGCCCAGGCTGCACGCAGGCCAATCTTTAGAATTGAGATGTAGGGATCTAGTTTGCAGTGTGTGTAGCCAACCTTGAGAACCACTGACTTAGAGGAGTGAGTGCCAGCAGGGGGCATGAGGAGACTTTGTAGAGGAGAACCTGCCTGCGCTGACCTCTGAAGCTGGGTGGACACAATTGTGGGGCCCCTTCCAAGCTGAGCAGAAAAGCGGGTGTGAGGACACAGAGGAGTTCCAGAAGAATTTGACACTCTGCTAAGACCTTAGGCTTCACCGTGTTCCCGTGGGCAAGATACTCCAATTCTCTGTAACTGCAACCTTATCTGTGAAACAAGGATGAGACTAGCACTGACCTCACATTTTTGTGTGGGTTAAATTGACTCAGACCCAAAACTTCGCAGTGCTTGGGATAAAGTGAGGGATGGATAACCATGAGCTGTTACTTTTAGTTGGCTTCTCGTAGGAGGCGGCTATAGTAGTATTATGATGGTGCACGATCTTAGGGCTTTCCAGAAGTATTTTTTAATTTCAAAATGGGGTTGTTGACTGTATGTGGCAGAGGAGAAGAGAATTTAAGAATGCTGCCTGGGCTTTTAGCCTGGAAAATTGAGTGGCTCTTGGAACCACTTGGTGAGATGGGAAGGTGGAAGAAGGCTGAGGTGGGTTGTGGGGAGGGAGGTGATAATTTGCTTTTGAACAAGTTGGCCTCGTTGAACTATCTGTGGATATTATCATGTAGTGATCAGCTGACGTGGAACCCAAGGCTATGACGTTTTCACGAGAGATGTGGGTTGGAGATGGAGTTGTCAGCCACCTTGAGGGAGAAAACTTGGCCTCTTGAAGAAAACTCTGGCAGTTTGTTCCTGAAGGACAGAGCTATCTATGACCTGCACTCAGAGCTCCCTGCTCAGAGGAGCCTGAGGTGACCGTGTCCTTGGCTCTAAGGCATTATTACCTCACACACTCTTTGTGGCTGTTTCGTCTTGATGTAATGCCTTTATTGCGTGTCTGACTTTCTGAAATTATTTTACTTACCATAAATAGTATATCACTAGTACAAATTGAGGGGAGACTAACACTGCTAAGTGAAAAAGGAAAATCACCTGTAAATTGCAAAAGAAGTGCTCTAACTTTATTTTACTTGACTATTATTTTAAATGGTGCATATTTTGAAAGAAATAAAGATTTCTCCTCTACAATGTAAGCATCTCCAAAGGGCTTCTTGAGAAATTATAGTGAACACATACATTCATACATACACATATATGTTTACTGTATATATATATTTATTATATATGTATATAATACATATGTATTTATGTACAGGATCAATTAGATTTTTTTCCTTTCTTACCCTTCAAAGATGTTGGGTGGTATATCCCAAAGAAGAAAAACTGCCCAGCTGGATGCAGTCAGAAAGTGTGGGCTCAGGTTTGTTTTTGGTTTCTGGCTGAGCAACTTTAATGAGATTTCTTAATTTTTCAGAGTCCCCTTTTATCAAGGTACTGTGAGGACAGTAACGTGCCCCTCCAATTGGCACAGGATTGTTGGGAGGTTCAAATGTGATAACATATGGAAAGAACCATAAACTGTGAGGTACTGTATGAATGTAAGCTATTTTCGATCCCTTCTGCATCACCCATGTCTCCCGAAGTGACCTGGAGTTTCAGGTTAGCACCCTGGACTTAGGACAGTCAAAAGTAGATGCAACTTGGGTAAATTCACTTCCCATATAGAACTGAATTCTTAGGACACCATAACGCTCTTCCATCTAAAACGCTAATGGCCTCTTGTGTGCCACTAACACTGGAAAAGGAAGATGTACATGAATTGTACCTTAAAAGCATGGGGAACAGAGACAAATGGAATAGCATACAGTTGACTAGATATTTATGATAAATGAATTTATTACCCTATGAGGCCTGTACATATTTGTAGACTTTCCTGATTAGAGGACCTTTATGTATACGTGCTCGACTCTTCTGTCTCTTCTAGGCTAGACTGGGAGTTTTTAGAGGCTAACAAATGAACTTTGAGATTTGTTTGTGTGGTACATTTAAAATTACTGCAAGTAATCAGATGCATAAGACATCTCTATAGCAAAGAAATGTATCCATTTCCAAAACTTGACAGTTGACTTTTTTTATATTATGACAGGAAAGTGCCAAAAGATTTTTGAAATGAAAGTTAAAAGAGTTGATCTTCTCCAGTAATGTGTAAGTGGAATTTTATGGTTAGTGCATACAACATGAAAGTTCAATTAGATATTTTCAGGGGAAAAAAAATCTCAGTCTGAAGATAAATCTTAGAATTTGGAAGTTACTTCTTTTTCACTGTGAGTTTTTCCTAATTTCTGCATGGCCTTATGCCAGTTCTTTTAGAAAACTTGAACAGTGCCAATTTCTTAATGTGTGGATTTTAAAACCTGTATTCATTGTGTACTAAAAGTGGCAGCAGCAAGAATTTAGAGCAAGGGTTGGAGAGTTTTCAATAGCTGAGAGCCTATAACTTTGAATATTAAGCTGTATTTTAATCATAATATCATTATAGATAGTATAGGTGTATTTTGAATGAATATTGTTTTAAAGGCACTTTAAAAAAATTTTTTTTTTTTACTTTTTAAAATTTTTTAAAAATATTTTATTTATTCATGAGCGACACACAGGGAGAGGCAGAGACATAGGCACAGGGAGAAGCAGGCTCACTTGTGGCAAGCTCGATGCAGGACTCGATCCCAGGACCACAGGATCATGACCTGAGCCAAAGGCAGATGTTCAACCACTGAGCCATCCAGATGCCCCTAAACGCACTTTAAATACGGGCACCCTTTGTCTTCCTACTTCTTTCTGATTCTTTGAAGCAATGCAGTGTTTTATTCAAAGACCATACTGGCTCCAACTTAAGGATGTCTTTGGTTGGTTGGGTGAGGATGAGGAGCCCTTTGTGGGAGTTAGAGATAGATTCACAAATGTGTTAATAGCTCTGGTTGGGGGATCCCTGGGTGGCGCAGCGGTTTAGCGCCTGCCTTTGGCCCAGGGCGCGATCCTGGAGATCCGGGATCGAATCCCACGTCGGGCTCCCGGTGCATGAAGCCTGCTTCTCCCTCTGCCTGTGTCTCTGCCTCTCTCTCTCTTTGACTATCATAAATAAATAAAAATTAAAAAAAAATAAAGAGGAGAAACTGTTACAGATTTTATAAGACTGAACAAATATATAAACCAAATGCAGTATGTAGACTTTGAATCGAGATCCAAATAAACCAACTGTAAAAAAAGACATTAAAAAAAATAGCTCTGGTTGGGAGGGATAGCCAATGGTTTCTTTTTTTCAGAAGTGTCTGTTCATTCATTTGATCTTTTTATTTTATTTATATTTTAGTTTTTATTTAAATTCAATTTAGTTAACATATACTGTATAAAAATATTAGTTTCAGGGGTAAAATTTAGGAATTCATCAATTGCATATAACACCCAGTGCTCATTATCATGTGCCTTCTTAATGCCCATCACCCAGTTACCCTATCCCCCCAACCACCTACCCTCCAGCAACCCTTAGTGTGTTCCCTAGAGTTAAGAGTCTCTTATGGTTTGCCTCCCTCCTGTTTTCATCTTGTTTTATTTTTTTCTTCCCTTACCCCTATGTTCATCTGTTTTGTATCTTAAATTCCATATGAGTGAAATCATATGGTATTTGTCTTTCTCTGATTGAGTTATTTCCCTTATAGCATAATACCCTCTAGTTCATCTACGTTGCTGCAAATGGCAAGATTTCATTCTTTTTGATGGCTGAGTAATATCCCCCCCCCCCGTGTGTGTGTGTGTGTGTGTGTGTGTGTGTGTGTGTACACATACCACATCTTTTTTATTGATCTGTTGATGGACATCTGGGCTCTTTCCATATTTTGGCTATTTTGGACATTGCTGCTGTAAACATTGGGGTGCATGTGCCTCTTCAAATGACTGTTTGTATCCTTTGGATAAATACCTAGTAGTGAAATTGCTGAGTTGTAGGGTACTTCTATTTTTAACTTTTTGAAGAACCTCCATCGTGTTTTCCAGAGTGGCTGCACCAGCTTGCATTCCCACCAACAGTGTAAGAGGGTTCCCCTTTCTCCACATCCTTGCCAACTTCTGTCATTTCCTGATTTGTTCATCATAGCCATTCTTTTTTTTTTAAATTGTAGCCATTCTGACAGGTGTGAGGTGGTATCTCATGGTTTTGATTTGTATTTCTCTGATGACGAGTGATGTTGAGCATTTTTTCATGTGTCTCTTGGCCAATTGTATGTCTTCTCTAGAGAAATGTCTGTTCATGTTTTCTGCCTATTTCTTGGTTGGATTATTTGTTTTTTGGATGTTGAGTTTAATAAATTCTTTTTTTTAGTATTTTATTGAAATTCAACTTGCCAACATGAGTTTGGTAAGTTCTTTATAGATTTTGGATACTAGCCCTTTTTCTGATAGGTCATTTGCAAAAATATCTTCTCCCATTCCATATGTTGCCTTTTGGTTTTGTTGACTGTTTCCTTTGCTGTGCAAAAGCTTTTTATCTTGATGAAGTCCCAAAGTTTGTTTTTGCTTTTGTTTCCCTTGCCTCCAGAGACGTGTCTAGCAAGAAGTTGCTGTAGCCGAGGTCAAAGAGGTTGCTGCCTGTGTTCCAGTCTAGGATTTTGATGGATTCTGGTCTCACATTTAGGTGTTTCATCCATTTTGAATCTGTTTTTGTGTATGGTGTAAGAAAGTGGTCCATTTTTCATTCTTCTGCCTGTGGATGTCCAATTTTCCCAACACCATTTGTTGAAGAGACTTTTTTCCATTGGACATTCTTGCCTGCTTTGTCAGTAGAGTTGAGGGTCCATTTCTGGGTTCTCTGTTCTGTCGTATTGATCTATGTGTCTTTATTGTGCCATTACCATACTGTCTTGATGATCATAACTTTGTAATACAGCTTGAACTTTGACTAGTCTTTTAAAATAGGATATATGAAAATAGTAAAGGTTTCTTTTTCTTTTCTCCCCCATCCCATAGACGTCAGTACTTGTGAAATAACAGAATGTTTTTCTTTGTGCTTGCTGAAATGAATCTCCTCTCCCATTAGAGGTGCTGATTCATGTGTTGTGTTATGACATGGGTAAAACTGGCAATTGAGTAAGTAAGCACCAAGTGATACTAGGACTCCAACAAGTTTCCTGAATCCTCTATTGATGGCTTACCTCACTTGGCAAATATTGACCCTGAGCCTGTTTGTGGAGTCATATCATTTGGGAGCACTGTTAGAAGTTGCTGTGTATAGTCTAAATATTGACTTTTCTTGTTTTTGTGCTGTATTTTTGCAGAGATTTTCATTATGAATCTGGATTATCATCAGCTGAATTGAGCCTTACACAGCCACTTTTTTTCTAGAAAAATTGTGAAGTTTTTTTTTCCTTGAGGAAGAAAAATCTGTGAATAGATGAGATGAGATTGGAGACAGTTGCAGTTGGTGTTCTTTGTACCCAAAGTGGTTTCTTAGGAAATGAAACCTGGGTTTAGATAGACTTTGCTTTGACAAAATAGCTCTTCCTCTTAGAAAATGTAGATTTTTTAGTTACTTGAAAAAGCGTTTGAAAGATAATTCTTGAGGTAAGTTGTTCCCCTCTGATTTTTTTCCTCCCTGTATTCCCTTAACTCAGAAAAGATTGAACGGATCTTGGGGTGCCATTCCGAAAGAGAAAGAGGAGAGATGCATAGGAGTTTAGGTAAGCAGCGGTAAATTTCTGTCTGAATGAGGAAGTTCTAGATGAATTTGAGACGTGGTAGATTATGTGTCATGTGTGTTATAAGTCTGTGACGCCAGTACAGCGCAACCAGATGACTCAAAACGTGCTTGAAGGAACAGTAATCTCACTCTTTGGCCTTGAAGTTTCCTTCCTGTTTATCAGACACGTTTATTCCTTTTTGCATGAATTTAACAAAAACTGGCGACTGTTTTTAAAGAGTAGAATGTGAAACAGTCGCAGATGAAAGGTAGTTGCTTTGCTGACCTAATTCTGTGGTGAGTTCTGCCCTCCAAAGATAAAATAGAAGTTGGTTTTATGTAAGCCTAAGATAATGTTAATCTTGAAGATAGCCTCATTTTCTTCCCTTATCTCTTTAGATCACAGTTCGTTTGTCGTGAATGAGAAAGAACTGGGAGATATCACTTACTGTACCACAGAATTACAGAATGGAGTTTCTCACAAAATAGTTCTATATTTATCATAGTTGGAAGACCATTTTTCTATTTGTAGGTTAAAGTCTGAACTCTTAAAATACTGACTTCATGACCCATTTACTATGAAACAGACATTGAAATGATTGTGGTGACTTGTAAAATAAAAGTATAAGTGCTCCCAAATTCAGACATCCAAATGAATGCCCATCCAGGTGGTCATTTTAAGAGGACAGATTTAATTATCCCGACAATACATTTCTCCCTAGACATGGTGTCACTGAGCAGTAGATTTATTCGAAAAATATCTTCATCAAAATATTTCAGCCTCTCTTCATTTGGAGTTATCTTCATACTTTGTGACAGATACTTTATACACTGGAGTCAGCCACTTTTGTTCTTTGCATATTAAAGAATGAATCAATGTATGTTATAAAAACTTTAGGAAATACAGAAGACAACTAAAGAATTGCTCTTAATTCCACCATCTTTATAGATAGCCACTGTTAACATCTTTTCAGACTTGTTTGTGGGTATACTTACACATACCCTCAGTTTCACATTTTCAGAAAACTTACAGTCCCCTACCCTTTAAACAATACCATTTCCTAATCTGCTTTTCTCACTTGTATTTCAAATGTACAGAGACTGTTTTTCTTACAGGCTTAAAATTGGATCTGAAAGCATTTAGAAATGGAAGCCATATGATCATATATTAAAAGTAGATTCCCTTTATTACTTTGTTATATAAATAGTTGCAAGAAATTCTGGCTCCCTATTTGATCTATCCAGGTTACTACTTTGAAGAGAAAAAAACTTTTTTTGAGGGGGCATACTATTTATTTTTCTCTCTGGCTGCATTCACTTTTTTTTTTTTTTTTTTACCATCTTAACCATTTTTTTAGTTTCACTTTTTTGTATTGAAGTAAAAAACTCCACACATAACAAAAATTTTACCATCTTAGCCATTTTGAAGTATACAGTTCAGTAGTGCTAAATATATTCACATTGATGCATAATAATCTCCAGAATTTTTTTATCTTGGGACACTGAAACTCTCTATCCATTAAACTGCTCCCCATTTCTTCCTCCCTTAACCCCCAGGTAACCCCCATTTCACTTTCTGTTCCTATGAATTTGACTACTTTAGATGCCTTGTGAAATGAACTCATACAGTACTTGTCTTTTGTGACTGGTTTATTTTGTTTAGCATAATGTCCTTGACAGACAGGTTGCTTCCACTTTTTGGCTATTGTGAATAATGCTTCTGTGAACGTGAATATATCCTCAAGACCCTGCTTTCAGTTTTTTGGGATACATATCCAGACATGGAATAGCCAGGTCATGTGATAATTCTATTTTTAATTTTTTGAGGAACCTCCACACTGTTTTCCTTAGATGTTGCACCATTTCACAATCCCACCTGCAGTGCACAAGGAATCCACTGTCTCTATAATATACCCTTGCTAACACTTGCTATTTTCTGTTTTTTTGATAGTGCCCATCCTAAGGCATATGAGGCGAGAAAATACCTATTTTTAAAAAATAGTGTGTAGGGGATCCCTGGGTGGCGCAGCGGTTTGGCGCCTGCCTTTGGCCCAGGGTGCGATCCTGGAGACCCGGGATCGAATCCCACGTCGGGCTCCCGGTGCATGGAGCCTGCTTCTCCCTCTGCCTATGTCTCTGCCTCTCTCTCTCTCTCTCTCTCTGTATGACTATCATAAATAAATAAAAGAAAATTAAAAAAAATAGTGTGTAAGTAATACTGAATCAACTTTTTGTTTAAAGTCAAAACAGTACAGTGAAGATAATTTTCAGGTTCCCATTGTCTGTATCCCTCTAGCCCCCTTCTCAGAGAAAGAAAAGCCTCTATTACCAGTTGGCATGTGGCCTCCAGATGAGAAATGTAGGTACTGTACTGAACGATCATTATGACAGGAAGGCATAGTTTTTTTGATATTTCACAAATATGGACTCATTTATCTTTATTTTTGATTCAGTGTACAATACATTACTAAGGGCAGCAGTATAGCCAGACTTGGGCAAAATTGTTGATTGTTTTCATCATTTTGTTTGACCCTAAATTCTTTCATGTAGTTTTTTTTTTAAAGATTTTATTTATTTATTCATGAGAAACACAGAGAGAGAGAGAGAGGCAGAGAGACACAGGCAGAGAGAGAAGCAGGCTCCATGCAGGGAGCCTGATGTGGGACTCGATCCCAGGCCTCCAGGATCACGCCCTGAACCAAAGGCGGCACTAAACCGCTGAGCCACCTGGGCTGCCCACATGTAGTTTATTTTTCATTTTATGTCCTCTTTTTTTTTTTTTTGGAACAAGAATATCCTCAAAAGTATTGTCAGTTTCCATAGATCTTTTTTTTTAAATCCATTTCAGATTTTTATCTCTTAAATAACTAAAAAGAATCATATGTAAAACATTTTTTTATTTTATTTAAAATATTTTATTTATTTCACAGAGCACAAGTACAAGCAGGGGGGAGTGGCAGAGGGAGAGGGAGAAGCAGACTTCCCGCTGAGCAGGGAGACCCAACATGGGGCTCAATTCCAGGACCCTGGGATCATGACCCTGGCCAAAGGCAGATGCTTAACTGACTGAGCCACCCTGGTCCCCCCCCCCCCATTTTGTTTTTAATGGAAAATGCTTTCAGATGGAAATTATTACAGGAAAGGTTGACTGAAGATCAAAGAACCAGTATAACATTTGGAGGAAAAATATATAATTATGCCTCATTTCCTATAAATAGGAGAATATCTAATTTTAAATGACATTTACTATAAAAATGTCCCCACATGCACTTATTTTCCACAGTGACAGATATAAAAATGGTCTTGTATAATAACTTTGGAAACAGCTGCGCATTTTAATGTACAGATTATATGACCACTAAGTTATATAATAGCTAAGATGCAATAATTTAGGCATTAAGTTTATTTATGCAGTTTTTGATACCAAATAATTTTGAGTATGTTATCATCCAAACCTGTCTGACCTTGATATTAAAAGGAAACTTCTTGATTGAGAATGTTTGGTATTATTAAAGCATCAGCCATGGTTTATGATTCTGTATTTGCTGTGTTTAGAGATTGTACCTACTCATGGGTATAGCTGAAAAGAGTGTGGTGTTTCAAAAAATCATCCTGGGCAGCTCGGGTGGCTCAGCGGTTTAGCGCCACCTTCAGCCCAGGGCATGATCCTGGAGTCATGGGATCGAGTCCCGCGTCAGGCTCCCTGCATGGAGCCTGCTTCTCCCTCTGCCTGTGTCTCTGCCTCTCTCTCTCTCTCTCTCTCTCTCATGAATAAATAAATAAAATCTTTAAGAAAAAACAACAAAAAACCATCCTCCCGTTCCAAACTTTTGGTTTCTCTTGTTACTGCTCTTTACAGAGGCCAGTCCTAGTGACACTTAAGTCTTAACATCAGTGTGTTGGGTGGCTGCCAAGAGAAAGAAATGCGTAAACTTTCGATTGTTGATTTTGTCTTCTCCCTGCAGCTGTTTGCCAGCATTTCCAGTTGTGGCTCATTATTCTCTTCTCTGTGTTACTCTGGTCCTCTGTGGGTTAGCGCCCTCATCACAGCAGTGTAATTATTTGTCCACTTTTTTAGACGATGGAAACAGCAACCACATCTTACGGTCTTTGAAGTCCATTTTCATGGTTTCATCAAAGAGTTGCTTTGATGTTGTCCTTTGTGTGGCTTGTAGGGCCATGAAATGAGGTAGGGAAACTGAGAAAAACAGGGTTTTGGATAAAGGAAATTCATTATGAGGTGGCAATTGAAACACTTAGTGAGGAAGCCCACAGAGAGTTCCACACACAAGCCTGCGGCTTAGGGAGAGGCTGGGGTTGGGAATACTGATTTGGGCATCAGTAGTGTAGGGTGGAAGTCAAAGGCTTAGATTTTAATGAAACTGCTCTAGAGTGAGAAGGGGAGAGGGTTAAGGACTACTCTGACTCACCAACTCTGAAGAAAGGGCAGAGGAAGAGAAGGCCCAAAAAGAGAGGGAAAGAGGGCCCTACAAAGCATGTACAATGGAGCTAGAGTACAATCTTGGCAATGGAAGCAAGAGAGAGTATGAAGATGGTGGAGGGGTCACCAGTTTCAGGGTGCAGCCAGGATGCCAGATGTCCATTGGAGTTTAGCAATTGGTAGGCCATGGGTGGCCTTGGGAAGAATGATTTTAGGTATCTTGAGTAGTGAAGGGAGGAGAGAATGAAGTAAAGAAAGCAAGTAAGAATCCATTTTTCTAACTTTGTGTTGCGATCTCACATACAGAAAAGTGCCCAGATCACAAATGAATTTTTACAAACCTACCATACTAGCATAACTAGTACTCTAGAACCCTTCATGGTCCTTCTTGTCACTCAGCTTGCATCCACTTTTTTTTTTAATAGTCACTTATTTAAATGATCTCTACATCCAGTGTAGGGCTCAAACTCAAAACCGCAAGATCAAGAGTCACATGCCCTTCCTGCTGAACCAGCCAGGTGTCCCAAGGATATTCACTCTTCTCCCTCCTAACCATAGTCTATTTTTAATTTATCAGTGAAGGGAGATAGAAGGATGGGATGGTAGAATGAGAATTAGGGGTGGAGAGCATTGATTGTGTTGTGTTTACGATGGGAAAAATTTTCTTGGATGTAAATAAATCCCATAACTTCTCTAGTAGTGGGTGTCCAGTCGCTGTTTTATTTTTTATGTTTAGGGCAATTTTCATTTCATGCTTTCATATGTTTTTAAAGGTAAGTATGTTTGAGTGCTTATACAAACCTAAGCTGAATACCTGTTTCCCAAGCATCTGCTTGTGGAATACTGGTTTTCTAAACTTGGCTGATTGTGGGAATAGGTTCTTGGGTCCCCTTATAGATTTACTGAATCAGATACCATGGGAGGAATATTTGGAATCTCTGTTCCTTAAAACAAAACAAAACTCCCCAGGTGATTCTAAAACCTCTTGTGTATGCAGGTTTGCAAAGTGAGGCTTAGATTTTATCCACAAGGAAACTATATATTTTAAATGAAAGGCCTAATAAGATAATAGATCTTTAACTTGGGGAGAATAAAGGGTCACCCTACTTAAAAATGAGAGAGACTATATACTGGGTTCTCCATAAAGTTAAAAACAAAGCAAAACAAAACAAGTTGTCAGGGTTTAAACCCTGCCGTTCATGAACATCCTTGAGTAATTCTGAAAATGGCTTATTTAGCCTGAGATTTTTGTCTTGAAGGCAATTTTACTGGCATACAATCAGAAAGTGGTCCTGGAGCTACAGAGTCTAGGGCAGTGTTTATTTGCAAAACAAGGACAGGTTAGCCTTCTGGGTACCCATTATGAGCTGAGTGTTTATGACCTCACTAGATTCATATCTTGGTTAACTGTGTCCAAGAATCTCCTTTGCTGCTGGAGCTAAAGGCTGAACTCCATCTCAGGCCCGAGTTGTGTTGTGTGTGTGTTTTTTAATTATGACCTGAGTCCTTTTGAGTAAACTCATTAGCTTCCTGGAAACTCTGTAAGGGCAAGGACCATGTCTCCCTAAATGTTGTGTCATATTTAGCACTGAGCCTGACATGGGAGTAGGTCTACAAAAAATACTTGTTTTTGAAATAAAATTGCAGTTGACCTCTTCTAATTGTTTTGTCATATGTAACCCTGCTTCTCCAGCCAGATTTGTTTTGCTCTTGCCAGTCCCTGATGACCTTCACTGCAGAGGGTAAGGAGCAGAAATCCTTGAAGACACTGCTGGCCTACACCATTTACAAAACGCCTTGTTAGAGCCCCATCCTACCACCTGCCAATCCTAGTGCTCAGTTTACACTGATGATTAAACCCTCTGTGGGCTATGTAAAAATAGATGTTGAAAGGCAAAGAATCCAAATGTCTGAGGTGGAGAATATACCTTAAGGGAAAGGTTAGGATACCTCACTGGGGAATAGAATCAGACGGAAAGAAGGCTTAGCCACATGAGCCAGGGAACTCAAAGCCTAGGGGTCACCAACTCACCTTTAAATCGATTTTAGTTTTCTCTATGACTGAGGGTCTCATACCACTATATGCAAAACCTCAGACAAGTCAACACGTTGGAGTCCTTACTTTGACACCCCCAACGGTCTGTGTTCCAGAAGAGGCATCTAGTAGCTGAAGGATACATTTCAGAGGATAGGCTGGATCTGAAGCAGTAAAGCTGTTGAATCTAGTTATTCTGTAGCTGTAGTTTAGCCCCTCATTGAAGATGCAGTTCTCAACAGAGTGGGCTCGACTTCGGTCTATCAAGCCAAACTCATTGAATCTGAACTAGAGCGTGTCTAATCAGCTCTTGGAAGGTGCATATGTACCCATTTTCTGAGCCAAGCCATCTGTCCTGGGTAGAGTGTGAACCTCGCAAACAATGATTCTCAAGGACTGTCACGTGGGGCAGGGAGTGCTACAGCCCAGAGGTTCTAGCCTCTCACCAGAAAAGGTCCAGGGGAGATCTCACTTCCCAGGAGGTATTTTCAGTCTGGTTGTAACATAATAGGTCAAGACCCTTCATGGAAAGAGAATGCCTCTGTGTTCTAGGCTCACACAGGGCAACCCAACAGTAGTGAACAGGACAGCCCTCACATCAAAAAATGATCCAGCCCAAAGTGTTAATATTGTTGAGAATGAGAATCCCTGAAGTAAATTATGTACTCTCTGCAGGGAGAATTGTGGTTCTAGAGAGTGTTAATCTGTAGATCTCCCAAGTCTCCTGTTGTGAGGTTTGTTTATTTTTTATTTGTTGAGGGTCTTCAGGAAGCTGAAAGGGCAGCTGCAGGAGGAGCCTTTCTTGGGTGCTCCTGCCCTTGTGGCCACAGTTCTTGCTGTGGGATGAAAGTGGGGGTGGCTTTGGATGGTGTGGAAGACTGGCAGGAGAAGAGGAAGAAAACAACTTGAGCAATGAAGGGCCAGGCTTTGCTTAATATTACAATTAGGAAAGTGGATGAGAGGGAAAAATAAAGTAAAAGTAATCAGGAGTCCAATAAAATGTTATATTTAAAAAGTCAGTAAGTTGATATTGAAAAGATGAAAGGGAGTGAAAATAATCACTAAGAACAGAAAGGTGGAAATCTGAATTAAAACAACAGAAGGCTATGAGATGAAAAATGAAATATATGAGCGGTAGATAGGATTAAGGATTGAAAGCAGGACTTGAGAATTTAAAATGCCAGGATAAAGCATTATATCAAAGAAGGATGGAGGCAGAGGACAGAATGAACTCCAATGCTTGGGGGCTCCAGTGCTGGATAAGGAGTGGGAAAGGGTAAGATGCCAGCTCTTGCCAATGAAGAAGAGAGTGAAAGTCCAGAGTGGGGCCAGCTGGCTCAGTGGAAAGTCCCCAGTTCAAGGCAGTGTTGTCAGTAGGTTGTGGACAGACCCAGGGGGCAGAGAGCACTGAGTTGGCACCTCCACGTACTAGCAGCCTAGTAGGCCCTCTCCTCGGGTGCCTGGAGGGGCCACACTGTCTGCAGTAGCTGGTTAACCTTGACTCTACAGAAACAAGAAAAATTTGTAGCAATATTGCCTTGAAACTAAGTCCTTTCAAGATGAACATGTACTACTTCAGGGTATGTTAATTATTTTTAAACCAGTTAAAGTCATAGCCACTCTTTTTAAAATAGCTTCTAGCTCTTTATTTGCTTCTGAAACAGGAATTGCCCTTTTTGTGTGTAACTCCTGGCATACATTTCAACAGACATTTTTGTCATGTTTTATTTAGCATTATATGTTTTGTGAGCATTATGGCATTTCACACTGTAGGCACTGCAGATCTCAGTAATATGATTTCCATGATGCTAAAGCATGCCTACAGAGTTAAAACAAATCAGCCACTCATTTATTTTCCATCTCTGTTCCATTCATTCATGCAGGCAGTAAATGGTTACAGAACATTTCTTATGTGCTATGCACAGTCAGGGTCACAAGGGAGATAGTGAGATGTGACACAATAGTGAAAGGTCTTCCCATCTGGTAGGGAGAACTTGATATCCATAAATAGATAGAAATAAGAAAAGAAAAGAAAAATGCAATATATCTCCCTGCTCTTAGGCAGTTGTACAGAAGGACAAAGCAAGTATAGGACATTCCAGGCAGAGCAAGCAGCATGTACAAACTCATGAAGCTGGGCAATAGCATGGGAGAGATCTATGGAGTTGGTGTGTTGTGGGAGAAGCCAGAGCTGCAGAGATAAGGTGGAAGAAGGTGGTTGGAGTTGCCTCAGAATGGGCCTTCTTTGGCCCACATAAGTAGAAAATAAATAACAAAGACTCTCAAATAAGGGTAGAAGATAATCAGTTTGTAGTTCAGAAGCCTCATTCTTTTACATTGTGGTGGTTCGAGTCATCAGAGGGCCAGGTGAGCAGTTAGAATGCGCTAGAAACAATCCAAGAAAGAAATGAGGGCCCAAGGGAAGATTGTACAGGAGGGGATAAAGTGGAGAGAGTGAATTGAGATTGTGTAACAGAATTAACAAGACTTAATGACCAATGAGACAAGGTGGTGATGAATGTGACCTCAGAGTTTCTGACTGGGTTGTCTGGTTGGATGGTGCCACCATGCCTGAGAGGAAGTAGAGGAAGAAGGGCCAGGTCTGGGGTAAAGACGTTAGATGGTCAAGTGCTATGTAAAGGTAGGGGATTATTATTGAAAAAAAGTTTCTGACTTGATTCCATAGCACACACCCACCCATCAGGCCAAATGTGGACTTGGAGACACAGACAAGATCCTGATGAGTTGATTTTGGACATGGCTTGTAGAAAAGTAGAAATGTCCAAGAGTATGGGATAAGTGAAGGTCAGGAGGGAGCTCTGGTCTGGGGTTGCATATCTGGGAGGCACTGGCTTCAAGTTGCAGCTCCTGGGTGTGAGTGACCCAGGAGGGGAGAGCAAGGCACAAAAAGATACTCAGAGAACTTAGATCATGGGAGACCAGCTCTGTGTGGGAATGGAAAGGGAAAGCTTGCGAAAGTTTGATTATTAGAATTACAGAAATAATCTTCACTGTGTTCAGTGAATCACTAGAAAGAAACCTCATCCATTGTTGGTTGGTGGGGGAGAGTGTGTATGTGTGTGTGTGAGAGAGAGATCGAGACTATTTTATAATTTTAAAATCATTCCGGGATCCCTGGGTGGCGCAGCGGTTTGGCGCCTGCCTTTGGCCCAGGGCGCGATCCTGGAGACCCGGGATCGAATCCCACGTCGGGCTCCCGGTGCATGGAGCCTGCTTCTCCCTCTGCCTGTGTCTCTGCCTCTCTCTCTCCCTCTCTCTGTGACTATCATAAAAAAAAAAAAAAAAAAAAAAAAAGATTGCTTTGGCTATTCAGGGTCTTTGTAAGTTCTATAAAAATTAAAAAAAAAATAAATAAAATCATTCCATAGCATTTCTCTTATTTTTAAAAGGGCACACATGTGTATATGTGTGTGTGCAAGTATCTTCTGTTTTACTTGACAAGCTAAGTAGAAAAACTTGGGAACTACTTACTGTCTTAGAAATTTAGGTGAAGGTGACCTGAAATTTTAAGTCCACAACTATATACTTTTTAGTTTCTGACTTCCATAAAACTTCAGGAATGCATCTGTTTCTCATAAACCATAATAAGCCTTCCAGGGCAGAAGTCGCTGAGGTTATAAATGTGCTCACATTATGTACATCCAGTTTATTGCACTGACACAAGGCTTAAGATTACTTCTGTGTTTCAGGTAATTCGGAGGTCTGTGGGGCCAGCCAGCCTGAGTCTGCTCACCTTTAAAGTCTATGCGTCACCTAAAAGGGACTCACCTCACAAAACTTCTGTGAAGGTTAATGAGGTAACATGCCGTTCATGTTGTGATATATTTTGAACATCTGCTTATTAGTTACTATACGAAGTATACAAATTGTATGTCAGGAGACAAGATAGTTTAGAAGACACTTAAAAAGAGGAAATATATTTGCTTAGTTTTTCTTCGTGGGAAGCTACTAAGATGTAGCTTTTTCAACAAATAAACTTTAATTAATGATGTTAGCTAAAGGCATACTTAAATATTTCCTAGATTTTTTTGTGGGAAGTCTGCTCATTACCTCTAAGCGATTTGCCTCATTCCAAGACTGCTTTCAAGCCAAGAAAACATTTGCATTTTCCCTCTCTAAGAAATTAAACACCTGGGTATGTTCTTCTTCTTGGCCAGATTAGAGGCTCATAAGGAGATGCTTAATAAATACTAAATAAATAAAGCAGGAAATCTTCTCTCCATTGTTTACATTCTTTTTTGTCTGTACTTCCCACTGATTATTTTAGATATTTGCTTTCTTTTGACTTAAAGTAGACAAAAGACCTACCTTCGATCATGGACCAAGTTACTTGAATGGTGTTGACATAAGGCTACTATGAGTTTCTCTTTTGCCCTTTATACTCTTCTTCTCAGACCTTGTAGCAATGTGTTTTTTGTGGGCAAAGAAGGCAGCCAGTAGTGACTGAACAATTTCTTCTCTGGGTGGAGAACAAACTTGCTATCCTTCTTGGATTAGCACCAGACTAATCATTTAAACTCAATTTTTTTTTACATCCCCTCACCACTTTAATAGAATCCTTTTTCCAGACTGAATCGAAGGTGAAATACCAAATGCCAGTATATAAAATGGAGAAAGGGGGCTGCTTTCTCTGCTACTACAGGAGTGGGAGGAGGGCAGGACCCCTCATAGTTCTGTCCTCTTGGACTTGTCCGTATTGATAAACCAGGTACAAAGATCCTCGGACGTAAGTTCAGGGTGCACAAAACCCTTAGAGTCACTGCAGTTCATGAATTATTAGAGATAATGATGCTTACAAATTTGACGATTGATTACATTATCTCATGACTATATCTACTTTTTAATTTTTCTTTGTTTTGTTTTTAACATATGCAGCTTTCACTCTACTCGGTTCCTGAGGGTCAATCTAAATATGTGGAGGAGCCAAGGACCCAGCTTGAAGAAAGCATTTCACATCTCCGACATCATTGCGAGCCATATACGAGTTGGTGTCAGGTACAGCTGTTCTAAAAGTAGAGTGACACATTTCTGTTTTAGAGTCAGTAGTGAAAAGTCTGTATTGGCTGCATGTTTTCAGAAAAAGGCATGATAGTGGGCACCAGCTTAAGAGTGCCTGACTTACAGTGTCATCAGTGCCATTTCTGAGGGGAACAGAGAGCCCCAGCTTCCTGGTAGTGGCTGTTGTCATAGCTGCAGAGAGAATTTCCCTTACCAGGCACCTACCAAGGTGTGGTACCTTGACTAGAGAGTGGACTGTGACTATCTTGTTGGTCGCAGCTATGATTGTTTCCCAGGAGAGGACTTGGGGCTATAAGTCAAGTATAAGGAAAAAGATATAATGTAAGCATTTATATCAAAATTGGAAAGTTTTTCTCCTCCCAGAGAGTCTACACATCAGAACCATTTTAACAGGAACAGTTACAGAACATTTTGAATACTATAATAGAGTAGATAACTAGAAAAGTGTGGGATTATGTATTTGAGTACTGAACTATTTGTCCCAGTGACCAAAGAGCTACATATACAGATGGGCTTCTGTCACTGCTCAGGTTTTAGATCAGGCCCTGGTTATTATGTTCATGGAAGCATTTCTGCAATTTTTAACACCTGAAATGGAAGTTTACAGTCTACAGAATGCTTTTGTGGGCTTTGATACATAAAGTATTTGCCATACTTGATCTGGGTTTCAAAAATTGATGGCAGATTAGTAAAAATCATGTAGATGTGTGTGACATGGTCTAGCTATACTTTGCTTGAGATTTACAAACTGAATTTTCATCCAGAACTTGTCTTAAAATTTTTAATTTCAATGTCTCTGCCAATGCTGAACTTCTTGTCACCAATTTAGAAGAAAATAGTAAGCATAGACTCTGTCAACAATATAAATTACGCCAGTATACTTAAGTATCATAACCATATTCTTGAGTTACAAATATCTAAAAATATCTTTATCTTTTACATAATGTGTTGTAAAAAGCTTAGACTTTATTGTCTCATTCTAGAAGGTTTTTAAACCATCTGCTGGTTAAGATAAGGTCGGCAAATTTGTGCAAACATGTGTCATGTAGGTATGACTGCTATTATTTTGTGGGGTTTTTTGGGGGGATTATAAAAGCACTTTGTCTCTTAACCTTTCAACCTAAGATTGCTTTTTGTTTTTTACTTTTTCATCTGTGCATGATGCTCAGTGCAGCAAAATACCTCGTTAAATGATAGAATAATTATCAACATGTTTGTACTACTTCTAAATAAAAAAAGAGTTTTATGATTACAATGGCTTTATTTTTCTACAGAATGATGTTTCTTCAATAGAAGTATCTCTACTTCCTGGCTCCTTTTTCAGGCCAATAATTTCTAGCCCCTTTCTTTAATAACTAATTTAATTTTTCTTTTTAGTGAGAAGATAATCCAGCAAAAGAAATAGGTCATCACCCTAGACATTTATCTGTAGGTTTTCTTTCTTTTTATGGGCATAAAATACCAATAATGGGTTTTAATGAAGCAGTATTCAATTTTTTAATGTTCTATATTGTCCTCCCCTAAATTCACTATTTGTTGTTTAAAGGCATTTAACAATACTGCATAACTTATTCTGACTTGGACCAAATTAAACAAAACAAATCCTTTTCCAAGTGGCAACTGGTTCTAATACCTTTTGATGCCCACATGTCTCTTTTCCTATCTTTATTTTAGTCTTCTTTTTTTAAAACGATTTTATTTATTTGAGAGAGAGAGAGAGAGAGAGAGAGAGAGAGAGAGAGAGAACATGAGGGGGAGGGGCAAGGGAGAGGGAGAAGCTGGCTCCCCGCTGAGCAGGGAGCCTAACATGGGGCTCAATCCCAGGACTCCGGGATCATGACCTGAGCCGAAGACAGACGCCCAACCAGCTGAGCCACCCAGGCGCCCTTATTGTAGACTTCTTGAAGGTGGGATACCTTCTAGCTAGTCTGTTGTTTTCTTTAGGATATATGTTGTTCTTGTACCAAGCCATTTTATTGTTGTTGTTGTTAAGAGAATGTTAATACTTCATTTGCTCCGGGATTGGGGTAAGCGTCTCTCAAACTTGGATGTAGACTCCTTACATCCCATTCCAGGTGATCATTCCTGCTTCTGAAGGGCAGTTTTCAGATACAGACTCTAAAATCATGACAGATCAAGAAATAGACTTAGTATGAAAGACAGATTTAATCTCACAGGGAAAGCATTGCCGCTTTAATGATTAGAGGGATTGATTTTTGTCCATTCTCTTTGAATTTAATAGAAGAATAAAAAGGCTGGGTTGTTGAAATCATTCGACTTGTAATCTTTGCTTCCTGTGGCAATAATAAACTGTTCTACTGAGCAATCTGTGGTGAAGGGGAACTTACACAAGAGAAAAAGACAAAAAAAAAAAAACCCAGATAGACAGTATATCCCTTTGTTCAAAAAGTGTTAATAACATGATAATTTATGCAGTAAAGACAAATATATTGTTGCTTTCTAATCAGCATACTCTTCTCATTCATTTTCTTTTCACCTTTTTAGGAAATGTACTCACAAACAAAGCCCAAGATGCAGAGCTTGGTTCAATGGGGGTTAGGTAAGTTGATTTTTAATTAAACACAATTTGTTTCTTCATTAGCATTGAACTCTTTAACAGGGGTTCCATGGATGGGCTCCAGGAGATCCAGGAATTCCTTAAAATTTTACGCAGAATCTTAGAGCTATGTGGATTTTTCTTGAAAGAAGATCTGTTGTGTTCATCAGATTTCAGAGGACTAGTGTCCCTAAATATTTAGGAAGTCTCTTCACAATCATTAAGATTTTTGGGTTAACAAGTTCAGATACGCTGGATTTTTTTTTTTCTGAAATCAATTTCCAAGTTCAGTGACACTGACTCACACATACTCACCCCTACTAGCTCATTAGTAGGTTTTTAGAATCAGGGTAGCTCATTTGTATGGCTGTTAATACATGCTACAGAAGTTTAGAGGCAAGAAGGAACTGGGCTGGTGTGCCCAGGAAGGGCCTACTGCATGAGTAGTGTTTTTATATTTTTAAATTGGGTTTTTCTTGTCCTTGACTGTTGTTCACATCCACTTATCCCATACACTCAGAAACTGGGTTCATAGTCCATATTCTGACTTGTCTCCATCAGAAACTGGTGAATTAATGGACACTGATTGGATTAATTTCCTTTATTGGGCATCTCAGCAAACAAAAACTCATGTTTTTATAAGTGTTTGCTTTCATGACCACATAAAACAAAGATAAATAAAGTTTATTTCCTTCTGAAGATCATTGAGTGTTGATGTGCTGATACAGGATTTGAGCATCCATGAATAATATGTATGTTAATAAGTAACCTCCTAATTTTATTAATTTCATAAGCACTTATTCAATTTTTATTACATGCCAGGAACTAATCTAAGTGCTTTAAAATATTAATTTATGTATAATCCTCATAACCCTGACAGGAAAGTGCTTTTATTACCTTCATCTTTTAATCTGAAGAGACTAAAGAACTCCTGATCTCTTGTCAGTACGTGTGTGATGGAGGAGGGGTCTCTTCATTGTTACCTATCACTTCTCATTGATGCATAGCGGTAGGCATTATTTGCAACCTAAATCTTGTCTTTCTTCTCTTGGACTGGTTACTGCAAAAGCTCTTAAGAAGAAACATTCCATTATGAGTTGTGTTGTTGTCTGCCAAGGCAATCCGTCCATTTCCTGGCAGTCACAGCCAGGACATGTTACCAGAAGCTGGGCTTAGGCTTCATCGCAGCCTTTTAGCATATCTTCTTTGCCATTTCTCTGTGATTTACCCACCTCAGCTCTGTTCACCAAGGCCATCTGGGTGACTTCCTATCAACTGCTCTGTGTGCACGTCTTGAATCAAAAACATTGTGCTGGTAGGCAAAAATAAAGGGAAGTAGAAAATTGCCTCAGATGACCCAGACAAAGAGATGGAAAGTGAAAACTAAGTTAAGGGCAAAATAAGTACAAGGCCAGACAGGAATTTGTGTGCATAGCACAAGCCCTATAGAAGTATTTAAAATGATCACTGAGTTTCCCAAACAGCCCAGGAAATGATAAACCAGCATGTGTTGGCTCATTTCTGGGGGAGAAGATTACTGAGTATTCAAGTTAGTTCAGTTCTGCACACATTTGTTAAGTCACCATCATGGCAGGCATGGAAAATTATGGCTGATTAAGACCGTGGTCACAGCCCCTGAGGGGCCCATGACACATTTTCAACATGAGCACAAATACAGAGAAAGTCTCAGACCACTGTGGAAGGTACAGAGGAAGGATATTTGTCTCATAGAGTTCAGAGGGAATGGGAAGAGTCAGGGAAGGATTTCTGAGATGAACCCTAGAGTTGAGTCAGCCACGCTGCTACATGAAGGTGGAACTTCGGCAGCATTCCACGTTGGAGGGCCCAGCACAATCCAGGCTCAGAGGAGTGACTTTGTTTCCCGCACTGGAAACTGGAAGCAGATTGGGAGTGCTGCAGATAGGCTTGAGAGAGAGAGAGAGAGAGAGAGAGAGAGAGAGAGACATGCAGGGTTTTTCAGTGACAGCCTCTCTGAAACATTCAACACCTAGCAGTGCTTTTAGCAACTATCTGTCAGATGAACATCCCCTCTTCCCACTGAAGGAAAATAATGTAGAAGTCTATGCAGTGTACCACTGAGAAGCATATGTTCTCCTTGAGGAGACATAAAATTCACTCCTGAAGAAGGGTGCTTCATATAGAATATAGGATATAGGATTTATATAGGATTACATAATAGGATTATGTAGCAAGTAATGGTACAGAGAAGAAATACAATGGGACTTTAGAGGAGGGAGGGAGGGAGGCATGGGATGAGAAGTCTAGCAAAGGCTTTTCTGAGGAGGTTAGGAATGCAGATGGCTCTTACTTGGTGGGATTGGTTCAGCGGACAGAAGACGAGTCATCATTCAGATGAGGTCATAAGGCATGCTCAGGCATGGCACACAGGCTCACATGCTGCATTTCTATTTTTTTTTCTGGACATGCTGCATTTCTTTGTGTTTATCTATCACCGGTGACTATTTCCCACATATACTTGCGCTACAAGTTTCCTTCATTCTCCAGATTGATTCTGTTCTCGAGTTTGAGTCATGAATTCAGATGGCAAAGGACACGTTTTTTCCCCCAAGCCTCATGTATCTGGTTCCTGAGTTTCAGAGAACAAACAGCAAAGCTTCAAGATAGCGGCAGATCTATCCAAATCTATTGTTTCTGTGTTTGGAAGGCAAGGAATCCCTGTGTTGGTATTTCTCCCCCTGTGCGTAGATTCAGATCTGTTGCTTTCAGGAATATGAAGATAATCTAACATTACTTTCTTGTCAGTAGGTCATCAGACCAGAAGTGTTTGGAAATTGGCTACTTGCCATGTGAATAATAAACCATGTGTATATATCATGTAAAAAGAATGTTGAAATAAACGTATTAGCGTAGAGCAAAGAACACATTATTTGAGAAGCATTTGATACTATATATACTAGCTATGTGTAAGATTTTTGGGGTTTGTTTCTTAATGGGCAATTTACAGAACTGTTTCCTGGTCTGATTCTATTGTAGACAGCTATGAATATCTACAAAATGCACCTCCTGGATTTTTTCCAAGACTTGGTGTTATTGGTTTTGCTGGCATTGTTGGACTTCTTTTGGCTAGAGGTAGGTGCAATTTTGTGGGTTTTTTAAAAAACAGCTCATAAGGGAAAGATAAGATGGATACTTGGTTCTTTCTTTTTATTTGCTGGCTGTCAGAATAATGAGTTGGTTCCTGAAATATGGACTTCTTAATATATAATTAATATGGTTGTTTTCTCTGGTATATCTGATTTTAAGCATATATAAGTTATATAAAAGTTATATAAATATAACTTTTAAGTTATAAAAATATGAAATGGAAGAAATTGTATACTCCTGGTTAAAAATAGACTATAGTTATCCTTTATAGGCACATTTACTTGATCAAATTACTATCCCTCTGGTACAAAAAGAGTAAATTTTTGTTAACTAAAGTCTGTCACACCTGAGAAACTGTCTCTATTTGTTTCACTATTGAGATCAGGCTATTAATCACAGTAAATAGAATAGTGATTTCATAGAAATTTTATTAATTTCTGGATGTGTCATAGCTTCAGTCATCAGTGAGGATATTAAAATTTTTTAAACACTTAAAAGCTAACAAATGTCAACTGAAACATATTACTACACTATGCTGCTGGATTGTAAAATTTATAGGATAAAGGGTGATAAGGTACTTCACTATAATGACATAAATTTGTTATAAACTACTGAGGTTTCACTGGTGATAAAATTCAGGCTTTACAAAAATTCCTAAAATAGAGAATTGATGAATGCTGTGATCAGACTCTCGTAAAAGATTAACTATCATGACTGCTTTGGTACCCATTCCTCCAGTTTTAAAAAGCTCTTCTGTGCATGCCTTAAGTGTTATCTCAGAATCTGGAGCCAGGCGGCACTGGTGCCACTCCCTCAACTTGTTACAATGACCTCCTGTCATAGTTTCTATGCCCCTCCTCCCAGCCTGTGCACAATATAGAAGAACTAAAGTTAGAGTTCATTTTTACTAATCAACTTGTGGAAGACTTGAACTAACTTTTCTCCCTTGCCCCATTATTCGAAACATTATTTGCCTCCTTCTTGTAAAGCTGTCCCAAAAAGCATTCATATCTTATTTAGATAGTGTTTGAAATTTATGAAGCTCTCAAGGCCAGGGAGTTGGAGTCTTGGCTACTGTTAGGGAGCCAGGAATGTGGAATCAAGTGAAATTAGCTTCCCCACCTTCCTCTCAGGGTTAGAGCATGGCCCTAAAGAAAGCTGCTTCTGCTGTGCGTGTGCAGATGCTTGCAGTGCGTTGCTGTGCTGTCTGGTGTTTATCCCCCTGCACATCCACTGGGGTGACCATCCTGAGAAAAATTGGGGACTCTGCTTTCCCCGGCAGAACAGCAATATAAGGACACCCACTACAGCGGGTTCTATTCCTTTGTTTTTGCTTGCTGGTTTATTTGTTCCTCTCTCCTTTTCCTTTTCCACGGAGGACTCAGTAGCACTAAAATAATGTAAAACTCCAATAATTCTATTTCAAAAAAGTACACATGGGGACACCTGGTTGGCTGAGTTGGTTAAGCGTTCAACTCTTGGTTTTGGCTCAGGTCCTGATCTCATGGGTGGTGAGATCGAGCCCTGCATTGGGCTCCGAGTTCAGTGGGAATCTGTTTGGATATTCTCTCCCTCTGTCCATTCCCCTGCTCATGCTCTCTCTCTCTTGCTCTCTCTCTCAAATAAATAAATCTTTTTAATTTTTTAATTTTTAATTTTTTAGAGATTTTATTTATTTATTCATGAGAGACACACAGAGAAAGAGAGAGGTAGAGACACAGGCAGAGGGTGAAGCAGGCTCCACGCAGGAAGCCTGACGCCGGAACTCGATCCCGGGTCTCCAGGATCACGCCTTGGCGTGAAGGTGGCGCTAAACTGCTGAGCCACCCGGGCTGACCTAAATAAATCTTTTTTAAAAAAGTATGTATGTGCACACACATTCATGCACAAATATTCAACTATGGGTCTTTTCCTCGGGGTGCTGGGGTAGAAAGGCCTGAGATAAACAACGTCAGGTTTGGTCACTGAATAAGATACTGAGTAAGAGGGATCCCTGGGTGGCTCAGTGGTTAAGCATCTGCCTTCGGCCCAGGGCGTGATCCTGGAGTCCCGGGATTAAGTCCCATGTCGGGCTCCCTGCGTGAAGCCTGCTTCTCCCTCTGCCTGTGTCTCTGCCTCTCTCTCTCTCTCTCTCTCTCTCTCTCTCTCTCTCCCCGTGTCTCTCATGCATAAATAAATAAAATCTTAAAAAAAAAGATACTGAGTAAGATGAGCAGGATAGTAGGTATGTTTTTTGGGTGTCTGCAGTGGTTTGCAGCCCCCTCCAGGTGGATGGCCCCCCTATGCTGGCAGCAGCAGGATGGGCTCAGAAGATTCCTCCTGGCAGTTTCATTTCTTTTTTTTTGTCTAACTTTTAAAAAAATTTATTTTTTAGTAAAAATGGTATGTATTTAAGATGTATGATGTGATATATATATATATAAGCTTCCCCAGCTCCCTCTCATGTATGTATATCCATATGCATAGTGAAATGATTACTCCAGTCAAGCTGCTTAACATATCTTCTATCATAGTTAACTTTTTTTGAGATGAAAGCACCTGTAATCTCTTAGTAAATCTCCAAGATTCAGTATTATTAACTGTAGTCATTTTGCCATATATTGCTCTCTAGACTTATTCATTGTACATAACTGCAATTTTGTACCCCATGACCAGCATTTCCTCATTTTCCCCACCACTCTGCTTCTAGTAGCCACACTTCTACTGTCTGCTTCTATACATTTTGATTCTTTAAGATTCTAGATATCAGTGAGATAGTGCAGTTTTTGTTCTTTCTGTTTAAGGCTTATTTCACATAGTATGATGTCCTTTGTGTTCATCCATGTTGTTGCAAATGGTAGGGTCTCCTTTTTTAAAGCTGAATAATACTCCATTCATATAGGTATACTCCATTCTTTACCTACTCATCCATTGACACTTAGGTTGTTTCCGTGTCTTAGCTGTTGTGACTAATGCTGCAGTGAACATGGGAGCAGAGATATCTCTTTGAGATACTGATTTCGGGCAGCCCGGGTGGCTCAGCAGTTTAGCGCCGCCTTCAGCCCAGGGCGTGATCCTGGAGACCCGGGATCGAGTCCCACGTCGGGCTCCCTGCATGGAGCCTGCTTCTCCCTCTGCCTGTGTCTGTGCACCCCCCCCCCCCACCGTGTCTCTCATGAATGAATAAATAAAATATTTTTTTGAAGAAAAAGATACTGGGCAGCCCCGGTGGCGCAGCAGTTTAGCACCGCCTGCAGCCCGGGGTGTGATCTTGGAGACCCAGGATCAAGTCCCACGTCAGGTTCCCTGCATGGAGCCTGCTTCTCCCTCTGCCTGTGTCTGTGCCTCTCTCTCTCTCTCTCTCTGTGTCTCTCATGAATGAATAAATAATTTTTTTTAAAAAAAGAGATAACTGATTTCATTTTCTTTGGGGGTATACCAGAAGAGGGATTACTGGATCATATGATAGGGTTTCTTGAGCATAAATGTGAAGGTAATCCTCCTCATTTGATGCGAATGGCCATGACTGGTGGTGACAAGAGGCACCTCTCTAGTAGGAGGTGAGCGGGTGATCATTCAAAGAAAGTAGACTCAGCCAGGTCACTCAAGGGTGGCAGGTGGTTCTTGCCCACTGTTGTCTTCTGGTGGCTCTTCCCCTCCCCACCTCCTTCCTGAATTTTTGGGGCCCCAGCTCATTGTAGGAACCATTAGAAGCTGGAGGCCCAAGAGCTGCTGCTTATCAGTTTTCTGTAAATGACCCAGAAATGATTGGTTGTCAGGTGTGCTGCCCTTCACCTGGACCTCACTTGTATGAGCTGCTCAGAAACTTAAAGCTTCAAGGGTACAGGTGGGACCCCAGGGATAAGAGAGTGTTTTCTAGAATAATTTTGTCCTTTCAATCAAGGCAGTAGGATTGAGAGAGAAATATTAATTTATGAAGAGTCTAGATTGATAACGTTTGTTTTGTCTCCTGTAACCCCAGTTCCATCTTTGGAGATATGTCTGTTTAAAGTTTAAAACCAATAAACAGCACTTAGATTATCCTGACTGCGTGTTAGTAACATACATTGCACTATCATCTGTCTGTGTCCCATGTGAAAAACCCTGTGCCTCTCAGCAGAGACTCTCTAGGTCCAAGTTCATTTCTAGAGGATTCTCCTGTTTCACCCTCTACCAGTTTTCTTCACCTCATTCTCAGGCTTCTCCAGTTCTCCATGCTGCTGCCTCTTCTGCCCATTCCCCCTTTCCCAGGGCTCTACATGTAGCTGGGGTATAGGGGTGTAAGAGCAGCTGTCTTTGGGAGTCTTAAATAGACCAGGTTTGGTCAGTAGTCACTGACAAAATCCAAAGGCAGAGAAGGGAGTGGTGTTGAAACAAGAAAGGAATTTATTTCAGTGAGGCCAGCACCTGGAAGACAGTGGACTTGCGTCTCAGAGATAGTCTCCAAAGTGCCGAAAATATTTCCAGGCTTATGTAAGGAAAATGTGGGACAAAGTTCAGTGGGCAAGTGCAGGTAGTCAGTGAAGGTCAAGCCCATAGTTGTCATAGGGTTAGTCACATGGAGTCTTGCTGGTTCAGGGCAGTCCCTATTGTTTGAGGGGGTAGTTTTTATTCCTTTCAGGGGATGTTTTGCATGCAGGGTCTTTTGTCTGAGTTAAGAGATAAGCTGGAAAGGGAAATTTAATCTTTCAGAAAGTGCAGATTGATGGGTACCTGGTTGGCTCAATCTTTAGAGCATGTGACTCTGGATCTCAGAGCTGTAGTTCAAGCTCCACATTGGGTGTAGAGATTACTTAAAAATAAAATCTTTAAAAATTTTGCAAAAGTGCAGACTGAGGTCAAAATGGAGGTAGTTGAAGCCCTCTTTCATACATCCTCTTGCAATCTGGATGGAGGCTCAATACTTCTGTGGTCTTGAGACAGGACTCTATACTCTCTTGGGTTTGACTCCCTTGGGTTCCATGTCATCTTCTCCTTGGTTTGCTCTGCCATGTTGTTGAACTACATGCTCAAGTCACTTTCAGAAAAAGCACATGTCGGAAGGAAACTTTCAAATCCTTGCAAATCTGAAAATTACTTTCTACCTTCATATCAAGTTGGTTGGATATAGAATTTGTTTTCCATCCAAACTTTGAAGTCCATGTCTTCTAGCATCTGGCATTGCAGATGTGAGTGTCAGCAGCCAGTCTGGATGCTTGTTCCTTCTGAAGTGATTCATTCCTCTCCATCATCCCCCCAGAAGCTTTGAGGATCTTCTAATCTTCAGTGTTCTGGACTTCCAGGGTGTTGTGACTAACACATAGACATCTCATTCCTGGTTGAGCATCTTGGTGGCCTGCAGCCCTCAGCTGTAGGAAGATGATCTGTTTTGTATTTCCTGGACAATTTACTCTTATTCTTTTTCCTTCCTGAACTCCTGTTAATTAGCAATGGAGCTGTTTAAGCAACCCTAATATGTCTCTTTTATTTTCCTGATAATTTTGTTGTATTCCTTTTGATTTGTTTTACTTTTGTCATTTCCAAGTAGCTCTTTCTTATTCTTTGATTGTTCCTTTTTCATAGAACATTTTTTTTTCTTTTAAGGTAGTAGCTTCTTGGATTTATTCAGTGATACTTAATAACAGGTATAGTTTTGTTTTTAAGTTCTTTTGTTTCCTGTAGGGTCATTTTCCCCCTTTCTTGCTTGTCTTTATCTCCTCTTTTATGTTGTAGGCTTTCCTCAAATAACTAGTGATCCTTGGTTGTACAGTCATGTTTAAGAGCAAGGTGATTGAAATGCTAACAGGATCTTTTTGTGTACAGGTGGGGCTTACTGGCCAGCAGGTTCTACCTCAGGGTGAGCTGAAAAGAAACTGACTTTACATGGAAGGTGCCTACAGTCGGGGCTCTGTGCGAGGAAAGTTCTGTTCTTCAGTAGTAACATTCGCACCACACACACCAGCTGTCTTGGTTCTCAGCAGAAAATTGATAGCATTTCTTTAGAGATACTCCCTTTTCTTTTTTTTAAAGTAGACTCCATGCCCAGTGTGGAGCCCAGTGCAGGGCTTGAACTCACCCTGAGATTAACACCTGAGCTGAGCTCAAGAGTCTGATGCTTAACTGACTGAGCCCCCCAGGCGCCCCTCTTTAGAGACACTTGTCCACCTTTATAAAATTCTGGCTGGATAGACTGCGTGACCACAGGCAGTTTTGCACTAAGATAGCACAGAAGAAGGAGAAAATCACCTAGGCTCTGCACAGGACTTGCATTTGCATGTTGGTAGTCCTCCTGTTTCCCCGCCTCCCCTCACCTTGATCTGTGGCTGCCCTCAGGTCTCCACAGCACCTGCTCTCTCTGGGCTGCCAGGGCCATTCTGCTCCCTCCTTCCCTGCAGCCCCTCCTCTGGACCTAAAAGCCATGTGTCCTTTTGCTTCTGTCCACTCTCCACTTTCTGTAAATTGGATGAGACTTCTTTCTCCCCATGGCCCCTCCACTCGTTTCCTCTTGGTCTTGGGTTTATTACCTGTATTTTATCCTTTTACTGTTATTTTTATGGAGTGTTAGAAAGGAGAGGAGAGCAGTGCTTGGGTTGAGTACTTAAAGAGGAAGCCAGTTTACTCTAAAAGAACATAAACCTTAGAAACCAGCCGTGTGCTTCTTTTCAAAACATTCTTTGTTTTTGCTCCCTTACAAGTGTTGGTTCTCTTGAAAACATTGTGCTGATGAAAGAAGCCCGTCCCCAAGGACCACATATTATGTAACTACATTTATGTGAAATTTCCAGAGTAGGCAAATCTGTAGACACAGAAAGTACATTAGTGGTTCCCCAGGGATGCCAGAATGGGGGAGTAGGGAGGGTGATAGCTAATGGCTATGGCGTTTCTTTTTGGGGTGATGAAAATATTCTAAAATTGATTGTAGTGCTAGTTGCATATCTCTGTGAATACACCAAAAGCCATTGAGTGTACACTTTAAATGGGTGAGTGATGTGAATTTATCTCACAAAAGCTGTGAAAGTGTGGTGGTTCTTTTTGGTGCATATGACATTATTAGGCATGTTATGCTCTCTGTTAATCTAGGTCCAAAGAAAATTAGTCTTTTTCAGTGTTAGGTGTCCAGGGCAAACTGTGATGTTAAGGGTAGTGAATTGTCTGATGGTATCTACAACCTTTTATTTAATAGGGTCAAAAATAAAGAAGCTGGTGTATCCACCTGGGTTCATGGGACTAGCTGCCTCTCTTTATTATCCACAACAAGCCATCGTATTTGTCCAGGTGAGTTAGACCCAGAAAGCTGGAGTGTCCCTTGTTCTTGCTTATGCATGTTTGGGTTTATGGCTTAATATATTTTATTTTGCAGCTTTTATAGCATGAGGCTAAAGTTTGTTTGCATATGTACTTAACCACCACAAATTTAAATGTCTTTCTCTGCCATGTGCCTCACTTCTGGCCTTCCCTCCAATCGTGTCAGTATTCAGAGTGCGCACACTAATTTGAATATTAGTCAAATAAAATTAAGATACTTTTTTGGCACATTTACCTAGAAGTCTCAAGTACATGAAGACTCAGACTCCAATGCTGATGGTTAGCGGTCATTTTCCATTTGGAATGTACCTAGTCCTCCTTGGAGTTGCAGGCGTAGGCCTGTGCCCTGGCCCTCTGCACCTTCTCCCTGGTCCTGGTCCCAGCCTCACTTTCCTTGCTGGGGCCTTCAAGGAGTATGGTCCTCTCTGCTGGGAATGCCCCTCTCAGGGCTCTCAGTTGGCTGCTCCTTTCTTTCCCCTCAGACCTCAGCTTGATGGCATCCTGTCAATTCAGAGAACAGAGTTGGCAGGCAAGATGGGTCAAGCAATGATTTAGTCTGCTCAAAGTTCGGTAGCAAAATACCACAGGCTTAGTGTCTTGAACATCAGAAATATATTTTCTCATTGTTCTGGAGGCTGGAAGTCCAAGATCAAGGTGTTAGTATGGTTGGTTTCTCCTAAGGCTTCTCTCCTTGGCTTGTAGGTGACCAACTTTCCACTCTGTGTGGACATCCCTGGGGTCTTGTCCTCGTCTTATGATGACACCAGTCATATTGGATTAGAGCCCTATTCTTATCACCTCATGTAACCTTAATTACTACTTTAAAGGCCCTATCTCCAAATACAGTCATACTATGAGTTAGGACTTCAACATGTGCATTTCCAGGGACACAATTCAGTGTGACCAACTGTTCGCAAAATCTGGTCCCTAGCCCAGCAACATCAGGATCACTTGGCTTGTTAGGAATGCACATTTCTCAGGCCCTAGCTCGGCCTGACTAACTCAGACATTCTGAGGATTAGGGCTAGTGATCTGTGTCTTGGCCAGCCCTCCAGGGGATTCAGATGTCCTTGATGTTTGAGAACCACTGACATAGACTAGACTTCCTTAGGGCAGTGGTGTCTGGACTTAGTGCAACTCTAGACACAGAGTGCCATGGAAAATTGGCAAGGACAAGGCAAGCTCTAGGTTTTGAAGTTCTGGACAGCATATGGAGACATGGACCCAGTCACTGGAGGTACTCTGTCACGCGGAGGCTTGGTCCCAGGAGGAGCAGCAGTGCCGTCATTGGAGTTGGGCCCTCAGGGCTCTGAGCCAGACTGATCCAATGCTGAGCTCCCTGGAGCGCTTAGGACAGGATTGAGTCTGGATTCCTAGATTGCACTGCCATTGTATGTGGGAGGCCAGTGGCTCCAGCTGTGAGAAATTGGTGGCTTTGGTTAGCAGATGCCAGTAAGATCTTTATAGCATGGGCTTGACATTGTTTATAGCAGTCCTGTTAATATCCCTCTAGCAGACAGTTAATATCCCTCTGCCTGCTTCAGCCCCAGCTCAGGAACAGTGAATCACATCTGCCTGCCCTGGATCATAAACATAATCATACATCATCTCAATGTGTTGTGGTTTAAACAGTAAATGGGTAGGGTATGGAGAGTGGGCTTAGCTGCTGGTTGAGAAGCATATGTGGCTGCCCCCTGAGTAGAGAGGTCTTTTTTATTTATATTCCACAGCATATGTTGCAAAAGATCTTTTGTATTCACAGCCAAGATAGTAGGATGCAACTATGAGTTGTATTCTAATTTATTTTTAAAGTCAGTGGGAAGGAATTTTGTCTTTTATTTTGTATTCAGAGTAAGCCAGAACACAACAATTAACTTTATTTTCACTAGACATAAAACATTAGTGATCTGTTTGGGCTGATGAGAAAGTTCTGGAAATGGATAGTGGTGATGGTTTCAAAACACTGTGAATGTATTTAATGCCACTGAATTGTACACCTCAAAATGGATGAAATGGTAAATTGTATGTATATTTTGCTACAGTAAAACAAAAGAGACACCAGTGATTAAAAGAGATTTTCTGTTACTGTTTTAGTGTCATTTAGTTCCTATTTCACAGTTTTAATTTTTTTTAAGGAATACCCTGACCTTGGACCAGCCACTTAATTGCTCACATTGTTTTCTGTTCAGTCATGTTTGGAGAGAAGTATTGTAAAAAAAAAACCTGGCAAATGTTGTTTTCCACTCAAATTTAAAGCACCAAGAGTAGTGTCATATATGTGGTAAATGCTTGCTATGTCTACCAGTGCGTCTGAGAATCATATATTTTAAGAACAGAACAACTGGAAGAATATAAATTGTAAGAAACCAGTGTCTTGCAATGACCACTGGATTTACTAGCACCATGACCTTAGTTAGATTAGTCACTTAGCCTCTGAATATTTCCTTATAATTTTATGTACTTACTGCACAGAGTTGTTATTTAGAATAGAGATAATTCATGTGAAAGTGCTTTGTAAACTAAAATGCCATTCATAGATGAATTATTACAAAAACGAGAAAGAGAATAATAACTGCTTTCAGAAATGTGAAGTGGAAACTCCATAGTTTGTCATATGTAGGACCAATGAATGCAAATTACTAGAAGCATTTTTTTTAAGTAGGCTCCATGCCCAACATGGGCTTGAACTCAATGATCCTGAGATCAAGAGTTGAATGCTCTACCAACTGAGCCAGCCAGGTGCCCCACTAGAAGCATTTTTTTTCTTTCTTTCTTTTTTTTTTTTAAAGAAAGCTCAGTACTGGAATGCCTGGGTGGCCCAGTGGGTTAAGTGTCTTCCTTCAGCTCAGGTTGTGAGCCTAGGGTCTTGGAATCGAGCCCTGCATCAGGCCTCTCCCTCTCCTGCTCCCCCTGCTTGTGCTCTCTCTGTCAAATAAATGAATAAAATTGTCAAAAAAAAAAGCTCAGTACTTAAAAAAAATTTCCAACAGTTAAAGTTAGCTAGCAAAAGGTAGACCAGTGTTTTTTTTTTAATTTTTATTTTTTAAAAAGATTTTATTTGTTTATTCATGACAGAGAGAGGCAGAGACACAGGCAGAAGGAGAAGCAGGCTCCCTGCCAGGAGCCCCACGCGGGACTTGATCCTGGGTCCCTAGGATCACTCCCTGGGCTGCAAGTGGCGCTAAACTGCTGAGCCATCTGGGCCGCCCTTAATTTTTAATTTTTTTTTTAATGTGAGTATAGTTGCCACACAATATTACATTAGTTTCAGGCGTACAACATAGTGATTTGAAAAGTCTTTTTTTTTTTTTTTGACAAGTCTTTACATTATGCCATGCTCACCACAAGGGTAGCTACCATCCATCACTGTGCAGAGCTATTACAATATCATACTAAGTAGTGAGCTCCTTGGCTCCGAAGTATTCTCTGACCTGGGGGCCTACCTCTCAGGATATTGTAGAAAGAATCTTCGGTCAAGAGGCAAAAATCCCTGTAGAAACGTGAATACCTTATGTTTTGGGGGACCTGGGAAAACTAACATCTTCATTAGGTTCACGTATTTTTTACCCAGGCCCTTGAAATGAATGATTGATTTTCAGCTGGGCAAATGTGCCTTGGTTGGCTCTGACGTGCTAGATGTGATAGGCAGAAGCCTTCTTTCTATGTCTCTTTTTCAGGAGTTTCACATATCACCAGTTGACCTACTACTTTTTTTTTCCTTATACACCTATAATTTATGGCAGATTATTTTGCACAGTAACTACATGACCAAACTGTGTTTTCTTCTTATGCTGCGATTCTCATTATCTTTTTATTTGCTTACATTGCACAGCCTGAATATGTATGTCCCACGGCTTCTGGGGTCATCATGCTTAAATACAGTTGTTTTGGAAACAGGAAAAAGGAAAGTGGAATATTCTCATTCATACCAGTCATGTATGGAATAGCAATGGATCTTTTATATTTTGTTTCAAGGTCAGTGGGGAGAAATTATATGACTGGGGTTTACGAGGATACATAGTCGTAGAAGATTTGTGGAAGGAGAACTTTCAAAAGGTGAGAAAGATCTTTTTCATTATCTTCCTTTTGGTTTAAATGTATGGTTTCTCTAGGATTTTGTAAGATTCTTGATAATCCTATTGCCTGAACTTGCTTTTTTTGTTTTTCATTACACCTCTAGTTCAGATTCTCTGTTGGTGGCCTTTATTGGAGGAGCAATAGAACCTCTGTGCTTTTGGTTATTATCAGCAGGGCTGAATAAGTGGTGACCATGAAAGGCATTCCACTGTAGTCTTAGGTCATAATTTTCTCTCTATTGTATTTATAATGTGCTCAAAGTGTAGCATATTATCTGAAAGTTTTATCAAAATTGGATTCATAGGGAACATACTGTGTTCCCAGGCAAGAAAACTAACCAAGTCTCCTCCTCTTGCTATTTCACTTATTACTGCCTTCCTCCTTTCCTTTAGCAGGACCGTATCTCTTCATCCCCTAGCCTTCTTGGCCCATTTAAGGGCATGTGTCGTAGTGTATTGGGAATCAGCCACCAGCTACAGACCATATTCTCTGTGCTGACTGGTGGATGAGCAGCAGAGGGAGAACGTTGCATAATTGTAAGAAGGTGTCATCTTTCATCTCTTCTTGCAGCCCCATAGCTGATTGAATGTTGCCCCTGTTTGCTGGAACATTCTTTCCTCTGATAAGAATGAATATAGAACAAAGCAACATGTCTCCTCCAAGCCCTTGGAGGCACTGCTCAATAAGGAAGAATTAGGGTTTTTACATTTAACATACCTTCTACATTATAGATTGAAGGAAATTCATTTTGACTTCGTCATCTCAAATTAAAATACTCTTAAAAAATATAAAGAATTCTGTCAAAATTGAAATCCAGAATTTTGAACTGGAATTTGGATGTAATGTTATAGAATCAATTATAAGGATGCCTGGGTGGCTCAGTGGTTGAGCCTCTGCCTTCGGCTCAGGGCATAATCCCAGATCTGGGGATTGGGTCCCGCATCGGGCTCCCTGCAGGGAGCCTGCTTCTCCCTCTGTCTGTGTCTCTGTCTCTCTCTCTGTATGACTCTCATGAATGGATAAATGAAAATTTTTAAAAAGTCATAAGCCCTCCTCATTATTTACATAAATAATCTACCAATGAAATCTTAAAGACTCATTTTTGTGTTAGTGGTATTTAAAGGAGTTAGTCTCTATGGAGCCTGTTTAAGCTAGCTTTGAGTAGGAAGTTCGACATTAATATCAAGTGCCCTTTGGCAACCCCCTTTAAAGAATAAACACTCATAGTTTTGTTTTCATTCCTCTGACATTTTCTTTGGAAGCTTGCTTTCCTGTTTAAAGAATTCCTTAGGTCCACACTGAGTTTTATATGGGAAAGGAAATAGAATGTCGGGAAGGCTCTACAGAGCCCTAGAAAGAAACATGGAAAACGAAACTCATCCTCAGTTCCAGTTGCTCACCGTGGGGGTAACATAGACACATGTGCACCAAAGCCAGTTGGGAGGTGTCCCCTGGAGCCTCTGAGTGCTTGCTGTGGTGTCCGTGGGCAGCTCAGACCCGCTGCACATGAAAACCAGGGAGGGAATCCCTCCATAGCGTCTAGCTTGGAAATAGCTTTCTCTACTTCAGCCCAGGGCAGAAGCAACAGGACTGTGGTTGGGATGTAAGTTAAACAGGGTAGCATTTTATGGTAATTTGAAAACATTGGATATTAAAGCTACTCACATTTATATGTGAGTCTTTGGGGAGTGAGATAGTAAAGATGTCTAATTAGCTCATGGTTGGCCTGCATTTTTTTTCATTAGTCTTCTGCACCCTTGTCCTCTTCAGTCACTGAGAATGTAATGAATGTTCTTTCATTTGTTAACTGTGAAAGCACAATCTTCCTGATGGTTGTGTGTTCTTGGTGGAGGTAATAAAATTGATGTTGACTACTTAAACCTTTAGCACAAGTTTTATTTTATTTATTTATTTATTTATTTATTTATTTATTTTTAGCACAAGTTTTAAATGAAGAACAACAGAAAACGCTAATCAAATTTTGATATACTTAGATTTCAGGAATTATTTGATAGTGAAATGCCATTTTTTTTTATTGATCGCTCTTCCCCCTTCTTGTTGAATTTTGTGGGTTTCAGTGGTTTTTGTTTTGTTTTATTAATGAGAGCAAAGATTTAAGTTACCCTGGAACAGGAGTCCTTTGGGGCCCAGGAACTGTCTCTTTGAGGAGACCTGGGGGACAGGACACTTCATGATTGAGATTTTTGTTTGTTTCTTAGCTTATTTGGAAATTGGTTTTCAAGTCAGGCTTGAAATTAGCAGTCTCAGTTAGATGCAGTCTAACTCATGGTGGTTCGTAGTTATCACTGTAGTGATCTAACAAATGTATGTGCTTTTGTTTCTAAATAGTCAAAAGGAAATTGTGGACATCGTGTTTAAAACAGGGCTCTGAAATTTTCAATGGTATGAATGATGGCTCAGTTCTCAATTATATTATTTGCTCTGTGGAGCTGTAGTACTCTCAAAGACCCTAAATAAGCCAGTGGCATTTTTCTGCTCTGCCACATTTAGGAATTAACACTAAATGTTTGCACTGAGTCTTCGACCAATAAAGTTCGGATGAGGTAGTCTTTCAGTTCTGTCATTGTCTTTGGTCAGTTAAGAGAAATTTATCTGCTTCAGCTGAAATGAACTCTTTGTCAGAACTGTGAAGCAATGCTGGGTGTGTCCAGAAATCTTGTCAGCCTAGTGTGGTCTAGGGTTTGTTTGTTTTTTCAGATAGAAGATATCTGTTAGATTTTAAACTCTGTTTACAGGGGCACCCCACTTGCTCAGTTGTGGAGCATGCAACTCTTGATCTCAGGATTGTAAGCTCAAGCCCTACATTGGGTGTCTATAGAGATTACTTAAAAAAAAATCTTAAAAAAACCCTCTGTTTATAGACAAACACACAGAAGCAGAGTTTAAAATCCAACAGTATAATGACCACATATATACAATCATCCATCCACCTTTAAAAGATAGGAAATTGGGGATCCCTGGGTGGCGCAGCAGTTTAGTGTCTGTCTTTGGCCCAGGGTGCAATCCTGGAGACCCGGGATCGAATCCCACGTCGGGCTCCTGGTGCATGGAGCCTGCTTCTCCCTCTGCCTATGTCTCTGCCTCTCTCTCTATCATAAATAAATAAAAATTTTAAAAAAATAAAAAATAAAAGATAGGAAATTACCAGTGCCTTCCAAGTTCTTCATGCCCTCCTCCTCCTGCCTCTCTCTCCCCAGAGGGAACTACTGTCCAGAATTTAGTTTTTCATTTCCTTGTTCTTCTAAAACATTGTAGTTGAGCTTGCCTGGTTTTTGTCTTGAAAATATAAATAAACGTATCAAATACACATATAAAGATTTTTATCTAGGTAGAGTCTTTCTATCTGTACTATTCTGTAACTCATTTTGTCCTTTTAACATGTTTATGGGCCACATATGTCTATGGTTGATTCCTTTTCACTCCTATAAAATATTCCTTTGTGGGAAAATAGCCATGTTGATGACTAGTTGTTTTATTAAGAGTGTTCCTAGGGCAGGATCCCTGGTTCATAGGGTCTGCACATCAGTTTTACTAGGTGACGTTAAATAGTCTTACTTAATAAGTGGTTATTTCTAATTTTGCCATTCTGGTAGCTTTAAAATAGTTTTTCACTATGAGGTGTGTGTTTGTGTGTGTGTGTGTGTGTGTGTGTGGTTTTGCTTTATTCTTCAATTTTTATTTTGAAAAAATGTCAAAACTACAGAAAGTTGCAGATATAGTACACAATTACTATCCTTTTCACTTGGATTCACCAGTTAACATTTTCTACATTTGCTTTGCCATATTTTACACATGTGTGGTGCTTACACACACGTATTTTCTTTTTCTGAACTATGTGAGACTTAGTTGTAGGCATCATTGTGCTTTCTACACATACGCAATTCAGCATGTATTTCCAAAGAATGCAGACACTATTATCGCAATACCATTATCACATCAGGGAAAAGTAACATTTCCTTGTTTATATAAACATTACCTTGTATGCAGTCCATATTCAGGTTTCCCCAGTTCTTAATTCATTTTTTATAGTTAATGAATTAGAATAAGGCAAACTCCTTCATGACCATCATCTAAGGACAAAAACAGAATTTTGCCAGCCTTCCCAGAACCCGTTCCATGTAGCCTACTCCAATTACAGTTCTCTCCCTCCATTCAAAATTACCTACTACCCTGACTTCTATAGTAATAGCCTTCTTATTTTTCTTTATGGTTTTATCACCCAAGTATTTATCCCTGTCACTTGAGTTTTTCCTCTTATTATTTCTGACTTTAGATGCCTTTTAAAGGAAGGGAAAAGAAATGTTGGGAAATATCAGGAAGGGAGACAGAACATAAAGACTCCTAACTCGGGGAAACGAACTAGGGGTGGTGGAGGGGGAGGAGGGCGGGTGTTGGAGGGGAATGGGTGACGGGCACTGAGGTGGACACTTGACGGGATGAGCACTGGGTGTTTTTCTGTATGTTGGTAAATTGAACACCAATAAAAATTAATTAAAAAAAAAAAAAGAAGGTGAAAAAAAAAAAATAAGTCTCCCTTCACCCTTTTTAAGTCACTTTTAATCTACAGTTTCTTCTTCTTTTTATTTTCCTTACAATGTGTTTGTTAAAAGAACCCAGCATATTGGACCTAGAGACTTTCTGTTAGTTTGAGATGCTGATGGCACACTTAAGATGCAGTTGACCATGTTCCTCTCTTCTCTGCATTTCCTGCAGATTGGCAGCTGGGTTCAGATGACTGTTTTATGAGGTTTGTGTTTGATCCTTTTGGCAAGGCTGTAGATCTATGTAGGCACCTAAGTCTGGTTTTTACTTTGCTGTTTTGGGGTTCGTGGTTATTGATGCCCAGTGCCCAGATCCATTAATTCACTGAGAGTTAGAAAATGGTTATATTCTACCTCTGTCATGTCATTTTTCACATATTACCTGGAATACTTTAATAAGGAACCACGTCCCCTCATCTACTATTTACTCATTCAGTTAGAGGAGAGACAGGATAGATGCTTTATTTTTTCTCCTATGTATCCAGTTTTCAAAATAATGGATTGGTTCCCTCTTATCCTCAGAAGGTCACTAGTTAGTTTTTTATATATAGCTATGAATTTGTAGATTTATACATATTTGGATTTGAATGCTTCATGATTCTTACTCCTTATTAAAATTCAGATTGTCACACTTTGGCTGATAGAAGTTGTCTTTGAGTCCTTTTGACATGACCTAAATATGATAGTTTCCTCGCTATCTAGCATGTCACAACGGTCTCAGAATTTCTCATTGTAGTTGTAATATATATTTCCTTGATCACTAATGAGGTTGAACATCTTTTCACGTGTTTATTGGTTTCTCCTTGAAACGCCTACTCATGTTTTTTGGCCATTTTTGCATGAGTAATTTGTTCGTTCCTTAATCATTTATAAAGGTTCTTTATTTTTTCCTAGATGCTAATATTGTTCATCATGTGTTGGCAGATGGTTTCTTTTCAGTTTGGGTGTCTTTTGACCATCAGAAGTTCTTATTGTAGTTGGTTTTATTGATTTTTTTCCATTATGGTTTTCACTCTGAGTCTAGGAGCTTAATAAAAGCCTGAAACTATTTACTGATTGTCCATTGCTAATCTGAAACCCTTTCACAATAGTATCAGCCCAACGTCCTTGGAGTATCTGAGATGGAAGCCAGTTGTGGGCGTGGGGCCCCAGGGTCACAGATGGCTCTTTTGGAGTTGTCCTATAATTAGCCAAACACAGCAGTGTCTCGGTAAATGGCATGTTTAGTTTTCACTAGGTTTTTAAAAAAATATAACAAGTTACTATTGAAAGAATTGCAGAATGACTCTTAAAGGCCAACAATAACTAAAAAGCAAAATCTTAATAAGTCTTTAAAGGGCAAGAAAATCCATGAAGAAATATAAACCTGTTACTAACGTGAAAACTGAGCAGAACTTCTAAAGCTGGGCTTTTAATAGTTGTGTTCAGGCCCCTGCTGGCTCAGCAGGAAAATGAAAGGGAAGCAGCAGCCACCACCCTGAGTAAATATGCCCTGCTTTCTCTTCCTCCATTCCAAATTCCTCAGCTTGCTAAACACACTCAGGTTTAGCTCTCCATAAGTTACGTGGTTTCAAAGTGATCCTCTCGGATATTTCTATCACAAATGGAGAAATACTGCATAATTCACCTTATATGAAGTATCTGACAGAGTCAAAGTCATAGGAACAGAAAGAGGAATGCTGGTTGCCAGGGGCTACAGGGAAGGGGATTGGGGAGTTCCTGTACAATGGGTGTAAAGTCTCAGTCATGGAAGATGAATGTGTTCTAGAGATCTGCTGTACAGCATAGTGCCTGTAAGTCAATAGTACTGTAAAGCATACACTTAAAAATTTGTCAGGAGAGTAAATCTCATATTAAGTGTTCTTAACCCAATAAAATAAAAGTAAACATAAGGACAATGTGGTGGGTTTTCCATAAAGCTAAATTTGTTCTGAATTTGTGCCCTTTCCAGTTTTGGCTGTTTAAAAAATCAAGGTCCTAGGCAATGATTTTTCTTTTTTTTTTTTTTTTTTTAACATCATTACTTAGCAAAATAAAAAGTTAAAAATTCTGGGCAGCAGGGCAGTGGGGAGCATCTCCTTTTTCAAAAGGCATAAAGCTTTCGTATCAGAAAAGGTGGACCAAGCAGAATGCAGCATAGCCTGATGGCCAAGAGACTGGACTCTGGAATGAGTGCTCCAGGCTCCGCCCCACCCCGCCCCGTCCTCACCTCTTACAAACCATGAAACCTTGGGAAATTGCTCTGGCACTCTGGGAAATGCGAGTAGGACCTCAGGGGCTGCTTTGAGGACTAAATGAGTTTATCCTTGTAAGAAACTTATAAAATGGACAGACTCTAGCACACAAGAGCCATGACAGATGTCACAGGACACTGCACAGTTTTGCTTCTGCTTGAGAAGATAACATCCTCTGATGGGAAATGGAAACATAGGGCTTATATCCATTAGTCAAGAGTCCTGCCCCCCGTGTTTTAGTCTCCTATCCTGCCATAACAAATGACCACAAATTTAGTGGCTGAAAGTAATACAAATTTATATTATCTTAGACTCAGTAGGTCAGAAGTCTGGCGCTAAATCAAGGTGTCAGCAAGGCTGCATTCCTTTCTGGCGGCTCCAGGGGAGAATCCATTTCCCCCCTCATGCAGGTTGTTGACAGAATTCATTTCAGTTCCTGTGGTTGTAGGGTCAAGGTCTGTTTTGCTGGCTGCCAGCGGAGGGCTGTTCCTAGCTTCTAGAGGCTGCAGCTTTCGTTGGCTCACAGCCCTCTTCCTCCATCTTCAAAGCCGGCCACTGCAAGTTAAATTCTTTTCATGTCCCATTTCTCTGCCCCTGTCTTCTGCCTCCCTCTTTGACTATAGGAACCCATGTAACAATCCAAACTAATCTCCCTGTTGGAAAGTCAGCTGATTACCAACCCAAATCCCCATGCCACATAAACTCTCCTTTGCCAGGTAAAGTAACAGAGTCACAGTTTCCAGGATTAGGATGCAGACATCTTTGGGGGAGGCAGTATTCTGCTGACGGTATCAGTGAACTGGGATTTCATTGGGGTCTTTAACAGATTGTTTATCTGTACCTTTTGTTTCCTCGTCAAAAAGTTAAGTGACTTTTTACATAGGATAAGTAATGTTTATCGAGCACTTGCTGTGAGCTTGGCCCTGGGGTACTAAACTCTTTGTTCACGAAGAGTCTCTGAGGCAGGTTCTGTTATTATTCCCATTTTACAAATGAGGAAACTGCATTTGGGGAAGTTAAGTAATTAAAATAATCAACTAGTGAGGAGCTCAGACATTTCAGTGGGATGCTATACCTCAGAGATTTGTCCAGAAATCCCTCTTTACATGGCAGTGCATACTAATTAGGAATAAATGTTTAGACTAAAACAAATGTTTTGATTTTGCTAATAGAAATGATCATTCATGTTCATGGATGTGGTAAGGAAATAAATTTTCTTTTCTAGCCTAGCCAAGTTGACACATCAAACTAACCATAACAGTGCTATTTAGCTTATTCCTCTAGCCCTATATAGTCCAATATGGCAGCCACAAGCTATTGAGGACTGGAAGTATAGCTAGTGTGAATTGAGGTGTGTGCTGTAAGTATAAATTCACAGCAAATTTAGAAGACATGGTACAAATAAAAAGAATGTAAACTATCTCATTTTTATACTGATATGTTAAAATAATAGTATTTTAGATATGTTGGGTTAAATAAAATATAATAATTGCTTAAAAATTATGAAACCTGGGCACCTCAGTGGCTTAGTCAGTTGAGCTTCGGACTCTTGATTTTGTCTCAGGTCATGGTCTCAGGGCCCTGGGATTGAGCCCTGTGTCAGACTCTGCACTCACTGGGGAGTCTGCTTAAGATTCTCTCCCTCTCCAACCCCCCCCAGTCATGCATGTGGTCTCTCTCTAAAATAAATAAATCTGAGAACAGGCGCCCTACCAGGGCACCCCTAAATAAATAAATCTTAAAAAAAAATGAAACCTGATAGGTATCAAAATTAAATTATAAGGAGAATTAGTTATAAAATATTTCAAATACAGCTGTCTGAAAAATGCAAAAAAAATTAATTTCTGGCTTGTACTAAATCACAATCTGTCTTTTGAAGTTGGAGAATGTTATTTTTTTTCTGAGATCATGTCAGTTTATGCCAAGAGAGATCTGATTTGTAATAGGGTGGATGGGCTCAATATTTCTTTAGTGAGATATTTGACTGTCATGTTTTGTTACACTATAAGTGATACATAACCAAACAAGAAAAATTTCCTAGCAACAGAGTTGTTTTCCTCAACCAGAATATTTCATGTGCTCATTTTCTTAATGTCCAAAAGATTAAAAAAAACTTATGAATTATATTTTTGAGATTGAGATGCTGGCAAGTATAGATAGTAAAATATATAAGACTATCACTAGAAGTACTTGGCAAGCATTACATAAGGTAATTCACACCTAAAATATATTTAACTAGGTAGAGAACTCCATGGTTTTTATGACAGACCCCACTGCCGGACGTGGTTATCTCACTTAGCTTCATAAATGAAGCCTCTTTTTTTTTTATTTCTTTTCTTCATTAATTACATACCCAAACATTTTTTTAACCTCATCAGATCTCTAGGTTGTACTACATTTAATTTTTTTATTCAACAAATGTTTAAATACCATGTGCTAGGAGGTTCTAGGAATATTGTGCCCTCATGAAGCCTATATATTGGTAAATGATTCAACTTATGTATTAGTAAATGAATGGAAGAATTATACAAATCAGGAAGCATATGATGCTGTGAATGTGAATAAAAGGTTCTCATGTAAATTGAAGGACATGTGACAGCCTTGATCTAGAGGATGAATAGCATTTAGCTAGGCAGAAATTGAGATTGACCAATCTAGGTCAAAGATACATTTTGCAAAGTTCTCATCCTAGGAAAGAGCTTGGCAGGTTGAAAAAGCAACAGCAAGAAGGCCTCTGGGTGTGTGTTTGTGTTTGTGTGATTGTGGCTCTCAAAGAATACAGCAAGGCACACAGTACTGAGTTCTGTAGAGCTCTGTTCAGAGCAATAAGTAGACATGGGTGTTGTATGATGATCCACCAAGTAATACATAAGGCCTTGTTGCCCAGAAGTTCATCATCAAATGGATGTGGTCTGTAGATAGGGTAACCATATAATTTATCATCCAAGTCAGGATAGGCTTGAAAGTGAAGGGGGGTGCTATTAATTATGCTAGGACAGTGGGTATAAACCAGTATAACTTGGCAAGCCGGGATATATGATCACTGTGTTGAGAGACCAGTTTTCGGGATCCCTGGGTGGCGCAGCTGTTTGGTGCCTGCCTTTGGCCCAGGGCGCGATCCTGGGGACCCGGGATCGAATCCCACGTCGGGCTCCCGGTGCATGGAGCCTGCTTCTCCCTCTGCCTGTGTCTCTGCCTCTCTCTATCTCTCTCTGACTATCATAAACAAAAAACAAAAAACAAAAAAAAAAAAAAAAAGAGAGACCAGTTTTCAATCACTTCAGTAAGCCTGGAGTTGCTTAGAAACCATGCTCTGAAATTACGGGGTTAGTTATGTATTCTTGCTTTCTCACTCCCCCTGCTCCTTCACCCATGGATAACTGCGAGAAGGCCACCAAGAGAATCTGTGCCCAGTCTAGACTCCAGAATTCCAGCCCCATTGACCACTCACTTGCAGCCTACTGTTTGCAGTTGCCATGTCATGAGCGTTCACGTCCATGGTGGATATCAGTTCTTACCAACATGTTTCCGCAAATAGAGTATTGAAAACATATAGGAAGTAAAGCCTTAAGCATCTGGCGCATGTAATTTTCCTACTAGAAACTTTCCTACATCACTTCTGGTAGATGACATGACCTAATTATACATTCCCAGATGCAGCCAGGTGGAATGGGTGTGTTCCAATTATAACCACTTTCATTGTAAACGTGTTTTGTGATTTGACCCCTATGGTGGATGATGCACACAGAACAGCTTTATTCTTTATTTTTTTTATACTTGAACAATGGTAGCAGCATGAAATAGTAAAGAGATCTTTTCACTCTTGATTTTTTTATAGAATCAGCTGTTAGGCTGAATCTCTGTGGTGAGGATTAATGAAGCTTTAGTCCCAGCTCTACTCCAAGCCTAAGTCACTGTCTACAGTGGAGCCCTCAGGGAACCCTAGTAATTCCTTCAGTTAACTAAGAAGTAGGTCAGGTTGCATTATAAGAATATTTAATGTTGTATTCAGCCAAATACTAAAGATGGGCACTTTGAGACATTCCACTCTTTCTTTAGAAGTTTCACTATTTCCTTTTTAAACTGTATTAATATTCTTACTTTTTGTCTTACAAGCCAGGAAATGTGAAGAATTCACCTGGAAATAAGTAGAATGCTCCATGCTCTGCCCATTTTAATCAGGTAAAGAACAAGAGAACACTATAGTCATTTTTAGTATTGTTAGCATCAGCTGAAATGACTTGTCCTTAATTTAACTTAATTAATTATATCAGTTTCAGCCTCATGTAGATACATAAAAGGGCTGGGATAATGTTTCATTCCATCCTTAATTTGTGGACTTAAGTGCCTTCACTTGTTTGTGTTCATTCTTAAGCACCTGGGTTTTTTGTTTTTATTTTTTTTTAGACAAGCTAGAACTTGGCAGTTGGGATTTGTCTACAAAACTGTTTCAAACAATTGAAAAGTGTCATTATTTCTTAGGTTTATGTTTTTTTTTCAAATAGCACTTTACTATAGTAGGTACCCTTGTATTCATCTGATAGTCATTAAATAAACATTTATTGAATGAATGATGGTTGTAGAGAAGCTCAAGATTATATAGAAATATTATTATAAGTGCCATAGGGAATTCATAGGTATAATTATTCTTTCTTTAAAAATTGAGTAACCTGAGGCTAGAGAAATTTAGGATACCAGATGAAGTCAGAAAAATCAGTATTATTCCTTCTCACACTCAATTCACTATTTTCATTCATTTATTCAATATTTACTCATGAGTACCAGCTAAGTACAAAAGCCTAGTTATATTAATATTGGTTTTTATATATATTAAAAATTATATAATGGCACTTGTGATTTCTTCATTATATAAGATTATATTGAGTTTGGAAACAATCTAAATATTTAGCTGCAGAAAGTGGCTTAATTTGGGACGCCTGAGTAGCTCAGTGATTGAGCGCCTGCCTTTGTCCTAGGGCGTGATTCCAGATTCCTGGGTTCAGGCCCCATATTGGGCTCCTTGCATGGAGCCTACTTTTCTCTCTGCCTGTGTCTCTGCATCTCTCTCTCTCTCTCTCTGTCTCTCTCTGTCTCTTATGAATAAATAAATAAAAATCTTCTTAAAAAGTGGCTTAATTCTGGTATATCCATGAAGAAGAATGTTATTATGTTTCAGTAATACCTAATTGCATGGAAACTTGTTAAATGAAAAAAAAAAAAACGTAGTATGATACGTTTTTAGAGAGGATAAAGACCAGGAAATACAACAAAAAATTTAAGTATATATCTTGGGATGGTAGAATTATGGATTTTTTAAATAGTTTTTCTTCTATATAACGTCCTGTTTTATTTTTTTTTAATTTTTTATTTATTTATGATAGGCACACAGTGAGAGAGAGAGGCAGAGACACAGGCAGAGGGAGAAGCAGGCTCCATGCACCGGGAGCCCGATGTGGGATTTGATCCCGGGTCTCCAGGATCGCGCCCTGGGCCAAAGGCAGGCGCTAAACCGCTGCGCCACCCAGGGATCCCTAACGTCCTGTTTTAAAATTTTCTGCAGCAAATATGAATTTTCTTTTATAGTCTTTTTTTAAAATCACCACTATATTTATTATAAATCATGACTGCTATTTACAGTCCATGAAAGCACTCAGTTGTGAAGTCTTTCTTTTTCAAGCTTTCTCCATATTTTTAGAGACGCAGAGTCACATACTCTTAGAATTTGAGAGGGGTCATCTGGCCCCCGAGCAAGCCTCAAGCATAAATACCCTGTAGCCCTGTGTGGTCTCACCTTTCATCTTCACTGATAGGCAGCTCACCCCACAGGGCAGCCATCTTGGGACGCTTCTGATTTTTCGGAATCAGTAAGCGTTACTAATCACTTTGCTACACTAAGCAAAAATATGTCTTTTTGTAACTCCTGTGCAGTGGTTCTGATCCTGCCGTAGAGGTCACAGAAAACAAACACAGATCCTCTTTCACATCACAGCCCTTCATATGGTAACCCCAAGTTGTACTTCCCAAATTTTATTATACAAACAAATTACCGCAGGAGCTTGTTAAAAGAGGCCTAAGCCCCACCCAAGAATTCCCAGCATCTCTGGAGAGCAGGGCGAGATGTGCACTGGATGGATCTGCTATTGGAAGAGAGACTAGAACACGAGCAGCCAGGAAACAACATATGTCCTCCAGAAACTTGACATTGAATATATTATGTTTCTCTTCAGGAACCATGAAACTTGGAATATAGGGAAACTACTTAAATATCTCTTTCATCTTTCCAAAATACTCTGGGCCAGACTTCAGCTTACTGTATGCACAACCTTGATTTCTTGATTATTTTTTTATTTCTCTATTGGAGATGGAGTTTTCATCTATAAAAGTGATACATATTTGTTGTAAAGAAATTTGTTTACGGGTGCCTGGGTGGCTCACTTGATTAAGTGTCTCACTTTGGCTCAGGTCATGATCTCAGGGTCCTGGGATTGAGCCCCAAGTCCAGCTCCCTGCTCAGCAGGGAGTCTGCTTTGCCCCTCCCCCTACTTATGCTCTCTCGCTCTCTCTCTCTCTCTCTCTCAAATAAATAATAAAATCTTTAAGAAAAAAATTTTCTTAGATAAATATTTTTAAAATTTGTCTTATCTCTATTCCTTTTCCATGGTTAATTTCTATTAATAGTTTGGCATACCATTTGACTTTTTTTCTCTATGTAAATAAATGTGTGCACATCCATACCTGCTTTTGTTTTTTTGACAGAATGAGCTCATATTTCTTGAATTGTTTTGCAAGTACACTGAAACCTCCATGAAGGAACGTATCACAATTTTATTATCACACCTAAAAAAATTAACACTAATTGTCTAATATTTCATATTCAGGTAGTATGCAGATTTCCCTGATTGTCTTTTTGCACTTGGTTTATTTGAATCTGGATCCAAACAAGATCTACCCATTACAGTTGACCGAAGGTCTCTGAAGTCCTTTTTAAACTGTAACAGTGGGGCAGCCCAGGTGGCTCAGTGGTTTAGCACCACCTCCAGCCCAGGGTGTGATCTTGGAGACCCGGGATTGAGTCCCATGTCGGGCTCCCTGCATGGAGCCTGCTTTTCCCTCTGCCTGTGTCTCTGCATCTCTCTCTCTCTCTCTGTCTCTCATGAGTAAATAAATAAAATCTTAAAAAAATAAATTGTAATAGTTCCATCTCCTTCATTTCCCCCCGTCATTATTTTTTTTTGAAAAACAGGCCTATTCATTAGAAGATCCCATATTCTGGCTGGCTGAGGGCATCCATTTAGTGTCATTCTGTTTATCTCTTGGTTCTTCTCTTCTCTGCATTTCCCATAAGATGATAGATCCGAAGGCTCCATCAGATTTAGGTTTAGTTTTGGTAAGGATACTTCATAGACAGTGCTATGTTTAGCTGTGTTGAACAAATGAAGTAACTTTCCTTTTTTCACTTAATATATTATGTGCTGCTTTTTCTCATAGTATTTAGAGATCTATCTCATTCCTCCTCTTAGCTGCTTAATAACTTCCTAATATGGACTACCATGGCCTATTGAATCCTTATCAATTTGGTCATTTCCATTTTGCAGTTTTAACAATTCAGTAAATGTATTGGATTCTTAGATAAGTCCAAAACAGATCAATAAACTGAGATGGAAAAGGTAAGCTAGAGGTGTATATGTTTAACTTAAGTTTTGGTTTTATATTAAAAGATATATTTGGGAATCCCTGAGTGACTCAGTGGTTTAGCTCCTGCCTTTGGCCCAGGGCGTGATCCTGGAGTCCACGGGATCAAGTCCCACGTCGGGCTCCCCGCATGGAGCCTGCTTCTCCCTCTGCCTATGTCTCTGACTCTCTCTCTCTCTCTCTGTCTCTCCCTGTGTCTTTCATGAATAAATAAAATAAAAATCTTTAAAAAAAATAGAAGATATATTTATTTCTAAAAATATATCTCTAAAATCTCTAACTGCTAAGTAGATTACTTACGTATTAGGGGAAAAAAGCAATCTGAAGAAGAATCAGTTTGTTAGGGGGCGGGGCAGGAAAAAATAATCAGTTTGTCTTTGATGTGTCTTTGGATGATGTGTGTTGCATTCCAGAGAAGAATAATGGGATGATATGAAGAAAGGTATACATACGTCAGACGGACGGAGATATAATCACGTTCTCCTTCAGCAGATGGACAGAAATGTAGTTGTTTGGTTTTTCAGAAGGGGAGACATGTGGTGTGTGCTGTGCCATTTAAGCATTTATTTTTTATTTATTCATCCATCCATCTGTTTAATTATGCTCAGGTACATAGCCAGTTGAGACTCTGAATGTACTTTGGATGAAACACAAAACCTTTCTGCTTTGTAGTTTAAGTGTCTGTAAAATGGAAATAAGTTTTTTTATGGCTCATTATGATCCTCATGGTCATATAATGGTAATGTAAATATTTGATATGGTTTCTCAATTTAACCCTAGTGAATTTTCAAAAAGCCAAATTTTAAAGTCTTTTTTTTCCTGGCAATTTACTTATGGTTTTCTTTTTCTTTTAGTTATAGGTAAACATTGGAAACTCCATGCATTTTCTACAGAAAAAATGGCAGAGAAGTCAGTACTGAATGTAGTAAATTGGCTTTCTTCTTCAGGAAAAACTATATACCAGGCTTCTTTGTTATCTTGGGTGATACCATACTACCAGTGGACTAATCGGAAATCCTTTCACCTAGAGATAATGTCCAGCATTAGAACTCCTGGTTCTCATGTTGCTATTTATGTACATAATTAAAATTCTGAATTAAAAAAAAGTTGTTCTGGTTTTTGTTAATATGTATTATTGAGTGACAGTTTAAGCATATCTGGTGCTCATGTGTGTGGTATGTATGCATGGTTGTACGTGTGGTATGTCTCTCTGTACATGTATGTGTGTGATGTGGGTGTGTGTTAAAGAAAACCGTTAACTCCCCTCAGGGCAGCACCAGCTGGCAGTCTGCACAGTCCAAGCCCCAGATCCAAGCCCCACAAGTGTGGAGTCAAGCAGAGTGGCTCTAGAGTTGACAGACAATGCTTCAATGGCCAGCACGAGAACATAACTTGTAAGTAATAGTTGGCCTGACGGTGATTAGAAGACATACAAAAGAAAACAGTAACTGTGACCCCTGGTTGCATTCTGTTGCCTCCCAGCTTATACAGATCTTGCACTTCTTGAATGCCAGTGGGAGATACATAATGAAGTAGTCTCTGTCCTCTGCCAGCGGAGGAATGACATGTGGTCATGTGTGTTGATTTTGTGTATGTAGGCCGTTTATTCACTTTTGTGACCCCTGAATGCGCAGCTTATTAAGCTTTGTATTTTCAGTGCCAATGGGAACAGCAGGAGCCCCTTTTGACATGTCAGCCAGTGAGGGAAGATGGCCGGGGAGCGGCCTCTGAAGCAAAATTGAGAATTTCCGAATTGAAATGAGATTGGAAGTTAAAAGGTATCTTTGTATTCTTGTAGTGTCAATTTAATCCCTAATTGTTGACCTTCCAGATTTGATAGCATTTGGTATGATAGTAGTACACAAATGGAATGTGCTCGTGTTAATGTTAAATACATATGATAGAGCCAAAATGGCAAAGAATGTTTCCAGCATTATCACCGGACTAATGAGGTGAAGCAAATTTGTCCCTAGAATAATCCCCATAGTGATCCAGAAGTCTGTATTTCTTTTTTTTTGCTGAGATACGTTTGTGTTACTGTGCCCAAAATTTAATATCTCATAAATATATTATTATTATTTCAGGCTTTTCCCATTGGCTTGGCTTCCTATATCACCCACAGAAAGTAGAAACTCCCCAAGTTTCCTCGTTCTTGAGATTGCTTATCTAGAGAAGAAATTGCTCTTGAGATCATTAATCAAAAGGTATTTGAGTGCCTCCTAACTGTAAAGTATTACTTCCATTTTTAATCCTTTAGATGATACTGAAACATTGCCTTAAAACCTCTTAAATCCTCCAAGTGGTGGGAATGGGGGTGGGGGTCACAGAGCCGGCTCGGAGCAGTATGTGGTCTCTGTTTAGGTCAGCAAGGTCATCACTTTCCAACCAGGCTAACTCAGTTGCTCTTTATATTATATAATCTTTTCCTTATCTGGTGATTTTTATCCAATGCTGCCTGCCTTTTACATTTATCACTTTTTGCTTGCCTTCCATGAACCCTGAACTGTAGAAAATAAAACATCTGCATATTATAAGATCTTGCATTTTTCCAGCTCTTTCTAGTTTTCACAGTACTAGTTTATATCTTTCCTTCCTTGGCTTATTCCTGACATCAGTACTCTGTTTTTATGTTTATATTTTTTATTGTTTTTTTTTAAAGATTTATTTATTTATTTATTTATGATAGAGAGAGAGAGAGAGGCAGACACAGGCAGAGGGAGAAGCAGGCTCCACGCCAGGAGCCTGACGCGGGACTCGATCCCGGGACTCCAGGATCATGCCCTGAGCCAAAGGCAGGCGCCAAACTGCTGAGCCACCCAGGGATCCCCCTTTTTATTGTTTTTTTATGACCAATTACCCTTATGATAAAACTGTGAATCTCAATTCAGTTTATCTGTGACTTAATCAGGACAATTCTGTTTTTTTAAGATTTTTGATTTATTTATCCATGAGAGACACAGAGAGAGAGAGAGAGGCAGAGACAGGCAGAGGGAGAAGCAGGCTCCATGTAGGGAGCCCGACGTGGGACTCGATCCCAAGTCTCCAGGATCATCCCCCAGGCTGTGGGCAGCGCCAAACTGCTGAGCCACCCGGGCTGCCCAGGACAATTCTATTTTAATAACTTTAGAGACTTTGGAGGGAACGCTCTCTACCATACAGAGTGATTTAAGGGACTCCGAAGAGACAAATGTGGTGTAGTCTGTTCTGTAATAATATGGTGGTTGGAGTCCTAAGAAAGATTGCTTTATCGCAAATCAAGATTGTAAAGCAGTTGTTTCAGTGGGAGGAAAGGGACTAGAGATGCTAAAGAATGCCTTCATCAATCTTACCACCTGTGCTGCCATTTGGGACAAAATCAAAACAATAGTAGTAGCTAGAAGAACCAGGGCCAGCTGAGGGAATGCCTACCTTTGTGGTACAGTAGCAGGTGCCTGGGCCAGTGGATTAGCAGTTTTTATTATAAATGCACTGCTGGATCCCAGCCCACAAGTGGCCCCTGTACTGCAAAGTACTTCCCTAGTGGATCAATGACATGAATTCAGTAAAGTCTCAGGATACAGAATCAATGTATAGAAGCCTGTTGTGTTCTTGTATGCTAAAAATAAAGCTACAGAAGGTGAAATTAAAATGCCATTTGCAGTTACACCAAAAACAATAAAATATCTAGGGATAAACTTAATCAAAGAGGTGGAAGACCTATACTCTGAAAACTATAAAACACTGATGAAAGAAATTCAAGATGACATAAAGACATGAAAAGACATTCCTTGCTCATGGGTTGGAATAACTGGGTTGTCCTACCCAAAGCAGTCCACACATTTAATGCAATCCCTACCAAAGTACCAAGAGCATTTTTCATAGAACTTAAACCAACAATACTAAAATTTGTATGGAACCACAAAAGACCTCAAATAGCCAGAGTGATTTTGAAAAAGAAAAACAAGACTGGAGGTATTACAATCCTAGGTTTCAAGTTATATTACAAAAGGGTAATCATTAAAACAGTATGGCACCAGCATAAAAATAGACACCTAGATCAATGGAATAGAACAGAAAACTCAGAAATAAACCCACAATTATATTGTCAATTAATTTTTGACAAAGAGGGGATGAATATACAGTGGGAAAAAAGTCTTCAACAAATCGTGCTGGGAAAACAGGATAAGAGAATGAAAACTGAACCACTTTCTTTCACCATACACAAAAATAAACTCAAGATGGGTTGAAGACTTAAATCTGAGACTGGAACTCATAAAAATCCTCTAGGAGGAGTACCTGGGTGATTCAATCAGTTAAGCATCTGCCTTCAGCTCAGGTCATGATCCCAGGGTCCTGGGATCAAGCCCCACCACAAGGCTCTCTGCTCAGCAGGGAGCCTGTTTCTCCCTCTCTCTCTCTCTGCCTGCCTCTCCCCTTGCTTGTACTCTCTCTGTCAAATAAATAAATAAAACCCTTAAAATTCTTCAGGAGAGCACAGGCAGTAATTTATCATACATTGGCAGTAGCAGCAGTTTTCAAGGTATGTCTCCTGAGGCAAGGGCAATAAAAGCAAAAATAAACTATTGGGACTACATCAAAATAAACAGTTTCTACACAGCAAAGGAAATAATCAACAAAACTAAAAGGCAACATACAGAATGGGAGAAGATACTTGCAAATGACATATCCAATAAAGGATTAGTATCTCTCATATATATATATATATATATATATATATATATATATATATACCTGATACAGCTCAACACCCCCCCCCAAAAAAATAATCCAGTGAAAAAAAGTGGACAGAAGACATGAACAGACATTTCTCCGAAGAAGACATCCAGATGGCCAATAGACACTTGAAAAGAAGTTCATCGTCACTCATTATCAGGGGAGTACAAATCAAAACCACAATGAGATATCAGCTCACACCTGTCAGAATGGCTAAAATCAAAAACACAAGAAACAGTAAGTGTTGGTGAGGATGTGGAGATAAAGGAACCCTTGTGCACCATTGGTGGGAATGTAAACTGGTGCAGCTACTGTGGAAAACAGTATGGAGATTCTTCAAAAAAAAATAAAAATAGAACTATCTATGATCCAGTAATTGCATTCCTGGATATTTACCCCCCCAAAATGCAAAAACACTAATTTAGATGGTTACATGTACTTGTATGTTTGAAGCAGCATTATTTGCAATAGCCAAACTATGGAAATAGTAGCCCAACTATCCCATCAATTAATGAATAAAGAAGTGGATACAGTTACATACAGATATATATATATATATATATATATATATATATAATTCAGCCATGAAAAAGAATGAAATCTTGCCATTTGCAACAACATGGCTGGAGCCAGAGAGAGTTCCTCTAAGTGAAATAAGTCAGAGAAAGACAAATACTGTATGATCTCACTGATATGTGGAATTTAAGAAACAAATGAGCAAAGAAAAAGAGACAAACTAAGAAAGAAATGGAGTCTACTATAGAGAACAAACTGATGGTTACCAGAGGAGAGGAGGGTGTGGGAATGGGTGAAATAGGAGATGGAAATTAAAGAGTACACCTATCATGATGGAAAAAAAAAATGATAAATAATGTTTTCGTTCACGACCAGCTGAAAGAAACTTGCAGTTTTGGTTTTTACCCTGTACACCTCCTGTCTGATGTTTTGTTTCCCTTTTGATAGATTCAAATTGCAAGTCCACAATTAGCTTGGACATAGTTCTAAAGGTACAATTAGATCAGACTCTAGACATGACCGAAGTTCAGGCTTATTTATATTTGGGAAATGATAGCCAAAGAAATTTCTGGATGGAGCAGGTTTGTTTTCATAAGCAAAGAGTTTCACTGTTTTACATTTTGTTCACTTAGCAGTGCTGAATGAGTGACCTGTATTTCATATTTAAGGGCCTTTGTCTTCTCAGTTAATTCTAGAGCTTTGTTATTGCAGGCAACAGTTCTTCTGGAAGGCAGAACAGCGTAGGACGTGACTCTTCTCCCTGCCCACCCCCAACCTGTGAAAGAGTCTTCAGACTCAGTACCTGCAGAGTCAGTCTGTAAACTCTCTCTTCTCAGGTACACCCTGGAACACTCTCCATCCAGCGCTGGCCTGCCTTGGGAGTGTAAAGGACAAGTGGGCACAGAAGTCAAGGCAAAGCTGGAGAATCCAGGATTCAGAGACTGCTCCCCACACTCAAAAGTGAAGTCGTAGCCAGTCCTTCCAAAACTTAGAGGACGCGATACTCAGATTTTGTTAGTGACTCCAAATTTCAGTGTGGTTGGGGGCATGATTTTATTTTTATTTTTTTTTTTGGGGGGGGGCATGATTTTAAATGCTTTGTTCGCTGCAGACTGCTTTTAAAAATCAGCTGTCTGGTTTATTTTTCATATCTCTTCTAAACTGGGAGAAAATGGCCCTCAGGTAATGAGTGTCTGAATGCACGTATGTATGACTTTCTCCTGAGACCCCAGGAAGATGGTAAGAGAGGGAATGCTTTTCCCCCTTAGGAAGAGAGGGATTTTTTAAGTTGGCATTAGCACTCAAGGAAAGGATGGGGAGAGGGAAACAATGGGACTCCTGGTTTTTGCAACACACTTAGTGGAACTGTTTGACCCTTGAAACCCTGCACCCATATAACAGTGACACAAACAAAAGTAACAAAAACATTTCTTTTTTTTTTAAATTTATGATAGTCAGAGAGAGAGAGAGAGAGAGGCAGAAGCAGGCTCCATGCAGGGAGCCCGACGTGGGATTCGATCCCGGGTCTCCAGGATCGCGCCCTGGGCCAAAGGCAGGCGCCAAACCGCTGCACCACCCAGGGGTCCCCACAAAAACATTTCTTAAAAGAATTCTAAGAAAAGCAAGGAAGTTAACATTAAAAGTCTCCTACTTACTTCGTAAGCTTCGGTTCCGTGCTTTCGTTCAATGGGGCCTTTCCTGTCATGAGTGCAGTATGATCCATTGCTCTCCGTTTTGTCAATTTTTAGAAGGTTCTGGTGTGACTTTTATCTATGGCATTTTGTGGGTCATCTCTCTCTGATTTACTTTCTGATTCCTTCTTCAGGAATGCAACCCTTGATTACAACATTACTACAGAGGGAGGCTCTGATTCGTTTGGGGGCATGTTCCCCAGGATCGAAAGTCGTGTTGTTTCCATGAAGAAAGACAGACCGCTTCGTGTATTCAACTAGGCGAAGCTCTGCAGACCTGGAAGCGGCCATCGTGCCCCGGGCCTTCCCCACTTCGCAGTCCGCACTTGCCTCCTGCTGGTGAGGCTGCTGAGGAGGCACGTCCTCCTTTCTGCATCTCCTCTCTGTCCTGTCAGGCAACGTGACATTGTTTTCTGCTCCTCGCTTTGTGCTCCTGGCTCTTTGTGGGCCCCACTGATCTAAAGATGCTTAATTTACTAATAGATTCTTTGTGTAACTCTTCCTTTTCCCTTGGGTTTCCTTCTTCTATTCTTGTTCCTCATTTCTCGGCAGGTTGTGAGATGTAGGAAAAGCTTGCACCTGTATAAAACCTTTTTAAGTTGTTTGGCATTCCTATTGAATTCACCATCACTCTTCCATTTCTTTTTCTTTTTTTTTTTTAACTATTTATTTATTTATTTATTTATTTATTTATTTATTTATTTATTTATAAGAGAGGCAGAGACACAGGCAGAGGGAGAAGCAGGCTCCCTGAGATCCCTGGGATCACGCCCTGAGCCGAAGGCAGACGCTCAACCGCTGAGCACTGAGTCCCTGCTCTTCTGTTTCTAAAGAACTAAATTTCCTGACATGAAAACCTTCTCTTTCTGAAGTCCTGGATCACTTTGTAGATTTTCTGCGTCCTCGTGCATGTTCTACCCTTGTTAGTTTACACCTGCTCTCTAGCAGATTGCTCTCCCTGAGACCAGGGCGAGTGTCTTTCTCCCTAGCGTGCCCACAGCGCTGACCTAATGCACCGATGTATACGTGGCCAAATGTGTGTTGGGTGTATTCTTTAATGTTCAAAATAGCATTATGATTTGGTTTTATTTGAGCTTTTGAGGATACCCATAAGCATTGGTTTGTTTGATTGCCACCGATCCAAGAGTGTGTGTCCCTCTGTTTCTGACTTTGGAATCTAAAAACAGAGGAGATTGAGCTTGGTACTCTTTAAAGGCCTTTAATCCCCGTGACTTTTCCCCTTAGATTGATTAAGCACCCCTTGAGTGCCTGGTCTAGATATCCTGTTATATTGTACAGGGAAGAGAAATACAGTGTACAGTTCAGATGTGAAGACAAAGCAAGTACACAAAACAGTAATTAGAGGCAGCGCCATCATAATGTACAGATTAACTATCAGACAGATAGTGATTCCATTGGTCTTATGCAAAAAAGCACCCAAGGATATTTGTCTAAAACGGGAACATAAGGTGCCTAGGAGTGATTTTACGTTTTTTTTGTACACTAACTTTTTTAGAGAAGGAAGAAGAGTAATCAGAGGAAACAAGCCTCGTACAACAGGATATTGCTTTTATATGTATGTTTTACTTTTTAGTCTGTTAGGACCTAACCTATGCTTTCTTTGTGTGCTTATTGTTTTCCTTTCAGAACACCTTCTGTCCCCAGCAAGACTGGCAAAAGTTACCTTAGGGTTGGGCTTTGGGGGCACCCTTGATGGATTCCTCTAGCTCATTCTTAATGTTATTGCTGATAAGATTTAATATTTTATTACTTTCAAGTACAAATGGGAATTTCAACATCTGCCTAAGGAGTAGTACCAGATGAGATCCTGAATGTCCTGCTTTAATGAATAGATATGTTTTATTTAAAATTAAGACCCATTTGCATAATAAGGTATGCCACTGACCTTTAAAAATCTCTTAGTAGCTTAAACGTGCCACTAGACAGTATTTACTATAGTAATATACTGACTCTTTAAAAATTCATAGATGGGATAAACTTCCACTCACTGAAATGATGATAAATTCAGAATAGTCCTAGACACCAAATTTGAGTGTTTCCTTAAGTAAACTTTAAACTACCACTTGAATGAGTACCACGGCCTCTGTGCAGAAGACAGTTAACATAGCAGGTGCAAGACTGCCATCTTTAGAAAGACCTGCTTACATGGTTGGCCTTAGGAAACTCAGCTTCTCAGAAGTTTCCCAAGCTGGTAAAAGCTGGGACACCAGACCTTACACATATATTGTTTGTGTAAATGATGTGATTTATAACAAACACTTGATTTCCTTCTGGTTGGGAATTTTGGTATTTGCTAGGCCAGCCTGCCTATGTGACTAGCCCCCAATAAAAATCTTGGGTGCTGAGTCTCTAATGGACTTGTCTAGGTAGAAGCATTATACAAATGTGGCTGCATTTTTTCTGCCAGAAAAGGAACACATTCAGTGTATCCCTCGCAGGCGGGGAAGGAAAGCCTATGAAGGAAGCCTGTGCATGGATTTCCTCACACTCTGCCTGTATCTTTTTCCTTGGCTGGTCTTGTCATATACCCTTTGCTATAATAAATCAAGCCTAAGTACAACTGTATACCGAGTCCTGTGAGTTATTTTAGTGAATTGCCACGTGTGAATAATCTTGGGGATCCCCTGAAACAGCATGTTGAGATGATACTTGTTTCATTCATGTTATGCTATCTTCCCTTCAGCATTAGAGGAAAAATATAAATAAAAGGACTGTTATATTTACATTAAATATTTCCAGGTCACAAGACATTAAAAAACAGTTTTTATTCATCTTTCTCAAGCAAAGAGAAAGTAGTTTTTGAAAGCCACAGAAAGCTCTAAGCTCCGTTGTTTAGACCAAATTAGCGATTAGATTTTTTCTGATTCTCACAATAGAGTCTTTCTTCCTTCCCTCACACTATGGAAGCAAGCTGTTTGGGCTGGTTCATAAGTAAATAGGTCATAAACTGCACTCCATTCAAAAGTGACGTACTTATGAAAGCATTTATTTGTCCTACAGAGAGAGTACTGGCTCATTTCAAATATTGTTCTCAGGCTAGATTAGAATGCTAAAGAGCACACATTGCACATTTTGTTTTTAACACAACAGTTTAATTGTTTTTTAATAGTGCCATAAATATTTTCTGGGAAAGCACTACCAAATAGGTAAGACTTTTAGGAAACTGTAAGGGAATCATAGACTTAAATGTACGAGCTAAAACTAGAACTCTCAGAAGACGACATAGGAGTAAATCTTGGTAAAGGAGTAAATCATGACCTTCTATTTGGCAATGCTTTCTTAGTTACAAAACCAAAAGCACAAAGGGGCAGAACAGATAAATTGGACTACCTCAAAATTTAAAAAACCTTTGTGCTCTATGTAAACGGTAGTATCAAAAAAATTAAGAGGTAACCCACTGAGTGCAGGAAATACTTGGAATTCATATATCTGATAAGAGATGTATCCAGATATATAAAGAACTTTTACAACTCAACAATAAAAAAACAGCCCAATTAAAACTGGGCAAAGGAACAGACATTTTCCCAAAGAAGGTATACAAGTAGCCAATAAACAAATGAAAAAAAAAAAACAAATGAAAAGATTGTCACCATCATTAGTGTTAGTTACAGCAGTGCAAATGAAAACCACAATGAGATAGCACTTCACATCTACTAGGATGGCTATGATGAGAAAGAAAGGCCGTAGCAAGTGTAGATGAGGATGTGGAGGAAATGGTCCAGTGGTCCAGTGGTTCTTCACAATGTTAAGCATAGAGTTCTCCCATGACTCAAATTTCACTCCTCAGTAAATACCCCAGAGAAATGAAAACATGGTCCACATAAAAACTTGCCTACAAATGTTCATAGCATCGTTATGTCTATCAGCTGAACAGTAGAAATAACTAAATGTCTTATCAACTGATGAATGGATAAAATATCTTTCATACCATGGAATATTACTCAGCCATAAAAAGGTATGAAGCACTGGCATGTGCTACATCGATAACATTTGAAAACGTTATGCTAAATGAAAGAAGCCGGTCACATACTGTATGGTAAGACCACATATTGTATGATTCTATACATTTGAAATGTCCAGAATAGGCAAATCCATAAAGAAACTAGATTGGTGGTCACTTAGTACTCTGGGGGGTGGGAGTGTGGTGTATCAATCAGGCTTCAACTAGAGAAACAGAACAAGTAGGAGATATATATTGAGAAGTTTATTGCAAGGGATTGGCTTAGGTGATTGTAGGGGTTAGCCAGGCAAGTCCAAAATCCATAGGGCAAGTCATCAGGAAGGACACACTGGGATTCTGGAGTGTGAGCTGGAACCACAGTCCGCAAGTGGAATTTCTTCTTAGGGGAAACCTCACTTCTGCTCTTACACCTTTCAACCGACTGGATCAAGCCCACTTAGGTTAAAGTCAGCTGATTATGAACTTTTTTTAAAAAAAATGATTATGGACTTTAATCGTATCTACAACGTATCTTCACAGCAGTATCAAGTTGACACATAAAACTGACCATTGTTGGGTGCCTCGTTTGGTTAAGCTTCCAACTCTTGATATCAGCTCAGGTCTTGATCTCAGGGTCCTGAATTCATGCCTCCTGTTGGGTTCCATGCTGGGCATGGAGCCTACTAAAAAAAACAAAAACAACTCGTGGGGTGGGCCATGGAGGGGGAGTGACTGCTAATGGGTTCCTTTTTGGGCTGATGAAAATGTTCTAAAATTGTGGTCATGGATGCAAAGCTCTGTGAATATATGGAAAAATATTGAATTATATGCTTTAAGTGGGTGAATTGTACGGTTTGTGAATTATATCTCAATAGAGATATTAGTATAATAAGGTATAAATACACACTGTATGTGTGCTGGGCATCCATGTTCACAGCAGCACTATTCATGATAGCCAGGAGGTAGAAGCAACCCAAATGCCCATTGACGAATTGATCAACAAAATGTGAGATATCCATACAGTGGAATATTACCCCTAGAAAGGAAGGAAATCCAAAACAAATTTTTTTAAGTTGGGAAATCCTGTCACATGCTGCAACATGGATGAACCTTGAGGACATAGTATGCTCAGTGAAATAAGCTAGTCACAAAAGGAAAATTACTGCTTGCTTCCACTGATATGACGATATCTAAAGGAGTTAAATGCATAGAAATAGAATGATTATTGCCAGGAGCTGGTGGGGGGGGGCAAATGAGGGGTTCTTGTTCAATGGGTATAATTTCAGATTTGCAAAATGAAGAGGTTCTGGAGATCAATGTGAACGTTTAGCATTACTCAGCTGCACAGTTGGAAATGGTTAAGATGGTAAAATCTGGTCTTGAATGATGGGAATGTGACTGCCTGGCTCTTCTCTGAGTTTAGGGGACAGCAGGGTACCTGGTTATCCTCGGGGAAGTGATGCAGAGCCGACTGTATTCTGAGGCTGTGTGGCCTGTTTCAGGCTGTGAGTGAGGAAGAAGAACAGCCAACAGCTGAAGTGTTGAACCAGAACATACTCTAACTTCCTGGTTTATTTACCCCTTTTCCTCTCTAAGATCTACTGCCAGTTGTTGCAGTTGACAGATTCACCCCGGGGGAGAGGCAGCTGGAAGTGGTGAAGTCAGGCAGCCTGGGGGCCTGGTTCCTTCTGCCGGGAATGCCCATGCCTTAGCCCAGTGGTTCTCAATCTGGCAGTTCTGCCCCCAAGCGACACTTGACGATGGCTGGAGGCATTTTGGGCTGTCTCAACTTGGGAGGGTGGGTGCTAGTGGCATCTTCTGGGGAGAGGCCAGGGATGCTGCTAAACTTCCTCCAAAGCACAGAACAGCCCCCAACAAAAAATGATCCCATGGTACTGGAGGTGAGCAACCTTGCCCTGGTGCCCTGGACATTTGCTGGGCTAGCTCCTTATCACCCAGGTCTTGACCCCAATCAGTCTTTGCTTGGGTGGGTTCTGGTCAGCCAGCATAGTGTTTTGTTGTTGTTGTTGTTACACTGTCACTATATTATATTTTGCTTGTCTGTCTTTTGTCTGCACCGTCTCCCCTGTCCCTCCATAAGCAATATACTAATAACAATACAAATTCCAAATTTGTACAATTTGTACAATTCCAAAAATACAAATACTAATACAAATTCCAGAAGTCTGCAAAGATTAGAGACCTCTTTCCTCATTGCTGTATCCCCAGCTTCTCATATGTTTGGGTCCTAGAGAGATTTGTTTCATCAAAGATTGAAAAGGATTTCATTTGCTCTAGTAACTTGACCTTCTCCCTGTCCCCTAGGGCATGCCAACTCCTCTTTCTCTCTTTGTCCTGAGGTCTCAGACCCCATCCTGCCTCCCCAACTCTTCCTCCTACTGTGGTGGGAACAGGGAAGGAGTGAAACTCCTGGGGGCGGTCCCTGGGAAAAGCAGAGCTGCAGGACTCAGGAAGAGTCCTTGGAACTTTCACCGTTAGAGGAGCATTTGGGGAGGAAGGACTCCTAGAAAGTAAAAGAGCTGAATGGGGAAGGGCAGGGGGAGGGGAGTCTGAGTGTACCTGGCCATTCACCACTTTTAGTGGGGAAGAAAGGGTCTCCCGTTTATTGAGTGCCTTCTAGGTGCAGGGCAAAATAATCTTAATCTTTTTAATAAGTCTAAGGAGAGCACACTCAAGTCTGGCATAATCAAATAACATTTATGGCCACACAACTAGGAAGTAGCAGAGCTGAGATTTAAATCAAAGGTGTGATTCCGAAGGCCAAGCTTGTTAAATCTTTTGGGGAGACCAGATAAGAAGAGTCCTCTCTTGGAAAGAGCTTCCAATCTGGTGGAGGGGCAGGTGGGCCCACAAATTAGTGTATGAAAGTTAGAGTAGGTATGGCCTCTTCACCAGCTTGGAGGTACAAGTGTCACTTCCCTGTAATCATGTTAATTGCTCACTCACATATCCAAATTAGTAGGCAACCCAGTACTGTGTGCTCATTCTCTCTCTCTCTCTCTCTCTCTCTCTCTCTCTCTCTCTCCATCTCCCTCTCCCTCTCCCTCCCTCTCCCTCTCTCTGTCCCTCTCCCTCCTCCCCAGATTGTTTTCAAGAACACCAGGTCTTTGAACCCCAGAGATTTACTGGGCCTGAATTAATCAGTTCTAAATAAAAGATAGGTACATGGTTCTTATTGCCTGGTCACTACTGAAATTAGTCATTACAAGGGCTGGAGTGGTGGCCCAAGGTTACCACTCTCTGCACTCCCAGAGCAGCTGATTTATACTCATGGACTCAGCCACTGTCCCAAAGGGAGTCCCCACGCCAAGGTGGTTCCAGCCTCAGGCATGTACCGCCAAACCTGTGATGATCAAATAGGGCCTCAGCAATATTTCTGGTTCCACGTGTTCTTGTAGAACCTAGCCATCCCTCCCACCAAAAGGTGGAGTACAAATCTCCTCCCTTTGAATACGGGCTGACCTTAGTGACTTCTTCCTATCAAATTGGATGCAGGAGAAGTGAGGTTGCATGACTTCTGAGGGTAGGTCATAAAAGGTGATGTGACTTCCTTCCACCTGGTTGCCTCGCTCTGCTTGCCCTCAGAACCTAGTCACCATGCTGTGAGGAAGCACAGGTCTCACGGAGAAGCCACATGTAGGTGTTCCACTGGCAGTTCCAGCTGCAATCTGGGCAAGCAGCCAGCATCAACTGTCAAACGTGACAGAGCCAGCCTTCCGGTCTCCCAGCTGACACAACAACCTGTCCCTGCTGTGCCATGATGGAATTGACAACTCACTGAATCCATGAGCGTAAGAAATGGGTTTTTTAAATGCTTCCCAAGTTTTGGGGTAATTTGTCATACAGCCGTCACAACTGAAACACCCACCCCGTACCTGTGAGAGTTACAGCCCTGCCATTGAGGTCACCAGCCCAGAAACCCCTTGTCTTCATTGCTTTTAAAGGCTTTGTCGAAGGTCAACCTTTGTGTAATCATGCTGACACCTCCTAGGGAGAATTCATCTGTGTCACCTGGTTTGACATAACATTCATCATATTACATTAAAGCTACTTGTGTCCGCATCCCAGGTCAACTCTGAGCTGTCTTGGAGGACAGTCCCACGTATTTTCTCTCTTCACTGGCACCTGATGTGTGGCAGGCTAACAGCTCCTTGTGTACCCACTGCCTGAACCATAGACTCAAAATCCAGACCCTTTGCACAATATCAGATATAGTCCGTAGCTGTGTTTATGTATGTATGTGTGTGTATTTTTTCTTTAAAAATAATTCCTATATATATCCATACAAGGGGACATTATTCAGCCTTAAAAATGGATCAAGTTCTGACACCTGCTACAACATGGATGAACCCTGAAGACATTATGAAGACATTATGCTAAGTAAAAAATGAGCCCAACACTAAAGGACAAAGACTGTGTGACTCCACTCCTATGAGACAGCCAGAGCAGCAGAATTCATAGACACAGAAAGTAGAGGGGTGGTTGCCAGGGCCAATGGGGAGGGGAGTGGGAAGTTAGTGGTTAGCGGGGATAGAGTTTCAGTTTGGGAAGATGAAAAGAGCTGTGGATAGATGGTGGGGACGGTTGTGCAACAACATGGGTATACTTAATGGCCCTTAACTGTATGCTTAAAAATGATTACGATGGTAAATTTTACCACATTGGGAAAAAAAAGATTTCTGTGTAACCTGTTACTTTTGAATATCACCAACAAGCTAGGGGACCCATTACACAGACTCAGCCCTGGAAGAAGCAATAGAAATGCTTTCGGGACAATTTCATGTCTTCCTCAAAAGACTTCTGTGGAAGAGCTACGCAGAAAAAGAAGTCAAGTGCACACAGTGTGAGCCACTTCCCTTTCCTGTCATGTGCCACTGAGAGCCTTGGAGTTTAAAGTTCAACCCATGATCTTCCCCACATGCTTCCCGATCCTGTGGCTTCCTGTGACTTCAGCTCTGTCAACAGATTCCAACTTGGCAGAGCTCATAAGGCACACATCTCGCCCACATGCTCCCTGTGGTGCCCCTGGACTTGGTATCGCCAATTCTGAAGTAGAGCCCTCAAGGTGTCTGGCCCCTTGGCTTGAAGGAAAGAATGCTGAACTGGAAGCTAGAAGGCCTGAATTCACGTCCCAGGTCTGCACCTCAGTGCCCACGTGGCCCAAACAAGTCGTTTTACAACCGTGTTGCACTCTCATTCTCCCCCCACCTGTCACAAGTGCATTCTGAATTATACACTTGTGGAATGTGTGGTCTCCTAGTCAGAATAAGACCATTAGTCATTTATTTTCTTACTGTGAATCAGTTTAATCAGATTGCAAGGGGGCACTAGATAATCTTGCTGTATGAATAAGGCAGGCTTAGAAAGGGTCAGGAGTAAAAAAAAAAAAAAAAAAAGAAAGAAAGGGTCAGGAGTTAGGGTGCCTGGGTGGCTCAGTCGGTTAAATCTCCAACTGTTGATTTTGGCTCAGGTCATGATCTCAGGGTCCTGGGATCGAGCCCCATGTCGGGGGGAGGGGAGACTGCTTGAGGATTTTTCTCCCTCTCCCTCTGTACCTCCTCCAACTCACTCATTCACATGTGCGCTCTCTCTCTAAAATAAATAAATACATCTTATAAAAGAAAAAAAGAAAGGGCCAGGAGTGAGGGAGACAGGCCAAAGGGAATCTTTGGTTAGTATCATGGCACTGTACTGGCATCTAGGAGCAGGGGAGAGAAGTCAGGAGCCAGGATATTGCCAGTCAAGTTAAACCACCTTTGCAGTTTTATAGGAATATATCATAAAAACAATCTAAGCTGGAATGCCTTTATAAGGTATAGGACTAATACCCTCCCTAGACAGAGTTCGATGTCTTGGTGGAGAGGAAGGGGAGAAGGGGTGTGTATTCCTGAGACCTTTCCCCTAATTCTGTGTTTTCTGATAGCTGTGTCGGTTAGGATTGGGTTCAGCTGTGAGTAATAGAGACCCTAAAACTAAGGGTTTTAAAACTAAAAAGACAGAAATTTATTTCTCAAATAAAAGAAGTTTAGAAGGTACCAATCGAGGGCTGTTGTGACGGCAGCATGGTCATAGGGGACCCAGGCTCCCTCCAAGCTTTCCACCTTGCCTTCCCTAGGATATGGTCATCATCCTTACAGTCTAAGATGGCTGCTGGAACTCCAGCCATCACATCATAGTTCCAAGCTGCAGAATGGAAGATGAGAGGAAGGAGCACATGCCACCACCCCTTGAAGACTTCACAGAACTTGTACCCATTACTTCAGTTTACTTGTTGACTATAACTTAACCTTGCTGCAATGGGGCCTGACAAGTGTGGTTTTTCAGCTGGGAAGTAATATGCCAACTGAGAAACTGCATTTCTTTTAATTTGAGAGCGAATTGGAGAATAGATATTTGGTGGGCAGCTCGGCCTATCATGGTCATTAGGAAATCCAGTTCGTTGAACCACATGTTCCTTTAACATTTATTAAGGGGTTGTAATGCAAGAACCACTTTAACCATAAAACTTTTAGCTCCTTTTAATGTGTTATGTGTAGAGATCCCAAAGTTGTCCTATTCCTTCAAAAGCATTTGCTGAATGCCAAAAAATGACAAGCATAGCCCAGGAGATGAAATGATGAGTAAGACACAGCTTTTAAGGCTTCCCTCCCTTTATCACTACTGTTCCTGCTGCATAGATTCGGGCCACTTAGCCTGACTCTGCACACTCATGTTCTGAAAACAGCCATGACTCCCTGCAGATGGGGAAATCTTGGCCGTGTCTTGTGGGGGAAGCGAGCTGGTCATGACATTTTAGGCAACACTGAGAACCTAGAAAATATGGAATGCAGTGTGAATATCTATTGTTTCAAACTGAAGAGAGCTGTTTCCCTGAAAGGGAAACAGTTAGATTTAGTACTAAGAATAGAGCAAGAGAAACATGGGCCCGGTGCCTTCAGCTGAGAAATGAATTTCATTAGAGTCACAGTTATTGTCTATTGTCTCCATTGGTTGTTCTGGTTGGGCTGAGATCTGATTTCCACTTCAGTTCTCACAGTCAGCATTATTACTTCCCTTTGTGTAACTTTTGGGAAAAATTCAATATGAATCAGATCGTGTTGTTAGTTCCCACCAAAGAGAGGCTGATTTTTTTTTAATACTGGGAGAATAGACTCAGACTTAGATCAAAATGCTGACATCATAATGGAGTACCTTTTAGCGGGACTGTCGAGTCCCCTGCCTTTCTTTGTTTCCGAGTCTGCCACTGAATGAGTGTTCCCGTCCTAATTTAGCACAGAGTGCACCTGCTGCCTGAACCCTTTGGCTTCCTTTAGCTCAGTCTTCCTCTTGTAGTTTTTAGTGTTTTTTTTTTCATGATATTTACAAACCTGAGATTTATTATTGGATGCTTTCCGGTCTCCAACTTAAAGGGAACACCGAATTTCCAGATTCCCACCCTTTCTTGTTCTGACTGGCTAACCATGGATCTTTGGGCTTCCCAGAGATTCCAAGAGTGATCAAATAGTCTTCCAAATTTTTCTTCCTTTTTTTTAAAATAATAAATTTATTTTTTGTTGGTGTTCAATTTGCCAACATACAGAATAACACCCAGTGCTCATCCGTCAAGTGCCCCCCTCAGTGCCCGTCGCCCATTCACCCCCACCCCCCACCCTCCTCCCCTTCCACCACCCCTAGTTTGTTTCCCAGAGTTAGGAGTCTTTATGTTCTGTCTCCCTTTCTGATATTTCCTACCCATTTCTTCTCCCTTTCCTTCTATTCCCTTTCACTATTATTTATATTCCCCAAATGCATGAGAACATATAATGTTTGTCCTTCTCCGATTGACTTATTTCACTCAGCATAATACCCTCCAGTTCCATCCACGTTCAAATTCTTCTTCCTTTAGGATGCCCGGATTCTGTTTTTGATGCTTGAAACCAAGTTTTTTTTTTAAGTTTGTGGTAAAAACACAACATAAATTTACCATCCTAACCATTTTTAGGCGTACATTTTGGTAGCATTAAATATATTCACGTTATCATGAAAAAGAGATCCAGAACCTTTTCATCTTGCAAAACCAAAACTGAGACCCAATAAATGATAACTTCCCCCATTCCCTCCTCCCCTCAGTCCCTGTTTCTAGGAATCTGACTAATTTAGACATCTCACATAAATAAAATCATACAGTATTTGTCTTTTCTTACTGGCTTATTCACTTAGCATAATGTCTTTGACATTCATCCATGTTGTAGCGTGTGATAGGATTGATAGGATGTCCTTTTTTTTTTTAAGTAGTCCTTATGCCCTATGTGGGGCTTGAATGCACAATCCTGAGATCAAGAGTGACATGCCCTACCAACTGAGCTAGCCAAGCACCCCAGGATGTCCTTCATTTTTGAGGCTGCATAATATTCCACTGTATGTATCTACTACAATTTATTGTCCATTCATCCCTCACTGGACAGTTGGGTTGCTTTCCTGTCTTGGTTACTGTGAATAATATTGCAGTGAACATGGGGGTGCCAATATCTCATCAAGATCCTGCCTTAAGTTCTTCTGGGTAAATACCCAGAAGTGGGATTGCTGGATCATGTGGTAGTTCTATTTTTAATTTTTTGAGAGATTTCCATACAGTTTTCCTCTTTCCGTGTTAACCCAGAGGTGTGGATATCTTAATCACTTTGCAGATTCAGAAGTGTACATCAGGGAAACACCAATGTTTTTGGCAGACACTTGAGAAAAAGAGGGGGGCCAAATTTAAATCAAATCAAAATTATCAAAATGAAGTTGTAGCAAAGTCATAGCAATGAGCCTTTCATTTTGAAATCAGACTCTTGACAATTTGTCTTTGTTTTCAATCCAATTTTCACTTCTTTATATTGTTTTTGGCCCTTTCTCATTAAACCTCATTCTCCTTTACTCGGATGAGTTGTCAGATATAAGAGAGATCACTTTTTTCTCTCCTAGTTAGCTTTAATTATTAGGTGAAATAAAACAAGACAGAAAGCAAAGCCCCTGCATGTGCATCATTACATAAATATTTTTATGGCTAAGGTTATGTGCACTTTTGGTCAGAGGTACTAGCCATAAATTTGATGTCAAGCACTATGCTGTGCTGTGCTACACCTTTGTACCAAGTTACTCTGATGGTTGTTAAAACACACACACCTAGATGAAGGGGATCAGGAGGTAAAAACTTCTAGTTATAAAACAAAGAAGTTGGGATGCCTAGGTGGTTCAGTGGGTTAAGCATCTGCCCTCAGCTCAGGTCATGATCTCAGGGTCCTGGGATTGAGCCCCACATCTGGCTCTCTGCTTAGGGGGCAGCCTGCTTCTCTCTCTCCCTCTGTGCACTCACTCTCTCTCAAATAAGTAAAATCTTTTATTTTTATTTTTTTTTTATAAATTTTTTTTTACTTATTTATTCATGAGAGACAGAGAGACAGAGAGAGAGAGAGAGAGAGGCAGAGACACAGGCAGAGGGAGAAGCAGGCTTCATGCAGGGAGCCTGATGTGGGATTCAATCCTAGGTTTCTAGGATCAGGCCCCGGGCCAAAGGCAGGCGCTAAACCATTGAGCCACCCAGGCTGCCCTAAATAAAATCTTTTAAAAATAGATAAATAAGTCATGGGAATGAAAAGTACAGCAAGGGAATATAGTCAGTGGTATCGTAATAACTTTGTATGGTGACAGATGATAATTACACCTATGGTGAGCATTTCGTAATCTATAGAATTGTTGAAATCACTATATCGCATACCTGAAAGTAATATATTATTGTATGTCAACTGTACTTCAACTAACACACACACTCTAAGAGGGTCTCCTCTCTTAAGCAGTCTCATTTTGAATTTTTTTTTTTTTTTTTTTTTGTCCAAACTCAGCCTGAGCAGTGGAGTCGAGCAAACCCAGCACTACAGTTGGCAGCCATGGAAATTTTCCTTCATTACCTTTTTCTCCCAAACATCTGAAATAATAGGGAGGTTAAGAGGTGCTGTTTGAAGTCCAGATCTCTTGTAGTAGAAACCCTCTGAGGACATTTCTTGGAGTGGAGGGTGCTAAGCTAAAGGGTATGGAATCAAGACTGGATTCCGCCTACCTCCAGAAATCTCCTTCCTTCTCTGGGCAGCTGCCTTGCTTCCTAAGAAGCCCTGAAGACAGTGGTTCTTCTTGCCCTTTAAGCACACACTTGAGTCACCTGGGGCAATTTACAAAATTCGGAGGCTCAAACCGGTGACATCAGAATCTCAGGAGCACTGTGGGGAGGGGTGCGAGCAGGAGTCAGTATTTTTGTAAAGCTCCCAAGGCTGAGAACGGCTGTGACAAGAGAGAACAGATTGCTACTGCTTTCTCCCCAGCAGCGAGATTTGTAAATTTGCCATTTTTATTAAAGAACAGCATACAAACTTTTATTTCAGAGTCGAAGTGCCACACAATCTGTGACATTTCTGGTCTGAAATACAAGAGCAAGTTCCTGCAAGGATTATTCTCTCTACAAGAAATAAAAAATGAGGGACACCTGGTGGCTCAATGGCTCAGAGTCTGCCTTTGGTTCGGGGCATGATCCCGAGGTCCTGGGATCAAGTCCCACATCGGGCTCTTTGCAGGGAGCCTGCTTCTCCTTCTGCCTACGTCTCTGTGTCTCTCATGAATAAATAAATACATAAATCTTAAAAAAATAAAAAATGGATGAAATGTAATGCACTCCAAATCAGTATGTCCCCAAGTTAATGACCATTAAAAATCGTTTTTGCAGCAGATGGAGGAGTATTGATCCAAGCTACGGCTTATGTATTATTTCTCACATTTGTGTGAAACTTTACATTTTTCAAAGAGCTCCAGGTCTGCTCTAATTTGGGGTGTCCACTTGTAGGTTCCCACACATTTTGCTTCTTGTGGTTCTGGTGAATATTGAAAGGGTGTGACTCACTGGATTTTTTTTTTTTTTTTTTTTTACCCTTTTAATTCTTTGTCCCGGTCAGCCTCCTAGTCTCCTACCTTTGATGTGAACTGGCTAAACTGTGGTTCGTTTCCTGTTATTTGCAACTTTGGAATTAAACACACAAATGAAGTCAAAGCAAACGAAAGGCCCAGGTCAGCTGTCTTGTTAAGGGTCACAGCTGTGGTTCTGGAAGGTCCCAATCCAACGACTGGCTTGTCCTCCCTCCTTCCCCAAGCCGAGGCCTCTCCTGCGGCGGCAGGGTTACTAAGGTTGGCCAAAGGCTTTCTCAAAAAATGTGTTATCTGAGCGAATGGTTAGTTTGTTTCTATGCTAAATCCCATAGTTTGTTGCTTGGGAACTGCGTCTGACAGAACTCAAAACGGGTGATTTGTCCCAGTTTACTGAGCTTGTAAGGCCTTGTCCCTGAATGTCCTTTACCCTGGAGGTGCCGGGGGTAGTACTGTGCTACAAGCCGGCTTGTTGGCTGGCGGGAGGGCTGGAGAGGAGGCACTACGGGCGGTACATTTTCTTAAACAGAATGTGGAGTCAGCGGTGTTTGTGTCCGTTGCAGTTTATCACTCAGAACTTCAGAATTCCGAGGTCATTAACTTGAACGTCTACTCCCCAGGTCGGTTGTGCAAATTAAATGAGATAATACAAGTTATGCACAGTAAAGCTTTAAGCAGCCACTTAATGGAATCACTTATTAGAAAAACATTCTGGTTTTAGTATATTTTCTGTCACAAGAAAAGAATTGAATTGGGACGCCTGGGTGGCTCAGTGGTTGGGCACCTGCCATTGACTCAGGTCGTGATCCCGCATCCGGGATCGAGTCCCGCATGAGGCTCCCTGTTGGGGAACCTGCCTCTCCCTCAGCCTATGTCTCTGCCTCTCTCTCTGTCTCTCATGAATAAATAAATAAAATCTTTGAAAAAATGGAATTTAACAAGTATTATTTGTTACTCTTCTACATGTCAGGCTTGTGCGGAAAATGAGGCAGAAAAAAACAATAACATGGCCCCTACGAAGCCTTTTAGGACCTACCTAGATGGGGAGAAGCGCCACGCCTGTGTGATATATTTAATAATAAGAGGCAGTCTGTAAGCAGAGGCTGTGGTTCTTTCCCACGGGCTGGGATGGAGCTTGACCTGGGAGTTCAAGGACAGATTCCTCCTTCTTAGAACTCCTCCTAGCTCAAATGGCTAGGCCATTATCTCAGTTACTGGCTCTGATTCCCACAGGCCCTGGCTACATTTGCAGCAGACGCTCCCTCAAGGCAGGGAAGATGGAAGCCAACAGCCCTAGGCTATAGCCTCCAGCTTGGGAACTATTTGGAAATACTGGGAGCTGTGAAGCCTGGGTTCACCCAGCTCTGAGCCAGTTCCTGGCAGGAGGTGAGAGAGATGCAGGGTACCATGGCTGCTAACCTTACTGTAACACCAGGGCCAAGAAGATGGGATGGGGAGTTTTGCAAAGGAGCCAAAGAAGGGAAATGGGGAGTGGGCTGGGGCAAAGATGAGCCACCACAGGCCACGATATTTGGAATTCGGATTTTTTGCTTTCTGGACAGAAAACCAAAAAATCTGGACTGTTTCCTAAATACATCAGAAACCAAACAACCAAGTGGATGGTCCCCTCCATTATCTACTGGATGCTACATTGAGGTCATTGTCATACTGAGCCCTATATAGACATTTGAGAAAATGTTCACTACATTGCTTGCCTTTCTTCACTGACCTTTGGCATATTTTCTCTACAATTTCTCCCAAATCCCCCTTTTCCTTGCTCTTTCCCAGCTTGCAGACTGTGTGATTCTATTTTTAAGTGTTTTCTCTTCCTCCTTGACTTAGCCTTTAGATTTTCACCATGTCCTCTTTTGGACTCTTTCTAAAACAAAACACTAATAATGAAAAACTTTCCTAAAAGCTTTTAGGATGTTGTATGCGACATATACTGGGGGGCCCTTGGCCCCAGACCCACACCAGACTTCACTCTAAGAGTCCAGGTGGGCATGTGTAGATTGTGGTGATGTGATTTTAACGATTTTACAAAAAGAAGGAAACTAGGCACAAATTAACAGCACCAACCAGAATAACTTCAAAAATAGATCTCCCCCCCCCCGCCGCCTCAAAAAAATAGATCTCCCATATGTAAATACTCATATTAAAAAGTGGTTTTTTTCAATCACAATAATCCCTTTCTAAACCTTTAAATGATTCTAAAAACACACTTGCTACACTATTCCCAAATGTACATAAATGTGTTTAAAATTTCTCTTTGTTTATTTTCAGTGTGCAAATTGTAAAGGCAAAGATTTATTTGAGTTCTGAAGATACTGTTTCCTTAGCAGGAAATGAAACTGCCAGTGTTTCACAAAGCAGACCAAGTGCCTAATTTGATGAAGAAATCATGCTGACGCACCAGAAGAAAATGGTCTTCAGCGTAATCAACTGAACATTTGTGTGTGTTTCTAAAATTAAGTTGCCTTTAAAAAAAATCACGTTGCTTTATAGACCAAGTCATCTGTTGGTGTGATCCACAATTTAAAATGTATTTTAAGAATTTCTGACTTACACGTTGATTAGGAAACACAAAAGTCACAACCATTAATATCTGGGGATAAGGTGGATGGAGTTGGAAGTGGAAGGAGAAGTCCTTGGAAAAGTTTGAGAACAGAGCAGCTCGGGTGGCTCAGCAGTTTGGCACCTGCCTTCGGCCCAGGGCATGATCCTGGAGTCCCAGGATTGAGTCCCACGTTGGGCTCCCTGCATGGAGCCTGCTTCTCCCTCTGCCTGTGTCTCTGCCTCTCTCTCTGTGTGTCTCTCATGAATAAATAAATAAAATATTTTTTAAAAAATTTAAAAAAGAGAAAAGTTTGAGAACAGAGTGGTGTCAGGCCATACGTACTGCTTTTTATTTTTTTGAGAATTTGCATTTTTGGTGACCTGTTTATAATTTTGCTTTAACCCAATTACAAAGTCGCACAGCATTACCCAGTTGCAAAAGTGTGTTTTGTTTTGTTTAAGTAACTATTTTGTTAGCTGATTATTTAGTTTACCTTGCAGTCCTCCAAAGTACTTTAAAAATTATAGCTTGTAATTCTTGCAATGTGTGCTTTTGTCACTTTGCTCATCTTACAACCATGACTTTCTCTACAAGAGTAACTGGAAAGCAAACTATTAGAATTTCCAGCCTCCCTGGCAACTGACGATTACCATGTGATATATCCCAGCAAATGAAGTGTAGGTAGAAGTTCTGAGATGCTTTCCTTCAGAATTAAAAAAAAAAAAAAGCGGGGGTGGGGAGGGCGTCCAGCTACATGAGGACAGGCTGGGTATTTTACCCTCTGCCTTCTTACCTTCCCTGTGTAGAAAATGGACACGTTCCTTGGAGGTGCTGGAAGAGACATTTAAACTAACTTCTGAGAAGAGTAGGAGTTAATTAGGCAAAGGGAAACTGAGATCTTCAAAGAAGGATGGTGCCCTGCCTAGAAATTATATTTCATCAAGAATGATTGAAGGATTGGATATCTGATGCATCTGTCTTGGAATCATCAAAAGCCTGCTCAGTGGATGAAGTGCTGTTCCAGCTCCAGTGGACAGAATTAAGGGCACCGTTGGGTGAATGCAAATAACAAAGAGGCAGCTTTCGACTCCAAGCTAGCTGAAGCTTTGCATAAGTGGAACTTTCCAGCAATCCTTGGAGCTGCCATGTAGGTAGTCTACCTATCAACAAATGTGTTCAAGTAGATACTGACTGATACCCACCCAGGAACAGTTGAGATTAGAGTCCTGCGTTGATGCAGTGACTGTACTATTTCAGTTTTGTTCAAGTATTTCCGCTCACGTATGCCCTAAGAGAATTTTGAACAACTGTGTATCCCCTCATACATTTTGTCTTTTAACTTTTTAACTTTTAAATGTTCTCTTGCGTATTTCAAATTGATATTTTTGTAAAAAACATAGGTTAAATAATTGCTAAGAATGTGATTTCTGATATACTATACATTATGCATCTACTTTAAATCTGTTGCTATTGTTTCAAAATCTTGGCACAGCTCATTTCTCATCCAATTATTGGATGGTGAATGCTCTGTTAACCTGATGGCAAAGCCAATCCTCGCTGTCAAACCAATCAGACAAATCAAACTCACTGTTAAAGAATTGTGCAAAATGTTAGTCTTCTTCGTGCTCACCAAACAATGGTGAACCTGTAACTGACATAATCCTTGGCTTTGTGAAACTTGTGCTTTACTAGAGGAGACAGATCTTAATTCAACAAACAACAAATCACAACTGGGCAGAGTGCCAGTTAGGAAGTGTAGAGGAATGTGCAATAGGAGGTGGGTGGGTGGTGGTCTGGGAGGGCTTCCCTGAGGAAGTGACAGTTTAAGCTGAGCCCTGAGGAGAGATAGGAGCTAATTAGGTGAAGGGGAATGGAAATCTTCAAAGAAAATCTCACTTCCATTTTTAAATTCAAGTAAACATGAAATATTATCTCATTCTAATTGCTTAGATAAAGCAATTTGTCACCTGGATAAAATAAGTTGCAATTTCTATCCATTTCTTTTTAGGTCTTGAGAGAGACAATTACCCTAATTCTGGTTGGGGATAGAACTTTTATGTCTAATGTAATTTGCAGACTCTTCTGGAAGGTAATTAACAATCCAATCCTGACAAAATCCTTGAGCAGTCTCTTCATGGAATGTTATGCTTACCCACAGCTGAATGACTGCTAATGCTCTTTAACTAGTAGTTTCTGTATTATACCACTGACATCTCTACCAAGAGAGAATCTTTGAATTGGCTTGCTTAGGAGACTCTTCCTTTGTGGAGTTTGAAATAAAACCTTGTTCTGTGCTTCTAAGCAATCTGAGAAGCTGGTGAAGTGGAGCAGAATGTCACCGCAAAATAGGTCTCTTTGGCATAAAGATTATCTTGAGCTGTTGTTGTTGTTGTTGTTGTTGTTGTTTGAGAGAGAGAGACAGTAGACACAGGAGAAGCTCTGAAAATCAACTAGAAATTACCCTTTTGTAAGAAACATTTACATTTATAAGGGAGATCTCCATTTGTAAGAACATCTCTCTCTCTCTCTCTCTCTCTCTCTCTCTCTCTCTTTCTTTGTACCAGGAAGAAAAGAATGACTATAAATCTCTAGAAACTCTAATCAGTGGAAAAAGCAAAGACAAACCTGCATAACAACCATGCCTTTGTATCCTGTGCTTGGCCTGATAGTCTCCCATAACTACCCCCACCCCGCCCCTGCCCCAGCATCTTCTTTTGTCTTTAGCTGGAGATGGTATTTAAGGTGGTGGTGGGGCCATTTCGGAGAGTTACTCATTTATCTTGGGCTCTCCCATGTACATGGGAAGTATACATGTTACTAAACTTCTGTTTATTTTTCTCTTGTTAATCTTTTATTTTAGGGAGTCTCAGCCAAGAACTTAGAAGGGTAGAGGGAAAATTATTCTTCCTCCCCCGCCACGATGGCCTTATACTCAAGGAGATCTTCCCTTTGGATCTGTGCATTGCTGAATTGTTCTCTGGGTTCTTGCCTAGAGGTTTTTATAGTTTAAGGTAGCACACCATGCTAGGATTCAGGGGGGTGATGAGAGATACCCTTTATTTTGTCAGGTGGGAGAAGGGCAACTATGAAAGTGGAGCTAGGCAAGGGGAATGAAGACTGACCTCTTCACCAGAGTCATTATCAGGCAGATTATTTTCATAAAGAGTATATATGGATTTTGAAGTTTGGAAGCCAAGTTCCTAAAACTCAGTACCCTGAAAAGTCCTCGTACCTCAAGTGGCAAATGTTTCTCAGTTTGAAGGCTTTGAGCTAGGTGACTCCTCTGTGCTTGAGGCAGAGGCTTATAGAGATGACCATAGAGAATGACTGATGAAGAGATCATGTCAAGAAATTATTCTAAGGTCTCTGGGATGGAGGCCTCTTGGGCAGCATCCTACATCTTTTGATGATTTCTGAGTTTCCTCAAAGCCTACTCTTCTCAGTGGCTCTTTGAGGACAGACTGATTATTATTCAGTGGCTATTGTTGCAGAAAGATCATGTGGTACTTTAGTCTCTGAAATGTAGGACTTGATGAAGTAGACCAGAAAGAAACAGAAAGCCTTCTGAATTTGTCTCCTAGGGGTTGTGATGCCTAACGGTGGAGGCCCTGAGAGGGAGGGCTTCAGGCCTGAGAAAGAATTTAAGAGCAAATCTTTATTTTTTTTAAGATTTTATTTATTTATTCATAGAAACACACACACACACAGAGGGGCAGAGACACAGGAGGAGGGAGAAGCAGGCCTCATGCAGAGAGCCCAACGTGGGACTCGATCCAGGGTCTCCAGGATCACGTCCTGGGCTGCAGGCGGCGCTAAACCGCTGCGCCACCCGGGCTGCCCAAGAGCAAATCTTTAAAGAAAAGGGCAAAGATGTATAAGGTATAGAATCATAAAGTATAGAAGTAAGAAAGGAGCTGTTTCACAAAGTAGTGGTCTCTCTTCCCAGATGGGAAAAGGACCCCCCCCTTTGCCTCTACTGAAGGGTTTTATAAGTTTTTCTTTTAAGTTAGCTAACCATATAGGGAAGGACTTACTCTTTAATTTTGGGCTTATCATTTACATTGGGTGGTTAGTTCTTCCATTGTCTTAGGGTTGTGGAATTACCCATAGGGAGCAATTTTAAGAATATCTAGCCTAAGGGCACCTGGTTGGCTCAGTCAGTAGAGCATGGGACTCTTGATCTCCAGGTCATAAGTTCAAGCCCAATGTTGGGCATGAAGCCTACTTAAAAAAAAAAAAAAAAACGAATGCCCAGCCTATGTGGCTTTTACTGCCAGAGGGAATAGGGTCTTGTGGTCTTCCATGAGTTGGAGCTTGTAACTCTTTTCATGACCTGCTGACTTTTATTTTATTTTTAAGATTTTATTTATTTATTCATAAGAGACAGAGAGACGTAGAGACATAGGCAGAGGGAGAAGCAGGCTCCCTGGGGAGCCCGATGTGGGACTCGATCCCAGGACCCCGGGATCATGACCTGAGCCAAAGGCACTCAACCACTGAGCCACCTGAGTTGCTTTTAGGTTAAGTATCAACCTAAAACCAAAATGGCTTTACTTTGGTCAACTTGTCTCTTGAGCCTCCCTTCCCTTCTACCTCATTTGGAGCATATGGAAACTAAGGGTTTGTTTTAAAAGCTAAGTCTCAAATAAGTTATCATTTGAACCAAAAGACTGTATATTTCATTTGAAGAAAGGTATATTCTTAAATAGTTTTGGTTTCATCTTATCACTCGTAAATATCATCTTTAAAATTTTCATTTCCTTTTTTGGTCCAAATCTCATGAAGACATCCTTCTTTCCTCCAAGTCATTACCAAGGAAATACCTAGGTTTTAAAACGTACACTTTGCTTTTTGCCATTGAGTTGTAGCTAGAATAATAAAGTTCATGAAATTCAAACCTAGGACAATACACCCGGAAAAATACTAACACAATAACCTGGGTTGCAAAACTTGTTTAGCAAGTTTCAGCTGAAGGTTAATTAAAACCTGCTTGGAAACCTCTTAAAACATGGACAAGAATGTAAGCCACACACACCACCACCTAGATTCTTCCCTCAGGATCTTTCTCTTCACCACTTCCTTGGATTTCAGTGGGAACGTTTCCCCAGAGTTCCATCCGGTCTGACGTGAAACCATAGTGTCCACGACCATGAGTGTCCACGACCCTGGCATAACCCTTTCCCTTCCATCCCAGAAGAGGAGCAATAAGATAGTAGGTAGGTAGCACTTCTTTAGCACTTCTAACAAACAGTGTGCATACACCACTCCTCATAGAGAAGCATTTTAGCTTCTCTGGGAGGTGGGGTAGTGTTGGGTTCTGAGGCTGAGGGGTGGTAAGAATTTCCCCCAGTGTTTCATGTTTTAAGTTGACATATTTTAAGGTGTAGAGGAGTTAAGTGACATTGTTCTGGACAGGACAGGACAGTCCAAAGAGCGGTCAAAGGCAGAAAAGAGAAGGTCGAAATGTTGTCTGACATTTGACTTGCCTGTAAGAAAGTATTGAACTGGCCGAACATTCTGGAACATTAGCTGCATATTCTTTCAGAAGTTCCTCGGGGTTACCGCTATTATTTCTTTTGTCCAGACTTGTTTAGAGTGGTTGTCAGCTAACACCCCGTTGGTGGATAAGCATCTGCGAGATGTGCAGGAAACAAGGCCGGGGTATAATTATAACATAATGCTTTAACAACATTGCACAAGACTGCCTCAGTACTATATGCCAGAGTGCATAGCGACTGTCTTGCTGACAGGCATTTGGATGGTGATTAGTGTTGGATCACGTCCTGGAATCAGGCTCGAAGCCAGAGAAACTGGAAAATGATTTTTGTTTTTCAACTCCTTGGAGGCCCATGTGGAAAATTTAGGAGAGCACATTTTTGTTTCTAGTAACAGAACTCACATATAATTTGAGGAAGAAAAAGTGAAATGGATGGTTCCTGAGCCACTTGCCTTGTCTTGAAGCTGGTCTTCTGTGGAAAAGTTGAATTTTCATGCAGGGCTGGCTGAGGAGTGTTGAGGCAGGGAGCAGTTGATAGGAAGCCCACATTCCCCCTGGTTCCTTCACACCTAATCTAGGCACAGGAAAGACCCTCTCCAGGTGGCAAAGAAACAGGCTGAGGCCTCAAGCACCACCAGTATTAATGACCAAAGGCCACCACATATGGTTACACTAGATGATGAGCTATGGTTTGTGAGTGGTATCTGGAGCCTGGCTACCAGTTCATGTCTCAACCCCATTGCCTTTTGGTTGTATAACATGGAATGAATTGCTTCACCCCCTACACACTACCACATGGAATGAATTGCTTCACCCCCCTACACACTACCTTCCTCATGCACAAAAGGATGACTTTGTTTTAAGGATTAAGAGTGCTTTATAATTATGAACTTTCTTTTTTTTCCCAATTAAATTGTGACTTTCAAAATGGGGGCCTATTACAAGTAAAGAATAACATTAAAGTTGATTCTCTTGCTTTCCCTCTAAAACTGAGGCTGGTTTATTTCATTTATTTAATGAAATAAATTATTTTATCAAGTGCCCGCTGTGTGCCATGCATGGAATGAGGCCCTGAGGATATAAAGATTATGGGATATGGTCTCTGCTCACAGAATGTTAACAGCAAGGAGGTAAGCATTTGGGTCACGCTGTTATGCCTAAAGCATAAATAAGTAAATCCGAGGCCAAAGTATATGGACCAACTGCTTAGAGAAGGGGCAAGTGTGTGGTAGAGAAAGCACGTGTGTGCGGAGCTGTGGAGGCACAAACCCGGTTGACAGCCCAGACCTGCGTGCCCAGGGTGAACCCAGGTTGCTCAATCTCCCTCAGCCTCTGTTTCCTCATCTTTAAAGTGGGCCTGATTCAGTGGTGTGCTGAAGCAGGCTCCTACTGGCTTGGGAGAGCCTATTGTTAAATATTCAGGAATTTTGCAAGCCAGTTGTTAAAACTATTGGTAGCTTCAAATCAGCCTTGGTGGAAGTATTGACACTGTGTTAACCGGCAACTTCCACAAATGGTGGCCGCCACCCCCACCTCCAGCTGATTTACCAGCTCTCCTCTGGAATAGGTGGGGGAGGCAAAACTTCATCCTCTGGGTCTTTGTCTGGGCTTGAGGATCAAATTAACATAAAACAGACTAACAGGCGAAAAGTGTATACATTTATTTAGTATAACTTTTACCCGACCTGGGAGCCCTCATCAGGAAACGAAGATCCAAAGAAGGGGCAAAACCTAAATGCTTCTAAACTAGGTTGAACAAAGAGGCAATTGTAGAAAAGTAGCTAAAATAGATGGGGAGGCTAAAGGAAGAGAAGGATTATTTTTAAAAATTCTGTTTGTACAGAATTCTGGCTTTGACTCCCTGTGGAAGACTGTTTCTTTTCTACTGGTACAGGGAGGGCAACTTCGCACATGGGAATTTTATCTCCCATTTGCAGAAAGAACAGGGAAGATAAGAATGCTCTTCTTGCATCTGCTGTTTTTCAAATGCCTTTAGCTCAAAATAATCCTTAATGCCAAAGCACCACCTTCAACTACCCTACGCTGTTGTCGTGAAGATTAATGGAGTAACAAAATCACAACATCTGGCACATAGTAAATGCTCAACATAGGTTCCGACAAGTAGCTCACATAGAATATATTAATGACGTGCATCCCGCAGGTCCATATGCATCATCTCATTTATGAATAGCAACTGTAATGAAGAAAAGCCAGGATCTAATCCAGTTCCCTTTGGCTCCAAGTGGACTGTTCTTTCCACCAGACCCAAACTGCCTCTTGAAAATCACTTTTATTGTTGTTGTTATTGAGCCACTGGATGAAAGAAAGCGGTATAAGTGACCAGGTGGAAGGAGAGAGCTGGTGAAAGCCTCTGTGAGCCAAGCCAGAAGCAAAATGCCACCCCCCTCAGCCCCCATTTAGAAGGCTCTCCATGCTGTGTCCTTGTCATTATCAAAACAGCAGGTAACACAGTTGCTCCCAATAAATGTTGCTTCTCTAGGAACCTCTGAAGCTCGGGATTACCTGGCTGCTGATGTCACATCTAAGGTAGGAAATGTACAAGATGCACCTGAGACATCTTAAAAGCGAGGAAGCTAATGAGAGCTTCTGGGGTCATGTCCAAAGGACTCTGAAGCCAACCTGAAGAAGCTCTCACTGAACAGTTAGGGCAATCTGAGCTTCAATAAGAAAAATAAGGACAATGCATTAAGACACAGAAATGTTTAAAGTCCATGAGTTAATAATGATACTTGGTGGTGTGTGTGGGGTAGTGCTAATGGAAAGATGCTGGGGAAGCCCATCCATCCTCTTGAGAATTAGTAAATAAAGAGAAGAATCGAGTAGTTATCCTGCCCTTGCTGAGTGAACTGTACCTCATGGTAATGAAATACAAGATGGGAGAGCACTCTTTGTATAGAAATATTTTAGCTAATAAACGAAGAAAGAATGATGGAAATAGAATATCACCATTTTGCAACTTCTGGTGAATCAGTGGACCTAGAAGGTGTTGATATTAATAGCTGCCAGCATCACAAAAACAGACAACTAGACATTATATGCATCTTGATGGGGGAAAAATCATCTGTGAAATTTTCTTGCCAAAAAATCAAACCTGAATCTGATCAGGTTGAGGCCCAATCAGTAAAGTTTTACTTCTTTTTTTTCTTAAAGATTTATTTATTCATGAGAGACACACAGAGAGAGGCAGAGACATAGACAGAGGGAGAAGCAGGCTTCCTGCGGGGAGCACGGCAGGGGACTCCATCCCAGGACCCTGACCTGAGCCAAAGGCAGACGCTCAACCACTGAGCCACCCAGGTGCCCCGTAAAGTTTTTATTTCTGACACCCTGTTTTATTGACCATGCTGAAGCAGGCAGTTTTGCATTATGGTTATGGCAGTGTGTCCTGAACTTAACACAGACCCCTTTTCAAGGAAAGAATTCTTGGCCAAAATTAACAACACAAGAAACAACAGGTGTTAATGAGGATGTGGAGAAAGGGGAACCCTCTCACTGGTGGTAGGAATGCAAACTGGTACAGCCATTCTGTAGAACAGCATGGAGCTTCCTCAAAAAGTTAAAGATAGAACTACCCTATGATCCAGCACTTGTACTACTAGGTATTTACCCAAAGGATACAAAAATACAGATTTGAAGGGGTACATGCACTCCCCATGTTTATAGCACCATTATCAACAATAGCCAAACTTTGGAGAGAACCTAAATGTCCATTGACTGATGAATGGATAAAGAAGATGTGATATATATATATATATATAATGGATTATTACTCAGCCATCAGAAAGAATGAAATCTTGCCATTTGCAGTGATGTGGAGGAGCTAGAGTGTATTAGGCTCAGTGAAATAAGTCAGCCAGAGAAAGACAAATACCGTATGATTTCACTCACCTGTGGAATTTAAGAAGAAAAAAAAAACAGGAACATAAGGGAGGGGGAGAAAAAGAAAAGAGAGAAACAAACTTCAAGAGACTCTTAAAGACAGAGAACAGTGTTGCTTGGGGGGCTCAGTTGGTTAGGCGTCTGACTCTTGAGTTCAGCTCAGGTCTTGATTTCAGGGTCATGAATTCAAACCTTGAGTTGGGCTCTACATTGGGTGTGGAGTCTACTTAAAAGAAAAAAGAACAAACTGAGGGTTGGTGGAGGGAGGTGGGTGAGGGATAGGCGAAATTGGGGGTAGGTATTCAGGAACGCACTTGATGTGATGAGCACCGAGTGTTGTATGTAAGCGATGAATCACTGAATTCTACTCCTGAAACCAATATTGCACTGCATGTTCGTTCACTAACTAAAATTTTTTTTAAATAGAAAAAAAGAAATCTGTTAAAAAAAAGAATTCACACAGGCCCCTAGAGAAATTACTTTTATTATATTACTATAGACATAAAACAAGATATATTTTATATTCATAGCTCCTACACAACTGTAAAACCAATATACATTTACAAATCAAATCTGAAAAAAATGACCAAACTAATAAAATTCAAATGAACAACATTGATTTAATATGAGGGAAGATATTTTGATCAAATGAAGTTGTTGCTTGCAAAGGAACATAGTACTGATGGCTGGGGTGGATGTTTTTGGTTTCAGCCTTGTATGTACTTGGATGACACAATTCTGTGATTTTTCTCTAAAAACTCTCTAGAAGGTTCTCCTTCATGCTGTGTGGTGGGACTTGGTCTTTGTTAATGACATGGTGCTAAGGTGAGCAGTGTAAACACAAACTGAAATGGTTGTGTTCACAACTACAGCTAGGATTCAGTTGCGAGGTCATCATCTAGATCAGTGGCTCTCCATCCTGGCTTCACTTTGAAGTGCAGATGCAAATACAATTAAATTAGGAGTTTTTTTAGGGTGGGGCATTAGTATTTCTTAAAAGCTTTCTAGGTGATTCTCACCTGGAGCCAGTACTGAGAATTACCGATTTTGATGATCTAGAAAATGCGTGTACCGATCAATCTTTAGGGTATAATCCAGATGAAATACCAAATTCAATCATTCTTATAGGGAATATGAGGTACTTTGAGAGTAAGGCAGTGAATCTGCAGGATTTGAGAAATTTGGTTTTGGAGTTTGATTTCCAGGCCTAGTTGTCTGGCCTTAGGCAACTTAACCTGTCAGAGGCTTAGTTTCTTCTTATAAAAAGAAACCAGTAATGGTACTTTCCTCTGTGGTGTGTTGGCAAGAATAGGATTAAAAATGTACACAGAGGGAATCCCTGGGTGGCTCAGTGGTTTAGCGCCTGCCTTTGGCCCAGGGCGTGATCCTGGAGTCCCGGAATTGAGTCCCGCATCAGGCTCCTTGCGTGGGGCTTGCATCTCCCTCTGCCCGTGTCTCTGCCTCTGTCTCTCTCTGTGTGTCTCTCATGAATAAATAAATAAAATCTTTAAAAAAATGTACACAGAGTGCCAAATGTAGTGCCTGGTTCCTGGGCAGTACCTACTAAAGGTTAGCTCTTATTATTAACTATTATGTTGATAACCATCTGGAAACTATTAAAACACTTGGGCAGATGTGAGCCACAAGAAAGAGGTGATGGGAGAATGGGATGCTGGGAGAACATTCTGAGGAAGGGCATTTGGTGGCCTTAGGTGGGGCAAGCAAGGCATTGATGATGGAGGGAGGATGTTGGGTAAGGCTGTGGGACTCTCCTTCTGAGCTGTGGCTAACAGCTGACTGGCTTGAAGCCTAGACTGGCGGCCCAAAGAAAAGGGATGAGAATAATGCATAGGGTCACCCAGAGGTGACAATCCATGGGAAGAGATGATGAAACAAGAAAACAAAGATGTAGCCAGTCAAGCAAACAGAATTCTAGGAGCAGGCAAGGTCGCCTGCAGAGCCTGAACAGGAGGCTGAGCCAGCCACAGTCAGGGCGGAAGCCACTTCTCCTACAGGAGACGGGGGCCAGGTTCTCAGAACAGAGCCAGCTCCCTTGTCTCAAGGAACAGTGGTTAAGTGTCATCCATTCGAGGCCCAATGCAAATGGGACTCATGGGATGGGGTAGAGTGGGTATAAAGCAGAAGTCATTAGGCTGCTTCTGAATTGTTGCTTCTGCCTTTTTTTCCTTAAAGATTTTATTTATTCATTCATGAGACACACACACACACACACACACACACACACACACACAGAGAGAGAGAGAGAGAGAGAGGCAGAGGGAGAAGCAGGCTCCCGGCGGGGAGCCCGATGTGGGACTCGATCCCAGGATCCTGGGATCACAACCTGAGTGGAAGGCAGACGCTCAACCGCTGAGCCACCCAGATGTCCTGCTTCTGCCTTTTTGTATAAAGTCTACTTTCTTTCCCTGGAGAGGCTGCCCCATGGAATCCAAGCAGCTGATGATCTTAGGCTCTGGTTTGGACAGTGACAGATCACAGCTCTACTCTCAACCCCGTGGCAGGATTAGTAGCAGGATGTCATAAGCCTGTACACAGACAAACCCAGCTACTTCCCATTTTAATAGTTTCAGAAATTTTGGTATTATAAGTTTTTTGAGGAACATAATACACTTAGCAAATAGTTGTTTTAGAACACACACACACACAGAGGAAAAACCCTGAAATATCCTATGTGATATAATAATTGGCAAGTCCTTAGGTCCAAAATACTCTTCTTCCCAAGTGATTATGTCAGGCATAATATTTTAGTAAAATAGTAATTTTAAAGTTATCCTTTTTTAAAAAAAAAGATTTTGTTTATTTATTCATGAGACACACACACACACACGCAGAGGCAGAGACACAGGCAGAGGGAGAAGGAGGCTCCACGCAGGAAGCCTGACGTGAGACTCGACCCCGGGTCTCCAGGATCAGGCCCTGGGCTGAAAGCAGCACTAAACCACCGAGCCACCCGGGCTGCCCTAAAGTTATCTTTACAGGAAGCTATCTTTCTCCCCACTTTCTGGTTTTACCATTGTCTTCTATTTCCTTTCATAAAATTTCCCAGAACACGTTTTCTTACTTGCCTAAGGATTTCAAGCTTTACAGATTTGTTTTATGGTTTAGGTTTTCAAGAGGTGTCTTTGCAATTCAGCTAAGCATTCAGTGGGCTGATACTGTGGTGCATCAGCTTCTGTATTTTAAACGTGAGGGGCTTCTTGAGAGTGGACATGACCTTCATAAAAGCTTCCATGTGACAACACTGGATTTTTAGGCTAAACTCTAAGAAGAACGAGAAAACAAAGAGTTATATTGTAACTCGGTTGGTTAATCTAATTTATTCACGTATTTAACCACAGTCAGCATGTAATTGTTTTCCTCAAAGAGGCCCACTTTCCACAACACAGTCTTCAAAATGCCTTCTTTCCCCACAAGGCTCTCTGTGTTTTAATTAACCCTTTTTATGTTTGCCAGCTTCTCTCTTCTAGTTACTTATCATCCCAGCAGGGCCCTGGACTCTGGAAACTTTTCATAGCATGTTCTCTGAGCCACCAATAAATCCCAAAGCTCTCTTGTATTCAGTAGTACAGTACAGGATCCCACTGGTTTAGGGAAGGCAGAACAGACATTTAGGAAGACAGAACAGATACCAAAACAAGGAATGCCGGGTGATAGCCCCCTTTCACTGAGCAGCTTAGTATTTCTTTCCTGGAGAACACAGAAAGAGAGGGATCATTGTTTTTCAGGTATCTGATGAGTTGGGAAACGTTAATTTTGGAAATCAGCACAGTGGTTCTTATTAATTACCATTTTCTTTATTATGGGAATTGCTGGGTTTAGGAATTTAGCTCAATGTAATGAGTAATAAAAGGAGGTAACAGGGGTGGGAGTGCACAACCTTTGACTTTGGTGTTGTGAGTTCGAGCCCCATATTGGGTATAGAGATTACTGAAAAGTACAACTTTTTTTTTTTTTTGAAGACGTAATATTTATCTAAGACTATCTCTTTCTCATGCCCCTTCATAGTTTCATTTTCAGTTCTGGAGAAAGCTTTTGTTTACCACCCTGTTTGAAGCACTATTGGTTTTTCCACAGAGGAGCCCATTGTGGTACTACAGTACCATAGACTGGCCCTCCAAATAAACTAATTTCCCTGACTGGTACCTGCACCTGCCTCTAACCTTTTTATTTGCTCATTTCCTGTTAAAAAGTTGGTTCATGCCTGCCTGACTAGCAAAGTGATCCACTTTCCCTTCAAATAGCATTTTGTATGGGATGAGGCAGGAAAGATGCCTCATGGCATCTTTGTGTTGTGGGAAAGATGTGTGCCCCCTTCCATTCCCAGTGATTGAGAATTCCATCTCCGCCTTTCACTTGGTTAACAAATGGGCTTCACTTTCTAACCTGGTGCTCAGCTTTTGAAAATTCTGTCAGGTGAAGCATACAGTGTCACCAGTGTAAAGTCATTTTGCATGCTGCTTCCTAGAAAACCATGGAATTCAACTGGCTTCTTTCTAGACTTTGAGAACAAACAGCTCATGACCACTTTAAATTGGGTTAAAAATGGGCTGTAAACAATTTTAAGGTTATCAAGTTAATGTTTCTTGGCCATTTTTACTTTGCATTCAATAGCAAGAAAAATGTCTCGAGAAATAAAGATTAGTCAAAATGCGTATACCAATTAAATCAAAGGGCAGTTTATTAAAAAAGAATCAAAACAGAAACTCTAAGTACCAGTGTGTACATTGTACACATTTAAATGACTCACAAGAATGAAGTTTTTTTCATATACATTAAGATCATACCACCTTGTTTATCAAAAGATGTTCAAGGAGAAATCTGACTCCAAACTGCATACAAGATTGCCATCTTCAACAGACCGCATTTCAAACATGCAACAACGCCACTGGTAATAAAGCTTTGGAATGGGTGTTCATTCTATTATTTGACTACAAACAGGATAGAAAGCAAGATCAGTTGAGAACTTAATCTAAAATAGAATGGAAGCTGTCATCGTCTGCACCGGCACGCCTTACTCCTCTGCTGCCATTTTTAGCAAGTACTCCTTGTCGATCTTGAAGAGTCTCCATCCCTCTTCGCTGGACAGGTCAGAAGCACCTCTTCTTTTGTAGAAGTTGATAGATGGTTCATTCCATTCTGCTACCAAGAAGTGCATGCTGCTGCAGCGACATTTCATTGCAACCTATTATAAGGGAGAGTAAAACAAACTCAGTGACATTTCACCTGCTTTCCAAGACCCAAATCTGTTCCAGTTATTAAAATAATTCAGTAACCTTTACAAATCTGGAAACCAAACCCCCTGCCCCTCCCCCAAACCAAGACGTACCTGGCTTAGGTTCTTCAGAATTTCTGATCCTATGCCAAAGCCTAAAAGAAAGAGAAGTACCATTTAAAAAGTCATCTTCAGGATGTTAAGTCCTGGTTTCTTTTTAGGGCATCTCCTCCTAAACTCAGCCATACCTCTATAATCACTCATTACGAAGAAGTCCTCAAGATACAACAGTTTGCCAATCCATGGGTCATAGGTAAAGTAGTACATGGCAAAACCCACAACACTGTGTCCTGTAATAAGAATATCACATGAGATGTGAATGAAAAGCAACCCATAAAAGTTGTAGCTGCAAAATCAGAAGCCTATCATAGGTTTTAGAAAATAAACATGCACGTATTATAGAAGTAAGTAGGCACTGAAACGGGACTGTCTCCTGATTTTTATGCTAGTGCAGTCCAGGCCACTGTTGGATGATCTCACTGTTCTCAGGACATGTATTTGCAAAAAGCACACATTAGAGCTAGCTGAAGCGAGGCTAAAATCATGGGACTGGCCACTCTGCGATCTGCTGGATCTCACACCCCAGGAAGTGAGACTTTCATTACTTGCCAGAGCAAAACTGCTGTAGTCTTAAACTAAACACACACATTATTCACATCCTATTGATATATTGGTATGTTGACTTGGGAATAAGTCGGGTTTACACGGCAGTTCAGAATAGTAAATATTTGTAGATTAGAAACTCTGCTTCCTTAAGGTCAGGACATCAGGCCATCAAAAGTGTAACGTTTAATTTCAGAACTTGCCTTCCAATTCAGATTTTCAATTTGCTCTCCCCAGTTTTAAGCCAGAAGAAGCAGAGGTACCCAGAAATAGCTCTCATGTAACATCCACATACCTCCAAAAAGTACCTCATCCCTTATGTTTTCCGTTCATTTCTTCTAGCTTGGGGAAGAGACTTAAGAAAAAAGTGAAGCACCCACCCAAACAACTTCCCCTTTTAGCTCTGTCTTCTGACCAGTCAACAGGGACCAGCAAAAAAAAAAAAAAATAAAACAATCTGACTCCCTATAAAAATAGGGTGTCTATAATTTCAAATGGAGGCAAAGGTTTCAAATTAAACTTTCTAGCCATTTTATAGTCCTTTGCAAACACAGGAAGAGAGTACACTGGAGTTTCTGATCTACCGTGTTTTAAGTGTGTGATAATAGGACCTTACCTCATTTATCATGATCATCTACTTTATTGTGTAAAGGATCTTTTAGTTACCTCCCCGCCCATCCATGTACACGGAAGGGCCATGTACATGGCGAAGCTAGAGACTGTAACCTGAAGATTGGGACAAATTAAAGAAAAAAATGTGATTTAACACAATTACAAAAAAGGTTACGTTAGGGTCAAACAAGAACTGAATTACAATAAATGACATTATACCTAACCCTTCCAGGTCTCCACAGCATTCTGATACTTACTTAAACAGCTCTTTCAACCCGCCCTATTATTATGTGCAGGACATCTATTTTCTTTTTCCTCAGTAGTTTGAACACTGGCTATTATTTCTGGCCAATTTCTCAGTAACTTTGGCCTGCGTTGTCAGTGGTTCTACACAACAGACACTATGTTTTATACAACACTTGGTGTTTGGCTTCTGGAAGCGGGGGGGCGTTACCTTCCGGAGACTGGTGCTCCTTGGGCACTTCTGCAACCAGGCAGTGGTAGAAAGGGTGCTCTCCGAAACCATCCTCTAGTAGATCTGCAAGAAGGGGCATCGGGGACAGTGACGGCCTCGGTGAAGATGCCAAGTACCAGACACCCTTCCCCCGCCCTGGTACAGTCGCGTTACCTTTTTCAGTTAACATTACTTGCTCTTCCATGTATTCGTATTTAGCCAGTTCCTGGGGCGATGCACATGGGAGAAAGGGAGAGAGGGAGAAAACTAAGTGAGGCCCTGGCCCAGGCAGCTCAGAGGGAACGGGGTGGGCGGGGCGGCGATTCGTTCCCAGAATCGAGCGGCCCGGCTGAAGCTGGGGGGGGGGGGGGGCGGGCGGATAAAGGGGAACCCGCCGGAGCCGCTCCCCACCTTCCCCCTCCCCCGCCCCAGGGAGGGCCCGGGCCTCCCGCTACCTTGATCAGCCGCAGGATGTCACTGCAGTCGGCGGCGGTGGCCGGGCGGATCACGAATTTAGCCATTTTCGTCTTTTGCTTTTCTTCCCTTTGCGGACCAGGCCCCTGTACTTGAACAGTAGTAGGAGGTGGTTCCTCATTCGTCTCCCCGGAGCGTCCTCTTCCCAGTCAGGCTGGCACCATGACCCGGCGGACCTCGGCGAGCAACGAGCACGTCGGCCAGACTGCGACCAGAACGGCGCGCTTTAGCGGCCGCCGGGTCCCGCTTTTTAGGGCCAAGTAGCCCCGCCTCCGGGCGTGAGGCGGAGGCAGCTCGTCCAATGAGGCCGCGACCGCCCCCCTCTTCCGGGCGCCTCCCCCTCTTCCGGGCTTCCGTGTGAACCCGGCGGGCGCAGGCGCGGGCGCGGGCGGGGGCGCGGGCAGGGGGGCGGGAGGGGCGAGGCGCGCCGCGGGCTTCTCTCGGGGCGCCCTCTCGCGGCGCCTCTCGACGCCTCCCCGGAAACCCGATTTTCTAGCTTGTGCGTCACCCGGTCACCTTTGCGAAAGGAAAAAGAGTAGTTCCTCTTGTGAACCCGGGCCGGTGACCTTGCCGTTTGTCCCTTGGCCGGTCGGGAGTGGAACTCAGGAGAAAGAACCTGCCCTGGGCAACACGAGGATGAGAGCAGCGGTTCTCTAAAGTGTGCTGTGGGGGACCCTGCAGATCCCAGGGTCCTTTCAGGGAGTCTGTGTCAAAACGAGTTTCATAATAATAGTGAGGCGTCACTGCCCCTTTTCATTCTTGTGGGAATTTTCCAGAGGCGACCTGATGTGTGTGTGTGATGAAGTCACTGCTCTGATGACTAACGTAATGCGTGCTTTTATATTCTTGTGTTTTCTACAGTTTCCTAAGGTAAACTATTTGGATTCCTCAATAATTTTTCTCTCATACTTGTAATTTTTAGAGTTAGCACAGCGTTCTTTCCTAATTTTTTTTCCTCCTTATTCTTTGTTAAATCTCTGACCTTCCTTGTGGAAACACTCTCCTGCCTGACGGGCACTTTTCGCAATTTCCTTAAGTACAGAAAAATTTTCTGCGTTGGTTGTCTAAATGTGTCTTCAATTCATCTTGAAGGATTTCTTTCACTGTTTATAGAGTTTGGGGTTGGATGTTATTTTCTTTCAGCGTACTGGTGATGTCAGGTTACCTTCTGGCTTCCATCGCTGTTGAAAGTTGATGTAATCCCTACTTGCTCCATTCTCTGTGCTGCTTACCCCCCCCCCTTTTCTTTAACTTTTCATTTTGAAATGATCACAGATTTACAGAATGTGTGATGACATTGCTCTGGTGACTAAAGGGATGTGAGCTTGTGTATTCTTATGTTTCATAGAATTTTCAAAGATACGCTTTTTGGATTCTTGAGTAATTTTTAAATGTCCTGAGAACAAAATGTTTCAGAACGGTTGAATTAGAGTATAGCTCTTTTTCAGTTGTTCCCACTGGAACAAGTGTTCCGGCCTCTTGCAGATGCAGTTTTTGTTTTACAACCCACCTTCCCAGACAGAGGCCCTGGGGGCTTGCTTTGGCCACTCTGCCTGGATTCCAGGAGGAGCCAAAGCATAAAAGGGGCTCACGGCTTTCTCAGTGTGGAATGAGAGGTGGACTATCACCAGATGACCACAAACATTCAACAATTGATTCTCTGCATTTGTTAGCAATATCCTGTATGTAAAAAAGAAAGCAAAAGTAGGCTCTTTGTTGCCCTTCCCACCCTCTGGAGATGTTATGCATAGTGAGTCATCTGGGAGTTTATGAAATGTCTTTCTCAAAGATCTTTAAAAATAGCATTGATTTGCATCTGCCTAAGCCAGGTTAGGTTGTGTCTTTCCTGACACCATGATACATGGATGACCATTCATACTCCCTTCTCTCTACTCTGTTTGGATCTAACTTGTGGGAGGAACTATGAGAGCATGTTACCTATGTGATTACTGATGACGTAAATTAGACCCTCCATAACTAAGCACTAGTGATAGCTGCCTTGTTGAAGCAATAGCAAGGCTGTTTTCAGTTTGGGTTGCATAGTTTTTTCAGAATAATGATTGTTTCGTTAAAATTTATTTCACTTTTTTCTACATATTCTATTTTCCCAGTTTTAATTTCATGCTTTTATGAAAACAGAAATTGCTTCTTATGGCAAGAAGAGCCGTTTCTTCATAAGATTGTATTTTTTAAGTAATCTCTCCACCTAACCTGGAGCTTGAACTCACAATCCTGAGACCAAGAGTCACACGCTCTACCAACTGAGTGAGCCAGGTGCCGCAAGAAGAGCCTATCCTGAAAAGTGGATGGCTAAACAAAAACAAAAACAAACAAAAAAGAAAACAAAAAAAATCAACCTATTGTGACTGTATTTGTGTACATGTAGAGGCTTAGAACCATAAGAAATTTGAATTTTCTTATGGTGGTGAACCACGTTAGGCTTTTCCATCATCAGGGATACATACATTGGATAACCAACATTACTCTTGATACGGGAATTTATATTTAAAACTGCAGAAAAAGGGATTAAGTGGAAAACTTTGATTTGGTTAATGAATCAACAAGAACTTACTGAGTCTTGTGCTAGGTACTTGGGAGTGGATTAAGTCTGGAAACCAGCCCTCAGGGCATACAGTTTACTTTTAGAGATGTGTGTGTATGTAGTTTACTACAACAGAGCTTAAGCTTTGTGAGAAAGAGAATTCCTATAAAACTAAGGAGGTCTTGGTACAGGTGGAGTGGGAGGAAGGGAAACCACCAAGGCATGTTGTGGGTGTTTTATATTCATTGTCTCATTTGATCTTTACAACTGTCTTGTGAAATAGGTGATGTTAGCTCCATCTTTATGGCTGAGAAAATTGGAAGCTCTGAAGGGTTACAAAACTGTCAAAGCTAGGAAGTGACAGAGCTAGGAAAGGAGAAATTATGTTGATTTCCGTGCCAAAGTGAAGCTGTCCAACCTGCCCTGTTAAACTATTATGGAAGGTGTTAGGGTTTTCTACTCATAAAGGTAATAGATATTTATTAAGAAAATTGGAGAATGGCAGAAATACAAAAAGTTCATAAAAATAATCCTGTTAGGTTGATTTCCTTCCAGTCTTTTTTTTCTATGTACATATACATATAGGGCTGATACTCAGTTGGTGTATACAGTGTAGTAGATTTTAAATGGCCACAAATTCATTGCAGCTCCTCTCATCAAGAGGTAGAGTCTATTTCCCCATTCCTTGAATCTGGACTGGCTTTGTGACTTGCCTTGACCAATAGAATGCTGTAGAAGTGGTGATGTATAACTTCTAAGCAACACCTCAAAAGATCTTAAAGATTCTGCTCATGCCCTCTTGGAGCACTGCTGCCACCATATGAGGAAACTTGAGTTAGCCTCCTTGAGGAGGAAAGACCTCATGAAGGGACGCCTGGGTGGCTCAGTGATTGAGCGTCTGCCTTCGGCTTAGGGCGTGATCCTGGGATCTGGGATCGAGTACCGCATTGGGCTCCTTGCAAGGAGCCTGCTTCTCCTTCTGCCTGTGTCTCTGCCTCTCTCTGTGTGTGTCTCTCATAAATAAATAAATAAATAAATAAATAAATAAATAAATAAATAAAATCTTAAAGAAAAAGACTTCATGAAGAGTAGGGTCCAGCTGGTAGCCAGCACCAACTGCAAGATATGTAAGTGAGGCCATCTTGGGCCATCCAATCCCAATTGAGCTGTCAGGTGTTTGTAGTCATACCAGTGACTCGAGGCAAAACCAACAGAATAACCACCTTGCTGATCTCAGGCCACATCAACTCAAAGAATCATGAGCCAATAAAATAGCTGTTTTAAGCTACTGTTTTGGGGGTAGTTTGTTATACAGCAAAGGCTAACAAACTAGATGCCATTTTGGTTGTTTACATCTGGCTTCCATTCTGATTGGTTGTAGTGTCCGTTCTGACTGGTTTGTCCTTTTTTGTTGTACCTTTAAAAATATTTTAAAAATTGCCTCTATGTGTATGCATGTAATGATAACATTGGTATCCTATAACTATAATTTCTATCTTTCAGAGCAGTGTGGTGGCTGCTTAGCTACTACAACTTTGGAATTGAATGCCCCATCTGTGTGACCATGTCATCTACTTAACCTTGGTAAGTCACCATTTCTATGTCTATGATGAGTAAATAAGAATATCCTTAATATAGTTAGTTGTTGTGAGGATTAAATGAGGTAATACGTGTAAAGTACTCAGCATAGCACCTGGCCTGTTAGCTTTATTACTATTAACATTTATGGTGTATTTTTCCATGTCATTAGGTATTTTTAAATTTTTAAAAAACTGGAATAGCTTCTTAGAGTTCAATTCTGTGGAGTTTATTACCATTCTCTTGTTGAAGATTTAGATTTTTTTAATGATAAATAATGCTTTGATGAACATCTTTCTGTCCAAATATGGCCCAGGTTTCTGAGTGTGTCCTTGGGAAGATTCCTGGAAGTGCTAGGTGAGCAGGGATGTAATTTTGTTGATGTGAAGCCAGAGAAACACTGAATTCAGGTCCTCATTACATGAAAGTATAATTTGAGCTAACTCTCCAGATATGCTTGCTCTAGCTCAAACGAGCTAAATTTTGATAACATCTGACATCTGTATTACACAGGTTATAATACTTGGGATAGACTAGTGTTTGGGTCTTCCCCAGAGGGGGTCTCTTCTTTCTATGTGTGGGTGACACCCTTTGGGAATGATCAATAAAAACAGCCAGCCCCAGGAAAACACCCTGTTTTGGGCCAAGATTTTTTTCTCTATCATTTTTCTTTATTTGAGAAATCATACATTAGGACCTGGAAATCTGTTTTATCTTTAGGGGTGGACCACCAAAAGTGTGAGACTTCTCTTTGTAAATGTAAAGTATTACGTTACTTTAGGCTGCAGTCAAGAGGCTGATCAGTAATAAGTAAGATATTAATCAGGCCTCCTGTTTGCAAGTGATGGTATCTGATTCTAACTAGTTTAGGCAAAAGAGGAACTCACTGCTCACCACAGGGAGCATGGGTATGACTGGAACTAGGACTTCATGGTATAATCTGAAATAAACTGAACAAGAGGAAAGGTCAGGGCTTGTAATGGATGGCTAGTTGTTTCCCAGAAAAGCATTTCCTGCTTTTGAAAAATTATTTTCCCCCTACACACAAATAGATGCTTCTCCTTGGTGGTAATAAGGGGGCTGCCAATCAGAGTGTGCCACCTGCTTTGTCAATATTGTGTTCCAAGCCATGCCAATCAGTGTCTTTTCTCATTGGCACCAAGAAAGTCCTTTCTTTTCTGCTGGCACATCTGGGAAGTTGTGGAGGTCTGAGACAATGACTTTGACCTGCCATGGAAGACTAACCACATTTGAGTTTCTGGCTCAGCATGGCCACAGATGGGATGGATGGCCTGCATGCTTCCAATTATCCCTATTGCCTACTGTTGTCCATCTCACAGCACACCCCACCCCTAGCTACTTCCACTTTATACACTTGTAAGGAAAAAGGGAGCCAAAAGGTCAGAAAGTCTCCATTCCACTGGCTTGACAAGAAGTGGGGATAAGAATCTCTTTGGTCAAAGACAGATCAGGAGTGGTAGATATTGTTTGGAAACATGCAGAAATAGGGGTGATCATATTTGAAATCCCATGGATATGCCCAGTTCTGCTCATTTCTGACCATTGCCATAAAGAATGCCTATAACAAACCAAAGAATGAGAGGTTGTATCATTAGACAGAGGCAGAGACATTCTCATGTTATAACAAGTTATCCCATACATATCCCTATGTATTTATAAGATGAAATCTATAAATTTATTATCCTAGTCTAAACCTATCCCAGGCTGTTACTATTGTATCCATGGGGCTCTCACTGAAGATCATAAAGAATTATGGTAGAGAGACCCTGAGACCCTGGGGTTGAACTTTAAGACATGTGACCATGACTTTTTTCCCTCTTCTTGGCAATTGTGTTAAATCTGTAGAAAATACCTCCTGGAAACCAGCAGATGTATAAGCTGAGTGACTTTCAGGCAAAGACATGAATATATTCCAAGTCTCTGAATGTTTATAACTTAAGACTGGTCTTGTTGGCCCAAGGGCCTTTAGTATCCACCATGAGCCCTTTTATTTAGGGTTCCACAGGAGCAAGGCAGTTATTTGGAAGCAAGTTTTTTATACCGTCCCTTTTGTATTGGTTATCTTTTGCCACATAACAAATGACCACAAACATAGTGGCTTAAATTACATACATTTATTATTGCAGTTTCTGTAGGTTGGGAGTCCAGGCATGGCTTATCTGGTTCCTCTCTACTCAAGGCATCAGCCAGGCTGCATTCTCATGTGGGAGTATGGCCAAAGAAGAATCCACTTGCGAGCTCCAGTTGTTGGCACTGGTAGAATTCATTTCCTCGACTAACGATGTTGGCTTCTTTCTGGCTGTTGGTTGAGGCCACCTGTGGTTTCTAGAAGCTGCCTGCAGTTCCTTATCACGTGGGCTCACCCAGTATGGCTGTTTACTTCATCAAGCCAGCAAGGAGAGTCTACAGAGTGGTCTGCTAGCAAGATAGTCTTTTCTTTTAATTGTGAAAAAAACCCACATAAAATTTACTAACTCAACCATTTTTAACCATTTGTGCAATACCATAGTGTTAGCTATATGCATATTGTATAACAAATCTCTAGCAATTTTTCATCTTGCAAATAATAGTATTACCTATACAGTCTCTGTTTCTACAGGTTGTTTCTTTGGGCTTCCTCTTTGCTTACAGGGTCCCCCTTAATATTTCTTGTAGAGCTGATTTGGTGGTCATGTATTCTTTCAGTTTCTGTCTATCCTGGAAGCTCTTTATCTCTCCTTCTATTCTGAATGACAGCCTTGCTGGATAAAGTAGTTTGGGCTGCATGTTTTTCTCATTTAGTACCCTGAATATATCATGCCAGGCTTTTCTGGCCTGCCAGTTCTCTGTGGATAGGTCTGCTGTTAATCTGATATTTCTCTCCATGTAAGTTAGGAATCTCTTGTCTCGAGCTGCTTTTAGTATTTTCCTTTTATCTCTGAAATTTCCAAGCTTCACTATTATGTGTCAAGTTGTTCATTGTTTTTTGTTGATTTGGGGGGGAGGTTTCTCCCCATCTCTTGGATATGTATGCCTGTTTCCTTCCCTAGATTAGGGAAGTTCTCCTCTTTGATTTGTTCAAACATACTTTCTGGTCCTCTCTTTCTCTCTATGTCTCTGGAATCCCAATAAGGTGAATATTATTCTTTCTCAAACTATCAGTTAATTCCTGAAGTCTCTCCTCATGGGCTCTTAGTTGTTTTTCTCTCTTTTCCTCAGCTTCCATCCTTTCCATCAACTTGTCTTCTACATCACTCACTTTCTCTTCTGCCTCATTAATCCTAGCTGTTAGAGTATCCAGTTTAGACTGCATCTCAGTTAAGGTATTTATAATTTCGGCCTGATTAGATCTCAATTTTGCAGTAAGAGAATCTCTAGAGTCTTTTATGCTTTTTTCAAGAGCCACCAGTAATTTTATAATTGTAATCCTGTATTGTATCAGTGACATCTTACTTAAATCCATATCCATTACATCTGTAGCAGAGAGTATTACTTCTGGTTCTTTCTTTTGTGGTGAATTCTTCCTTCTAGTCATTTTGTCCAGTGCAGAATGGCTGTATGAGTGAGCAGAGTAAAAAATATCAACCATGACCTAAGTAAAATATACCCTAGACAATTATGAAGAGATCAGGGACCAGTCATAAAAGAAAAAGAATTTTAAAAAGACCATGAAAGTGAAAAACAAATTTAAAAAAAGTGAAAAATTTAAAAAGGGAGGGGAAGAAAGTGGTGGGGGAGAGAGAATATAGTTTCACAGAGTAGACCAAGACAGTGATCCTCTTGGTTCTGAGTGTATTTTGGTCTATATGTTAGAACGTACTAAATTCCAAATTTATATTAAAAAAGGAAAACTTATATGGAGAAACAACAGCAACAACAACAACAAAAACAAGAAGACAAAAGAGGGGGGTGAAATGGGAAAGAAGAGAGAATATAATCTCACAGAGTGGACTAACATGGTGTTTCATTTGGTTCTGAGTATATTTTGGTCCATATGTTAGAAGGTACTAAATTCCAAAACTATAAAACAAAACAAAACAAGACAACCCCCCCCCAAAAAACTTATATATCTACAAAACTTAAATTGTATACATTGGAAGAAAGGAAGCCAAAAATGAAGACTATCTATGTCTTGTAATTGTAAAAATATGAAAGTCAAAAAGGAAAAAACTTAAAAATGAAGAGTTGATAAAATACTGCAGTTAAAACAAGAAAAGAGAAAGAGAAAGAAAAGAGAAAGAAAAATGGAAATTTTTAACCTGAAAGATAAACGAATCATAAGGCAAAACCCCTTGAGTTCTATATACTATTTTCCCTCAGTCTTGGAGCTTTCCAGTGCTGTTTGATCAGTAAACTCGCTGTTCCCCTGTTCTTCCAGCTGGTATTCTGGGGGAGGAGCCTACTGCACTGATTCTCAGGTGTCTGTGCCTGGGCAGAGATGCCCTGCCCCTTGCCAGATGGCAGGGTTCAGTGTAAGTTGTTTGCCCTATTAGGCATTTGTTCCTTGGAGTCTCACCTCTCCAGGGTAAAAGGAGGGGAAAAATGGTGGTGGCCAGATCTTCAGCCCTGGAGACAAGAGCTCTGCCCATGTACTGAACTGTAGTCTCTCAGTGGACACTGACTTAGATCCTCCTGTGGGCAGGCATGGGGGAACAGATTCCTACAATTTGAAGGGTGCTGGTCAGTGGCAGGGCTTTTGCTGTCTTGTGTGCTCACTGGCTCTGCCTCTCCCGGAGGAACGGAGTACAGCCCGCTTCTCTCCACTGCCAGGCCCTGGGACGTTCCCCCACTTGAGTGCGCATGTGTTCCACTTGGATGCCCGTAGAGGGTGGCTGCGTTCCAGTCCTTTAATGGGACATAGGACAACATCGTTCCCCCAATCCGACTGCGGCTTGTGGTTTATGGCACAAGTTGAGCTTTTTCCCAAGCACCCCTGTTCTTTGTGTCTGCGGGAATATTGAGACCTCACTGCCCCTCCTGTGATTCTGTGCTATTTCCCCATTGAGCACTTTTCAGGCAAGGAAGACTCTCAGGAGCAGATTTCTAAAGTTCCCAATTGTGCACTGTACTGCTTTCCTGAGGCAGCTTACAAAGGCTCCCTCTCCATGCCATTTTATCCTCTAATATATCCCCTCCCTTTCTTTTCTGCACACTCCTACCTTGTAAGAGGTGATCACTTTTCTCTCTGTAGTATTCCAGCTGTTCTGAGTTTAAAGACTTTAGATACCTCATATAAGGGAATCATACATTGTATTTTTGTGACTGGCTTATTTCACTTAGCATAATGTCTTCAAGGTTTATCCATGTTGTAGCTTATTATAAGACTTCTTTTAAAAAGTTGAATAGTAATCCATTGTATGTATATACCACATTTTTTTTTCTATGCAAAGTTTCACAAATTTTATTTTTTAAAGTCTTCATTTAAATTCCAGTTTGTTGGGACACCTGGGTGGCTCAGCAGTTGAGCGTCTGCCTTCAGCTCAGGGCATGATCCTGGGGTCCAGGATCGAGTCCCGCATCAGGCTCCTTGCGAGGAGCTTGCTTCTGCCTCTATGTCTGCCTCTCTCTGTCTCTCATGAATAAATAAATCTTTTTAAAAATTCCAGTTTGTTAACCTACAGTGTAATATTAATTTCAGGTGTACAATATAGTGATTCAACATTTCCATACATCACTTGGTGTTCATCATGACAAGTGCACTCCTTAATCCCCCTCACCTATTTCACTGAACCTGTCCATCCACCGCCCCTCTGGTAACCTTCAGTTTGTTCTCTACACTTAAGAGTCTGTGTTTTGTTTTGTTTTGTCTCTTTCTCTCTCTTTTCCCTCTTTGCTCATTTGTTTTGTTTCTTAAATTCCACATATGAGTACAATCATATCATATGCCACATTTCTCTATCCATCTATCCATTGAGGGACATTTAGGTTGCTTCCACCTTCTGGCTTTTTTTTTTTTTTTTTTGTAAACTAGAAGATAGGTTTATTTATTTTTTTGTATATATATATTTAAAGATTTTATTTATTTATTCCTGAGAGACACACACAGAGAGAGGGAGGCAGAGACAGAGAGAGAAGCAGGCTCCATGCAGGGAGCCTGATGTGGGACTGGATCCTGGGACTCCAGGACCATGCCCTGGGCCGAAGGCAGGGACTAAACTGCTGAGCCATCCAGGGATCCCCTTTTTTGGTATATTTTTTTTTATTGGAGTTCGATTTGCCAACATATAGCATAACACCCAGTGCTCATCCCGTCAAGTGCCCCCCTCAGTGCCCGTGATCCAGTCACCCCATCCTCCCGTTCGCCTCCCCTTCCACTACCCCTTGTTCATTTCTCAGAGTTAGGAGTCTCTCATTTTTTGTCACCCTCACTGATATTTCCCACTCATTTTCTCTCCTTTCCCCTTTATTCCCTTTCACTATTTTTTATATTCCCCAATGAATGAGACCATATAATGTTTGTCCTTCTCCGATTGACTTACTTCACTCAGCATAATACCCTCCAGTTCTATCCACGTTGAAACAAATGGTGGGTATTTGTCGTTTCTAATGGCTGCTGGCTCTTATGAATAATGGTACAGTGAACATAGGTGTGCAAATATCTTTTCAAGATCCCATTTTCAATTCTGTAGGATCTATACTCAGAAATGGTATTGCTAGATCATATGGTCTATTTTTAATTTGGGGGGAACCTGTACACCGTTTTCCATAGAGGCTGCACCATTTTACATTCCCACCAACAGTACATGAGGGTTCTCTTTTCTCCATATCTGTACCAGCGCTTGTTATTTTCTGGGTTTAACTTTTGTTTTCGGATTTTTTTTTGAGTGGGGGTAGTGGTCATCCTAAAAGGTGGGAGGTAATAGGTCACTGTGATTTTGATTTGCGGTTCTCTGATGATTAGTGACGTTGAACATCTTTTCATATGTTTGTTGGCCATTTTTCTATCTTCATTGAAAAAATGTCCATATAAGTTCTTTGGCCATTTTTAAAGTTTATTTGTTTTTTATGGATGAGCTGTATGAGTTCTTTCTGTATTCTGTATATTAACCTTTTATTAGATAGACGATTTGCTAATATTTTCTCCCATTCCTTTTTTTTTTTTTTAATTTTTATTTATTTATGATAGTCACAGTCACAGACAGAGAGAGAGAGAGAGAGAGGCAGAGACACAGGCAGAGGGAGAAGCAGGCTCCATGCACCGGGAGCCCGATGTGGGATTCGATCCCGGATCTCCAGGATCGCGCCCTGGGCCAAAGGCAGGCGCCAAACCGCTGCGCCACCCAGGGATCCCTCTCCCATTCCTTAGGTTGCCTTTTCACTCTGTTGATTGTTTCCTTTGATATACAGAGGTTTTTAAGTTTGATGTAGTCCCATTTGTCTAGTTTTGCTTTTGTTGCCTGTCAAGAGAGGGTTTTCCATAATGTAAGATAATCATGGGAATGACACCTCATCATCCTTACTATATTCTCTTGATTCAAAGCAAGTCACAGGTGCTGCCTATATACAAGCGGAGAGGATCACACAAAAGTGTAAACAACTGGAGACAGGATCATGGAGGCCACCTTGAGGTCTGTCTGCACTTAAAGGTCAGTAAAAGCCTGTTTTTTAATTTAACATCTAACATACATCTATTAAGGTCTGTTTCCTCCCATGCACTGTGCTTGGGGAATATGAAATAAACGTGGCCTAGTCCCTGCTCTCCAGGGTATTACAGTTAAACATTACAGGTTGTAGTTATGGATGGAAAGGATCCAGCCTCCTAGACAAAAGGGACAGAGCAATCAGAACTGAGGGGGCAGCTACACAGTTTATCACCCATCCAGTGTCGCCTACCTCCTCTAGGCAACCCTCTCTCTCTCCCCTTCTGAAGTCCTGTCTGAAGGGAAGACGACTGCCCAGCTCTCAGTGCAGGGATCAAGGCTCTAACCCCTTACAAATACTCAGGAAACCTGCAAAGTGCAGTCAGCCATCCTTAAGTCTCCAAAAGTATCAGCTCTTTGAATCTGGGTATGGAGGTTACTCAGGAAGATCATAGGAAATAATTGCCTGTTAGTACACAAAGTATAAGACACCCCCTCTTTTCCCTATGGCCCCTGGGTACATGCGATAGATTTTCAAGTTCAGAATCCAGTTTACTAATCTTTGTACCATTCATAAACTGGCAATTAAGTGTTAACTGTGAATCCAGGAAAATAGAGGATACTTCAAAGAAGGACGGGCAAGGGAGTGAACTCCACCCAAGCAGCGTCTGTCTGACCTGAGGAACAAGGAACAGATCCATGGTCTGGCCCTGATGTGAGCAGATATTGGGCATATTCTGCTAGAGACAACAGAGGTTATTACCTGAGAACTTATTCTGGAGGTAGAGGATAAGAGGGTGAGTCATTCCTTTTGAAGAGATGATGGAAGTAGGAGAAAGGGTACAAGAAGATCAAAAGGGGACCCAGAACCATAGAATTGAGAGAACTGTATATATATATATATATATATAATATATATATAATATATATTGTATAATGTATTATATGTAAAATATATACATAATATATATTTAAAATATTTTATTTTTTTATTCAGATCGACACACAGAGAGAGGCAGAGACATAGGCAGAGGGAGAAGCAGACTCTGCAGGAGCCTGACGTGGGATTCGATTCTAGGACCCTGGGATCACAACCTGAGCCAAAGGCAGATGCTCAATCACTGAGCCACCTATGTGTCCCAGAACTGTAATATATTTTAAGGTCTCCTTAAGAGATTAATTATAGGAGGGTGCTACAGGAGAGGAAGAAATGATACATGCAACTAGCATTTCTTAGTGCCTATTATGCGTGGCGTGCCTTGCTTGGCATTTTACAGATGTGATTTCATTTAGTCTTAACTACTATATATTGTAATTCATTTTTAAATATATATTCTGTTTTGTCATCTAGATTTTATTAAATTAAAAAGGTATTTGTTGTTATTCTAAAAAAATGGTTCATTATGGATTTCTATTCCATAGCTTCAGGGAAAACTGGGAATGAAATCAGCCACTTAAATAAAGCTAGCCTAGATGAATATAATCTGGAATAATAAGGTTTTTTTTTCTTTAAAGCTTTCCAGCCTCACTGTTGAGATTTCTGTCACCACAGAAACATAGAATGATAGTGAGTCACTAGTACCAATTTCTCATCTAATAGCTAAGAAACTGAAGCCCAGAGAGGGTAAAGTAGTTGTCTAAGGTCACACAGCTAGAAGGTGGCAGAGTCAGAAATACAGCTGAGGTCTCCTGATTCTAAGTCAAGAGATCTTTTGCTATATCTCATAGATATTATGGCAAAAATAGAAAACTACAAAACAGCTAGTATATAAAATACTGTCCTAAGGCTGGGGTTCAGGCAGAAAACTGTGAACATTCCACACATTTGGTCCACTTCTCACAAATTAAGTTTCATTAGCACATGCCTTGTTTTAATACAGTAAAGAATGCTTGGTCTTGACAGTTCCAGTCTCCTCAATTTCTTCCTTTTCCTAAGCCTTCCTCCTCTGCCACGTGCCCTTGCCCCCTGTCCCAAGGATGGAACAGATAAGTAGGACTCTACAATATGGATCAGGAGCACCTACAACCTGAGTGAGACAAGTAAACAGTCAGCTCACTAGGAGATCCATGCCACCTAAGAGGCTGCAAGCAGTTGCCCCAATCTAGACTTCTTGACAGGAGAGTTCCAGAGGCCACAGGACTTTGTGTTCATGGAGGATTCCCTTCTGAGCATCTTGTCAGTGAATCTGGGTCATGGCAATATCATCACTCTGTCTGAGACAAGCACTATTCCAGTACTTTGAAAATGGTCCATAGCTCTTCATTCATATTATTCCCTTATAGATAGTGTACACAATCATGTGACAGGAGGAGTGGGTTTTTCCATCTAAGCAAGTGACTTAGAGAATGCCAGCCTGTTGACATGAAGCCAAAGGATAGTTGACTCAGTAAGTACTTTTTTAAAAAAAAGTTTATTTATTTTTAGTAATCTTTACACCCAACATGTGGCTTAAACTCATAACCCTGAGATCAAGAGTTACATGCTTCTCCAGCTGAGCCAGTGATGCGCCCCGCAGGAAGTCCTTTTTAGAAGATGGAGCTGAATGCACTGTGTGGCAGCTAAAGCAGGAAGTTTTGAGGCCAGGCAGACCTAGAGGCAAATTCCAGTTACCAGCTGTGTGATTTTGGAGGTTCTTGAATCTCAATGTACTTATCTGTAACATGGAGTTAGATAGTTTCCTCCTCCTATAGTTGTAAATATTAAATAATGTTATCAAAACCCTTCATAGAGTGCTTAGAATATAGTAGGTACCCTCTATATGTTAATTCCTTTCTGTCTAGCTGGTGATATGAGAAATATAATAATTTTTGAATTAGGAATAATAACTATGAATGGTTCAATAAGGAGAGAGAAGGATTTATCTCTAACCCTATTTTTATCCTGCCTTTATGCAGGATCATTCTCTTATTTGTTGCCCTTTATCATGAAGCTTTGACCTTCCTCATGAATAATAATTGTGCAGTAATTCTGTTAACATTTGCCAACCAACAAGGCCTGCCCCAGTGGTCATAGAATCAGGAATCATTATAGAGGTTGGGCAATCAGTATTGTAATCCTTATTATACTCTGCCTGGAGTGTTTTATCCGCCTGGCCAGATATCATGTTGACAAGGTCCAATCCAGAACACATCCCCAGGATAAATTATTTACAGCTCTGTCTCACTTTAGAAGTGGACCTCATCCCGATTAATATTCAACTATAAACCATACCTGGAGATTTTTTAAAAAAAGAAACAGCTTAGTGAAAATAGGAGAAAATGTTGAAAAGGCCATTATGCAAAACATACTAATTCACACAACTTTTTTCCTTTCTCCTTTTTACAGTTTTGCCATGTAGAGGGAAATTATGCAATTACAGTGTTTAGAATCTGATCAGGACAGCAGACAGAACAATTTCCCAAACTTTCTTTTCAGTACCTGGTTTCTGAAACCATGGTTAAAAAGAAGAAGCTGCTTAGGAGCTGCGAATAGTGGTTAAGCACTCTTCATTTACCTTTAACAACATGTTAAGAATGAAACACAGTGTACAATTTTGTAATTATCTTGTTCAACTTCCAGATTATTCTGAATCCGCTGAAAATTCTCTTCAACATATCAAGAATCCCAGTGAACCACAAGCAGCATAAACACAAACCTCATCAAGGCACTATAGAATTAAATTTATGAAAACCAGTGATAAAGAGAAAATCTTGAAGATGAGATTAATCATTGGTATGTCATCAAAAATAATGCACACCAGAAGATGGTGGAATGTCTTTAAAGTATTACAAGAAAAACACTGTCAACCTAGAATTTTGTATCCAATGAAAATGCTCTTCAAAGATGAAGGCAAAATAAGGACATTTCAGTTGAGCCAAAGCCAAGAGAATTCATCGCTAGTGAACTTCTACTACAAGGAATGCTAAATGAAGTGTTTTAGGCATGAAGGAAAAGGATACTAGATGGACCCATGAATTACACAAAAGAATGGTAAATATGTGAGTAATATAACAGACATTTTTCTTATTTTTAATATCTTTAAAAGAGAGAGAACTACTTAAAGTACAAATAAAAACAGTATATTATGGGATTTATAACATTTATAGAGGTAGAATGTATGAGCACAATAGCAGAAAGAATAGAGGAGATAGGATGCAAGTATATCATTAAGAGATTCTTATATTGTGTGTTAAATGCTGTAACATTCAAAGGTAGATGGTGATAAGTTAAAGATGCATATTGTAAAGCTTAGAGCAATTGCTGAAAAAATTTAAAAGGTGTGGGTAATTTGTCAATAGAGGAGATAAGAGGGACTCAAAACACAATCCAAAGGAAGACGAGAAAAGAGGGGAAAAGGAACAAAGAGTAAATAGGACAAATGGAAATAAAGGACTACTGTTGTTCCTCTGTCAGGTAAGAAACCACCAAAGGAAAAGCCTAAAACATCGTATATTTACCTCTTGAAACTGGAATAAGATAAAGAATAAGTAAATGAACATAGTATCGAAACTCCCACAAATGGAATTCTAATAGCTTTTGTTGATGATAGCATCAATTGTATTCTGATTCTTCCAACAATGAAATCAATTATTTATCTCAATAAAAGAGATTATTTTGATTCAGAAATGCCTGCAACCTTGCACAAGTTGGAAAGATTTGGAAGAAGTAACAGATCAGGGAAAGGCGTGCTGGGAAAGCAGACCTGAGGTATTCAGTGCTGTGACAGTTGAAGTGGTTGCATGATTAGGGTAGTGGAATTAGAAATGAGAGAAGTTAGGGTAGCCTCTGAAAGTGAAACTTGAAATCAAGTAGAGATATGCAAACTATATCCCAGACCAATTAATATTTGACTATAAACTAATTGAATGAATTAACACACCTAAAGAGTGGTGGTATATTTTATAATGAACCTGATCATTGTATCAGTTAGGAATACTTTTAACTACAGCTAACAGAATAGCCTATTTATAGTGGTTTAAGTCCTAAACTTTATTTTTTTCCTCTAAATTTAAATTTAATTTAGTTTAATTTAAATTTTAGTTAGTTAACATAGTGTAATATTGGTTTCAGGAATAGAATTCAGTGATTCATCACTTACATACAACACACAATACTCATAATAACAAGTGCCCTCCTTAATATCCATCACCCTAAATGGGTGCCCATTCTCCACAAACTTCCCTCCATCGACAACAAATGTTGGAGAGGATATAGAGAAAGGGGAACCCTCTTGCACTGTTGGTGGGAATGTGAACTGGTACAGCCACTCTGGAAAACTGTGTGGAGGTTCCTCAAAGAATTATAAATAGATCTGACCCATGACCCAGGGATTGCACTGAGTATTTACCCCAAAGATACAGATGCAGGGGAATGCTGGGACACCTGCACCCCAATGTTTATAGCAACAATGTCCACAATAGCCAAACTGTGGAAGGAGCCTTGGTATCCACTGACAGATGAATGGATAAAGAAGATGTGGTCTGTATATACAATGGAATATTACTCAACCATTAGAAACGACGAATACGGGGATCCCTGAGTGGCTCAGCGGTTTAGCGCCTGCCTTTGGCCCAGGGCGCGATCCTGGAGTCCCGGGATCGAGTCCTGCGTCTGGCTCCTGGCGTGGAGACTGCTTCTCCTTCCTCCTGTGTCTCTGCCTCTCTCTCTCTCTCTCTCTCTCTCTCTCTGTCATAAATAAATAGATGAATATGGAGGGTATTATGCTGAGTGAAGTAAGTCAGTCGGAGAAGGAGAATCATTATATGGTTTCACTCATACAGGGAATATAAGAAATAGTGAAAGGGATTATAGGGGGAAGGAGGGAAAATGAGTGGAAAATATCAGAGAGGGTGACAAAACACGAGAGACTCCCTAACTCTGGGAAACGAACAAGGGGTGGTAGAAGGGGAGGTGGGCAGGGGGATGGGGTGACTGGGTGATGGGCATTGAGGGGGGCACTTGATGGAATAAGCACTGGGTGTTATGCTATATGTTGGCAAATCGAACTTTAATAAAAAATATATTTTTTATATATATTATAAAACTATAATATATAAAATATATATTGTATATTATATATATATAATAACAAAAAACTTCCCTCCATCAACCTTCAGTTTGTTCTCTATAGTTGAGTCTCTTATGGTTTACTTCCCTCTCTTTTTTCCCCTTTCCTGTATGTTCATCTGTTTTGTTTCCTAAATTCCACAGATGAGTGAAATCATATTTGTCTTTCTCTGTCTTAATTGGTTTAGCATAATGCATTCTAGCTCCATCCACGTCATTACAAATAGCAAGATTTCATTCTTTTTGATGGCTGAGTAATATTCATATATATATATATGTATACATATCTCACATTTTCTTTAATGATTCATCAATTGATAGACACTGATGCGTTTTTTCTGTAGTTTGGCTATCATTGATAATGGTGCTATAAACATTGGGGTGCATGTACCCCTTCGAATCTGTATTTTTGTATCCTTTGGGTAAATACCTAGTAGTGCAATTGCTGGATCACAGGGTAGTTCTATTTTTAATTTTTTTAAAATTTATTTACTCATGAGAGATACAGAGAGAGAGGCAGAGTCATAGGCAGAGGAGAAGCAGGCTCCTTGCAGTGATCCTGATGCGGAACTTGATCCCAGGACTCCAGGATCACAACCTGAGCCAAATGCAGATGTTCAACCACTGAGCCACCCAGGCATCTCTATTTTTTTTGGCATCTCTATTTTTAACTTTTTGAGGAACCTCCATACTGTTCCATAGTCGGGCTGCATCAGTTTGTACTCCTACTAACAGTGTAAGAGAGTTCGTCTTTCTCCACATCCTCCCCAACATCTGTTGTTAGGTGTTATCATAGTTTTGATTTGTATTTACCTGATAATGAGTGATGTTGAATATCTTCTCATGTGTCTGTTAGCCATCTGGATGTCTTCTTTGGACAAATGTCTATTCATGACTTCTGCCCATTTTTAAATTGGATTATTTGTCTTTTAGATGTTAAGTTTGGTAAGTTCTTCATAGATTTTGGATGCTAACCCTTTATCAGATATGTCATTTGCAGATACCTTCTCCCATTCTATAGGCTGCCTGCTAGTTTTATTGATTGTTTCCTTTGCTGTGTAGAAACTTTTTATCTTGATGAAGTCAAGTTCATTTTTCCTTTTTTTTCCCTTGCCTCCAGAGACCTGTCTAGAAAGAAGTTGCTATAGCCGAGGTCAAAGAATTTGCTGCCTATGTTCTCTTCTAGGATTTTGATGGTTTCTGGTCTCACATTTAGGTCTTTCATCCATTTTGAATTTATTTTTGTGTGTGGTGTAAGAAAGTGGTCCAGTTTCATTCTTCTGCATGTTACTGTCCAGTTTTCCCAACACCATTTGTTGAAGAAACTTTCTTTTTCCCATTGGATATTTTTTTCCTGCTTCATCAAAGATTAGTTGACCATAATGTTGAGGGTCCACTTCTGGGCTTTCTGTTTTGCTCCATTGATCTATGTGTCTGTTTTTGTGCCAGTACCATACCATCTTGATGACTACAGCTTTGTAATATAGCTTGAAATCCAGAATCGTGATGCCACCATTTTTTTTCCAGTGTTGCTATCGCTATTCAGGATCTTTTGTGCTTCCATAGAAATTTTAGGGTTGTTTGTTCTAGGTCTGTGAACAATGCTATTAGTATTTTGATAGGGATTGCATTAAATGTGTAGATTGCTTTGGGTAATATAGACATTTAACAATATTTGTTCTTCCAATCCATGAGCTTGGTATTTTTTCCCATTTCCTTGTGTTCTCTTCAATTTCTTTTTATAAGTGTTCTGTAGTTTTCAGAGTACAGATCTTATACCTCTTTGCTTAGGTTTATTCCTAGGTATCTTACTGTTTTTGTTGCAATTGTAAATGGGATAGACTCTTTAATTTCTTTTTCTGCTGCTTCATTATTGGTGTATAGAAATGCAACAGACATCTGTACATTGATTTTATATCCTGTAACTTTTCGGAATTTATATATTAGTTTTAGCAATTTTTTGGTGGAATCTGGATTTTCTGCATAGAGTATCATATTATCTGCAAATAATGAAAGTTTAACTTCTTTCTTGCCTATTTGGATGCCTTTTATTTCTTTTTGTTGTCTGATTGCTAAGGCTAAGGCTTCTAGTACTATGTTAAATAGTAATGATAAGAATGGACATCCCTGTCTTGTTCCTGATCATAGAGGAAAAGCTCTCAGTTTTTCCCCATTGAGGATGATATTAATTGTGGGTCTTTCATATATGACTTTTATGATGTTGAGATATGTTCCATATATACCTACTTTGTTGAAGGTTTTTATCAAGAATGGATACAGGGGCAGCCCGGGTGGCTCAGAGGTTTGGCGCTGCCTTCAGCCCAGGGTGTGATCCCGGAGACCTGGGATCGAGTCCCATGTTGGGCTCCCTGCATGGAGCCTGCTTCTCCCTCTGCCTGTGTCTCTGCCTCTCTGTCTCTCTCTCTCTATGTCTATCATAAATAAATAAATAAATAGATAAATAAATCTTTAAAAAAAAAGGATTCTCTCTCTCCTCTCCCTCTGCCCCTCCCCCCACTCACATACATGCACACTCTCATTCTCGCTCTCTCAAATAAACAAATAAATCTTTAAAAAAATATATTATGTATAATATATATTATGTAATATATTATTATATATTATATATAATTATATATTAATGTAATATATCATGTTGATTTTTATTTTTTTATTTTTTTAATTTTTTAATTTTTATTTTTTTTCATGTTGATTTTTAAAAAAATTTTTTTATTTATTTATGATTACCTTGTAGAATGAGTTTGGAAGTTTTCCTTCCATTTCTAGTCTTGTAGAATGAGTTTGGAAGTTTTCCTTCCATTTCTAGTTAATGGAACAGTTTGAGAAGAATAGGCATTAACTATTCTTTAAATGTCTGGCAGAGGGGTGCCTGGGTGGCACAGTTGGTTAAAGTACCCAACTCTTGGTTTTGGCTCAGGTCTGATATCAGAATCATGAGATCAAGCCCTGCGTCAGGCTCTGTGCTCAGTAGGAAGTCTCCTTGAGTTCTCTCTCCCGCTTCCCCTTCCCCCTGCGAGCGCGCACACGCTCTCTCTCTCTCTCTCTAATTAATTAATTAATTAAGGAAGTGAATATCTGCTAGAATTCCCCTGGGAAGCTATCTGGCCCTGGACTTTTGTTTGTTGGGATAATTTTGATTACTGATTCAATTTCCTTGCTGGTTATGGGTCTGTTCAAATTTTCTATTTCTTCCTGTTTCAGTTTTGGTAATATATATGTTTCTAGGAATTTATCCATTTCTTCTAGGTTGTCCAATATGCTGGCATATAGTTTTTCATAATATTCACTTGTAATTCTATTTCTGTGGTGTTGGTTGTGATCTCTCCTGTCTCATTCATGATATTATTTATTTAGGTCCTTTTCTTTTTGGTATGTCTGACTAGGGGTTTATCAATTTTATTAGTAATTCTTTCAAAGAACCAGCTCTTAGTTTTGTTGATCTGTTCTATTTTTTTGCTTGTTTCTGTATCATTTATTTCTGCTCTAATTTTTATAATTTCCCTTCTTCTGCTGGTTTTAGTCTTTATTTGCTGTTCCTTTTCTAGCTCCTTTTATGAATAACATTAGGTTATGTATTTGAGACTTTGCTTACTTCTTGAGGTAGGTCTGTATTGCAATATACTTCCCTCAGCCCTGCCTGTGCTACATCCTTTGGGATGGGTTTTGGACTCTCGTGTTTTCATTTTCATTTGATTCCACGTATACTTTTAATTACGTCTTTAATCTCCTGGTTAACCTATTCATTTTTTAAATTAAGACTTATTTATTTATTTTAGAGGGAGGGGGCAGAAGGAGGAGAGAGAATCTTCAAGCAGACTCCCTGCTGAGTGTAAAGCTCGACACAGGGCTCAGTCTTACAACCATGAGATCATAACCTGAGCCAAAATCAAGTTGGATGCTCAACCGGCTGAGCCATCCAGGTGTCCCACCCATTCATTCTTTAGTAAGATGTTCTATACCCTCCATGTTTTGTGGTCTTTCCAAATTTTTTCTTGTGGTTGACTTCAAGTTTCATAGCACAGTGGTCTGAAAATTTTCATGGTATGATCCCAATTTTTTTTTTGTATTTGTTGAGGGCTGATTTGTGACCCAGTGTGTAATCTATTCTGGAGAGTGTTTCATATGTACTTGAAAATAATGTGTATTCCTCTGCTTTAGGATAAAATGTCCTGAATATATCTGTTAAGTCCATCTGGTCCACCGTGTCATTCAAAGACGTTTCCTTGTTGATTTTCTGCTTAGATGATCTGTCCATTGTTTTAAGTGGGTGTTAAAGTCCCCTACTATGGGGCAGCCCAGGTGGCTCAGCAGTCTAGTGCCACCTTCAGCCCAGGGCCTGATCCTGGAGACCTGGGGTCGAGTCCCGGGTCAGGCTCCCTGCATGGAGCCTGCTTCTCTTTCTGCCTGTGTCTCTGCCTCTCTCTCTCTCTCTGTGTCTCTCATGAATAAATAAATAAAATCTTAAAAAAAATAAAGTCCCCTGCTATTATTGTATTATTACCAGTGAGTTTCTTTATGTTTGTTATTAACTGATATATATATTTTTTTGGCCCAGTTAGTAGCCCCAAGAGGAGCTTTTTTATTTATACCTGAGGGAGGTTTCATACAAGAATCCATATAGGACTCCATGAGGAAGGCAAGCAAATAAATTGAGCCTTGAGAGATGAGAGACGTCAGGGCATTTAGATGGAAGATTGACAGGAGTAAAGCTCTGGATGTGGGAACATTCTCCAATTGGTTGTAGCCTGGATCCTCCTCGTTTCCTCGACGTGCCTTGCCATTTGTCCACCTTTGATGTCACCTTCTCCCTTACTGGTGTTCCTTCTGGTCAAGGCCATCTCCACCACCCTGGGTGCTCCCAAGTTGGGGGCATATTTACAATGTTAGATATTCTTGGTGGATAGACCCGTTGGTTGTGATATAATGCCCTTCTTTATCCCTTGTTACAGTCTTTGGTTTAAAATCTAGTTTGTCTGATATAAGTATGGCTACTCTGGCTTTCCTTTGGCATCCATTAGTATGATAGATGGTTCTCCATCTGCTCACTTTCAATCTGCAGATGTCTTTAGGTCTAAAATGAGTCTCTTGGAGGCAGCATATCGATGGGTTTTGTTTTTTTAAATCCATTCTGATATCCTGCGTCTTTCAACTGGAGCATTTAGTCCATTTAAACCAGAGTAGTTATTGAAAGATATGAATTTAGTACCACTGTGTTACCTATAAAGTTGGTGTTTCTGGTGATGTTCTCTGTTCCTTTCTAGTCTTTGTTGCTTTTGGTCTTTTTCCCCTGACTCATAGAGTCCCCTTTAATATTTCTTGCAGGGCTGGTTTAGTGGTTACGAGCTCCTTTAGTTTTTGTTTGTCTGGGAAACTCTTTATCTCTCTTTATATTCTGAGTGACAGCCTTGCTGGATAAAGGATTCTTGGCTGCATATTTTTCCCATTCAGCATGTTGAATATATCCCACCATTCTCTTCTAGGCTGCCAAGTTTCTCTGGACAGATCTACTGGGAATCTGGTCTGTCTTCCCTTGTAGGTTAAGGACTTTTCCTCTTGCTGCTTTCAGGGTTACTTCCTTGTCTGTGTATTTTGTGAATTTGATTATGCTATGTTTTGGTGAAGGCTGGCTTTTGTTGACTTTAATGGGAGTTCTCTTTGCTTCTTGGATTCTGATGTCTGTTTCCTTCCCCAGATTAGGGAAGTTTTCAAGTATAATTTGCTCAAATAAACCTTCTGCTCCTTTTTCTTTGTCTTCCTCTGGGACTCCTACGTAGGAATGTTATTACCCTTTAAGGAGCAGCTGAGTTCTCTAAGCCTACATTTGTGATCCAATACCTTCCTTTCCTTCTTTTTTCAGCTGCATTATTTTTCAGACTTTTATCTTCTGTATCACTGATCTTTTCCTCTGCTTCATCCATCCTCATTGTCATTGGATCCATTCAGTTTTTGTATCTAGATTATAGCATTTTTAAATTTTGGCCTGAGTAGTTTTTAGCTTTTTTTTTTTTTTTTAACTCTGCAGTAAGGGATTCTCTAGTGTCTTCTGTTTTTTTCAAGCCCAGATAATATCCTTATGATTATTGTTTTAAATTCTGTTTCAGACATCTTACTTGTATATGTATTGATTAAATCCCTGGCCATGACTTCTTCCTGTTCTTTCTTTTGGGGTAAATTCCTCTGCCTTGTCATTTTGTCTGAATTACTGTTTTTTTTTGTGTGTGTGTGATTATTAGGAAAGCCTGTTGTATTCCTGCTCCTGAGAGTAATAGCTATATTAAGAAGAGTTAAAAAAAAAAAAAAGGAAGCTGGATCCTAGGTGTGTTTTGGTTTGCTTGTCAAAAGAAGCTAGATCCTTGGGACACCTGGGTAGCTCAGTCAGTTAAGTGTCTGAGTTCAGATCAGGTCATAATCTCAGGGTCCTGAGAATCCAAGCCCTGTGTTGGGCTCTGGACTCAGTGGGGAGTCTCCTTATCCCTTTGCCCTTCCCCCTGCTCATGCCCTATCTCTCTCTCTTAAGTAAATAAATAAAATCTTTTTTAAAAAAGAAGCTAGACCCAAAAAAAGGAAGCTAGATCCTATTTCCCCTAGAACTGAAGCTTTGCAGCACTCTATGATCAGTAGACTTGGTATGTGCAAGGAGTTTGTGCTGGTCTTCTGGGGGAGGGGCCTGCTGTGCTGATTCTCAGGTGGACTTGCCCTAGTGGAGACACATCTGCAGGGCACAAAGGGGGTGGGGCTTGGTGTAAGGGGCTCCAGCCTCTGATGGATGTTGCTGTTTGGCTTACTGAAGTTGGTCAGTGCTGATGGTGGTGAGGCATGGAATGGTGTTGTCCTGTTCTCTCCTCCCTGGAGTGGGAAGTTCATGCTTTAGGAAGCCCTTATAGAAGAGCAAACAATCACCCTTCTTGTGTTCCTGGCTTCCATCAGATCCCTGCCTTCACCCTGTCTGTGCCCGAGCTATCTGCCTCCCAGACAGCACAGTACTCCTGTATTTTATCTTAGGCGTGCGGCTGGGTTTCAAAACTCCATATTTTGGAGACCCATGCAGTGCAGACCTGTGTGGGTCCTCTGGGAGAGGGTTTCGCCGCATTGTGGCCAGTGCCTATTTGTCTCAGAAATCGGTCACACCACTGTGAAGTGTTTCAGAGTTTATGGTGAAGTGCAGCAGAAAGGCCAGCACCAAGGTTTGTTGCCCTCAACCTGTGTCTCTGTTCCTATGCCAGTGAATACAGTAGCACATTGGCGTTGCCAGCTCTTTTGTCCCTGGAGAGGCTGTGCCACCTCTCCCAAATGCACTCCAAGCAGGGGAAGTTTTTTTTTTTTCTTCCTGTGCAACCCAGGGGATCCTCAGATCATGCTGCCCACTCCCACATCTCTGTCTTCCTTCCCCACTGGAGCACCACGAAGCCCACCAGGCATGACCTTGGCAATGTCGCAAACTTCCAAAACTTGAGACTTTGCATTTCACTGCTTATAAAAACTTGGTGGTGGTCAGCATGCAATCCCCTGCATTCTCTCTCTCTCTCCATAATCAGGGCTCCTTCCCCTTTGCAGCACCTGCAGTTCTTTTCTCCCCCAAATCAATTCTCTGCAGCTCTTACCTTCCACAAGGTGGCTGTTTTTCTACCTCCATTTGTGAAGTTTTACTCTCTCAGTCCTCAGATTGATTTCCTGGATATTCAGAATGATTTATTTAGCTGTGTTTGAGGGATGAGGCAAGCTTAGGGTCCCCATATTCCTCCGCCATCTTAACTCCTTCCTCAGTCATAGAAACTTAAAAAAAAAAAAAAAACCCTCAGAAGCCTGGAGGTAGCCAGTTCTAGCACTAATTCACCAATTTACTATGTATCAAGGACCTGGGCTTTTAAAACCCTTCCTTTCTGCCAGTCATCCTTAATCCATCTCATGAACATAGAAGGGATGTAGCTCTAAGCAATATCAAGCTATTGCTCTAAGCAGTAGCTCCAAGCATCATATCTTCACATCAGCTTCCCAAACAGGGAGGAAAGGTCAGGAGCAATTAATCTTTCTCCTAATGAGGATTTATCTGTCTTTTTATCTGGCAATTAACATCTTTCCCATAATACTCCAGAAGTCTTCCCTTTATGTCTTATCCCATGGCTGCAAGGGAGGCTGGGACAGTAGGTTTCTTGCAAAGGGGAACAGAGATGCTGTGTCTGGCCAAGATAAATTGTGATTCTTTCTTTGAGATTGAGTAATTTCAGCCACAGAACAAAACTGGGATTCTTTTAACAAGGAATTAGAAGAGAATGACCATAGGATAGGCAACTAAAGATGTTTACTACAATCAGTACTGGAAGCATAGAAAAAGAGGAATCTCAGAGGCCAAAATTGGTGCTACTCAATTTGGCACTATACTGGAACAAGAATGCCCTGATGCAAGAACTCCAGTAGTTGAATCTTGAGATGAGTCTTTGAATATTGTTGAGATGGATACATCAGTCTCTCCTTATTCATTTACTTAACAGATTTTTATCTTATCAGTTGTTAGTCTCTGGAATTATAGCAGTAGAAAAATCAGACAAAAATCTCATGGGCATTAAGGAGGGCCCTTGGTATAATGAGCACTGGATGTTGTATGCAACTGATGAATCACTAAATTCTACTCCTGAAAAAAAAATAAATTCTACTCCTGAAACTAATAATACACTATATGTTAACTAACTTGAATACAAATAAAATCTAAAAAATAGTGAAAAAAATCTTTGCCCCCATGGTGCTTACATTCTAGTAAGTGTGTCTTAGCTGCATGCAACAGATTCCACGTTCATCAGTAAATTTCCTGATTATAATTGTGTTTCTTTTTTAAAATATTTTATTTATTCATTCATGAGAGACACAGAGAGAGAGGCAGAGACACAGGCAGATGGAGAAGCAGTTTCCTAGCTGGGAGCCCGATGTGGGACTCGATCCTAGGACCCTGGGATCACGACCTGAGCCAAAGGCAGATAGATGCTCAACCGCTGAGCCGCCCAAGCGTCCCTATAATTGGGTTTCTTATGGTCCCCAAGCAGTCTTACATCGCATTATGAATTAAGAAATTGGTATTTTTATTTCATATGTCAGTCTTTTGGTTGATGTGAGTCCTACTAGGAACACACATTTCACCTTTAGTGAAATGACAAATCTTGTTTTTGACCTGCATATCTGAGGGCCAATACCTGAATCATGATAAATTCAGCAAGGCATTTCAACCCTGTGAGCCATCGTGGGAGACAGAAAGCCACACAGTTTTCTCTAGTTAATACCCCAATAATGCATGTTTCTCCCATTTGGAATATTTACATTTATTAATTAGTGTGAAAGAGATATAAGAAAGGAATATTAAATTTTAAGCATTTAAATATCTCTGGAAAAAAGGAATACTGGCCTTGAAACTTGGTGACTTGTGTAATGTGTCATGAACTGACAGGATTAAAATTCCTCCTCAGAGGATTCAAGGTTTAAAAAAATTTCCTATTGGTACACATTTGTTTGTTTCTTTTTTTTTTCCCTGTCATTTCAAACAGTCCTGTTATGAACATTTTTTTTCCCTGTCATTTCAAACAGTCCTGTTATGAACATTCTTATATATATCCTTGAGTACAGGAGCAAGAATTTATAGGGTTTTTACCTAGGACAGAAGTGCTGGGTCAGAGGGTTTATGCATGTTTGATTTTATGGAATACAGCCAAATGGTTTTCTGGAGTGATTGTGCCAATTCATAACTTCTACTAGAAGTGAATGGGAATTCTTACCTGGCATCTTCCATCCTCACCAACAGTTGGTATTTTCAGACTCTGGTTTTTGCTTACCTGATAGGTATAAAATGGCATCTTATTATGCCATTTTAATCAATTAATTTGATTAATGTGATGTTGAACTTTTCATGTTTCTTTGCCATATATTCTTAATTCTACTTGAATTGCCAATTCATGACCTTTGTCCATTTTTAAATTGACTTCTTTATCTTTTTCTTATTCATTTGTAGTAACCCTTTTATACAATTTATTATTCTAACTCCTCACCCCTCCTTTTTATTATTTTTTGCTCCAGACATGTACCAAATCTATGGCTAGGATCTTTTTTCTTTGTTATTAGTGTCTTTGGTTTAAAAAAATAGTGTCTTTGGTTATATGGAAGTTTTTTATTTTAAAATAGTCAAATTTATCAATCCATTTGGAACTAAGATGGTTACTGGGTATAGCAAATTCAAAATTTTTATATAGATATATATTTTAAATTTTCATATTTTCATGGTGTATTTTCCCTATTCTCATATTTGTGGTTCTTTATCTTTAGTGGGTTTTCTTTTCTTTTTTTTATAAATTTATTTTTTATTGGTGTTCAATTTGCCAACATATAGAATAACACCCAGTGCTCATCCCATCAAGTGCCCCCCTCAGTGCCCGTCACCCAGTCACCCCCACCCCCCGCCCACCTCCCTTTCTACCACCCTTAGTTCGTTTCCCAGAGTTAGGAGTCTCTCATGTTCTGTCTCCCTTTCTGATATTTCTCTTTAGTGGGTTTTTAACAAAGTTTGATTTACTTATTTTAGAGACAGTGCATGTGTGCAAGAGAGGGGAGGGGCAGAGGGAGAGAATTTTCAGGTAGATTCCCTGCTGAGCATAGAGCCCAATGTGGGGGGTCAGTCCTTGGACCCATGAGATCATGACCTGAGCTGCAACTAAGAGTCAAATGCTTAACTGACTGAGCCACTCAGGCACCCCTATCTTTAGTGGTTTTTAAAATTTAAAGTCCATAGGGCGTCTTGGTGGCTCAGTAGGTTAAGCGTCCAACTTTTGATTTCGGCTCAGTCATAATCTCAGGGTTATGAGATGAGGGCTTTGTGCCAGGTGTGGAGCCTGATTAAGACTCTCTCTCCTTCTCCCTCTGCCCATCCCCCCTCTCTCACTTAAAAAAATGAAATTAAAGTCCATTTTTATGAAATAAATACAGCAAATACAGCTTTATTTTTAAGTATTTGCCTGATATATCTTTTCTCCTAATCTTGACTTTTGACCTTGCTATATCATTTGTTAGTGACATACTGAGAACAGACCAGTAGGAATGGTCGATACCAGTTGCATAAAATAAGGGCCCTGTAGCCAGTACCAGCTTATATACTTATCATTTTGGTTTTGAATTTCATGCTTGCTTTTGTCCCTTCATCACTTACATCACCACATCATGGTGGACAGGACAAGGGGGTGGGTAAGGATGATATGTGTGTAAGGATCTAGCCAATAAATGAGACAGACTCAGATCCAGTGGAATAGTAATAAGTTCTGAATCTATTTTTGCCTAGCACAGTGGAAAGAAGTAGAAATAGAGTTTCCTTATTTACTGGCCTGAGATAGAAAAGAATCCTAGTTTAGGAAAATTAACATTCAGAGATAGGATTCTGAAAAGACAAATTTCAGGACATTTTGCGGTATGTTGGGGAGCCATTTAATAATAACCCATCAATTAAACTAGAACCATGTGTTGTTACTTTATAATTTACCAAAGTAAAAATAAATAGAATACCTTTTTACACACAGGGAAACTAATCAGAAAGGGAGAAATATCAGCTAAAGACCTGGAAAATGCTGAATATACACATGAGAGGGGAACTTGAGGATTATCATTTGAGGCCCCGTGATCATCTAGGTTTTTAGATAATTTCTCATTTCCCAGTTTGGTTCCCCTGACTCTGCAGAATTGCCTGAATCTAGCAGTGATTGCTGTTATACATGCCTGGGATCATGAGACTACTTCTCCATATCTACCCATATCATGTTTTTCTGGGCAAGTCTGGGGTATAAGACCACGCTCTCTGGTGGAGAAGGACATCACTACTCCATATCTGGTAATAACTATTGGGGAAATGCTTGCTAGCTATCACTTGCTAGCCATTTTGATTTTTGGGGAAAGATATTTAATATCTTTTTACCCCAATATCTTTATCTATAAAATGGGAATACCAATCTCCTATGGTTGTTGTAAGGATTAAATAAGATAACTGAGCAGTAAGTGCTCAATAAATAATACTGTCCTTGTTACTATTTCTTCACAGTTGAATTCATCATGAATTTTCATTATGTTAGGCACTGAAATAAGTAGTCAATATGTGGTAGCTATCATACTGCTTTTTTAGTCATTTGGCCAATCCATATTATTATATAATTAAATTACAGTATATTAGGCATTGTGCCAGATGTAGGAGCCACAGCAGTAAATAAGACCGAACCCTCAAGACTCTGGACAAGTTTTTCTGGCACTACTAGTGAGACTCTTCTCCCTTAGGAGTTCTCTGGACTTCTTCCAAAGAGATCACAGATGCCTTCCTATAATGTGCCAAGTTCTGGCTGACTATAGGATGGAAGGGAAGATATACAAATGTGAACAGCCTTTGCCCCATATAGGCACGTGGGAAATAAGCTGCTCATGATAGGGGACTTTTGCTTTGCTTTGTCTTTCCTTTTCAGAAGAACCTAGTGTGTGTGTGTGTGTGTGGGGGGGGGGGTTGGCTTCTGCTGAAGTACTAGGGGGAAATTCTGCTGTCACAGGAGAAAAGAATATAGATGCAAAGCAACACAGACCAAAACGTCCACTTTGGCCTTCCCACAAGAAAGGAGAAGAAAGTAGGGGAGTTGTATTTTCCCAGTCCATAAGGAAAACCCAGCCCTTTGGACTTTGTCTCCTTAGTGGGTGTCAGTCATCCAGTTCCTTCTCGATGAGACAGGCCAAGAGAGTAGAAAAGGATTGAGGATTTACTGGGGCTTGAATCCTTCAAGTCATTAGAAGAGGGAAGAAAAGAAAGAAGTCCTTATCATAGTCCTCCCTCAGAAAGGATAAGCTATAAAAAATCAGACCTTTCCCACTGCCAACATTCATGTGCTCTCAGGCATTATAATGCTACAAAGAGTCACTGTCTCTTTTCCTACTAAATGTCCTTTTCTGTTAATCAAGCTTTCGTAGGAGGCGCCAGACTCCAAGAATAGGGGTGGGGATGGGACAGGGGTCGTGGGGGTGATGAGGGGGGTGCAGAAAAAATAACCCTTTACAGTAATAAGAAAAGTTTTCATTTAAAAAAACATCTCAAAGGGTTTAGATTAATGCATGGATAATTGATTAGATTGAATTTATGATGCTGGGGAGGGTGGCCTTTGAGGTTGACGTTTATCACAGATTACATTGTTCTCTCCTACAGTCAGTCATGTTTTTTTCTCACTGTGATAGTCCCCATCTTTAATTTGGACTCTGAATATGATCTATAATGTGGATCCTTTTGTTTTTATGCTATGCTCTTATGGAGGATGCTAAAAGCTCAGTCTGGCTGGTTTTTAAAGGCTGGATTAGATCAAACTAGCCTTTGAAGGTGGGAGCATTGCTTATAGCTCCTTTCCCTCCATTACTAGCCTCCTCAAGAGGAATGTTTACATCTTCTGATCACTTAAATCTTAACTAGATATTGGGAATTAACTGTGTGCTCAGGGACACCTGGGTCGTGCAGTCAGTTAAGCATCCGACTCTTGGTTTCTGCTTAGGTCATGATCTCAGGGTTGTGATAGAGCCTAGCATCCAGCTCAGCTCGGAGTCTGCTTAGAGTTTCTCTTTCCCTCTCCCTCTGCCCCCACCCCACCAAATAAATAAATTTTTTTATTTAATAAATTGGCACTTGATATGTGGGTCTTTACTTGAACAAACATGACATGTGGAGGAGATGGTTTGGAGATATGTCTACCCAGGGATAAAGTTGATGTTAGCAAACAGTGACTCCCCTTCAGGAAGCTGGGGCTTGGCTCAGAACCATGAGAGAGAGAGAGAGAGAGAGAGAGAGAGAGAGAGAGACATCTCCCAAGCCATAGACCTAAGTCCTCTGAGAATGTAGCGAAAACGGATGTTTTGCTTATGCACTTCCCTTCCGCTGAGCACACATAGCCCCAGTTGCCTCTAGCACAAGATTTATTTGGGTTGGTCACTCAGGAACTCTCCTGCCAGGAAATGAGCAATGGTACCTGGCCAGTTTCCGTGGGTGCCTTTAATCCAAATGACGTACTTTAAGTAGCCAGGTATGTGTGATAACGTGAGTTAGAAGGCCAGATAGCATTGTCCCCTTTAATTTCTTGGAAAGCTTTCTTAGCCTTTTTATAAGGGGTGTAGTTATGAGACTGGAAAATTCAATTTGGATCATTTAGTGTCCTTTCCTCTAAGGGAAGAACTCTCTCATATGTCACTTCCTCTCTGTGGCTTTCCAGGCCACTATCCTGTCACCTCACCAGGACTCCTACAGCATTCCATTTCAGCAGAATGCATTATTTACTGAGATCTTATGGCACATTATTCATTGGAATAATTACCACAGCACATTTGACTACATTTCCGTTTGTTTCTTCCTGGACAGTGAATTCCTGGAGGTCAAGAGCTCTCCCTGTTTGATCTCTATAGCCTCACTACCCAGCACAGCATCTGGCATATAATAGGTGCTCAATAAATGGATTTAATTAATATATTGGCTCTACTGATTATTTTTAAAAGTATTTATTTTAAGTAGGCTCCATACCCGGCAGGGAGCCCAACGTGCAACTTGAACTCAGGACCCTGAGATCAAGACTCGAGCTCAAATCAAGATTCAGATTTGACAGCAGAGCACCCAGGTGCCCCAAGTTTCTTTCTTTTTTAAAATATTTTATTTATTTATTCATGAGAGAAAGAAAGAGAGAGAGAAGCAGGCTCCACACAGGAAACCTGGTGTGGGACTTGATCCCGGGACTCCAGGATCACAACCTGGGCCGAAGGCAGGTACTAAACCACTGAGCTGCCCAGGCGTCCCCCCGAGTTTCTATTTAAATTCCAGTTAGTTAACGTACATATAAGTTTCAGGTGTACAATGTAGTAATTCAAAGCTTCCATACAACAGCCCATGCTCATCATAAGTGCCCACCTTAATCCCTGTTTCACCGATCCCCCCACCCACCTCCCCTCTGATAACCATCAGTTTGTTCTCTATATTTAAGAGTCTATTTCTTGGTTTGTCTTTCTCTTTTTCCCTTCGCTTGATGTATTTCTTAAATTCTATATATAAGTGAAATCATATGGTATTTGTCTTTCTCTGACTGACTTATTTAGCTTAACATAATATTCTCTAGCTCCATCCATGTTGTTGCAAATGACAAGATTTCATTCTTTTGATTGCTGAGTAATATTCCATTGTGTATAAATACAACTTCTTTATCCATTCATCTACGGATAATTTTTATTTTTTTATTTGTTAAAATTTATTTATTCATGAGAGACACACAGAGAGAGGCATAGACACAGGCAGAGGGAGAAGCAGGCTCCATGCTGGGAGCTGGATGCGGGACTCGATCCCAGGTCTCCAGGACCACACACTGGGCTGAAGGTGGCGCTAAACCGCTGAGCCACCCAGGCTGCCCTCTATGGATAATTTTTAAAGAATCAGAGCTAGAGTTCCATCTGAAAAATTCCTCAAGTTCATATCTTTACTTTCTCTAGCTCAGACTATAAGAAGCCATCCCTAGAACTGAGTTGTAGGTGGTTCCGATAAGAGGCTGAGAGAAGAGGAATGAGGGAAGAAGCAAACTATGGGACAGGGTCAGAGTTCAAAGAGAAATTGGAGAATTACAGACAAATTTGACCAATAAGATCACAAGCCTAAGGAAAATTTAGGTATAAAAATTCAAGATATAAAGTTCTATTGCTGAGTCACAAAGTACTACAAACTTAGCAGCCTGCACAACATACATTTATTGACTCAGTTTCTGTGGTGAAGAGTCTGGTCGTGTTTTAGTTGGGGCCTCTGTTCAGGGTCTCACAAGGCTGTACTCAAGGTGTCAGCCAGGGTTGGGGTCTAATCTGAGGCGCAGGTCCTTTTCTGAGCTCAGGTGGTTGTTGTTACAATTCTTTTTCTTGCAGATGTAGAACTCATGGTGGCTTGTTTCTTCAAAGCCAGCAGGAGACTCCCTATCTTCAAGGAAGGCCAAAGACTCCAAGGAAATCTTTTAAGGACTAACCTGATTAAGTCAGGCCCACTCAAGATACTCTCCTTTTTGAGAGTCAAACTGATTGGGGCCTTAATTGCATCTGCAAAATGCCTTTATGTTTGCTTTTTTAAAAAGATTTTATTTTTATTTATTTGACGGCAGTGGGGGAGGAGAGAGAACGAACAAGCAGGGGGAGAGGCAGAAGGACAGGGAGAAGCAGGCTCCTTGCTGATCAGGGAGCCTGACATGAGGCTCAATCCCATGACCCTGAGATCATGACCTGAGCCGAAGGCAGACACTTAACTGACTGAGCCATCCAGGTGCCCCTTATGTTGGCTTTATACCATAACCCAATCATGGGAGCAGCATCCATCATATTCACAGATTCTCCCCACACTGAAGAAGAGGGACATGGATATGAGGGAGTGAGAATCAAGGGAACCATCTTAGGATTCTACGTACCACAGGCTCTGACTGAGAGACCTCTGAGTGGCACTGTGCCTCTTTTAGGAAAAATAGGTAAGTCTGGGAACCAAAGGGCAGAAGCAGGAGTACCCTCAATTACTATTACCATAATGACCCACTGGGGGACTTTATGCTTTCTCAGCCTGCTACTCTGGGCTCTGCAGAGTTTGAGGTTCTGTTCCACATAGGGTCACATTCTTGACAATGGACACAGCAAGGGTCTCACTGAACTACAAGTATGGCTACTGTCAGGGCTTTGGATTCCTGTGGCCAAGGAGTCACATTCTTGGCAGGGGTAATTGCCCTTAATCAGCAGGAGGAAGGAAAGGTGCTGCTATACAGTGGGGCGGGCAGGGAGGAACGTGTATGGAACTCAGGTTGGGGTGTGTGTGTGTGTGTGTCTGTGTATAGAAATTCTCTCTCTCTCTCCCTCTCCCTCTCTCTCTCTCTCTCTCTCTCTTTCTCTCTCTCTCTCTCTCTTTCTCTCCATATATATAGGCAGAATCATGGCCTTCCAAAAATGTCTCCATCCTAATTCCCAGAATGTGTCAATATTTTAGGTTACATGGCAAAGGAGAATTAAGGTTGCTCATCAGCTGACATTAAGATAGGGAGATTATTCTGGTGGGTCCAATGTAATCACACAAGTCATTAAATGTGGAAGAGTCAGAGGAAGATGTGGCTATGGAAGAAAGGCACAGAGAGGTGCAATGTTGCTGGCTTCGGATAGGGTGGAAAGAAGCCATGGGCCAAGTGGCACAAGTGCCCTCTAGAAGTTGGAAAGAGCAAGAAAATGGATTCTCTCTTAGAGTTTCCAGGAAAAAAGCACCACTCTGCCAATATCTTAATTTTAGCCCAGCGAAACCTGTTTCAGACTTCTGACTTTCAGAACTGTAAGATACTAAATTTGTGCTGTTTTAAGCCACTAAGTGTGTGGTAAATTAGTGATAGCAACTATAGGAAACTAATATTGGGTGAGGAAAAACTGTCCAAATCACATTGTCCAGAAATAAGTCATTCTTGCTGTATCAGGGGAGCTTTGCATCTTCCTCTATTAGAGTTAATGTTATACAGTTATACTGATTTGTTTCCATGTTCCTCTCTCTCCCTCTCTCAGGCTGTTGGCTTCTCCTGGTCCGGGACTGTGCCTTCTACATCTCTGTATTCTTAATCTCTCAAATGTCATCGAATCTCTGTGGGCATCTGTGGTGTTGAAGAAGGAAGTGGGGGGTCACGAGGGGGAGGAGACTGAGATGGTGGTGGTGTCAGTGCTAGGGAGGGAAAGCTCAAGAACGGGTGGGGACTGAGTCTGGCTGATGTTAATTCTCTTGGGGGGGGGGGCTGGCTTGTTTGGAATGCAGAGAATTTGCAGGTCAGCTGCAGCCGAGGGGAGGCTGCGCCCCAAACATCTTGGCCTCAGTGGGGCTCTTGGTTCAGGAATGACTCAACAGTATTCTGAGCCTCCTGGATATGCCCCATCAACAGAGAACCCCTAATTTCCTCTCATCCACTCCCTCGCCTGCCACCTACAGTGTTGCTCAATCCTTATCGTCCCAGATGGGAAGCACAGACTTCAGTTAGAGATGGAGCAGCTCCAGTCACTGAAGTTTTTAATTTGAGCTTTCTGTGGGTATCAATGTTTCTCTCGTGTCCCAATGCTGGATCTTGGTACTATTGGGGACCTTGAATATGCCCTCTAATCAAACTCAAGCTCTCAGAGTATGTGTGTCTCTCTCTTATCTCTTTCTTGTCTCCCGTTTTCCTCCTCCCCCATCCTCTCCTCCTCCTCCTTCTTCTTCTCTCTCTCTGCCTCTGTCTCTGTCTCTGTCTCTGACCATATATCTCTTCAGGGAAGTATTGTGAGAGCTGCCAGGGCCAGGGTGAGGGAGATGGAGGAGCCTGAGTAATACACAAGGACTGAGGAATTGTGGGTAATAGTAGGAACTAGAGTCAAGGAAGAAATGGGCACTTTGAAGGAGTAAAATAAGGATCTTTCCTCCCTCCACAGATGAGGCCAAACAGAAGCCATATGTGGTGTCTTGTGCAATGTGCTAGTTAGTTCCTTATATAAACCAAACAAAGCAGTCTAACAATCCTATAAATACCACACAGAAAGATGAACCAGCTAGAGTAAGGTCAGTGTTTCTAAAGATAAAGTAAATTAATACTACTGGCACCACCCTGTTTTTGTGTGGCTCATCTCCCAAAAGCACAAAATACAAATTTATACCCCAAAGCATGTTTTATGAATTCAAGCAGCCAGCATGATTTTAGCATATATGAAATATGCACATTCTTACTGTAAAGTAAGTTTTAAAAGCTTGCATGCACTCTGAAGCATGAACTTTTGCAAAGAGAATGAAATATGTTTACAGCTTTGTTCTCTTCGTGGTTAGTGTGTCCTAGTGCAGCTATAATTGTATCAGAGGTACTTGTTGGTTTTCCTTGCCTGAGGAATGGCAAAATTGGCTTCTATACTGGCCCAGCTGAACAGGCAATCCTGGAGTAACTGGAGGCTCTATTTCTCAGCTGGGATGACAGCACTTGGAGGTGGTATGAGGAAATATGGAAAGTGACCGGGCAGGAGAATAGAGAGAAATAAAGTGTAAAATGAGGAATAAATCAAAGAGAACTGAATTTGTTGGTGAAAGTGGATGAAGTGGGAGAGAGGGGGAGGCATGACGGTGAAGAATGATCAGAAGGTTAGGCATTGGCAGGGGAGACACCATTGAAATTGTACTGTTTAAGCTCTCTCTTATTGAAAGAAGCATTTTTATTGAAGATGACACCCTGAAAGATGTCCTATCCTAAGGAGGCCCTCTGACACCAAATCACCAATAGTATGACATGTTTTAAGCATTTGCTATTTTTAAGCAAGAGGAAATTGTTAGAGGAAAAGGAGACCATTAAAGACATGAACCTTTCAACACTTGGATTTGATGAGTAGTCATAAAGTAGAACTGAGGGAAGGTAGGGAAATGGATAAAAATCACTGAGTTTTGCTACTCTTGGGGCAAGTGGACATAATACTAAACACGTTCATGTAACAGCTCACTAGTCTTTCCAGTTTTTTCTTTAAGGTTTGGGAGAAAAACACTTTCCCATTGTTTCCTCCTCCACCTCCCAATTCTGGATCCCTCTGTGTAATATCTATAATCTGGGAAATAAACTACTTTTTAAAAAGTAATTTCTAGATCCTGATTGAAATCATAGCAAGAATCAGTTTGTTTGAAAGCTGATGACATAGTTTTCCAAAAACTTACTCTACTCAGGTTAGATATCCAAAAGCTTATATGGTTCAATAGCCCAAGGAAAGATGGTTACTAGATACTTTTCACTCGTATTACTTGACTGAGCAGACAAGGTTTTCAGTTGTGCTGTTTGATTTTATTCTTCTACTTGTAATAGTGACCTTGATAATATCTTATGTATCTTGATAATATCTTATGTAAAAATCAATGCTTGATTTTTTTTTAGATACTATCTCTGTTACCCTGACACCAAATCAAAATAGAACTAATGGAGCATAACAGGAAACAAAAAGGTGGGGGTGGAGAATCTGTTACTTAAGGACAGTGATCTCATCACTGTACAACTGTTGGATGTTTCCTGGTCTGATTTTTGACTACTTTGCCTTTTATCCCTGCTACCTACAATTCGGTATAACACATATGCTTTATAACAATACACACATAGAAATCAGGGTTGCTAAGCTGTTTTAATAATTTATTTATTAAGAGTTTATTTATTAGAGAGAGAGAGAGAGACTACACTAGAGAGAGTGAGCACAAGTGGTGGGGAAGAGCAGAGGGAGAGGGAGAAGCAGGCTCCGCACTGAGCCAGGAGCCTAATGTGGGGCTTGATCTCAGGACGGTGACCTGGGCCAAAGGCAGATGCTTAACAGACTGAGCTGCCCATGTGCCCGTTTTAAGAATTTTATGTGTGTGCTATTTGAGAAAATTGGACATGTGGATGAATGCTGGGCTAGCTGGGTTTAACAGGGGTTCTGTGAGGTAAGAATTGAGGTAAGTGGGTTAAGTGATAGGGTTTTTTTTCCTGTTTAAATTACATCTGTAGTAGACATCTATGGGGTTGGTTTCTCAGCACTGCTTTTTCTAAGAAGTGCTCCATTTCCCTAAACTATGTAGTTACTGTTAGAAATAGCCATGTTAGAGATTGTGATTGAGCACTTGACCACGATTCTGGCTGAGGGGATTCCTGGTAAGTCACACGGGCCAATCATATGACCTTGCCCTGCTGCCACAGTTGACCTGGGGTGTGTCCAAGGGTGCGAGCCTGATCCCACTTGGGCCAGTGAATCCCTTCTCAGGACTTTTTTTTTTCATTGAAGTCTAATTGACATAAAATGTTATATTAGTTTCAGACATACAACGTATTGATTCTGCAATTCTGTACATTACTCAGTGGTCACCATAAGTGTGGTCACCATCTGTCACCATACATACAAAGTTATTAAAATATTGACTATATTTCTTATGTTGAAGTTTTCATCTCTGTGGCTTATTAATTTTAAAATGGAAAGCTTATACTTCTCAATCCTCTTTTTCTCTCAAGAATTTTTGAGACACAGAAATTTGGGTCAGTCTCTATGCATGTGGCTATGGTTATAAGATGTAAAGATCAGGAACTTCTTTTGCTATGTGGAGAAAGATATTATATATAGAAAAAAGAATGAGGCCAGTGTGCAGAGGGAAGTGAAGATAAGGGATGGAGAGAGGGCATCTTTATAGTAATGAGTCCCTGGTTTCAGCTGTTCTGGCTCATTCGACACCATTTATATGCTGATGAAAAGGTGTCTTTTGGAAGGTGACTTGATTGCCCAAAAATTATAAATTGTTCCTATCCATTATTATACTATCTTTGTAACCTGAAAAAATTATCTTTTTAATTTTCTCTCTGAACCTAACATTGCTTTAACTAAAAGTAAAAAGAAGAAAAATAATGTAATTCAATAAAATATTTATTGTACTGTGTTAGGTGTGGTAGAGTATTAAAAAGTATAGGTGACACAAAATGTAACAAAACCATCACTGAAAAGGTACAGACAGTATGTATATGTGCTGCCGAAGCGAGCACATGAAAAGGTACAGACAGTAGGAACAAAAATGGAAGAGAGGTCCCTGCAGGCTCATCCAGAAAGAAGAGTCTTCAGGATGCAGGGCTGATAAAAGTTAGGTAGAGAGGAAAGCCAAAGCCAAAGACCATGTTCCATTTGTAATTTGTGATGTGATTTTAAAAAATCAGCTTAATTAAAATGGACACATTTTTACTAAGCATGACATATCAGAAAAGCATACAGTTTGGTCCCTGCCTTCTAGGAAAGAAACATCTTCAGGGGTAAAGCAAGACTTGTGTTTATTCTGTAAAGATCCTCTCTCATTATCTTGTTTGGATTCTCCTTTAGACTGCTTTACCATGTTGGAAATTATGTTATGTGGTAACTTGTTGATTTGTTTTTCTTCTCTCTAAGGTAAGCCCCCAAGGGAGGGATTTTTGTCTATTTTGTTGCATCCCCACCATCCACAACAGCATCTGGCTTACTGCAAACGGAATTCGTGGAATGAAATGGAGAATCTGGTTGTACAGTAAAATCACATTAACGCTCTGGCCTTGAATATCTCCGGGCCAGCCAGAAATCTCCCAACTTTCAAACACTAGGGGGCAGGCCGAGATTAGAACAGAAACAATTTTTCCCTTTAGGGTAGTGGTTTCTAACTTTGCTTACATAATAAGCATCGCCTCCGGGCGCCCTTAGACATTCTAAAGACTGGACCAGACTCTTGACTATATCGGAATCCGCAGAGGGTGGGGCTCAGGCATCAGTCTTCCAGGAAGCTGCCCAGAAGATTCCGACGTGCAGCCGAAGGGCAAGAGCCACAGACCAGGGTTCGAGACGCGGGGGTCAAGGTTGCGCGGCCTTCGGCGCGGCGGGAAAACGGAGACTAGCCGCCAGGACTCCTGGCCTCCACGTCACTCTCTGGCCGTGGTGCCTTTAATCGACCGTGGCGGGGAGTGGCCGGTCCTCCCCGTAGCAACACGCCAGGCGCGCTGATTGAGTGGGGACCAACTCCGGCTTCCCGCCAATGGGAGCGGCTGCAGGCGCCGCGTGCCACCCCCGGCGGCCGCGAGCCCCCACCCCGAGCAGCGAGGCTCCGCCCCCGGGCGGCCGCTCTGCGAGGGTGCGGTCGTGGGGAGCAGGTCTGGTCCCGCGCTTGCGCTCGCGCTCTCCGGCTCTCGGTTCCCTCGACTTCCCCCCGCCCCCCCGGCCGGCTCGCGTGGCCCGGGTCTCGGATCGCGCGCGCTCGCGGCTGTGGAGCGCCATGAGGCGGCTGGCGCTGCGGTAGGTAGCAGGAGGCGGCGAGGCGGGGTCCTGGGGTCGCCCACGCCCTCGCTCCGGGCTGCTAGCGGGTCCGGGCGGAAGGAGCAGGCCGCCAGCTGGGAGGACTAATGCGATGGTTTGGAGCAGAAAGTGGGGCCGGGTTGGAAGGGGCGCCCACCTGCTGCCTGGACGGGTGCCATTGGGCTTAGGGTGGGGCGCCGCGACCCCCACCTTAAAGGCTTCTGGAGCAGAGTTTGAGGTTAAAAGCGGAGCGGCACTTTAAGGGAGGAAGTTGGGTGTTCCCTTGAAATTCCTTTCTCTATGCTCATCAGGGGTGTGGTCTGGGGTAGCCCCAAGTCCGAAAGCTAGCCTTTAGGATTCCACGTTACTTTCCAGCCCTTTGCCCTCCTTTGGAGAGCATTTCTCGGTTTAAGTGCTTGACCCGCTTGACTGGTTAATGTGGGCAGAGATTGCAGGGTACCTCTTGGACTGTCAGGACTTTAGTCAGGACTGTGTGCCCAGGGCTTTCGGTGCTGATCTAAATTTTACCTTTAATGAGCAGGAAGGGGGCGAGGTGAGAGGCTTGATAAGGCTACTTGGACGAGGATGCTTTTTTGTATGTGTCCATGCCAGCTTGTCCATTGAAGGCCTAGGGACTTAGACTCTAGGACAGGTCTGGCTCTCCCTCAGCCCCTTTCACCTGAGCACTCCAGCTGTTCCCAGGTTCTTTGTGTCTGGCCAGGACCCCAAGGGCCTCACCCCTGTTCCAGCGTTTGGAATCATCCCGCTACAGGTCTGTCAACTCCCATAGCTGGCCCACACTGGTGTCAACTGACCCTGAACTCTATCATTTCTCTCGAGGGCCCTGGATCTCTCTCTCTCACTGTCCCTGTGGGTCTTGCTACCAGTTGAAAAAGGTTCTCTGTCTCTCTCTCATATAGCACTGAAAAAATAAAAGATTTGTTAACACTGTTTAGACAGGTTGAAAGTCATGACAAGAAGGGCCACAGATGGCTTTAGCTTACATTGGACATGATGTGAAAGGCCTTCTACAAAGTTACATGGTCTTGCCATGTCCCTCTTCCCAGGAAACCTTTCTTGATCTCCTCTCCCCCAGTTTGGAAGTCTCTTTCTTTGTCCTGAACTCCCATAAACCTGCATTCCTTTCTTGTGAGTCCTATCCAGGGTTTAGAGAGAGAGAGAGAGTTCATAAATGAATACAGACCGTTCAACATGATTAGGTTATTTGACTAGTGGGCAGTCTTTTTCATTTCTTTTTTGTTCCAGACTCACAAAAGAGTCACCTGAATTTGTCTGTTTCTAAATTGAGGGATTTCCCCAGAGTAGAGGGCCTGTGAGTGGCATTGCCTATTACTGTACTGGAAACTCTTCCTGGACACCTCCCCTAAGGTTGGGATCCAGATCAGAGCTGAGACACTTCTGCTCACACCTTAGGTGATTTCTATTACTTCCTAGGCAAACCATGAAGAGATTGGGCTCCTTGGTCTTCTTTCATTGGAAAGGTTCAATCATGGAGTCCTAGGGCCTGAATATCCCAAAGCCTCTTGACAGCTTCTTCTAAAGGCCTCAGAATTTTCCTGTAAGACTCCGAGAGCTTATCAGGGAGAAGCCAGTATACCTGAGGTACTGAGGTGTCCAGTAGTGATTAAACCATTCTTCTGCTCCCTCCACCTCAGTGCCGCATGTATAAAAGGGAAGTAGCCTGAGATTGTGAAAAAAGCAACTTGCCTGCGTGTGCATTCATGAGTACATGTGTGTATGTGAACTTCTTTCTTCTTATGACAGTCCTATAGGATAGTTACTATAACTACCCCATTTTACAGATGAAGAAACTTTTTTGGGGGGGGGGGAGATGAGGGAGTTAGTCCTCACTTGTCCCAGCATGAGATAGTAAGAATTTACTAATAACTTGAACTAGTATGAGTAACAGTATTTGGGGTTCTTAACCTCTTCAGTGCTGTGTTTTCTTCAGCTGTGCCATCAGTAGATTGCTTTGTCAATTTCTGATATTATATGTGTGTTATTCCTGATACAATAGTGAGTGATTAGGAGTCAACATTTAAACAGTAAGCTAAACCAACTTATTTTGGCAGACTAGGCTGGGCACATTTTGGTAAATAGCTTTTATTTTGTTTGGGGATTAGGAAATTTCTGCCCCAGTCTTTGAGTCTGGAAATGGTTAATTCTATTTGCAAATTGATATAATTGGCTTTAACTTATGGCGTGATAATAAAGAACAAAATAAGTGTTCATAATTAATAATATATGTTTGTAATTAATTTACCCAATAGTTTACCAGATTGATTCTGGGCTTCTGAAGCTAATAAAAAAAGCAAGAGTAAATCCATTAAACCTGGTTGATATCTTTTATTTATTTTGTAGATTGTTAGCTAATTGGTCTCTGCTCTCATGAAATGTTTACTCTAGTTGGAGAGATGATTTATAGAATAACCTCGTATGCAAATATACACTGGAGAAACAGGTACAGACCTTTACAAGAAAGCGTATACTGAGGGTGTGTGATGGCCAAGTGTTCTGGGAGGAGAGGCCAATCTTTGAGGTTTCCAAGAAGCCATGGAACCTACTCTAGTGTGTCTTATCTTGTTTTGTAGGCTTTGTGCCTTGAACAGGGAGCTGCTTATTCCTGGCAGAGGACTGACTCAAGGATCCCAGAATCCAGAGAAACAGAGAGTCTTCCATATGCATGAAGGCAAGCATGAGTGTTTATCTTTTGGGCCCACGTGGTGAAAAACCCTGTCTTACTTGGGAGGCATATAGATAGATAGTTTAGGCACATGAGACACACTAAAGGTGGGTCTTTTATAAACTTTTCATTTATAAAATGATTGGTAAAGGGATGCCTGGGTGGCTCAGAGGTTGAGCATCTGCGTTCAGCTCAGGGTGTGATCCCGGAGTCCTGGCATCGAGTCCTACATCAGGCTCCCTGTGGGGAGCCTGCTTCTCCCTCTGCCCATGTCTCTGCCTCTCTCTCTCTGTGTTTCTCCTGAATAAATAAATAAAATCTTAAAAAAAAAATATCAGCTTTGGGTAGAAACCACTTTCAGAATTTGAGCTTTGGAGCCTGGGAGATGGAGCTCTTTCAAGTTAAATGATTTACACCTTCTTTGTATCAGTACTAAAGGGGAAAGCATGAACAAAGACACCTGCTGGATAAAAGGTGGGCCCTTCATTTGTAGCAACTAAATGCTCCTAATCTATAGTTTTGTTAGAGACATGCTGTTAATCCATGCTTAGTTGAAATTAATTTCAGTTACTAGCCTGATATGCAAATTATAGATGTTTATATCAATTTGAGAGTATTCATTATAATTAAAATTGTGGTTTCTAGAAAAGGTACACATGTATTATATATGCGTAATTACAATTTCTACTTTTTTCTTGGCCATCAGTACCCATCTTTCTTCTTACACTGAATAAACTAGTAATAATCATTTTACATCAGCAAATATCAGTGAGTATAACATTTTGTGTACTTTATGTCCTTTCTTTTATTCAAGGAACTCAGGAGGGAATAAAGATAAGAAATAAGTCCAATATACTAGTGGTTACTGGAGGCATACCTCGGAAGCACAGTAAGATGTAAGATGAAGTGCAATAAAATGAGGTATGCCTGTAGATTTTGCAGTTCTTTATGATCTAGTTTTTTTTTTTAAAGATTTTACTTATTTATTTTATTTTAGAGAGAGGGTGAGTGATTAGGGGGAGGGGCAGAGGGAGAGGGAGAGAATCACAAGCGGACTCCACGCTGAGCGCAAAGACTGATGCAGGGCTCGATCTCACAACCCTGAGATCATGACCTGAGCTGAAACCAGGAGTGGAACACTTAACTTACTGAGCCACCCAGGCACCCCTATGATTTAGTTGTAATTATGGTTTGTACCAAATTTATTATGTGTAACAACTGTTTGATAGAAAAATCAACTGTTTTTCATTAAAATGCATGTTTCTCTAACCATATTTCATTTTGATCCATTAGTTATTGAAGGACCAAGGATTTCTGTAGTTAATTTCTTATAAACTGGAATATATATTTTCTAAATCCTATATAAATGCTAGAAAAAAATGAACTCAGTATTATGTGAAATTCTATAGATTTATTTTTTAGTCTTGAATTTCTACTGGTTATCTAATTTGTTTTCCCTTTATCCATATAGCATGTTCACCTATACATGTGAATCACGGTGTGTGTGGTAATTAGTATCAACTTTTTCTTAAGTGCTTAGTTTTTTTGCATTAATTTATTCTTGCACTTTTTGAGCATTAACTAAAATTAAATTACTTTCTTTGCTTTTCCTTGATTTACATCTTTGCTTCTTTTTTGTGGCTCAAACTTTTCTAACAATCAGGGTAGTAAAAATATATGAGAAATCAGTTAGAATGAGACTTGTATATCAGTGTTAGTCCCTGCACTAAGTAATCTGATTTACTGCTGGCTATAAAAAGCTAGGTGACGTTTTTGGTCATGATATCTCCATCATAAGGGCACTCCTACGGACTCTGATTCTGCCCCACCTGATGAATAATTGAAGTTACCCTTTTTTGTTTGTGTGTGCAAATCCCAGTGATTGACACAATAGTATTCCTTTCTACACTAAGGAGACAATAATTGTTTGGAGGTTTTAGGAAGCAGAGGCTTGATCTCTTCCCTGAGCTCTCTGTTGTGGCATTAAATGGAAATTAATGGATCTTTAAAGCTTTTGAAAAAAAAATAAAGCTTTTGAGTGCATGAATTGCTTTTCATGGTTCTTGAACTCATTGCCATAATCCATTTCCGATACTTCTTGGTTTCTTGGAGTGACCTCTTTATTTTTCTTTCAGTTCGTGATAAGTTGCGGGAGATAGTAGGAGTATCCACAAACTGGAGGTAAGCATGCTTTGTGGTCCTTCATTCTTTCATCCCTTATGTTAGGCTGTATTTAGGCTCAGCTGATGGTCTCGTTGTAGGGATGGAGGGGGCCCTGTGTTTGGAAATGGGTTTTTTACTTGAAGAAGACCAACATGCCATCATACTCATCATTTGGTGCATTGTTGTCATAAAATGCGATTTACACCTACTCTGTTATTTTTTGAAATATATTCAGGTATATTACCTCACTGGTTCTCAATAAAACTTGTGACATGCTTATGGCATATATTCTTATCTTTTTTTTTACCTATGATGAAACTGAAACTCAAGATTGAAAGATTGAGTATCAGAGTTTGGGACTCAAACCCAAGTTTCTTGTTTTTTCTTTTTTGTGCAGCTTGATTCCTTTATTGCTTCTTGCTAACAGCAGTTCCCAGTTAACCCGGTCTCTCAATATTTCCCCCCTGTGAAATAGGGTAATATCCTTCTTGGTGCACTGAATTTTGAGACTGGATTATTGAGATTAAAAAAAGCAATTATTAGGCATACAATAATCTATTATTGGTATAGAAATTATCTAATGACTTCTTTTTAACGGCTTATATGAAAATTTTCAATTTGCCGAAAAGTAGAAAAAGTGAATACCTATGTCCCTACCATCTTGATTGGATATTGAGGTTTTTCCAGATTTGCCAATTTGCATATATTGGCTTGACTATTTCTTAGTGAATTATAGGTATTATGCGGCTTCAGCATATATCTCCAATAAATAAATATATTCTCTTTTATAACAAAATCTGCAATTGTGTATCTAACAAACAAGATACTCTGTTACATGGTGAAATTGACAATAATCCCCTAATATTATATTACTCATCTATTCAGAATTTCTCAACTGTTTCCCAAATGTTTCTTACAGCTTTTTACAAAAATACCAAGATCCAATAAAAGATTTATTTATTTTTAATTTGATGCCAGATTTGATGCCTTTAGTGTTTAAGACTCTTTGGTCTCCTCTAATCTAGAATAGCAGACCATTCTCCTCCCTGTTTTTTTTTTCTTACCAGCTTGACTTTAAAGAGGCCAAGCTATTTGTCATGTAGAATGTTCCATATTTAGGATTTACCTGGTACCATTTAACTTGTTCCTCTACCCCCTATATTAAGCTAAACTTTTTTGGCAATAATACTTTGCAAGTGAAGCTTAGACATCTGAATTAATGATGTTTTAACATTTTAGTTTCTTATCCCCTTGTCTCTCTCTTCTTTTTTTTTTTTTAAAGATTTTATTTATTTATTCATGAGAGACACACAGAGAAAGGCAGAGACATAGGTAGAAGGAGAAACAGGCTCCCCACAAGGACCCTGATTCAGGACTTGATCCCAGATCCTGGGATCATGCCCTGAGAGCCACCCAGGTGTCCTTCTCTCTCTTCTCTTCCACTTTAATCGTTTTGTCTTCTTCTTCCCTTCCCATCTCCTTTCCAAGTTCGCCTCAGGATCTCCTCCTCTTTACCTTTTGCTCTGCCTTCCATATTTCTTTTGGATATACTCTATTTTTCATCCTCTGTCTCTCTTTCCTAAAATTGAAGGCAGAAAGAGAGACAGAGAGCTAGGGTACATACAGAGAATGCAAGAATTGTCAGGGTGAGAGATGGAAATATGGAGTTCAGTGGCCACTTTCTTTAGCCCATAGATGTGTTTGTATCCATCACTACATTTTTAATTTGATGCCAGATATTCTATTTTTTAATATACTTTTTGATGAGGGTGAACATATGGTTTGTTTGGGTTTATCTATATCACTTATAAGTATGTTTTTTTTTAATCTACAAGTGCAAGGCATTTTATTTATTTATTTATTTAAAAAGATTTTATTTATTTATTTGAGAGAGTGACAGAGAAAGCATGAACAAGGTGGGAGGGGGATGGGCAGAGGGAGAGGGAGAAGCAGACTCCCCTCTGAGCAGGGAGCTGATGTGGGGCTTGATCCTGGGATCGTGACCTGAGCTGAAGGCAGATGCTTAACCACCTGAGCTACCCAGGCGCCCCGCAAGGCATTTTAATAGAAAATTTTTAATTACACTGAGAGCCAGGTGGGGAGGGAGGGAAGGAAGAGAAAATGAGGTAGGTCCAGACCTTCATATTCCTCCTTTGATGGGGTCTAACTTGCCTGATTGTCACTGGCATGTGGGATAGCACTGCCTCTGTGTTTCATTCATGAAGCTTTCATCCTTTCTTCTCAGAGACCATATGAAAGCAATGGAGGAAAGAAAATTACTTCAGAGTTTTTTGGCTAAGTCGCAGGAAGGACTACCACCCAGGACAATGAAAGACAGTTATATTGAGGTTCTCTTGCCTTTGGGTAGTCAGCCTGAATTACGAGAGAAGTATTTGACTGTTCAAAACACCATAAGGTAACACAGCACTCTTTTTGTTTGTGTCATTTGTTTTTATTTTATTTCCTTTCATTACTACGACTTTGAGATGTAGATGTAATTCACACATCATACTATTCAGCTATGTAAAGTGTGCAGTTCTGTGGTTTTTAGTATATTTGTAAGAGTCATGCAACCATCACCACATTCAACTTAAGAACCTTTCATCCACCCAAACTATGTTCTTCATTTTTAAGAGATGATCATCGTGATTTTCATTTAATCACAGTTTTCTTTATTTCACAGATTTGGCAGGATTCTTGAGGACCTTGACAGCTTAGGAGGTACTGGTATTTAATATTTCTAAATAAATATTTACAGCTATACATTGAATTCTTTGGCTGGAGGGGGCCTTTTAAATTCTTCAAGTTGCACAGATGAGGATATTGTAAAAGAGCAAAAGAAGGGCCTCTGTTACTTCTGAATTGTCATAATTTTTTTCCTGAAAATGTAGATTCCTGTTTAACAATTGTAATCTTATTAATCCTTTCTAATAGCTTTTCAAAAAGTCTTAAATTTATGGAAAAGTTGCTAGTACAGTACAAAGAATTGTTCTTCTCTGAATCATGTGAGAGAATATGTTGCTAATGTGATGTACATCATCCCCAATTGTTTTCATTAATATTTCCTACAAATGGGACGCCTGGGTGACTCAGTGGTTAAGCGGCTGCCTTCGGCTCAGGGCATGATCCTGGAGTCCCCAGATTGAGTCCCACATCAGGCTCATGCATGGAGCCTGCTTCTCCCTCTGCCTATGTCTCTGCCTCTCTCTCTCCGTGTCTCTCATGAATAAATAAATAAAATCTTTAAAAAAATTTGGGATCCCTGGGTGGCGCAGCGGTTTGGCGCCTGCCTTTGGCCCAGGGCGCGATCCTGGAGACCTGGGATCGAATCCCACGTCAGGCTCCCGGTGCATGGAGCCTGCTTCTCCCTCTGCCTGTGTCTCTGCCTCTCTCTCTCTCTCTCTGTATGACTATCATAAATTAAAAAAAAAAATTAAAAAAAAATTTCCTACAAACAAGGACATTCTCCTCCATAACCACAATACAACCATTGGAATCAGGAAATTAACCCTGATACTTTAGATTGTTTAATCCTCAGACCCCATTCAGCTTTCACCACTGGTCCATTGTAGCAGAAGGGGTCCAGTTCTGAATCACATGTTGCATTTAGTTGTTGTGTCAGGAATAGCTCCTTGGTGTTTCTCTTTCATGACCTTGATACTTTTGAAGATTATAGGCCAGTTCTTTTTTGGAACTTTCTCTAAATTTGGTTTTATTTGATACTTACCCAAGATTAGATTTGGGGCATACATCTTTGGCAGGGACATCACAGAAATTATGATGTGTTCTCATTGCATCTCGTCAACTGGTGCATAATTCTCATTTGTCCCATTACTGGAATGTTAACTTTAATCCCCTGATGAAGGTGGTGTCTGCCAGGCTTCTTCACTGTAAACTTACTCTTTCCTCCTTTGTAATTAATAAGTAACTTGTAGGCAGACCTTATAAACATTCCATTTCTCATCACCAATTTATTACTTTAAAATCAGTATAGACTCAAGGATTCCTTTTTTATTTTTTTGTTTATTTATTTATTTTATTTATTTATTCATGAGAGAGAGAGAGAGAGAGACAGACAGACAGACACAGGCAGAGGGAGAAGCAGGCTCCACGCAGGGCGCCCGATGTGGGACTGGATCCCAGGTCTCCAGAATCACGCCCTGGGCTGAAGGCGGCGCTAAACCGCTGAGCCACTCGGGCTGCCTGGATTCCTTTTTTATTGAATGGATTATAATATGTTGCTGTCATCTCTTCTGGTGCTCAGATTGTGCTGGGACTGTCCCAGTCCCTTCAGGTGGGCTTATGGTTTTTTGATGGGTCCCCATCATTCTTTCAGTACTTCTTTGCTTTCTTACACAGTAAGATGTTCTAGGCTCATTTGTACTTTCCCTGCCTCAGTCCTGAAATCAACCAAATCTCCAAGGAGCTCTGGTTCTTTCTGATGGAGAATGGTAATTAGAAGCCAAGATACCAGTGCTGGGAGTGGTCACTGCTGCTGGGGTGTCACTGCTCCTGTGCCCTTTCAGTGGACAAGTTGGGGAATCTATGCACATACATTTACATGTTTGTCTGTCTGTCTCTCTATCCATCGATGAAAACAATGAGTTCACACTGACCATTCCAATTTTGGTTCAGCACCACAAGTTCATTCATTTCTTCTTCCCTTTTCATATTTGTAATTCCCTTTTCCAGCTGGTTCCATTATCCTAAATCCATATACTTATTTCTTCAGTTTCCTCTGTATGTAGCCAATTTCATATCTTTGCCACCTCTGTCCCCTCATGGATGCTCCCCTCATCTCACTGGGATTTGTACCACGTCCCCCTCTGCAGGGTCACTCTCCTCCTTTTGCTCAGTCTGCAACATGCTGGGCCATTATCTTGTTGTCTCCTCTCTTTATGTCCTCCTGATTCCAGTTGGCCTTTAGCATCCCACTCTGGGCTACCTTGCTTACTCTTACTAATGACTTTTTGACTGAACTATTGGGAAAGGGCTTAGCTCTAATGACTTCTACAATATAGACATAAGTCAGTTGTTAGGCTTAACACCCAGCTTTGTGTTTCTTCAGATTAAATAAACTGGGGTGCCTGTGTGACTCAGTGGTTGAGCATCTGCCTCCAGCTCAGGTTATGATGCCAGGGTCTTGGGATTGAGTTCCACATTGGGCTCCCTGCAGGGAGCCTGCTTCTCTCTCTGCCTGTGTCTCTGCCTCTTTCTGTGTGTCTCTCATGAATAAATAAAATCTTTTAAAAAATATTAAATAAACTTGGTTAGGGGCACCTGGGTGGCTCCGATCGTGATCCCAGGGTCCCAGGATCTAACCCAGCATCAGGCTTCCTGTTCAGCCGGGAGCCTGCTTCTCCCTCTCCTGCTGCCACTCTCCACCCCCACTCATGTTCTCTCTCGCTCGCTTACTCTCTCTCTCTCTCTCTTAAATAAAGAAATAAAATCTTTTAAAAAATAAACTTGGTTAAACATTCTTACTGACATTAAAAAAAAAAAAACGCACACGCACACATACACTCTTGACTTTGGTTTACTTAGGTGTCCCTAAATGCACAAACTCCCCTGCCACTACCCTGTTTTTTCCTCATTGACTCCTGTTGATGGCCATCCATTTCACCTGTTCACTTGATTCTGTTCTTTCCAGTTCTTCTAGGAACTTGCCTTATCACCTATGCTTTCTCGCTAGTATCTCAAGCCTTTTCTCAACTTCACATTTCCTTCAGCTTATTACAAACATGTTAAAGGCTCTTCCATCTCAGAATGAAAAGTAGGTAAAATCCCCTTCCCTCACAACACTATTGAACTTTCTCCCTCACTTCAGAGCTAACTTTCTGAAAAAAGTCATTTGCTCTTATTTCCTCTATACCTTAACCTCCTATTTACCTCTAAATCTCATATGTTCTGGCTTCTGCTCCTCCTCCTGCTATTGAACTGCTCTTGCCAAGATCTCCATCAGCCCCTTTATTTCATGATCTAATAGATGCTTTTCCTTTTTAAAAAGATTTTTAAAATCTGAGATAGAGAACACTATTGGGGAGAAGAGGCAGAGGGAGAGGGAGAAGCAGGCTCCCCACTGAGCAGGGAGTCGGATGTGGGGCTTGATCCTGGGACTCTGGGATCATGACCTAGCTGGAGGCAGACGCTTAACTGACTGAGCTATCCAGGTGCCCCTGATGGATGCTTTTCCAAGTTTACAATGTTGTTAAACTCATCTTTATGCTTTGGTGGTATTTCCTCCTGCCTCTCTGACTCTTCCTTCCCAGTCTCTTGTGTAGGCTCCTCTTTGCCTAGTGATCTATGAAGAATTTTTTAATTTAAATTCAATTAATTAACGTGTAATATATTCTTGGTTTCAGAGGTAGAGATCAATGATTCATCAGTCTTCTATAACGCCAAGTGCTCATTCCATCACGTGCCCTCTTTAGCGTCCAGCACCGTTTGAATGTTGGTTATCCCCAGGATTTTGTCTTCTACCCTTTTTTGCTTATCTATACACTCTAAATACTCTCATTCAGTGTCATTTCTTCACTTATTATCAGTATGTGGAATCTTTAGGAAGCTATATTTCCTGTTCTGCTTTTCTTAGTTCCAGACCAATTTGTCATCCTGCCTACCAGACATTTTCATTTGGAAATGTTATAGGCTTCTCAAATTTAACATGTTGAAAACAGTCCATTGTCCTTTCTTGTATTCTCTTTTTCAGTGAATGGTGTACCATCTTCACTCAGGCAAGCTAGAGACCTGGGTTTATTAAAATGCTGTCAAGTGCACCTTCTTCTTAACTTGATCCTTTCATTTCCTCGAGTGGCTACCATAGGTTAGCCACATGTGATGTATTTTATGGGTACCACAGAGACTTTTAAATGGACCTGCTTGCCTTTAGCCTCTCATTCCCCCAGTGCATCCTTTAGCAGGTGCATGGATGGAAGGATTTATTGTCACTTAAGTAATATTGGGTACAGACCCTGGTCCCGAGGGCTGATGATACAAGTTTGAATGACTCATGGAGAAGCAATGAGGCTTCTAAACACAGGAGTATAATACATCTTTAAATGACTTGTTATTTGTAAGATGCATAGCTGCACGCTTAGCTGATTAAAAGTATATAGATAGCCACAAGGTGGTGTAAGAGTCAAATCTGTTATTTGGGAAGGAGGAATGATTTCAGTTAAGTAATTGTTTTATGATTAAGGAAGAGTCAAGGAAAATAGATTGCTGAGTCCCTGTGATTTGTTTCTCTTTTCTGAAGATCTTCAGTGCTGTCAGACTCATGGGCTGGAGTCTTTTTCTAGTTGAGGCACTGTGTGTGTCTCTGTGTAGTGGTGACAGGACGCCTGCTGGTTTTGAGCTTTGATTTCTTTACCAAATCTAAAATTGAGTGGGCGGTCAGATTAGAGAATCCTCAAATATCTTCAATGTATAAAATATAAAAGTCTTTGGTTATCAGAAAAGACTGCTGGTGGGATCTGGGGGGTTGGGTCTTCAGATAATGGCAGAGAGTTGGTTGTAAATGTTGGGAAATAATTTTGCTTTTCCTTCATTTGGTTCTCTTCGCTTTCCTTACAGTTCTTATTTGCTACATGCACACCAGAGTTCATGCAGCTAAGATGTCTCCTTTGTCAATAGTTACAGCCCTGGTGGACAAGATTGGTAAGCAATATTATTTTCTATGAATAATTAGCATTCTTAGTAATTATAGGAGATTATTTTTTTAAAGATTTTATTTATTTATTCATAGAGATGCAGAGAGAGAGAAAGAGAGGCAGAGACACAGGCAGAGGGAGAAGCAGGCTCCATGCAGAGAGCCTGACGTGGGACTCGATCCAGGGTCTCCAGATCACGCCCCGGGCTGCAGGCGGTGCTAAACCGTTGCGCCACCGGGGCTGCCCTATAGGAGATTAATTGAAATTAGAGGAAATCTTTTCCTTTTATGGGAATTTTTATGTGTATATATATGTATGAAAATTCTAGAGTGCTATGTACCAAGATACATATTTATTATAATCTTTGAGTGGAAGGGTTTTTCATGATTCCAGTTTTATTTTTTATATTCTTTGCATTGTCTATAGTTTTCCAAAAGGCATATGAATTTTTTTATATGTCAAAAAATTGTTTTTAGTTTTGAAGACTGTAAAAAAGAAAAAAGGAAATGTGGTGGAATTGGTCAGAATTTCAAGTGAAATTTTCCAGTTGAAATACAGATAGCTTTGGGTGTCATTTGAACTCAGATTGATTTTCTGTCTTGCAGATATGTGTAAGACGAGCTTAAGCCCAGAACAGGACATTAAGTTCAGTGGCCATGTTAGCTGGGTTGGGAAGACATCCATGGAAGTGAAGATGCAAATGTTTCAGGTGTGTATTTATCTAAAGATTGACTGCTTATTCCAATACAACCATCCAGGCCCAGTGAAAAGCGCAGTTACCTATGTATCAATAGACAAGTCTATAGCTCACCACTTATAGAGAAACAATTGAAAGTTCATGTCATGCAGATGGTGGGTGATTTTTTTTCTTTAGATTTATTTATTTATTTTTTAGAGAGAGAGAGAGGGAAAAAGAGAAAGCGAGTGGAGGGAGAGGTAGAAGAAGAGGGGGAATCCTCAAGCAGACTCCCTGCTGAGTGGGGAGCTGCCGGGCTCAATCCCAGGACCCCGAAATCATGACCTGAGCCGAAACCAAGAGTTGGACACTTAGTCGACTGAGCCACCTTCATGGTTGATTCCTGCCCTGCCAGATTCCTGCTGTAGGACCTGTTCTGGGGATTCTCGGTTATTTGAATCTTGGCCCAATAGGTTGAAAAGAGATACAGGAGTTATTGTGAGGAGAGAGAATGAAAATTAATGTTAGGCAGGAACAAATGTCTGTTTTAAGTTTGTGTTTCTCATTGGTCATTTTGACTAATAACTTAAGACTTGAGTGATCCTTTCTATTCCAGACAGGAAGCTTGGTGGTAGGGGCTTTGCCTTTGCTTTGGGTACCTGTAGGTTCACATCCCAACTCGGCTGCTTATTAGCCATGCGACTGTGGGTAAATTACTTACCTTCTCTGAGCTTCTGTTGTCTCAAGTGTAACATGAAAGCAGTAATAGTACCACATTATATTGTTTGCTAAGGGTGAATGAAGAAACAACCCAACCATTTTAATTACTTGTTATAATTGCCTGTCACACAGTGACCACTAATCACACATTGGCAATAATGTTGATATATTAGCATCGCTATGGAGATGGCCCCAAATCTTTTCTGGGACTGACATTCAGACCTACCTTAGGGGTACCTGTTATCTCTCTCCCCCTGCATGTGCTTTTGCTACCTCAAATGCAGTGTGTTACAAACTGAGTCCGTTGGTTTCCTTTCCAGTCCTGATCCTCCTTCATTTTCCCTTTTGTCTCCCCAGCCCCAACCCTTTGTGATAGCTTTAATTTTGCCCTATGCAGCCTTCTGCCAAGTCTTGCAAATTCATCACCCATACAACTCATCAGAGTTCTTTCTTCCCCTTCTCCTGGGCCCATGTATTTCATTCAAGGCCTTACTGCCTCCTGTGTGAGTACCTGAACTGTCTTAGTTAGCCTGCCTGCCTCTAGTCTGTTGCCTCTCTGTTAACTGTACAGATTTTTACCAGCTAGGTCTTCCAAAGCTGATCTTATTTTTTTTGAAGATTTTATTTATTTATGAGAGAGAGAGAGAGAGAGGCAGAGACACAGGCAGAGGGAGAAGCAGGCTCCATGTAGGGAGCCCGACGTGGGAATTGATCCTGGAATTCCAGGATCACTTCCTGGGCCAAAGGCAGGCGCCAACTGCTGAGCCACCCAGGGATCCCCCAAAGCCGATCTTAAATCACACTGCTTTGCGTCTCAAAAAACCTGTGACTGTTAGGTGTGCCTTACAGTCTAACTTCTTTTGACTAGTTAGGATCCAAGGTGCTCCATAACCTACCTCCCACTCAGCTTTCCAACCATATTCCCAGCAATTTAACATTTATATACCTTCCTAGAGCTTGCTGCTGGGCATTTTGAACATTCTTTTTTTTTTTTAATGATAGAGAGAGAGAGAGAGAGAGAGAGAGGCAGAGACACAGGCAGAGGGAGAAGCAGGCTCCATGCACCGGGAGCCCGACGTGGGATTCGATCCCAGGTCTCCAGGATCGCGCCCTGGGCCAAAGGCAGGCACCAAACTGCTGCGCCACCCAGGGATCCCTATTTTGAACATTCTAAGAGTAGAGAGTTGTTCAGTTTTGCATTCTTGATGCTTGGTGCTAGTAGGTGTTCATTATAATAAACCATAATTTAAACAGTGAGTTGGATGAGTATCATTGCTTATGCTTTTTTCTTTGCCTGAGATTGTCATGCTCTGGCTCCACCATCCACATTCCACCTGTGTTTCCAGATCACCTCATGCTCGGATGCTTTCAGCTCATAGCACCTATTCCTTCCCTATGACTCCTCCCTCAGTACCCTTTCCCTGACCTTTCTCCTGGCACTGGCGAATCTCTTCTGCACCAAGCTGTGTATGAACACATCTTTTTCTCTTCTACCAAACTGTATGAGTCTTAATGACAACATCTGGATGTGAGTCACCTGGCTCACTTCCTCACATCCATTCATTTATCATTGACTTAGCCATTGTTTATTGAGTGCCTGTGCTGTGCCAGGTATGCAGTAGTGAGCTAAACAAAGTTTCATTCTCGAGATGCCTGGGTGGCTCAGCGTTTGAGCGTCTGCCTTCAGCCAGGGCGTGATCCTGGGGTCCTGGGATTGGGTCCTGCATCAGGCTTCCCGTGGATAGCCTGCTTCTCCCTCTGCCTGTGTCTCTGCCTCTCTGTCTGTGTCTCTCATGAATAAATAAATAAAATCTTTTAAGAAACCCCAAAGTTTGATTCTCTTAGAGTTCACATTCTAGTAGTACTCAGTCATTTTCTGCCTTAATTCATACTGATTGCGTATGTGCCATCTGCCGGTCTTTGTGCTATGCATAAAGGGATGCAAGTGTGAATAAAAGGGTCTCTGTCCTCAAGAAGCACATGCTACAATAGGGAGACAGCCACATAAATAAGTGACTATGATTTACATAAGGTCCCCAACTTAGGATGGTTTGATTCATGTTTTTTCAGCTTGACGATGCCTTGAAAGAGCTTTCAGTAGAAACTGTACTTTGAAGTTTGAATTTTGATCTCTTCCTGGCCTGGTGATACGTAGTACAACAGCAGCAGCGAGCTGCAGCTCCCAGGCAGCCGTGTGATCATGAAGGTAGATGACTGATACACTTGCAGCCATCCTGTCCTCATTTAGCCATTTTGCTTTTACTCTGAGAAGAATATTCAGTAAATTACTTGAGATATTCAACACTTTCCTATAAAATAGGCTTTGTATAAGATGATTTTGCCCAGCTGTGGGCTAATGTAAGTGTTCTTGAGTGTGCTTAGGGTAAGCTAGGCTAAGCTGTGATGCTCTCTTGGTTACATGTATTAAATGCATTTCAACTTAATGATATTTTCAATTTATGATGGGTTTGTTGGGACATAAGTTGAGGGAGATGTGCAGTATATATATTTTTAAAGAATTCATTTATTTATGAGGGACACACACAGAGAGAGGCAGAGACATAGGTAGAGTGAGAAGCAAGCTCCCCACGGGGAGCCCGATGTGGGACTCGATCTTGGGACCCTGGGATCATGACCTGAGCCGAAGACAAACGCCACCCAGGAGTCCTGAGATCTGTAGAATATTAAGCATTATGCAGCATTTCTCAGTAGGGACACTATTGGCATTGTATGTAGGAAGGTTTTTAGTTATGCAGGACAATCCCGTGTTGTGAGATGTTTAGCTCCTTGGTTACCCCTGCCCTGCTAGTGATGTTCCTCAAGTCATGTGGCGACCAAAACCTCTTCTACACATATCCAAATGCTCCCTATAGGGGTGGTATCCATCTCTGTTACATTGAGAACCACTTTCAGGGGAGGACTTTGTTTCCATTCTAGTGGTAAACCAAGGAGAGGATGATGACCTCTGCCTGAAGAGGAGGAATGGGGTAGGAGTGGGGAGGAGTGTCTTGAGGACAGCAGCTATGAGGAAGGCATCAGACACAGACATGGGCAGGAGGAGTTCCGTAGCATGGTATGTTCGAAAACCTCCGAATTGTCAGCTGCGGCTAGGGCAAAAGGTGCAGGTGTGAGAGGGCTGTTTGGTGAACAACCAGAGAGGAATCTGGGCTGTGTTGTGGAGGCCTGTGTATATATGGTGCCAGCAGGCTTAGAGCAGATGCGGGAAGAAGGTTGAGGGGGAGAGGGTGATGGTGCCCGAACAGGCAGCAGTGAGGAGTAGGGGTGAGGTCTGTCGAGCCAGCCTACTGTACCCTCAGCTGATGACAGGACCTCATGATATAACTTCCCTGGAAGTACAGATTCCTAGATGATAAAGAAATACCTTAAAACCTCAAAGGCTTGGGCATTGTAAATATGTCACTCAATCCACAGAATTATCACTGATCCTCCCTGCTTCGCAGGAGCCCCCGCACTCAGCTAAGGAAACTGAAACCTGTGCTGGTAGTTGGCACCCTGCAAATACTAATGTCTGTGAGTGCAGTGGGCCATTCACCTGGCTCTGTGTGCCACTGCAAGGGCAGGTAGGCCTGCAGAAAGCCAGGATCCCACGCGCTGCTGGACAGTTAAATGCTGCTGATGCCGAGGGTCCCTCTGTGACCCTTGCCCTTGATTTCAGTGACATGCGGTTCCAAAGCCCTTTGGTAGTGTCCATCCCAGCCCTTCTCACCTGGTCTGCTGTTTGAATTTTGGGAGATCTTTCTCTTCTCCCAGACCATAGGCTCTTTGGTCATGCTGCCCTTCTCATCCAGAGCTTATTTCTGTGCCTGGCAACTCAGCAGACGGAGGTTACCGAACACACTTTTCTTTTTCTAATTGTAGTCTTTTTCAAAGGGTGCATGCTGTTAGAATTGTGGTAGGTCTTTGCAGTAAATGCATTTCTTACATCTGTATTTTCTTTCCATTGTTCTTTAGTTACATGGCAATGAATTTTGTCCTGTTTTGGATGCAACATTTGTAATGGTGGCTCGTGATTCTGAAAATAAAGGGTAATTGCTCTTTCTTTCCTAATTCTTCATTTTAAAAGATTTCAGAGATACATAAAACTAGAGAGAAGACTATTACGAATTTCCATGTATCCATCACCTAGACTTAGAATTTTTAACATTTTTGCCATATTTGCTTCATCTGTTTTTTCAAAGTATATTGTTTTCTTTATTTTAAAGTAAATCCCAGACATGATGACCTTTCGTCTCTGAATACTTAAGTGTAGGCATCTCTTTAAAAATGAAGATATTTTCCTAAATAAAGACATTACCATTAGCATGCCTAATAAAAATAATAGTCCGTAATATAGTCTCATGATCAATTCGTATTCACTTTTCTCCAGATATCATTTAATGACCTGTTCAAGTCACAATCCAAAGTTCACATACTACATTTGATTTTTATGTCTCTTAATCCTATCATTTTTGTTAATAGCTTTATGAGATATAATTCATATCCATACAATTCACCTATTGAAAGTGTACAATTTAATGACTTTTAGTATATTCACAGAACTGTATCTCTTAGGGCTTTTTAATCTAGAATAGTTGTGTGTCCCCACTGCCCCCTTAGTGTTTCATATAAACTTGTTAAAAGGCCAGATGGGCTTTTCTGTACAGTGTACAACTTTATAGATTTGTCTTGTTGCTTCCTCATGGTATTTTTTTTAATTGTTTCTCTATCTCTAGTATTTTCTATAAACTGAAGTTACAGCTAAAGCCTTGATTAGATTCAGGTTCAGCATATTTGATGAGAGCACTTTGTAGGTGATGAGATCTGTGTATCTCAAATTGTTGTATCATATCAGGAGGTACAGATTGTCCCACTCATAGTGATGCCAAGATTGGTGTATGGTGGTTCAGTAGTGACCAAACTGATCTTTTCATTGTAGGGTTCACTTTATCCCCTTACACTCAGCAATAATGTGCAGGGTGCAGTATAGTACAGGATATATCCAGAGTATATGCTCTCACCCTGTGGATAGCTAGCTCCCATCAGTCTTTCTCCAGTGCTTTAAATGTTCATTGCTGATCATTGCTTTAATCATGAAGGTATGTAAATGATTCTCTCCTGTCTTTCCTTCTATGTTTACTACCTAGAGTTCTGGAAAGAAGAGCTTTCCTTTCTTAGCTAGGGTAATTTAGTTTGTAAAGGAAAGTTGGGATTAATGTTTCATTCTTGCCTTTTATTTACACATTTTCTGAATAATGAGTTGCTTTACTAGCTAGCAATGACATGGTTTTTCTACTTTTTGGCTTTTTAAAAAGGTATCATTGTGAATTCATGGATTTTAATTGTCTGTATTTCAGTAAATTGCAGCCATCTTTGGGCAGCGGGGGCAGCTTTCAGCTTGCTCATGTAAAAAAGCTCTTTTCACATTTCTCTACTAGTCTTCCTGTTCTCTGGTACAAGGGGATGTCCTGGGGTCATCTTATACTTTTCCTGCCTCAGGCCTGAAACCAGCCGTTTCTCCAAGGAATCCTGGGGTTTCTCTCAGTGAGCACTGATATTTAGAGACCAGAATCTGAACCCTAGAAGTATATGTTGTTACTCATTTATCATTGTCTCTAAGGCTTTTTGGTGGACAGAGCTAGGATGTATGTTAAAAAACAATGAACATCCAACCTCATGAGTTTATACCATCAATTCCAAGGCAGATTGATTTTAACTTATTTGGCTTTATACTTTTTGTTCAGCATGTATCTTTTGATAATAAAGTCATTCTGTTACACAACCTGGATGCCTTTATTATATCCAAGAAATTTAAGTGATATAGTGATATTATGTAATAAACGATGTATATTCAAACTTTGCCTTTTGTCCTTAAAATGTCTTTTATAGCCCTTCCATCTGAGTCAGGATCTGATCAAGGATCATGTATCGCATGTAGTTATCATGTTTTTTTTATTTTAAAGAGTCCCTTGCCATTTTCTTTCTTTTAATATGTTGACTTTTTTTGGAGAGTCCAGGCCAGTTATCCTGGAGAATGTTCTGCAGCCTGTCTTTGACTATTTCCTCATTACTGCCATCAGGTGAAATTTTTTGATGCGAGGCAGTATTCTTTTTATAAATGTGAACTTTCTAGTGTACAGACTGATCCGTAACCAGAAAGCCCCTCAGTTGTTCTAGGGTTATTATGGGAAGCGGTCAGGCAGCATTAACAAAGACTTCTTGAAACTAGTGGGTAATTGTTCACCTTCCATATTTGCTAGGTAATGACACCTCTTAAACTGTAATCTTTTCTTTTCTTCTTTTTAGGCCGGCATTTGTAAATCCACTCATCCCTGAAAGCCCAGAGGAAGAAGAGCTCTTTAGACAAGGAGAATGTATATTAATTTGTTTATAATAAGATACAGTTTAAAAAGCACATTAACTGTACTGCAGAGTAGGTTATGTAAGAGTATGTATGGTCTCCTCATACCGGTCATGTGTCTTACTCAGGACAAGAATTTATTGAAATTAAAAATACTTATTTTTCTCCCCAGAGTCCATAGTTTGAACAATTTTATCAATTAGATAGTATTCATCAAGTGAAATGATTTGCATTCTTATTTTTAATAAAATGGGAGCTTATCAGTGAAATAACTCCTGGCCCCCCTGAGCCAGTATAATTTCCATCTGGAAGCGAAGAATCTCTGAATACCTTATGTAGCCTTGGCAGCCTCCTCTGGGATAGATGTTTAATTTCCCCTGGGCTTTTTAAAATCTGGAAATGCTGCCTCTGTAGGGTCCCTGGCAGCCCAGGTCAGGAACCCCAGTGCTGGGGTATGACCTTCCTGACTGTGGCTGCTTATTGCCCTGTGTTCCAGTGAACAAGGGGAGAAGGGTGACCTTCAGTGCCACGTCATTACTGAAAATGGCTCCCAGTGCTGAGGAGAGGACTACCATACATGAGATGTTTCTAAACACGCTGGATCCGAAGTAAGTCAGCAGGGTGAGATTGTAGGTTATGAAAGCATTTCAGCCTTGGCCCTCTCCAGAGTTACGTGTGCCTCACATACTGGGAGTTGTTTGCAAATATTTTGCTTTTCAACAGTAAAGCCATAGCATTCACAGGGTTTACTAAATCTCCATTTGTACAGGACCGTAAGTTTTCGAAGTCGAATTTTGCCCCCTAATGCAGTGTGGATGGAGAATTCAAAACTGAAGAGCTTGGAAGTGTGCCACCCTCAGGTATTTTAAGTTAATGAAAAATCTTTTATCTTTTTATTTTTTATTTTTTTAAATTTTTTATTTATTTATGATAGTCACACAGAGAGAGAGAGAGGCAGAGGGAGAAGTGGGCTCCATGCACCGGGAGCCCGACGTGGGATTCGATCCTGGGTCTCTAGGATCGCGCCCTGGGCCAAAGGCAGGCGCTAAACCGCTGCGCCACCCAGGGATCCCTGAAAAATCTTTTAAATAGGATAACTCGCATTCGTGGTTCTTGTGTAAAATTTGACATATCTTTAAACTCACCTCCTTTCTGCAGCAGTGCTAATTCCTTTCTTCTGTATATGAGGGTGGCTGGGAGCTTGTATTTGTTAATAATTACTTTATATCCTATAGGAGCGCAACATTTTTAATCGTATCTTTGGTGGTTTCCTTATGAGGAAAGCATATGAACTTGGATGGGCTACTGCTTGTAACTTTGGGTGAGTCAGAGTGAAGGTGGTTTTAACTTCTGAGAAGCAGCTTGTACTACCCCATTGAACCAAATGGAACATTTTGGACCAGACTGGATGTACTGGGGAATAGGCTCTGTTTTTAGATAATTATTTTAGTGATACCACCTACCTTTGAGCTTACTTTTCCAAAGGCTGTAGTGCTGCCTCTGTCAGTACATTAAAGACCTACTGAGAAGAGGTGATGATATGCGGGAGGGAAAAGATAGAGTGGTGATCTGGTCTCAGGGGCATTGCTTACCATTTCTCATTGGTCTTCCTTCCCTCCTTCCGTAAGTTTATTCTTTGATTATTTAAATTTTGCTTCAGCTGATTGTTAGGGGAGAAGTAGAGATCATTTGAATTTTGTGGTTGACCCATATTCTGTCTTTGCCCATTAGTGGCTCCCGACCGTTTGTTGTAGCCGTGGATGATATCATGTTTCAGAAGCCTGTAGAGGTTGGATCATTGCTGTTCCTTTCTTCACAGGTAGGTGTGTGATGAGAGATGAAATACAATTTTCTATCATTTGGGCCTGGACGAGAAGTCTTTTTTTTCCCCCTAAAGTCAATATTTCTCTTATGACTGCCTTTTCTTCCCTTTTCAATGCACTTGACTAACTGTTGTATCTAAATCTCTTAGGTTTGCTTTACTAAGGACAATTACATTCAAGTCAGAGTACATAGTGAAGTGGCCTCTCTTGAGAGTAAAGAGCATATGACCACCAATGTCTTTCATTTCACATTCATGTCGGAAAAAGAAGTGCCCTTGGTTTTCCCTAGAACATATGGAGGTAAGCAGCAGTGTCTGCTTGTCCCTGATGAATGGAAGAATGTTCAAAGAAATTTTTTTCTTTTAAATTGTCATAGGAAGTATACTGATGCCTATTAGCTCAAGAGTGTATCTTTTTTTTAACCCCAACAAACCATAAATTTAGCAGGGACTTCAGAAATAAAGAAAAACTCACTGTGACTTTTATAAAATGAATGAAACTGGGAAATGAAAAAAAAAAACCTGTGCTGGGGAAATAATTTGCCTATAACATACAAAATAACAAAGAACAGAATTCAGTTACACAGATTGAAGAGGATAAAAATCACCTTTACATACTTGAGGGAAACTGAGTCACAACAAAACCCCCAAACCACCATGAGAAATTCCAGCAATGAAAGTTGAAAGCATGGGATTATTTTGGAAGGTGAAAAATAAAATAAAAAAGTCTTGTCCTGTTTTTAAGAAGTTTATAATCACATTCATAGAAGATAATTTAAGTAAGTTGTGATTATATTTTGGAAAGAACTTGTCCCAAATATGTCTCATTTGATAGCATTACCTTACCTGAAATAAGTTGTTCAAATGTGACCTATAAAAGGATATTGGAAAAGCAGGCATCTTGGATACTGGGTATGAAAAAAAGTAATAACACACTTCACAAGAGGAAGTCCAAATGGTTCGTCGATATTCGGGGTTTTAGAGCATATCTTTAGAAGATTGTGCTTTTGAGGGTTTGCAGCCCTGAAGGCCTGGATGCCTCATGGCCTGCAGGTGGCTGTCCTTGCTCTGCCCGAACCTGTCTGTTGTCTGCAGAGTCAGTGCCAGCTGACAACAGCCACTGGTGGTCAGAGACCAGTCCGGCCAAAGGAATGGGGCAAGAGTTGAGGCCGATTCCGTCGGGAGCCTTGCACATCCCTGGCCCAGCAGGGCAGGCCGAGTGCCAGTTTTGCATGCTTGTGGCTGTCCTCGTGCTCCCGAGTAGTCTTGTGTTTGTACAGTGATTCTGTAAGGTTCTGCGGGTTTCTTCATGGTTCTTTCTTTTGTGTTTCAGAGTCCATGTTGTATTTAGATGGGAAGCGGCATTTCAATTCCATGAGCGTACCGGTTAAGCTGAGAAAGGACTGCTCTGAGGCGCCCTAGGAAAGCCATGCTTGCAGCAGAGCAGCTCTCTGTCGTGACATAGTGCCTGATGGAGGCCTGCTCACGTGTTCCGGCTTCAGCTTTACTCTCATCTGCCGTAGAGAAGAATGTATTCAACCTTTAGGATGCTCAGAAAAGCAGGACCAGAGAGAAGCTGGGTGGGGCACGGGGAGGTGGGGTTATTACACAATAAATACTCTCAAGACAATTGAAATTGTGAATCTGCCCTGTTGCCTCCTCTATGGTAAAGAAAAGAAACAAGGGCAGAATGCCTTTAGATGTAGTTGGACACATTTTTTTTCTTGCCCTTATCACAAACTATCTGCATGTGCAGTTTCCTGCCAAGGTATTTGGAGGGCATTCCTTTAGCTTGCTCTTAGTGGTGGTTCCCCTGTGTTGTCTAAATCCCATCAGCCCTGCTTGATTCTTCTGTGTTTTGCCTCCCTCTGCTTCCCAGCTTTTGTTGTTAACAGAGGGAAGATGAAAAGTCGGAATGCAGGGATCCTGCAAAAGGTAAGGTATTTGGAAGGATTTGTGGGAGGCTTTAGATCTAAAGCCCTGCTAAGAGGAGGTGTTCAGAGATGACCTGGGTGAAGACACACAGGCCTACATGTTATTCTTTCATTCGCCGGACAACCCTGCAGCACACTTGGCTAGGGATTGGGCAGGATATATCTGATTCAAACACAGGAACAGCAATAATAACAGCTGCTTATGCTTCCTGAACACCTGCCCTGTGCTAAGGCACTGTCCTAAGCACTTGACATGTATTACCTCATTTATTTCTTCCACCAACCTTAGATGTAGGTTTTGAAACCCCCTCAGCTTAGATCACTCAGGAAACTGAAGCAGAGAGGTTAAGTAACTTGCTTATGGTCCCACAGCTAGTAAGTGATGGTGCTCCCATTCAGAGCTAGGCGGTGTGGGGCCGGGGCACTCTTGACCAGTACCCTGTCCTGCTTTCTGGGAATATAGCAAGAGAGGCTGTGTCCAGTATCAGAGTCACCTAGGAACACAAAAGAGGAGGTATTCCCATGAGCTGAGCCGAGACATGGTGTCTTCCTTAATGGGACAGAAGGTTGGTTGAATCTGGAAGAGACAAAAAATCAGGCTGTACAGAAGAGTCATCCCTGAACAGGTGCTCCTAAGAAGGAAGCAATCTTTAGTGTGAGTTCTAGATCAGTGATCACAAACTTGATTCTGTCACAGAATAAGCTAGAATTTTTTTTAAATTTATTTTATGATAGTCACAGAGAGAGAGAGAGAGAGAGAGAGAGGCAGAGACACAGGCAGAGGGAGAAGGCAGGCTCCATGCACCGGGAACCTGATGTGGGATTCAATCTGGGGTCTCCAGGATTGTGCCCTGGGCCAAAGGCCGGCGCCAAACCGCTGCACCACCCAGGGATCCCTAGAATTTTTTTTTTTAATTCATACTGGGGCACCTGAGTGGCTCAGTTGGTTAAGCATCCCAACTCTTCATTTCAGCTCAGGTCTTGATCTCAGAGTTGTGAGATGGAGCCCCAAGGCAGGGTCTGTACTCAGCAGGGAATCTGCTTGGGATTCTCTTTCCCTCTGCCCCTACCCTGTTCACACACATGCTCTCTAACATAAATAAATCTTTAAAATGTTTTCATATATTATTATTTTTTGTATATTTTTTATTGGAGTTCGATTTGCCAACATACAGCATAACACCCAGTGCTCATCCCATCAAGTGCCCCCCTCCCAGTGCCTGTCACCCAGTCACCCCATCCCCCTGTCTGCCTCCCTTTCCACTACCCCTTGTTCGTTTCCCAGAGTTGGGAGTCTCTCATGTTTTGTCACCCTTTCTGATTTTTCCCACTCATTTTCTCTCCTTTCCTCTATAATCCTTTTCACTATTTTTTATATTCCCCGTTTGAGTGAAACCATATAAGGATTGTCCTTTTCTGATTAACTTACTTCACTTGGCATAATAACCTCCAGTTCCATCCATGTCGAAGCAAATGGTGGGTATTCGTCGTTTCTAACGGCTGAGGAATATTCCATTGTATACATAGACCACATCTTCTTTAGCCACTCATCTTTCGATGGACACCAAGGCTCCTTCCACAGTTTGGCTATTGTGGACATTGCTGCTATAAACATTGGGGTGCAGGTGTCCCGGCGTTTCATTGCATCTGTATCTTTGGGGTAAATCCCCAGCAGTGCAATTGCTGGGTCGTAGAGCAGTTCTATTTTTAACTCTTTGAGGAACCTCCACACAGTTTTCCAGAGTGGCTGCACCAGTTCACATTCCCACCAACAGTGCAAGAGGGTTCCCCTTTCTCCACATCCTTTCCAACATGTGTTGTTTCCTGTCTTGTTCATTTTCCCCATTCTCACTGGTGTGAGGTGGTATCTCATTGTGGTTTTGTTTGTTTTTTTTTTTTTTAATTTTTATTTATTTATGATAGTCACAGAGAGAGAGAGAGGCAGAGACACAGGCAGAGGGAGAAGCAGGCTCCATGCACCGGGAGCCCGATGTGGGATTCGATCCCGGGTCTCCAGGATCGCACCCCGGGCCAAAGGCAGGCGCCAAACCGCTGCGCCACCCAGGGATCCCCTCATTGTGGTTTTGATTTGTATTTCCCTGATGGCAAGGGATGCGTGGAGCATTTTCTCATGTGCTTATTGGCCATGTGTATGTCTTCTTTGGTGAAATTTCTGTTCATGTCTTTTGCCCATTTCATGACTGGATTGTTTGTTTCTTGGCTGTTGAGTTTAATAAGTTCTTTATAGATCTTGGATACTAGCCCTTTATCTGATAGGTCATTTGCTAATATCTTCTCCCATTCTGTAGGTTGTCTTTTAGTTTTGTGGACTGTTTCTTTTGCTGTGCAGAAGCTTTTTATCTTGATGAAGTCCCAGTAATTCATTTTTGCTTTTGTTTCCCTCGCCTTCATATATGTATCTTGCAAGAAGTTGCTGTGGCTAAGTTCAAAAAGGGTGTTGCCTGTGTTCTCCTCTAGGATTTTGATGGATTCTTGTCTCACATAAAATGTTTTTGTATTTTAATATTTATTGGACTCACAGTTCATATGAATGAGCACTTCTGGCACCATCATGGGAACAGATCCAACCACTCTGGAGGTGTGCTAGCATTAGTTTTTGTTTCCCCATGCTGTACTTGCTACCATCCTGAGCTGCTCTGGGCTCTTCAGTATAGCATTTTGCATATTCACCTGTGACTCAATGGGGACCCTTGGAGTGTGTGAATGTGTTAGGTGCAGATCAGTTAAGAGACCTACTGTATGCTGTTGTATACATTATATATTATACATTTAAGCATTTATTGTTCTATACACTGAAGGTCTTTCTAGGACTTTTCTTGCAATTCTAAGCAATGTTGCAGTAAATATTCTAAATAGCTAAAATAATTAACCTTTAAATGATTTCCTTAGAACTGTAGAGAAGTGGTATCTAGGTCCAAATAGTATGCACATGTTGAAAACTTTGCATATACATTTCACATAACCTTGCAGAACAGTTGGACATCTTCATTTACTCATTAATTTCCCTGAAATTTGCCAAATTGTACCCTTTTCTTTTTAAACATCTTTGCCATTGTGATAGGTGAAAAGTGACATTTGTTAATGACCTTTTTTTGAATTCTGCTAAGATTGAAATTTTAAAAATTGCTTATTACCTTTTTAGTTAAATTACTAGATGGAGTAATTGTAATTTTGGATATCAGAATCTTAACTCAAAATCTGCTTCCTACCAATATAGGTTTTCATAGAAGACCAATTTTCAGAGCTAGAACAAACAATCCTGAAATTTCTATGGAACCACAAAAGACCCTGAATAGCTAAAGCAATCTTGAAAAAGAAAAGCAAAGCTGGAGGCATCACAACTCCAGACTTCATGCTATATTACAAATCTGTAGTGATCAAGAAAGTGTGGTACTGGCACAAAAATAGACACATAGATCAATGGAACAGAATAGAAAACCCAAAAATGAACCCATAACTATATGGTCAATTGATCTTTGAAAAGCAGGAAACAATATCCAATGGGAAAAAGTCTTTTCAACAAATGGTGTTGGGAATACTGGACAGCAACATGCAGAAGAATGAAACTGGACCCCTTTCTTACACTACACACAAAAATAAATTCCAAATGGATGAAAGACCTAAATGTGAGACAGGAAAGCATCAAAATCCTAGAGGAGAACACAGCCAGCAACCTCTTTGAGCTCAGCTGCAGCAATTTTTTACTAGACACATCTCCTGAGGCAAGGGAGAGAAAAGCAAAAACTATTGGGACCTCATCAAGATAAAAAGCTTCCGCATAACAAAGGAAACAATCTACAAATTGTAGCCTACAGAATGGGAGAAGATACTTCCAAATAGCCTATCTGGTAAAGGGTTAGTATCCAAAACATACAAAGAATTTACACAACTCAACACTCAAAACCCAAATAATCCAGTTAAAAAGTGGGCAGAAGACACCAGAAGACATTTTTCTAAAGAAGATATCCAGATGGCCATCAGGCACATGAAAACAAAAGAGGTTTTCACTTTTAAAGGACTTTAAAAAGATCAGATGGAGAAAAGTACAAAGGACATACAAGAGGCTTTAGACTTTTAGTGTTCTGTCCCTCTTTAAAGAATAGTGAGTTTTTAACTAGGCCCAGCACCGGAATGTGTTTAGCATGGAAAATCCTAATATGGGCAGGGCAGAGTTCTGTACTGAGTTGTCCATGCTGAGATACCCCAATCTGACTTCCGGCATTTATTACCGTGTTGTTTTTGTTTATTTCTTCAGTGGGCAGTCTCTGAGGATGGTGTCTTTAACACCGTTTTTTTTTTTTTTAGAAGAGTTCATGCTAGTGTGCTTTGCACTGTGTCGTGTGTACCCGTGTGATGCTCTGGATCCGTTTCTTGTGGACCCTGAAGACTCTGCATGTTCCCTTAGCTCCCTGCTTCCCCTGTGATATGATTTGCTTTCTCTCATCTCTGCATACAGCCAGGAGCCTGACTGCTGAAGAACTGAAGTCTTACCCCCACCGCCACCCCAGGGAGTTCAACATTTATTTTTCTTTTTGATAAGTTTGTGCAGAGAAAGAGAAAGACCTTTTATCTTTCTAAAGGCATGGTTTTTTTTTTTTTTTGAGGGAGAGAGAGCAAGTGTGCACGAGAGCCAGGGTGGGGGAGAGACAGAGGGAGAGAGAGTATCTTAAGCAAGCTTCACACCCAGCGCAGGACCCGATGTGGTGCTCCATCTCACGACCCTGAGATCATGACCTGAGCTGAAATCACGAGTCGGACGCTTAGCTGACTGAGCTACCCAGGCATCCCCTAAATGCATATTTGATTCTGAGGGATGGCTGGGCCCACCTGGGAGATTCTTTTCCATGTAGCATTCTCTGTGGTCACTTGGGCAGCTGTGTTCAGCTGGGAGCATGTCTGGGACTGGAACATCTGGCACCTCCACTGAGGTGGCTGGAATTGGTGGGGGCTGGCCAGGCCTGTAACAGGCTGGTTGGATTTTATAAATGGTGGGTTGAGGCCTCTCCAAGAGTAGCCAGCCAGATTTTCGGATCCCAACTGTGCCATCCTGCCTCTCACAGCCATTTCTGTGGAGAGAATGAGCAGTGTTGTAGAAGTTGACAAAGATGAGCACTGGGTAAAGGCCACCAGTGGGATGATTGCAAGGTCGCTGGTTAGAAAGAAGTTTCAGAATGTGATGTTGTCTGGGGCTGAATCATTCCAAGTGTCCTGCTCTCTTTCTTGGGTGAATTCCTCAGATGCTGGTGCTAATGAGATACTCTTTTAAAAACATTTTGTCAACGAGTAACATTGGGAAACAACACATCAGATACCCCTCCTCTGGTAGTTCTGATTGCCTATTAGGTTACAAGACTCTTTGAGAAGTAGGTCCATAAGAACACCTGTTTAACTTTGTTAAATCAGCTTTTATGAAACTTATTTGACCATGGTCCTTCTTTCTTATTAACAATACCTATTAACAAATTGCACACATGAAGAGTTTGTGTAACTTCCAAAGCTGGGATTGTACTCTCTTTTATTTTGTACTGTGAAAAAGCAGTAGAGTGTATTGTCCAAAGAGTGAATCTTTATATCCTCTTTTGTTGTGAAGAATCAAATATTGTATTATGTTTCTTAAAACCAAATGTAGGATCTCATGTGAGATCTGACTGACATTTCTAACTTTCGAGGGTTGGCAGTCTTGCTTTTAATGGCAGTGTAATTGCTTGTTGTCACTGCTGCTGTGGTAGAAAATGTTCACTTGTAGGAACATGTGTTTAACTTTACAACAAATTCTGAACAATAACCTTGTAGCATTGTACCTCTTTACACACAGGAAGAGGGAGGCAAAGGGAAGTGCTTGAGGGGGATGGTGAAGGTTAGTTTACATTTGCCTCCATTTTGATACCAATACCAGTTTGTTACCAATTTCTGTTTCTGGGCAAGAGCCTAAAGCTCAAATTCGGTGTTTTATGTTTCAACACGAAAACATGGGAATAATTAGGGATTCTTTATTTGGTTACAGAACCCCATGGCAACTTTTTTTTTTCCTATGGCAACTTGTATGTTGGCAAAGTGCTGCAAGAAATCGTTGACGAAATGTAATAATCATAAAATAAGAATTTTTGTATATGGCTAACTATTGGAGTCCTACTATGGATCAGGCACTATACTAATGACATTCAAGTGTATTTTCTCATTTAATCCTTACAGTCGCCCCTTTTGAGGTCACTACCATTGTTACCCACATTTTGCAGATGAGGAAAGTGACTTCCCAAAGCTCATCTAACGGTCCACAGGTGGTGAAGGCCCAGATTGGTCTAGAGTCCTGCCCTTTTATACATTTTATACATATTTGTTCAGCTGTTATGATAAAAGGTTAAGTAATGATTATATATTTATGTATTTGCAATATATAATATTCCAAATTTGTAATATTACAAATATTTTGTTTATTTTGAATTTTATTTATTTATTTATTTATTTATTTATTTATTTATTTATTTATGATAGTCACAGAGAAAGAGAGATTGGCAGAGACACAGGCAGAGGGAGAAGCAGGCTCCATGCACTGGGAGCCCGACGTGGGATTCGATCCCGGGTCTCCAGGATCGCGCTCTGGGCCAAAGGCAGGCGCTAAACCGCTGTGCCACCCAGGGATCCCCACAAATATTTTATTTATATATAGATCTTGGGATACAGTCAGGTCTCCAACCATGAGAGATGAGGATGGCTAAGATATTTTTGGCATTTAATTCCCTTATAGAAAACATTTTTACTACATTTGTGATTGACTAAATGGAGACTTTTAGAGAGTCTCCATTGACTCTCAAAATGGACTTGTGCATGTCCCCCCCCCCCACCTTGGCAACAAATAATGAATTGTAAAATAGGTAACAGGAAAGAGGAATTAAAAATAAGTATTTAGCAGGTTCAAAAATGGTTTTAAGAGTCCTTGACTCATCACATTGCTTCTACATGAAACTGTTGTGTCCTAAAATTATTTTGATCTAAGGGGATCAGTCTGAGGTGGTTTTGGGAGTCCTTTCATCCATTGGGTGGGTTTCAGAAGGCAGTGTGATGTGATGTGGGTGAAGCGGTGTTGACCTGAATGTCTGTGCCCATGAAGTTTCGCCTATAGGTCTGTAACTGGCTTTTTCTGGGACTGGGCTAGGAGATTCATCTTTTTGAATTCTATTTCCTACTCCATAAAAGGGGCACTCTCGTTCTAGAGTCCCCTGATTTAGGCCTATATTCTTTCACTTGATTCAGCTTTTCGGTTAAATATTGTAATGAATATATTGCATATCATCTTAAAAATCAAGTCTTAAGGTGTGTATTCTAAAAAAAATGCAGCCTTAGAGTAAAATAGCCCTCTGAAAACCATTCAATTATCCAGAGGCATTGAGAAATTAATACCTCAGAGAAAGGATTAGAGTAACCAAGAAAAAGGGTAGGATATTTGGGTTTGCGTCACAGAAATTGTGCACCTTTAATAGAATAGTAAGGCTAAAACAAATGAACAAAACCCTAATGGAAGTAAAGTGAAAATTACACATTTGATAAGGTATTGATATACCAGGCATTTATTTTATCCTGATTTTATATGTATATACATCTGTATCTTCTATCTATTTATAAGAATACTTTGTGTTTAATTTTTAAACCGTGGGTCATGACATTTAGTGGGTTGTGACCAACATTACGAAAATAAAAGATCAGAATGCATCATGCCTAGAAATGGTAAATATGCGAAACTTGTTATGCATCTGCATGGTGCGTACATTTACGGATGGACTGTCACAGTGTATAATGTACTAATTGGGTCATGGTAACTGATGGAAAGAGTACACTTAGTACACAATAAGATGGCTGCTTGAGCTGTACTTAGGTTGAATTTCAGAATTTTTAAATTTTTGTTTTATTTTTAAATTAGTTATTAAAGTCTAAAGCAATAATAACTTTGCCTGGCGCCATCTTGTGGCCCTTGGGTTACAGTGTAGCACACTACCTTTTATAGAAAACTTGTAAATTCAGTTTCTGATGTCCTAACTGAGCTGTCCAAATGGCCAGAGCTTGAAGTTAATGTGACTCAATTCTTCCATCTAAGCTTGGCCACACACCTCTAACCCTAACCAATCAACTCTAAAGTATGTGCTATCTCCCAGTAGATTACCATGAAAGAGGAAAACCAATTAGTGCTTTCATTTCTTGAGGTTGGGTAACAAGTAGTTTTTTACTTTTTTACTTTTATTTTTTTTAAAGATTTATTTATTCATGAGAGACATACAGAGACAGACAGAGACACAGGCAGAGGGAGAAGCAGGCTCCATGCAGGGAGCCTGATGTGGGACTGGGATCCCAGGATCCCAGGATCTGGGATCATGCCCTGAGCCAAAGGCAGACGCTCAACCGCTGAGCCACTCAGGTGTCCCAGTTTTTTATTTTTTTTAAAGGACAGTACTCTTGTAGGTGGTATGGCTTTCAGTAGGAGAGCAGGAAATGCGAACTCCCTGCCAGTGGCACACCTCCCCTCATCTGTCTTTGCTGGTAGTTGTTCATGCTCCCCTTAGAATGACCATCAGTGTTGGTGTTTTTAGCATTTATTACATTGTCTTGCTCTTTTCATATGGTTTCATTTGGGAGACTGCAAATTCTTCTTCTTGATGGGACTGTTTCATGTGTTCTTATCCACATTGCCAGCAAAGTACCTTGCACATGTGTAGGTCATATATGAACAAATGCATGATTTAGGTGAATTTGGGTTTTGACTTGGCTTTTGATTTTAAAAAATCTAAGCTTAAGCCTTAGCAAGGTGGATCTTTAAAAATAAATTCTTAGGATTTTATGCAAATGTATGTAACATTATGCCAAAATTGTGTTCATGGAATTGGTGAGTTTCTTTGCTATCTAAAACTAAATACATAAGTAACTATGATAAACATTTTTTCCCTTTTAAAGGTAGAGTGTGGCCTGGGTGGCTCAGTCAGTGTAGCGTTGCCTTTAGCTCAGGTCACGATCTCAGGGTCCTTGGGATCGAGCCCTGTGTCAGGCTCCCTGCTCAGCACATAATCTGCTTCTCCTTCTTCTTCTGCCTCTCTCCCTCCTCCCCACTTGTGCTTTCTGCTTTCTCTCTTAAATAATTAAAATCTTTAGGACAAAAGCTAGGTCCAAATTTTACTATAGGAGAGTTTATGTATGTGTATGTCTATATACGTATGTCTATATCTATATATCTCCCCTGAGATGGAGACCTTGTAGAGCTAGTTACCTCAAATACACATTTCATCACATTCATATATTAGTAACTCTATTCAGAGATTTCATTGACATAGTATTTTTTTATAAATTTATTTTTTTAAGATTTTATTTATTCATGAGAGACACAGAGAGAAAGAGAGAGGCAGAGACACAGGCAGAGGGAGAAGCAGGCTCCATGCAGAGAGCCCGATGTGGGACTCGATCCGGGTCTCCAGGATCAGGCCCCGGGCTGCAGGCGACACTAAACCGTTGCGCCACCAGGGCTGCCCCTACAAATTTATTTTTTATTGGTGTTCAATTTGCCAACATATAGAATAACACCCAGTGCTCATCCCATCAAGTGTCCCCCTCAGTGCCCGTCACCCAGTGACCCCCCCCACCCCCCGCCCACCTCCCCTTCCACCACCCCTAGTTCGTTTCCCAGAGTTAGGAGTCTCTCATGTTCTGTCTCCCTTTCTGATATTTCCCAGTCATTTTTTCTCCTTTCCCCTTTATTCCCTTTCACTATTTTTTATATTCCCCAAATGAATGAGACCATATAATGTTTGTCCTTCTCCATTGACATAGTATTTTAAAAAATATTTTGAGAGAGAGCATGCACACATGCATGAGTGGGGGGGAGGGGCAGAGGGAGAAGGAGAAGCAGACTCCTTGCTGAGTAGGGAGCCCAATACAGGGCTTGATCCCAGGACCAGGAGATCAAGACTTGAGATAAAGGCAGATGTGTAACTGACTGAGCACCCAGGCACCCTCATTGACAGTATTGTCAGCAAGTTCATGGGTAACAAAATACAAGGATGCATTCCATCATATCAGATAGAGGGGTTAGGGTACAAAAATATCATTCAATAATAAAATAGTGGTTAATGTATTTGAGAATAAAATATACAATCTGTAAGTGTGCCGACACTAAGTTTAGGATGTATGATTGGAGAGTCCTTGGACTGAGAAGAAATGATGGGAGTGGGAAATCAGTTCTCGCATGAGATTCTGGAGACTAAAATTCTTGAAAGAGCAGTCTGCCACAATCATTATAAAGTTCAGAACACTGGTAAAGGAAATATCCAACAGAAGAGCAAAAATTTAAGGAGATGCAGAGAATTATAGATCTATGTACTAGTGCCCTGAAAAGACATTGCTTAGTGTACTTTGTAGAAGCTTGAAGTTACCTCTTGATGTATTATTTTGGAGAAGCTGCTACTTTTCATGCATGGTCTGTTCTAAACTACATCATTGGCCTCCTTTCCTTAAGTACTTGGCAGATGTCTCTAGAGAAGGGTCTTTCAACCTTACCACTATTGACATCTTGGGCCAGATAATTCTTTGTTCTGGGGGATGTCCTGTGTAACGTAGAATCTATAGCAGCAGCCCTGGCTGCTAGACATCTACCTACTAGACACTAGACACCACTGGCACTTCCACAGTTGTGACAACCAAAAATATCTTTACACATTACCATTACCATGTCCCCTGGGGGCAAATTGTCCCCAGTTGAAAACCCCTGCTCTAGATTATGATAGGTCAGCGTGTTCCTGGAAGAGGTCTCAGGTAGCCGCACCCCAGTCAGGCCCAGGGCCCACCCTCTGTGGTAGGACACAGGACTCTCCTTTCTGAATACTACTTTTCCTGTCTTTTGTAAATGACCACATGAGATCACCTTTAGGATATAGTTTTAGATCTGTGGTCTTTCAGAAGTAAGCTGTTTGAAGGGATAGTTTATAAAAGGCATTGAGAAGGAGGGCATTTAATCCTGTTTTATTCATAGGCTATTTACATTATCCAGTTACTATGCAAGTGGTGACTCAGGATGTATTTTCACTTATTTTTAGGTAGCCCCCCCCAATTACTACACTATCTGTACCTGCCTCAGTTATCAAATACCAAGCTCCTTGAGGGTAGAAATTTGTCTTTGGTTACTTGATAAATGCCAGGTATTTACAGTAGATGATCAAAAGTTGCTGAATACTGAATGAAACATTAATGACTGCCTTTTTCCAACAGATATGAATGTAACTCCTCCTTGTAAACACACCTAAATTGAACCTGAGGCTAGAAAACTATTAATGGAACGGAATGGACATTATTAATCAAGAAGATACAGCCTAGGGCACCTGGGTGGCTCAGTCAGTAAGACATGTGACTCTTGTTTTTTCAGCTCAGGTCGTGATTTCTGGGTCATGGAATTGAGCCCCACATCAGGCTCCATGCCACTCCAGTGTGGAGTCTGAGATTCTCTCTCCCTACCCTGCCAACCACCCCCCCTCCAGCCCGTGCTCTCTATCCCTAATGTAAATAGATAAATCTTAAAATAAATAACTCAAAGAGTTGCTTTGAGGATTAAATGCAATAATGCACCTAATCTACCTAACACAATGCTGGCCTATAGCATATATTACATAAATATTACTCTTTTTTAAAAAAGATTTTGTTTATTCCTGAGAGACACAGAAGCAGAGACAGACAGAGGGAGAAGTAGGCTCCTTACAGGAAGCCCGATGTGGGACTCAATCCCTGGACTGGGATCACACCCTGAGCCAAAGGCAGATGCCCGACCGCTGAGCCACCCAGGCGTCCCTATTACTCTTGCTGTTACTAATTTGAATCAACCTGACATTTCTGACTTTGGGAAGAGAGAGAGAGTAACCACCTATCTTTTGGCACTGGTGTTTAATTTGAACACTAGGTATCTTAGGGAGTTTTATGTTCTTCAAGAAATTACAACTATAACACAATATGGTTCTGAAACGGTGAACTTTACTAAGTTCTAAAACGGTGAACTTTACTAAGAACCTTCAAGCATTGCAACCTGACGAAGTACTTTTCAGCTGATGAAGTATTTTTCAGTTGAGTTTGTCAAAATACTTCAGTTTTCCAGCTGGATCTGGAATTATCTGTTAAAAAAAAAAGCAAATTACTCATTTTTAAAAAATTGTCAATTTTTATTTAAGTATTATTGACATTCAATATTCTATTTGTTTCAGGTATACATCATTGTGATTTGTTATATTTTTATACATTATGAAATGATCCTAACAGGTCTGGTTCTCATCTGTCATCATACAAAGTTATTATGATATTGACTATATTCCTTATGCTGTACTTTTCATCTCTGTGATTTTCTTTATATCTGGAACTTTGTACCTCTTAATTTCCATCTACTTTGCCCTCTCCTCAACCCACCTCCCCTCTGGCAACCACCAGTTTGTTCTTTATATTTAATTCTGTTTGGTTTTATCTGTTCATTTGTTTTGTTTTTTGAGTCCACATATAAGTGAAATCATGTAGTATTTGGTTTCCTCCGACTTACTTCACTTAGCATAGTACCCTCTAGGACCATCCATGTTACAAATGGAGAGTTCAATCATTTTTATGGCTGAGTAATATTCCATTGTCAAAATATACCACATTCATTTATCCATTCATCTCTTTTTTATATTTTTTAAAGATTTATTTATTTATTTATGATAGACATAGAGAGAGAGAGAGAGGCAGAGACACAGGAGGAGGAAGAAGCAGGCTCCATGCCGGGGGCCCGACGCGGGACTCAATCCTGGGACTCCAGGATCGCGCCCTTGGGCCAAAGGCAGGCGCTAAACCATTGAGCCACCCAGGGATCCCCTATCCATTCATTTCTTGATGAACACTTAGTTTGGTTTCATATCTTGGCTATTATAAATAATACTACAGTGAACATAGGGGTGCGCATGTCTTCAAATTGATGTTTGCAAATTATTCATTTTATTTTTTTTTAAAGATTTTATTTATTTATTCATGAGAGACACACAGAGAGAGGCAGAGACACAGGCAGAGGGAGAAACAGGCTCCATGCAGGGAGCCTGACATGGGACTCGATTCTGGAACTCCAGGATCAGGCCCTGGGCTGAAGGCAGACACTAAACCGCTGAGCCACCCGGGCTGCCCAAATTATTCATTTTAAAAGTCAAAGTACATCAGTAATAATCTGATATTAGTTGCCTGTCCCTTGACTAAAGAAGATAAAGAGGATTTTTGTGTCCCAAATTATATATATATATATATGGGAAAACTGGATTTGTCCTACTCACTAATCTCACCTATCCCAAAAGGCATATTTGTTAATAAATTAACATCTGTATTCAAGCATCCCAAAATTTACTTACAGCTCTTCTTTTCGCCACCAGGCTTTCATGACATCTCCAGGTTTGATCTAATTAAGTCAAACACATTAAGAGAGCATGGCTACAGATGTTAATGTATTTTTAAAGTTATCTGCTGATAAGATGTCAGTATGCCACAACAACCTGAAGGTGGCAGTGTGTTCAGAGGGATCTTTTATTTTTATTTAATTAAAAATTGACATACAATATCATGTTAGTTTCAGGTATATATCATAATGATTCAGTATTTATATACATTAGGAAATGTCACCACAATATATCTAGTCACCATCTGTCACCATATAAAGTTGTTACAATATTGTTGACTATATTCCCTGTGTTGTACTTTTAATCCCCATGACTTACTCATTTTATAATTGGAAGATTGTACCTCTTAAATCTCTTAATATATCTTGTCCATCCTCCCACCCCCATCCCCCTTTCCCCCCTTTGGCAACCATCAGTTCTCTGTATCTATGAGTCTGTTTCTGTTTTTTTTTTTTTTTAGGATATATCTTTCTCTGACTTATTTCACTCAGCATAATACCCTTTGAGTCTATCCATGTTGTTGAAGATGGTAAGATTTAATTCTTTTTATGGCTGAGAAATAGTTCATTGTATATATACTACATCTTTTTTATCCATTAAATGGATTTTTTGGAAGTCCAGAATGCAACCTTTTAAAGTGCAAAGTAAGAAAAATACTCAAATACATAAAGCGATATGTTCAATAACTATTTCGTGAATGAAGAAACAATCTGAAAGAAAAAAATGCTCCCTCCTTAACAGCACTACAGCCTTAGGTCTTTTTGAAATTTCCAATATGATTTGACCTCATACTATTTTGATAGTTATAGGTAAAGTACATCTGTCCCTATACATAAAAAGTAACCTATTGTAATGAGTTTACGATAGTTCTATATGAATTTTCTTCACATAATAAATATTACTCTGAAGTAATTTTTCAGGTATCACTTCAGGGAGTATTCTGTCTTTGCCAATTTATAATCTTTCTGCATTTAAATTCAATTTGTAAGTACTTAGGAGAATAATACGGCACTGTGTGCCAACAGTGTGCCAGGCATACGAGGATAACTGCACTAAAGTCCTTGCCTTTGAGACTTGTATAAGCATGTGGGGAACATGTGCGTGTATGTAAGTTGTCGACGTGATGCACAGCACAATATGATCATGTATGACACAGGCTGTGACTGGAGGCTGAGATGGCATCAAGGAAGGCCTCAGAGTGGCACTTAAGTTGATCTTGAAAGAGGAGTAGACTGGGTGTTATTCTGTATGTTGGTAAATTGAACACCAATAAAAAAATAAATTTATTATAAAAAAAAAAGAAAGAGGAGTAGAATTTAGGGAAGGGGGAAGATATTCCAGGCTAAAGGCCTGAGCAAAACCACAAAGGTATGAAGAAAAAGTAGGGCTTATTTTGGGGAAAAGTGAGTCATGGGACTTGGTGGGAATATAGAACGTGTGTGTGTGGCATGTGTGAATTGTAGGGAAGATGACCTGGGAGAGGTTGGTAGATACAAACAGTGCATAGGCTTGAAAGCTGTGCCAAGTACCTGGATTGTGTAGTGTGAGTTACTGAAGGGCTGCTAAAAGATCTGGTTTGGAGTATGACATGCACTAGAGAGGAGAGAAGCTGAGGTCAGGGCAACAAATCAGGAGGCCTGTGCTATAAACAGGAGGGAAGCCAGGGAGATGTATTTTCAAACTCCTCCAAACTAGCTACTCACCAGTCACCGAGGTTCTACATTTCTGTTACTTCACTGTATTCCCATTCCCCATGCCATGTGACACTAGTGTCCCTATTCCTGCCACATGGGCCCCCTTTACGTTTCTTGAACATACTAAGCTGGTTCCTGGCTCAGGGCCTCACTCTTGGTTTTCTTTCTGCACTGCTCTATGCTTGCCTTGCTCCCTCTCTTCACTCACGTTTCAACTTAAATGTCATCTTAGAAATCTTCCCTGGCCATTTAATTCCCCACCCCAGCTGCTATCCTACCAACTGTTTCTAAAAGCATTTGCCACAATCTAAAATTAGAATGTAACTCTGAGGGTAGGGACCTTGGTTGTGATATTCACTAATAAATACCATCTGCCTATCATAATAGTTTCAATAGTTGCCACATAGCAGATGCTCAAGAAATATCTGTTGAAAGAATGCCCATAGAAACAGAGTAGAATTGTGGTTGTCAGGGACTGAGGGTGGGGGAAATGGGAAGATGCCAAAGGGTATATAAGCCTTTAGTTTTAAGATGAATAAGTTCTGAGGATGTCATATACAGCAGAGTGACTATAGTTAATACTGTTTTGTGTAGTTGAAATTTGCTAAAAGAGTAGATCTTAAGTGTTCTTACAACACACAAAAGAATAGAACCATGGGAGGTGATGGATTTGTTAATTAATCAGATTATGATGATCATTTTAAAATGTATACATATATTAAATTGTCACATTGTGTAGTTTAAATATCTACAATTCTATTTATCAGTTATACCTTAATAAAGCTGAGAATAAAAAAAGGAATGCCCAAACACAGTATGTGATTACATATGTGCGGTTTCTTTGGTGGGAGAATTCATGGTTTTTATCAGATTCTCATAGGGGTTTGTGGCCCCTCCAAAAGTTAATCAAGTGGATAGTTAACATGTTTTCTGAAACGTAAGATACTCCTCCTCTAACACCCTTCGTAGTTAATTTGTACTTATTAGGAGCTCTTGCTGATCTCTTAGTACATGTATGTGATTGATGGGTGAGGTTATTCATCATTCACTGTTGGTTTTGCTACAGCTTCCAGGGAACATGCCCCCTACTTCAAAGATCTATCCAGAAATTCCTTCTGAGGCTTCTCAGGAGATGCCTGCAGCTTCTGATTCATATTTCCATCTGGAAGCCTCACAATCAATAATTGTAAGCTAAGTTAATGACTCATGTACAAGTTAAAGCACCTACCACTCAAAGTACCTTTAATGCCTACCTTCATATCTATCTTTGAGATCCATCACATCCATGTAGAGGTAAATAAATTTGTACTGTAATCTTAACTTTGACCCACAAAGGCAAAGTTGTTTTGCAAACCCATCAAAAACTGGTTCAAAAATCAGTGAAATAGGGCAGCCCCAGTGGTGCAGCGGTTTAGTGCTGCCTGCAACCTAGGGTGTGATCCTGGAGACCCTGGATCGAGTCCCACGTCAGGCTCTCTGCATGCCTGCTTCTTCGTCTACCTGTGTCTATGCCTCTATCTCTCTCTCTGTGTCGTTATGAATAAATAAATAATCTTTAAAAAAATAATCAGTGAAATATTACTTTACCCAATCCCCAATCTGAGTTAGGTTACAGAGTGAATTTCTTCCTCTCATTGTCTATGATTAATGGTACTTTTTGTTGACTGGCTAAAGAAGAAAGTCTTAGGAGTCTGTATTTTTCTTTTATCCTAAGATGATTTCTTCCTTCAGTGCTCTAGTATTTGTCAATTTCCTAACTACAGTTTGTATAGAACTGTTGATTTTTAGAAGATAAACATGTTATTTTAAAAAGGTTCAAGCAAGTTTCCCAATTGTATTTTGGCCAGAGACTACTTCTGGGATTGTCAATTATATAGCCAGCCTCCTTAAGTGAAAGGATATATCTGTTTCAATCTTCCTTCAAATGATAAGGAGAGAATCATTAGTTTCAATGTTAATTAAGCCAGATTTTCTCAAAAGTTTACTATATACAGAAAGGTTTTGCTTGTGACTATTTTCTTGGCCCACAATACAGGAAGAAATTCTGTACATGATCTCTAAGACCTCTGCCTTTATTATACTAGGTCTCCACTGTTCCCTTTGTGATTTCTTTTGATAGTATATTTCTCTGGATTCTTGGCTTTAAAAATCAGAGCATTAACTCTCATATTCTGCTTTCTCCAGTTTGAGCTACTCTCTCTATGGTCCATGATTTCTGTCTAGTAATGTTTACTTCATTTATAAAATCAACATAGTTCTATTACAAAAAAAGATTATTCAAAGATTGGCATTTATGGGGCCCCAGCTATCCCACTGACAGAAAAATCAGTTTGACTTACAGTTTCGCTACCAGGTTTCCAACCAGCAGGGCAGACTGAAAGGAACAAAAATTGGCAAAAAGTTTAAGAACATGTTCAATTCTCTTCAGCCACTCTTGGCTTTTCTTTTTCCAAAATGAAACTGAAGAGAGCCTATAATAATGAGAACATTTCTAGGCCACAGGACACTTGATTAGTTTGCTTGCCTGCTTGCACCAAGGAATTCCAGTCACAGAGTTTATCAACAGGCAGCTAATCTATTTCCATTTTTTTGCCAATTATATCTAGTTACATTTACAATATAAGAAACCACGTTGAGTGTTTCTCTAGTAAATTATATCTAGTTACATTTACAATATAAGAAACCACGTTGAGTGTTTCTCTAGTAAAGTTGGAATTATTTGGGAATCTGGTGAACTGAAAGATTGGGGCAAGGCAAAAATCTAGTAAAGTTGGAAGATTTGGGAATCTGGTGAACTGAAAGATTGGGGCAAGGCAAAAATCTCTGAATTTATATAAACTTCCAATATAAACTTACCTTCTGTTTTCTGTAGTATCTTGTATTGATGCCACAGTTTGCTGTTTGTCAATTAAGAGTTCAAAATTACTAAGAAAATGGCATTTCCCCTTTAGAATGCACCCTTACTCAGGGCCTGAGTTACACTTTTGAAAAGAATATATCACATATGTTCTATTTTAGCAAAATCTGACCTTTTCCATTTAGCTACTGCAAAAACTTGGGAATGAAAGGATGAATTGATCACTAGTATGAAACCAAACAGCTTTGAGGGAAAAAGCTAAGTCAAAAAATGTAAACATGAAAAAAAAATTTTTAAAAATGTAAACATGCAAATAAAACCTACATTATGAAATACTGCCAGACTGGCATATTTTAAGTTTACAGGAACATAATTAAAAAATTACAGTAGAAGAAACTTTTATCTATGGACTGTATAAAATGAGTATTTTTACATTTTATTCTGTAAGCAGGATATATTATCGATATTTTGTTTAAAGCACTTTAAATAATACTTGGATCTGCTAAAAAGACCAGGTAATAATTTGAAAATAATCAGAGGATTTTGAAATCATCCACATTAGTTTTTTTCCCACACTACTTTTTGACTAAGAAACCAAATTAATCGTGCTATAATTTCTCAAATGAAAAAATCAAAAGGCCAAGACAGAAGGAAAGGGTACCTTCTCCATGTCGGTCAGTATACTGGAATGCTTGAACCAAACGCAGTGTTTCATCCACTGATCTACCGACTGGGAGGTCATTCAGAGTAATCTGTCTTAGGATTCCTTTGTCATCAATAATGAAAAGACCTCTGTAAAACACAAGAGTGGTACAGGTGAGGTCATTTCATCTCAATTAAGACAAATATTAGTTAATCTGAATCCCTGTGCCATCCACACAGAAGGATGTTATACAGAACCAACAACACATTACCTGTTTGGTGTACACACATGCAAATACAACCCCCTGCCCAAACCCACTCTTACCTACTGTATAACTTGGGATTATCATTGATAAATGGTAGCTTTAAAAATTTGTTTTTGTCTATGAAATGTACTGTTGTATTTCCATTTAATTCTTCACTAGTACTAGGTTTGGGATTTTAATGCACTGTAAACGAAATGATGAATCTATATAGCAAAGTCTACCTCTGGGTGAAGGAGTGATCCACCTTTCTTATCACTGGCTATTTAGAACATCTTTGTATTTCCTTTTTCAGAAGTGGAAAAGACAAAGTCACCAATATAAGCGAAGTTACCTTTCTTTCTAAATCTGTGTATTTACTCTATGGCCTAGGGAATAATGGAGCAGTTTAACTTAAAAGAGCTGCTATACTGAGATGGCATGGCAAGAGTTAAAGCAGACCAGAAAAAAACAAAAATTACCAAAGGACTTTACTGTTTTTATTTCAGTCAATATGGATTTCAACCTAACACTTGGTTTAGAAAAAGATCTCAGGTACTAGGGCTAATTGCTTATGAGAATTATAAATAATAATGAGATCTATTTTTAATAGAAATACATGGAATTACAAATCTATTACATGAAATTTTGTTTCATAATCACATTAAACATTATAAAGTGTTCTTGCTTATCCTACAAAATCTTTCTTTAATGGGCACCATGATGTCTGAACTAACTAGAGCTCACTTTCCTTGGACTAGGTCAACTTGGCCAAACTTGGGCAAAACTGTAAACTATTACTCATATGGGTTTTCTTTGATGTAGCTACTTTTACCAGTAGAAAAGGGTTGTTAATGCTGATGAAGTCTGTTCTGAAGTTAAGTGAGTCTGATTTGAAATTGTGAACTTACTTCTGTAACATACATCATACCAACACACAGCCTTGGGCACCTGGGTGGCTCAGTCAGTTAAGCAGTTGACTTTTGATTTCGGCTCAGGTCACGATCTCGGGGTTACATGGTTTTTACTTGGTTAATGTTCAGATAATTTGAAAGTTCATTTTATTTTATTTTATTTTGAAAGTTCATTTTAATTCTATTTTTTAAAGATTTTATTTATTCATGAAAGACAGAGAGAGAGAGAGGGGGCAGAGACATAGGCAGAGGGAGAAGCAGGCTCCACGCAGGGAGCCTGATGTGGGACTCAATCCCAGCACTCTGGGATCATACCCTGAGCCAAAGGCAGATATTCAACTGCTGAGCCACCCAGGCGTCCCTAATTCGAAATTTTAAAATAGCTTCAGTCTTTTTAGTGGCATACTTCCTCTTTGGGAATTAACTTAGTAATAAATTTTATGAAAAGAGATTAGACATTAAAGACTTGGAAAGCACAAAAAAAGAAACTATTGGTAGTGACATATGATAAAATATGAATGAGCCTTGAAAACATTATGCTAAGTGAAAAGAGGCTGGTCATAAAAAAGCACATATTGTAGGATTCCATTTAAATGAAATGTCCAGAATCGGCAACCATAGAGACATAAAGGAGGTAAGTAGTGGGCCAGGGCCAGGGCCAGGGCAGGGGGATTGAGGGAAAGGGAGAGTAACTGCTAATGGGTATGGGGTTTCTTTTTAGAGTAATGAAAATGTTTTAAAATTGATTGTGGTGATGATTGCACAACTCTCTAGCTGTACTAGAAACCACTGAATCGTAGGCTTTATTTTTTATTTATTTTTTAAAAAGAGTATTTATTTATTCATAGACACACACACACACACAGAGAAAGAGAGAAAGAGGGAGAGAGAGAGAGGCAGAGGGAGAAGCAGGCACCATGCAGGGAGCCTGACATGGGACTCATCCAGAGTCTCCAGGATCACGCCCTAGGCTGCAGGCGGCGCTAAACCGCTGTGCCACTGGGGCTGCCTGAATCGTAGGCTTTAAATGGGTGAGTTGTATGTAAATTATATCTCAATAAAATTGTTATTAAAAAACATAGGCCTATAAAATACTGGTAGTTTCACATAAAACATTAAAAAAGAAATTATTAGCACTGCATTTTGATAATATAATAAAATTACAATTGTTTTAAGCTAAAGTTATCCTTTTTTCAAGACTTCTATTGGCACTTCCTTAATTTTTCCCACTCCCCACAGCACAAGTTTGCTAAATAATATAATAATTGTACTTAGAAAAACCATTACTGGAGTCATTTTAGAGAAAAGGAGAAAGAAACAGGCAAGGAGTTTTGGTACCTGGCTTCAAGTGTAGGCTCTGTCATTAATTATGTAACTTTGGTTAAGTTCATGGAATTCTATAAAATTGTTTATCTGTAAAATGAAGGTTGGTCAAAGAGCTCTAAATAATCTTCCAGCTCTAACAGTCTATGATACATAGTTTAAGTAGGGCACTCACCAATTATTTTAAACAGTATCTACAACATTTTTGCAAATAGAGCAAATAATATTTCTTGATCAAAGCTTGTGTCTTCTAACTCCACTTTAGGGAGGATTACAAATATATTTGGATTTGTCCTAATACAAAACCACCGAAAGGTACCTAAGAGTATGGCCTGAGTCCTCCAGATATACGCCATAGTCCTTTGAGATCTGATGGGTCAGATCCGAAAGAAGTGGAATCTTTATTGGCCCAAGTCCTCCTTGTCGTCGAGGGGTATTAATCCTATAACAAACAAAATATTTACCAAATGTAGTATTTGGTACTACAGAGTGAAGTAAATGTATGTATCCAAACAGCGTTCTTCATCTCCATATACACACATATGAATGAACACACACAACACACATGTTCTTTCTCTAACAAAAACAGGCTAATATACATTCTATTTTTTGCCTTTACTCCAGACTTAATACATTCATTTCCTTTAAACTATAAATGTGGAGATACATACATTTTTAATGTACTGACACACTATATTTTACTAATCTCTATTGCTAGACATTTAAATTATTTCCATTTTTCTCTTGCTTTTATCAACCTTGCTGGAAACATCTATGTATTCTCAACTTTGCATCCTTATTTGATTAATTCCTACAAAAGAAACTGATGGATCAAAGGATATGCACTGTCATAAGCATAACCTTAAAAGTGTGATAAGACAAAGCCTTGAGATAACAGAGATAATGCAAGTGGGTGATATTTTAATATTCTGAGACAAAGGAATGCAAAGTCCACCTGAAGCATCGAAGGAAGTTAGTTACAATCTCAGACACTTAAATCTTCAGATTTAAGTATTCTTTTACTTGAAACCAGGGAATGTGGGTGTCCCAAGGGGAAGGCACTGACACTGCAGCTAGCAAAAGGGAAATACACTCCAGATGTCTGCAGCCCCAGTTCTGACATCCAAACAGAAATTTCTGGTTGAGATGAAACCTATTTAGCTCAGAATGCATCCCCCCAAATTGCTTGAGAAACCAACTGCAAATTATTTGGGAGGACATAACTTTTTCATGAGTGGATTTAAGTTGTAATCCTACAAAGGTTTAGAAATACTATAGAAGTGACGAAGCAAACTGATTTAAAAAATGTAGAATTATAATGTGAAATTTTATTAAGTTTATAAATAGTAAAGAAACATTTTTAAAGGACTTAAGGCATACCATATTTGTCTATTAGATTTGCAAGAATTACTTAAGTAAGTCTTGGAAGTTTTATCTGGAATGGAGATACTTAAAGGAAATCAAATATATTAAATATACAACTGCATTTAAAAATACTTGAGAGAATTACTTAAGGGAATATAAATTAAATTGTAGCTCCTGCACCAATTAAAATTTTAGTTATATATGCCTATATATAACTATAAATGGAGAAAAGTTGTTCTGAATTTGTTACTTGAATGAAATGAGTATTAATCTTTAAAGCAAAGATAATTCTGAACCATCTTCATTGTGTATAAAATCTTGTGCACAGAATTATGGACATGAAAAGTTCACATTGACACATACATTTCTGATTTTGAACATACTGCCTAATTACTCTCCAGAAATGCTCAACCAACTGTATATGTGAGAGGACCATTTCTTCACATCTTTGTCATCACTGGATAAATATTTCAATATTTGAAATCTTGGCCAATCAGGAAAAAAAGTGGCATCTCTTGTCATTTTAATTTGCAGTTCTTTGCAATTAATCAGGCAAAACATCTTTTCATGTTTAAGGAGTTAAAAAAGTTTTTAAAAATTAAGAAAATCAGTGTTTCTTGAAAAATAATTATAAAACCTATTGTGAAAAAAAGTAAAAAAAAACTATTGTGAGTTTGACTTAATACTAGATAACTATGTAACAGAGAAATGAAATTTTAAAGAATATTTTTCCCTCCAGACTAAGGCTACCAATTTATCATAATAAAGTAATCATATAACTCAGTGGTGTTTCTTATGGAGGTCTTTTGTACTGAGCTTTTTTTTCCCTGATTTGGAAATGTCCTATAAAATCCTTAAGCATTTTTTTCTTAACTTTATTGAACTGGCAGCTCTGATCTATTCCCGAACTATCTGATAACCACATTCCAGGGTGCTTAGCTGGCTCAGCTGGTAGAGCATGCAAGTCTTAACCTCAGGGTCACGAGTTCAAGCCCCACACTGGGTATGAAGCCTACTTAAAATAAAATTCAAAAAAAAAAAAAACATTATATGCATATCACACTGAGAGTTGTCTGCCTATAATTGAAAGTAAATCCATTCTTTTTCCTACAAATCTTAGTGTAAGATACTGACCAGGCCAAATGGGTAAACTGTGAATCAACAGAGCATGCTACCACTTCAGTGTTTATCGATTTGAATTCTTCAATTCTATCACCAAAGGCGATGATTTCAGTTGGACACACAAAGGTGCTGAAAGTTAGAAAGAAAATTCAGTATTCTCAAAATATACATATACCTAAAGTTTCAAATGACTTAGTTTTACAAACACCATTAGTATATAAAAATGCATATTAAGAACAATTTTATATATTAACATTGTCAAGATACATCTTTCTAAAAGATTTGATCAAATATCATTTTACTAAAAATGTATATTACAAAGTTCCTAATTATATCTCAGTAAATGTTATTTTTATAACTTAATGGATCCTTGCTCAACCAATGTTCCCTTCTCCCTTATGGCAGAAACTTGTCTCATTTATTAGCTTTTATTTAATAATGCTTTTTATTTATATGGTGCTTTATAGCTTTTAAAGGATCTATACAGATTTTACATCATTCCACTATGTATTTTTATATTCCTATACCACTTCTATGGGCTAGATGCACTGAGCTTTATTTAAGAGATGAGAAAATGCTCTCCCATCCCCCTCCCTTCCTTAATAAGGTCCTCTTCTACCTTGTCTCCCAATCTTGTTGTCAGAAAGGCATGTTTAGAGAATATTACCTTAGGGTAGTATTTTCCGAACCATGGTAGGGACTCTTTAGCCAGTTTATGGAGTTCTAACTAATGTTTTAAAAAAGTGGAATAGAAAACGAGAATACTTTACATATAGTAAGAGTGAGTTATGAAACATGTATATATACACAAATGCATATCTGTGGGTATGTGTTTAGGAGTGATACTGAAAACATTCAACAACCTTAACTCAAAGTTGGCTTTAGCTCTCTGGAGGTTTCTGAAAGGGACCAGGTGGGAGGGGCATCTTGGTGAAGAGGTTGGGAAGGTGGCTATTTACCATTTGGTATGTAAGTGTTTCAGTATTTTAATGAGCACAGCTGAACTGGTACTTAGACTGAATGTTACCCTGTATGTATATGTAAGTGTATTGGGCAGCAATGAGAAATGAATTTTGTACTATGTACAGGTTGTGGTCAAGAAAGTAAGAACACAGACTTAGAGGACAAATTCCTACTGCAGTCTAATACAGGCTTTTCAAATGTTTCAGTTGTTCAAATGTAGGCAGACAGTTCTAATCTAGATTATATCCCTGGAAACCTAAGCCATGATATATGTATTTTTTAATATTTTCCCAAAGGTAGGAATGGTCAGCCCTGCCTTCCTTCTTATTACGACAAATGCTACTTAGATATATACTTATCCAACCTCTTAGTGAAGACAGAAAAAATTCTGGCAAAAAACTAAAGGGCTATGTTTTTGAGTTTTGTGCTTGCACACTGTAGCAAATACCTCAGAATTCTTCCTTTCTAACTAGGCCCAACCTGGTATCACATGGAAACAGAAAGAAGCAGTCTTAGCTTCTTGCCCCAGGAAGCCATTGGTGACATCATGCTTTAGATATGTCTTATTTGTTATGGAGTTTTAAGTTAACACTGGGAGAAATAGATATTTGTCTACTATGTTAGACTAATTTCAAAACTCACATTTAGCATCCTATATATTTAACAGATGTGTTAACTTTTTGGTTTTATAACAAGATGAATTTAGAAGGCCTATCATTTTTATATATTAAAATTTCTACTTCTGGTTTCTATTAGAAGTTAAGTTACATCATACATTTTAGCTAGTCAGGCCACAGTACAAGCTGGTTAGAAAGAAGTTCTTACTAATTTAAAAGATTATGTATTATCCAGATTTATGACTTGGTTTACTTGAAATGAACTAATTTTTCTGAGAATTTTTCCTATTTGGATTAGAGTAAGGGTGAGCAAACTTCAGCCCACAGGCCAAATACAGTCTATCTTATTTTTTGTAAATAAACTTTCAATAGAAAACAATACTCATTCATTTATGTAGAGTCTATGGCTATTTTTGTGCTATAATGGCAAAGTTGAGTAGCTGCAATAGAGATCACAAGGCAAAAAAAATTTATTATGTGGCCCTGTACAGGAAAAGTTTGCTGACTTCTGGCCTAGAGACAATCTATAGAGATGAGCTTAAGTATATCCTCCCTGCAAGTTTAAGGTTTTATTTACACAGTTCTAGATTAGTCCTAATGGAAAAAAGACCTTAATATACAGTGGCAATATAGAAGATATTTCTACTTTTTATAATCAAAAATATATTCAAATAGAAAAAAGATAAAAGTCAGGATAAGTCTGCTACCTTTTCATTTTCATGGAATTTGAAAAAGATTCCAGATAAAATTATATCCTCGATAAGACTAAAGCTGCAAGAGTATTTGAGTCAACTTTTTATCTATAGTGTTCACTGTCAAAGTTAAAGAGAAAATTTCCCCAATAACCATAATTTATATTAATAGGCATTATTTCTTAAGCATATGCAGTATTTTTAGGAAAATGTTCAAACCATAGGAAAGCAACAGATGCAGTAAAGAATAAAAATGATAAAACCAGAGTTAAATGGCATCATCACTGTAGAGGGCTAATTTTCTAGTTAACATTACACATTAACATTACACATAAACAGATTTGTGGCAGAAGTCTTGCTATTAAATGCTTTCTAAAATATTATTCATTTTCTTGCCTTAATAGGTATAGCTTACTATAATTGTAGCTTTCCTTTCTTTGATGATTGTATTATAACACAATCATTTAGATTTAAGTATAAAGTATTGGGATCATGGGTTTTGGTTCTGAAATATATGGTAGATGTTATCTTCTTGGAAAAAAATTCATCTTAGTTTGACTTTTAAGAACCAAGAGCTAGGGGCACCTGGGTGGCTCAGTGGTTGAGCGTCTGCCTTTGGCTCAGGTTGTGGTCCTGGGGTCCTATGCTTGAGTCCCACATCAGGCTCCTCACGGGAAGCCTGCCTCTCCCTCTGCCTATGTCTGCCTCTCTCTGTGTCTCTCATAAATAAATGAATAAAATCTTTAAAAAGAAAAGAACAGCTAAATAAAATACTTTCTACTTAATGTTCTTGAATAATGATTGATAATGACTGATGATTCATGACCTGTACAAGTATTACTTACAAATCAAGGGGGTAGAAGAAAAAAACCAGGTATTTCCCACGATAATCAGTCAACTTGAGCTCCTTGAATTCTCCATTTATCACAGCTGTTCCTTCCCAATAAGGCGCTGGCTTGGAAACTAAGAAAAATATATAATGTTCTAAAACACTGAGAAAATTGGTGGGGAGACAGAAAGACATCTTTAGGCAATCACTAAAAATCAAGGATCCTAAACCTTTGGATCTCTTTAGCAGTCTGGTGAATCTTACAGACTTTTTCTAAAGATAGTGTTATTGAATGCATAAAACAAAATATATAGAATTAGAAAGGAAACCAATTATATTGAAATATAACTATCAAAATAATAGAAAACAAACTGGTGATATAGTAATATATATACCCTTTTATAAACACTTTAAAATCGCAAGATCTATGGGGCACCTGGGTCGCTGAGTTGAGTGCCCAACTGTTGACTGTTGATTTCAGCTCAGGTCAGTATCTTGGGGGTGGGGTGGGGGTGAGATGGGAGCCCTTCGTGAAGCCTCCCCCGCCCACTCATGCTCTGCCCTCAGCACAGTCTGCTTGTCCCTTTCCCTGACCCTCCCTTGGCTCACCATGCCCAAGTGCACACACACGCTCTCATAAATAAATTAAATAAGTAAATAATAAATAAATAAATAAATAAATAAATAAATAAATAAATAAATATTTAGAAGTGCAAGATCTAATAGTGGTCTAATAACTGTCCAAGATAGTGATCAGTAAATTTTGTTTCAGGATATCCCAAATTATGTGGCATAAAGATATCTGTGATTCCCTTGGCAACAGGTACAAGCAAGGACTTCTGAAGCTAGGTGTGATTTGTTGCTGATGTTCATAATGGAAGAAAATGCTACATTTCAGTTGGAGGTTAATGAAAATAAAGACTCTGTTTTTCTGTTTAGGCTCACAGACCCCCTACATTCCATCCCTGCACTAAAGTCTACTTGGTCCTTCACTATAAGCCCCTCCAAGCTAATCAACTTCCTACAGTTCGAATACTTAAGATTTTCCTTTTTCTAATGGTAGTCTCCTAGATGTACTCATTTAAATGTTTCTTCAGTTTCTCACATACACAAAGACAACCTGATGCACACTCAAGGAGTGGGAATCTGCAAATGTCAGGTGAGAAGTTTAAAATCCCAGAGCATGGGATTATTTTCCCAGAGTTCTGAAAGAAGAGACCCCCTTGAACAGGTTTCAAGTGACCTGATGGAAATTGAATAGTTCATGCTGCTCTCTTGTAAGGGCACACTGTAATTCTAGCCAACACACTTTCATAATAATGTACCTTGATCCTTTGTTAACACATTCACAGGGCACTTAAACCTTCAGAACCATTACATACATTGAAGTCAGTACTTGATTCCAAGTTTGACTAATGTTCCTAGAAAGTAAGGCTTTTAATAGCCAGCATTTTTTATCACTCCGAAAATAAAGACAAATTTAAAATGAATTTCTCTGTGAAGTTAATATATAACACATGATTATTTATCTTGAACCAGTAGCCTACCTCATATAAGTATGCTGATCTAATTAGGTAAAGGCCAGGAGGGAGAATTGGATAGAAGGGAACTGAACTGCATATGCTTTATATACATTACTGAGAATGCTATTCAAGTGTGAGGTTATAATTGTAATGATCTGTTAAAATGATATTCCTTAATGATTTCTGCATATAGGGAAAACCAAATCTGAAAAATAATTTTTTTCCAGAAAGTTCTGATTTTGGAAATTCTGGGTTTTGGACTTAAGAACTGCAGTGTTCTAACAGTTTTTTGATGGTGTCGTTAGGGTTTTCAATATATAGTATCATGTCATCTGCAAATAGTGCAAGTTTGGTTCAAAGAAAAAAAATTCATCAATTTGTAAGGCAAAAAAGACAGTAAGTACTTTATTAAGATCTATAAATGGAATTCCCAAAGCAACCCGTTGCATCTGTTAAAAAATAAAAACTGTCCCAAATATAAATAGCAGAGTTAACAAAGATTCTGGCAAATGCAGAGCAGTAAAGAAGAATGTTTAAATCCCTTTTTCCCATACCCATTCCCCTCATCAGTTTAACTACTGCTAACGTTCTGATGTCTTTCCTTCCATTCTTTTTTAAACACACAAATTTGGATCATGTTGCACTTGTTTTTAAAGAGAATGTTTTAATGAGAATTCAGTAATATATGGAACTGTTAAATCACTGTATTGTACATCTGAAACTAATAGAACACTGTATGTTAACTACACTGGAACTAAAAATAAAAAAGGGAGGGAGCAGTAATTCACGAACAGTTTTTCATGTCAGGTTTTCATCTAAATAACTTTAGATTATTTAAAGTTTAATGGCTCTATAATATTCCATCTTATGAATAAAAGTCCTCATATCTATAATTCTAGATAAGCCTACATGTGACACAGAAATGTGGCAGATATCTAAACTTTGAAAAGGTTTGCTACTAAAGGGAAGTCTATTATTACTACTTTTTTGTTTCCATGAGCAGACTTGGATGGGCTTTGTTTCTTACGGGAAATTGTGATGCCAGTAAATATCTAATTGGATGCCACATTTCAAAATATCTTCCCAAGCCAAATAAAAGCAATGGGACTTGGAAATACTATGATTTTAAAAGTGCAAGACTGGCTCTTGAAAAACAAAAATATAAAAGTAACTTCCAGTTAACTTTCAGTAGGAAAGAACTGCAAATGTGTTAGGGGGCAAAACAGTGTTCCTCATTTATAGCTCCCACTTCATCCTAAGTTGTAACATCCCGTTTAACACTGAGGATTCATAATTGTGAAGCATTACTTTTGTTACTGAATACAGGCATGGAACTGAATCAAATACATATCTACAGAATGCCAAATGATCCGTAGGAGAAGTTATTTAAAAGCAAGTAAGAGATAGTCTTTATCCTTTAGCCTCTGGCCACTTCTTTTTGGCCAATCTTAACATCCAGATGCAGTAGGCCACAACTTTCTCATTATCCCCTCTGACGTGTCCTTCCTGAAAGTGGCCATTAGCTGTGTACACTGGAGAGAAATGCAAATAACCGAAAGCCAAATTGGCAGGACATAAATTTGCCGCAAGGTTTATCATCAACCCAAATGCATTACTTCCACTTTCCCCCCCACTTTTCCTATAAGGAGCCTCCAAAGTACACCCTGTAACAAGTTATTCATTTTTGAGAAACAAAGAATACCAACTAACTATGGTTTTGGGGAAGGTGGCTTTTAACTGTCTTTATAAGACACAACAACAACAACAACAACAAAAAAAAAAAAAAAAAAGAAGGAAAAACGAAAGGTTTGCCCTCCTGAGAATTTTGGTTAGCTACTTTTCTGTTTAATTAAACTTTCTGTGAACCATTATTCAACTTTTCAATGTATTCTTCCCTGAAATAGTACTTGAAAATAGACGCGATGTGCTGCAGGCACTTTTTGATGTTGAGGAAGTGTTTCAGTTTGCACAACATCCTGATGCCTAAAAACCAGGGGCCAGGACCACCCTCTTTAACCTCATCTGCGGCTTTGAGGTAACCACTACTTCTTCCAAAATCTGATTCGCGGAACCTGTCCGTTTCTTCACAGCCGGAATCCGTCTCCATCCCTTTACCTCCGCCCCCCAGGCAGGCCCGCCCAGGGACCTGAGGCCGTCCAAAGGGTGCCGCCCAAGCCAGGCCCCCAGGTACTACCAGGGTACACGTGTGTCGGGCCCTCTCGACCTCCCGCCTCCCTTTGCCACCCCCCCCCCCCCCACACCGCAACCTCCCTTCCTCTTGGCGGGACACCACCTACTCTTGGCCTTGCTGTGGTGCAGGGAGTGGTCGGCGGGCGAAGCCCGGGACGCCTCCCCTGGGTACACTTGTCCACCCGCGTAGAAGTGGCACTCCTCTTGGCGGGTTCGGGGCCTCTCTTCTGCCTCCCAGCCTCGCAGAGCTCCAGTTGGCAGCAAGAAGAGCAGCAGTGGCAGCAGCAGCAGTCTTCGGCTCCGGCCAGAGGCCGGAGTCGTCGCGGCTAGCGGCGGCGGCGGCGCCTCCATGACCACGCGAGGGCAAACACACGTCTCTTGGCGCGAGCGCGACTTCTCCCGCCGCCAGGGAGCTACAACCGCGCGCCTGAAGCCCGCGTGAGCCGGGGCACCGCCTCGCGAGACCTGCTCCGCCCCCACTCCGCCTCGCCCCCCCTCCCCGTTCCCTGCTCCACCCACCCCTCCCCTCCGCCACGTGGGCTCCAGCCCCGCCTGCTCGCCCCCAGCCGGAGTTTGCGCCTGCGCCCTGAGCGGCCCGGGGCCGGGAGTTTAGCCCAACTCTGTGAACCAAAGCCTCCCGGTGGCCTTGCGCGTGGTCGGATGCGCTTCTTTGCACTTTTAGATGTTCTTCCACGCCTAGCTCTGCCACAAAGTCTCCCCAGCGTACACCACCCGCAAACTGAAACTAACCTTGGAGAAGAAAGGTCCAACCATTTACCCCTCTCAAGCAGGCAAGAGAAAACTGGCAGTTTGGTAACTTAAGCCTGTCTCAAAGGTGTTTTTTTTTTTTTTTGGTTTGTTTTTACTATTTTATTTTTTTTCATTTGTTTTTATTGAAGTTTGATTTGCCAACATAGAGTATAACACCTAGTGCTCATCCCGTCAAGTGTCCTCCTCAGTGTTTGTTTTTAAGACTTGAAAAGTTACTAGAAAACTGGATTTTGTCCCAGCACAGCGCTGTTCCGTCTTGTGGTAATTACCCCATCACATTGGCAGCCCTTACGCCCCACAGGATCCCTTCTATCTTCCTGGGAGCTCTTGTCATCTTTCTGAATCCCGCAGAAGCCACCCTGTTTCCTCCTTTACACTGCCAGCTCCCTGGGATTGAAATGGCTGCGTAATTCATCTTTGTTTCCCAAGGCACCTGGCACTCAGTGAGCATTTGCTTGTGTAATGGCTTGATGTTCTAAATGACACCTAATGTCCCCAACAGCTTGTCTTAGCTTCCAGTGGCTTTCACATATTGCATCCTTGCTCCCTGTGTCAGCCCTTTGAAGGCGATGGGAAAGCTGATATTTTCAAACTCAACCCTTAACCCATTCCAGCCCATTATACACCTTGGAAGAATCTGAGGGGAATAGAGCTGAGGGTCCTTGGCACCCTCTTTTGCTCCCTCAGGCCGCGAGCTCCTCCCCCTCCCCCTCCCCCTCCCCAGAGCGCAGGCGCTGCGCCTGCGCTCTGGGGCCCACCCAGCCGCCATTGCTCCCTGACGACAGAAGACCCTTTGTGGCGTAATGTGGTGTCCCGTTCACCCTTCCAGGCCTCTCTCGTCTACAAAGCTTCGCTGGAAATGGCCTCCAGTTGCTGACTGATTACTGGTCTTCTGCACTCAACACTGTTTTAGATCCTCTCAGCCTTCGGTGCCCACTTCTCCCCCAAAGCCTCGCCGCCACATGCCGTCCTGCCTCCCCACCAAAACTTGAAACAAACCGTTCTGCCTTATTGTGGCCTGCATTTTATACCGTTAACATTTACTCTCCATTTCCTTAGGGTGAGCGGGTGAGCAGCGATGACTCCCCTCTCCTGCTGTACCCGTTTTAAGCCCTGGGAGAACTTGGAGAAAAAGGGTCTAACCTGAAAAGCCATACCTGGAGGCCATTTATTCTCTTCTAGTGAGAAAGGAACTCTTCCAGCAGGAAAGTCAGTTTGGTGACTTAAGACTGTCTCAAGGTGTGCATAAGTTTTAAAAATTAAGACTTGGTAAGTTCCCAGAGAACCCTTTCTCCCAGCACAGAGCTGTTCCATCTCCTGACAATTAACCCCATCACACACCCATTTGCCAGCATGGCAGGTGAGAATTCAGGGGAGAGGGGCGCACATCAGGGGCCACCGGCAGCCCTTCTGCGCCTCTGCCCCACCGGGGCTCACCACCCCTCCGCCCCCACCATCTTTTTATCTTACCCTGACTTCTTGTCATCTTTGTTAATTCTGCAGAAGCCATCCTAACTGCCTTTCTTCTAGGAGACAGCTCTCTGGGGTTGAAATCAATGTGTAATTCATCTTTGTTTCCCTAGGTACTTGGCAGTCTGGGAACATTTGCTATTGTAAGCACCTGATTTTCAAAATGACACCTAATGTTCCCAACAGCCTGTCTTAGCTTCCAGTTGCTTTCACAAATCATGTCCTTGCCCCTTGTGACAGTCCTTTGAGTTAATAGGAAACCTGCCGTTTCAGACTCCTCCCTCACCCCAGGCCTGCCCATTATATGCTCTAGTTTTTGTTTCCTGACACCTTTTTCCTGTGGGCAAAGGTGGAAAAGATGAAGCTACCTCCCTTTTCTAGGGTGAGGGGAAGCTTGTCCTTACCCATAACATTGTCTGTCAGCTCTTCACTTTCTGGGGGCACGTAGACAGGAGTTCTCTGACGAGGTACTTCCCGTTGTTCAAATTCTTCTCCTTCCCGGGCTTCCTGCTGTTCCACATGGAAGGGGAGTGGGGTTCGACAGGTTCGAGTCCCGGGGATTCGGTTCAGGCCTATGCCCCGAGGTCGGCTTCGGTGATCCATGCTGACTGCTGGACAAACAGCCACCAAGTCTCAGTGGCTAAGGCTAAGTCCTAGGCTGGGCCTCTAAGTATGAGAACTGGGAGAGGAGGCTTGAGGAGAGTATTACTTCCTGAAACCTCTGTTCTAGGCTGAGCTGAGGTGCCCCAGTTGGCAGCAGGGGCTGCCCATCAGGTGGGCCTCAGTGAACCTCCTGCCCACTGGAGAGAGTGGCCAGCCCGGCCAGCTCTCAGGCACAAACTGCGGTCCCCTTACTTCCACTGGAACCCCTTGGCAGCTGACATTCTGACTGGCAGTTGCTCTGAATCCTTCTGTCCAATGATATCCCCTGAGCGCCTGCCTCTTGCAGGCAGACATTGTGTTGTCATAGGGGCAGTCACAAGGGAGCTGGAGGTGGAGGCCCTGCCCCCAAGGCACTGACCATCCAGCTAGAGTCAGCTGCCCATATTAATAATACAAAGTTATTGGGCACAGAGGGGGTGGTTCTATATATAGGATATGTCTCAGAAACACCTGGGGATTTTAAAAACAGTCAAGTGTACCAACTAAGCCCTAGAAATGATTATTTAAGAGATGTTTTGAAGAGGGGTCCTAGGCATCTATGGCTTCACAAATAGTGTCTGGTTAAGAACCGCCATTGATGGAGGGTTAAGAGCACAGGTTGTAGAGTCAGCTGTGTCTAGGTCGCAGTCTGAACTCTGCCACCTGTTGATCTTGGCCTTGGGAAACCCTGTTTAATCTCTGAGCCTGAGTTGTCACCTGTAGATGGGAGGCATTAATACCTTCCCCATGTCATGAAAGTGATAGGACATGAGTTTCATGATATAAATGTAAAACCTAACTTGGAATGTGGGCCAGACCAGGGACTCCTGGTGTATATGATGGGAGAAATGCTTTGTGACTTCTGAGGCTCGGTCATGAAAAGGATGGTTTCTACCTTGCGCTGAGATGACTCATTGTGGTGGAAGACTTTCTTTCTTTTCTTTTTTTAAAGATTTTATTTATTTATTCATGAGAGATGGAGAGAGAGAGAGAGGCACAGAGACACAGGCAGAGGGAGAAGCAGGCTCCACATAGGAAGCCCAATGCGGGACTTCATCCTGGGGCTCTGGGATCATGCCCTGAGCCAAAGGCAGATGCCCAACCACTGAGCCACCCAGGCATCCCAAGATGGAAGACTTTCTATCCAAACTTCTTTTGAGAGAAAATTCATAAATCATGTAATTTAAAATTTTTAAATGTACAATTCAGTGGTGGTTAGTGTAGTCATCGTGTTGTACTTTGTGCTCACCACAATTCCAGAACATTTCCATCACCCCCCCCCACCCCCGCGAAAGAAACTTCATGCTCTTAGCAGTTAATTCCTCCTTTCCCTCTGGTCCCCGGCAATGACTAATCAATCTGTTGCTTCTCTCATTTGCCTGTTCTGAACATTTCATATTCATATAAATGAAATCTTACAATATATGTCTCTTTGTCTGGTTTCTTTCACTTAAGTATAATGCTTTCAAGGCTTGTCAGTGTTGTAGCATGTACTGGGATTTCATTCCTTTTTTTATTGTGGTAAAATATACATACCATAATACCATTTTAACCATTTTTTCCATTTTAACCATTTTTAAGTGGCTAGTTCAGTGACATTAAGTACGTTTACACTGTTAAGCATTCATCACCACAGTTTTTTAGTATGCTTCAGATTTTTTCATTTTCCCAAATTGAAACTATACCCATTAAACAATGACTCTCTATTCTCTCCTCCCCTCAGCCCCTGGAAACCACCATTTTACTTTCCATCTCTGATTTTGACTATGGCAGGTAGCTCATAAAGTAGATTCACAAAATATTTAACTTTTAGTATATGGCTTCTTTCATTTAAGCTTAATAGTTTCCATGTTGTAGCATGCATTGGTACTTCATTCCTTTATGTGGCTGAATAATATTCCATTGTATCGGTGTACTAATTTTGTTTACCCATTCATAAATTGATAGGTTTTTAGGTTGTTTATGCTTTTATTTATTCACTCATTCTTTCATTCATTCACTATTTATTTTGATCTCCACACCCAATGTGGGATGTGAACCCATGACCCCAAGATCAAGAGTTGCATGCTCTACTGACTGAGCCAGCCAGGTGATCTGGTTGATGATGCTTTTAGACTATTATGAATAATGGTGCTGTGAAGATTCTCTGCAAGATTTTTCTTTTTTTTGAATATTTTTTTATTGGAGTTCGATTTGCCAACATATAGTATAACACCTAGTGCTCATCCCATCAAGTGCCCCTCTCAGTGTCCATCACCCAGTCACCCCGTTCCCCTGCCCACCTCCCCTTCCACTACCCCTTGTTCGTTTCCCAAAGTTAGGAGTCTCTCATGTTCTGTCATCCTCACTGATATTGAAGATCAGTAAAGACCTTATTAAACTCAACAACAAAGAAACAAACAATCCAATCATGAAATGGGCAAAAGACATGAACAGAAATTTCACCAAAGAAGACATACACATGGCCAACAAGCACATGAGAAAATGCCCCGCATCCCTGGCCATCAGGGAAATACAAATCAAAACCACAATGAGATACCACCTTACACCACTGAGAATGGTGAAAATGAACAAGACAGGAAACAACACATGTTGGAGAGGATGTGGAGAAAGGGGAACCCTCTTGCACTGTTGGTGGGAATGTGAACTGGCACAGCCACTCTGGAAAACTGTGTGGAGTTTCCTCAAAGAGTTAAAAATAGAACTGCCCTATGACCCAGCAATTGCACTGCTAGGGATTTACTCCAAAGATACAGATGCAGTGAAATGACAGGACATCTGCACCCCAATGTTTATAGCAGCAATGTCCACAATAGCCAAACTGTGGAAGGAGCCTCTGTGTCCATCGAAAGATGAATGGATAAAGAAGATGTGGTCTATGTATACAATGGAATATTCCTCAGCCATTAGAAATGACAAATACCCACCATTTGCTTCAATGTGGATAGAACTGGAGGGTATTATGCTGAGTGAAGTAAGTCAATTGGAGAAGGACAAACATTATATGGTCTCTCTCTTTTTTTTTAAGATTTTATTTATTCTTGAGTGACACACAGAGAGAGGTAGAGACATAGGCAGAGGGAGAAGCATGCTCCCTGGGGGGGCCTGTTGCGGGACTTGGTCCTAGGACCTGGGATCACACCCTGAGCTGAAGGCAGATGCTCAACTGCTGAGCCACCCGGGTGTCCCTGCAAAGTTTTTCTTAAGATTTTGTTTATTTAATTATTTAGAGAGTGAGATCTGGGGGTGAGGGGGTCACAGGGAGAGGGAGAGAGAGAATCTCAAGCATACTCTGCGCTGAGCTTGGAGCTTAACTCAGGGCTTGATCTCACAATCCTGAGATCGCTACCCAAGCTGAAATCAAGAGTCAGACGCTCAACCAACTGAGCCACCTATGTGACCCTCAGAAAGTTATTATGCATGTTATTATGTGAACATGTTTTCAGTGCTCTTGGGTGTTTATGTAAGACTGGAATTGCTAGAATATATGTCAATTCTATGTTGAACTTTTTAAAAGACTGCCAAAATGATTTCAAACGCAGCTGTATGATTTCACATTCATACCAGTAATGTATGATGGGTCTGGTTTCTCCACATCCTATTTAACAGCTGGCAGTTTACTTTGTTTGGGTTATAGTCATACTAGTGGGTGTGAAGCAGTATCTCATGGTGGTTTTGATTAGCATTTGCCAAATGACTAATGATATTGAACAACTTTTCATTTGCTTAATGGTGATTTGTATATTGTCCTTGGAGAAATGTCTATGGAAATCTCTTGCTCATTTTTAAAAAGATTTTATTTCTTTGAGAGAGAGGGTATGAGTGGGGGAAACAGAGGGAAAGGGAGAAACAGACTCCCCACTGAGCAGGGAGACTGATGGCCAAGGACAGCTCAGCTCCCCACCGTGCTTGCTCCATCCCAGGACCCTAGGATCATGACCTTAGCTGAAGGCAGGCTAAGGTGACTGACTGAGCCACCCAGGTGCCCTCTCTTGCTCATTTTATAATTGAGTTGTTTTTCTTTCTGCTGTTGATTTCTAAGTGTTCTTTTATATATTCTGGATAATAAACCCTTACATGATTTGCAAATATTTTCTCCCATTTTGTGGGTGGTTTTTTCACTTTCTTTTAAAGAAAGTTTTTATTTAATTAAGCTCTACATCCAACATGGGGCTTGTACTCATGACCTCCGGATCAAGAGTCACATATTCCTCTAAGTCAGCCAGGTGCCCCATCTTTGTTTTCTTGATAATGAATTTTGATGCAAAAGGTTTTACTTTTGATGAAGTTCCAATCATCTATATTCTATATTTTTGTTTGCTTGTGCTTTTTTATTTAGGTAGTATTTGACTCTTTTTAAACATTATTTTGTATGTTGTGTGAAGTAGGAATTAGAAATGCTTTCTGAGCATCTGCTATGTGCCATACACTGTCATTGGAGGCAGCAGTAATAAGACAGATGTGTTCCTGCTGTCATCAAGCTAAAATTCCAATGGCACTCACAGACATGAGTCAGAGGCCATATGAATGCCTAAATGCATATTTGACTACACCCTATTTCTGATCAATAATTGGGGCCCAGAGAATATGAGGATTGTGGGAGAAAGGCACAACCTCACATGGTTGGCAGGGTTGCAGTATAGGCTGGAGTTTGGTGATGTTGGAGGAAATCCCTGTCTGACACTGTCAGACTTTGTAGGTTCATTAAGGGACCTTAGGATGCAAGCCCTGTCCCAGTGAGTGTCTTTCCTCTGAAGAGCCATTTAGACTCCTTGTCAGTCCCTAGGTCTTTTGTGACCCACCCTTGTGTTGGGCTCCTTCTACTTCCCTCGGTAGTCCACTTGGCTGCTTTTCCTTTTTTTTTTTTTTAAGATTTTATTTATCTGACAGAGTGTGCGACCACACACAAGCCATGGGGGTAGGGTCAGAGGCAGAAGGAGCAGCAGACTCCTCACTGAGTAGGGAGCCCAACATGGTACTCGATTCCAGGACTCCGGGATCATGACCTGAACCAAGGGCAGACATTTTAACTGACTGATCTACCCAGGCACCCCTGCTTTTCCTTTTATAACAATCAGGCCACTGTGTTTTGTGAGGCCCACATTTGTTCCCCCAGAGACATAGGTTTTTCTGTATTTTCTGTCAGTTCAGTTTACATCTAAAGCTGTCATTTTATTGTCCCATCTTGTAAGGACAGTTACAGCCATACATAGCCTCTAAGGTTTACTTATGTGAGTTAGATAGTAGTTCCTGTGATCTTCAACCTATGAGAGACACAAGCTTCCTGAAATTCTTTGTCATTTGCTTGAGGTAGCAACATTTGTCTCTCTCTCTCATTCTAGGAGAAGTCATCCATCAAGTCATGAGGACACTCAAGGAGCCTGTGGAGAAGCCCATAGGGGAAGAAACTGAGACCTCTCATGAACTACCAGCACCACCTTGTCAGCCTTGTGACTGTACCACCTTGGAACCAAATCTTGTAGTTCCAATAGATTCTGATGACTTCAGGCCTAGTGACCTCTCAATTGTAGCCTCATGCCTTGGGCCAGAACCACCCATCTCAGCAGTTCCTGAATTTGTGATCCGCACAAACAGTGAGTCCAATAAATGTTCATTACTGTTTAATTTAGCAGTTTTTGAAATATAGTTCACATATAGACAGTATAGTATATTCATTGTTACACAACTGTTTCCGGTGTCTTATTCCAGAACATTTCTGTTACCTCAAAATGATACCCCATATCTTTCAGCTATCACTCAGTTCCCTTTACTCTGTGTCACCTGACAACCGTTAATCTACTATCTGACTCTAAGGATTTGTCTGTTGTGGGCATTTGCTATAAATGGAATCATATATACAATATGTAGTCCTTTGTGAGCGACTTTTTTCGCATATATATCAATGTTTTTACGGTTCATCCATGTTGCAGCATGAGTCCATAGTTCACCTTCAGGTACATACTTGGTGGTGTACATTCTGTGGGCTTGGACAAATGAATAATGACATATATACATCATTATAATATCCTACAGAGTATTTTTAACAGTATTTTTGCTGCTCTAAAATCCTCTGTGCTCTGCCTTTGCTCTTTTTATGGGTGAGTAACATACAATTGTAAATCTCATTTTGTTTATCCATTCTTCAGCTGATGGACATCTGGGTTCTTTCCACTTTTTGGCTATTTTGAATAATGCTACCATGAACATTTGAGGATAATTTTTTGTGTGAACATATTTTTCATATTTTTCAGTTATCGTGGGTATACCTATACTGGAATTGCTGAACCGACCATATGGTAACTCTGTTTGACTTATTAAGGCTGCTTTCAAGTGTTTTCCACAGTAGTGACACCATCACATATTAGTAATGTTCAAGGATTCTGATTTCTCCAAATCATTGTAAACACTTGTTATTGTCCATGTGTTTGATTTTCACCATCCTACTGTGTGTGAAGTGGTATCTCATTGTGGTTTTGATTTGCATTTGCCTAATGACTAATGAGGTCAAGCATCTTTTCATGTGCATTTTGGCCATTTGTATATTGTCTTTGAAGAAGTGTCCATTCATATGTTTGTCATTGTTTAATTGGATTGTCTTTTGTTTATAGAATATTAACAATTTTTTGTTTATTCTGGGCACTACAACCCTACCAGATATAATTTGCAAGTGTATTTTCTCATTTTGTGAATCATCTTCTCACTTTCTGATACTATGCTTTGACACAAAATTTTTTTTTAATTAATTTTTATTGGTGTTCAATTTACCAACATACAGAAAAACACCCAGTGCTCATCCCGTCAAGTGTCCACCTCAGTGCCCGTCACCCATTCCCCTCCAACACCCGCCCTCCTCCCCTCTTCCACCACCCCTAGTTCGTTTCCCCGAGTTAGGAGTCTTTATGTTCTGTCTCCCTTCCTGATATTTCCCAACATTTCTTCTCCCTTCCTTTATATTCCCTTTCACTATTATTTATATTCCCCAAATGAATGAGAACATACACTGCTTGTCCTTCTCCGATTGACTTATTTCACTCAGCATAATACCCTCCAGTTCCATCCACGTTGAAGCAAATGGTGGGTATTTGTCGTTTCTAATTGCTGAGTAGTATTCCATTGTATACATAAACCACATCTTCTTTATCCATTCATCTTTCGATGGACACCGAGGCTCCTTCCACAGTTTGGCTATTGTGGCCATTGCTGATAGAAACATCGGGGTGCAGGTGTCCCGACGTTTCATTGCATCTGAATCTTTGGGGTAAATCCCCAACAGTGCAATTGCTGGGGCATAGGGCAGGTCTATTTTTAACTCTTTGAGGAACCTCCACACAGTTTTCCAGAGTGGCTGCACCAGTTCACATTCCCACCAACAGTGTAAGAGGGTTCCCTTTTCTCCGCATCCTCTCCAACATTTGTTGTTTCCTGCCTTGTTAATTTTCCCCATTCTCACTGGTGTGAGGTGGTATCTCATTGTGGTTTTGATTTGTATTTCCCTGATGGCAAGTGATGCAGAGCATTTTCTCATGTGCATGTTGGCCATGTCCATGTCTTCCTCTGTGAGATTTCTCTTCGTGTCTTTTGCCCATTTCATGATTGGATTGTTTGTTTCTTTGGTGTTGAGTTTAATAAGTTCTTTATAGATTTTGGAAACTAGCCCTTTATCTGATATGTCGTTTGCAAATATCTTCTCCCATTCTGTAGGTTGTCTTTTAGTTTTGTTGACTGTATCCTTTGCTGTGCAAAAGCTTCTTATCTTGATGAAGTCCCAATAGTTCATTTTTGCTTTTGTTTCTTTTGCCTTTGTGGATGTATCTTGCAAGAAGTTACTGTGGCCGAGTTCAAAAAGGGTGTTGCCTGTGTTCTCCTCTAGGATTTTGATGGAATCTTGTCTCACATTTAGATCTCTCATCCATTTTGAGTTTATCTTTGTGTATGGTGAAAGAGAGTGGTCCAGTTTCATTCTTCTGCATGTGGATGTCCAATTTTCCCAACACCATTTATTGAAGAGACTGTCTTTCTTCCAATGGATAGTCTTTCCTCCTTTATCGAATATTAGATGACCATACATTTCAGGGTCCACTTCTGGGTTCTCTATTCTGTTCCATTGATCTATGTGTCTGTTTTTGTGCCAGTACCACACTGTCTTGATGACCACAGCTTTGTAGTACAACCTGAAATCTGGCATTGTGATGCCCCCAGCTATGGTTTTCTTTTTTAAAATTCCCCTGGCTATTCAGGGTCTTTTCTGATTCCACACAAATCTTAAAATAATTTGTTCTAACTCTCTGAAGAAAGTCCATGGTATTTTGATAGGGATTGCATTAAACGTGTAAATTGTTTGACACAAAATTTTAAAAATTTTGATAATTTCCTATTCAATTACTTTTCCTTTGGTTGCTAGTGCTATCGGCATCACACTAAAGAAACTGATATGTAACACAAGGTTAAAATATGGCAGAGGAGGAGAGAAAAGTGGGGGCACTGGAGGGTACTTGGAAATCATGCTGAGGTAAAGTGATGGAAGGCAGTAGCCCTTTATTCCATCCTTGTTGGAGTTTTCAGGATGCATGGAGACCCCTCACATAAGTGAATGCCTTCATCTATCTCTGGACCAGGATTCTCCTGATTGTTCGTAGAGAAAATTTCCATATAGGAACATCCCCCATTGTGATGTTGTCTATTCACCTTCAAGTCTCAGTGTTTAAGCCTTTTGGGTTCTCTCGGGGAGCCTGCTTTGTAAATTTAAAGGCCCCTTAAAAAGTCTCAGCATTTGTTGGTTGTTGACTTCACTGCAGCTTCATGGGTCTAGTCAATCTGACCGGTCAGTGTAGGTAGTGATTTTTTTGGTACAGTGTAGGTAGTGATTTTTTTGGTAAATACCAGTTTCTCGCCTTTATGTTCCTTCTGCAATTTGTATAGCACCATATCACTCCTCTGGGCTCTGTGGGCTCCTCACCAGCCCAGGAAGCCCAAACTTGGGTTTGGGCACATGGCAGTGAAGGTGCCTTGAAGTGACCTGTCTTCATGTGGGTCCCTCACCCAAGCTCTTAAGCTTTCAGAAGTTTTTGACAGATTGATCCCTCAGGGTTTTTAACTCCTTTACTTGAAGGCTAGGGCCATAATATTCTGTTGAATAAATCCAGGTGATATCCTGTGGGCTAAAATGGGACTCTCTCATTTGAGCATCATAGCTGTGAAGTGGGACCTTATTTCCTGTTTCACAGATGAGGTGACCTTTTCTAAAGTTATCTACTCACATTTGTACAGCCCTTTCCAACAGTGTTTCTTTTTGAAGATACTTTTTTTTGATATTGTTGTCCTATAGTTGTTGGAGGGAAAGCAGAAATTTTTCCAAAATAAGGGGGTTTCTTCTGGAATAGATCTTCATTAGCAGTCTGTTAAGTATCCTTGGACAAGCATAAAAAGAAAAATAACTTTTTCTACTTATGCATAAAAACTTCTTTGGGGATCTGTTCTTATCTAGTCTGGGAGGAAATTTCCAGAAGGTCCCATAGCCAACTGTTAACTCTTAAATAGCGAAGCATTCTGTAGTCACTTCCAAAAAGCTAGAAGTGTACTATAACAATTGAAAGAAACACTATGCTTCTGAATACTGTGAATTTCTGTCTAAACCAACTGGTGCCTTCATAGGTTTTGTCATCTTGTCAGTGATGTGTGTATATGTGGTCATGGGATGGATATAGGACTTCTTTTTGCCTTTCCTCTCTTCATCTCCTCCCTCTGCTCCTTGATCACCACTCTAGATTTGATCTCCAGGGAGAGAGGTGTGTGGAGAAGAGCATACCCTGGTGTGGTCCAGAAGGTTGTAATGTGGTTTTGGGGCTGTGAACAGTGAAATTCTGGGCTGACACTTTCATGGGCACGTTTTGAGCTTCTTAAAGGGACCTCAGAGTGCTGGCTCCTGTCTCATCAGGTGCCTTTTCTCTAATTGGCCGCCAGACTCCACCTTAGCCCCTAGTCTCTTTGACCCACATTTCTTCTGGGGTCATTACTTCTTGGGGTGCTTTACCTTGGTGTCTTCCCTTTAGGACAGCCTGGTATACTCACTTGTATAGGGTTTTCATATGAACCATGGAAATCACAGTCCTTCTGTGCATGTGGTTGTAGTGTATTTCTCCTGCAGCCCAGTCTTCTTTTATTGTGTCTTCTAGCCAGACATTTGTAGACCTCAACTCCTGACTTCCTTGAATAATTCAGGCATTAGCTGTGGTGTCCAGCTACCTAAAGAAGACACAAGTGGAGCTTTCTCAAGCTTGTTTATATCTGATCAAGGTAGGAGGAAGTAATCCTTGTCCTGTCCTCATGAAGGTGGAGAAAATGCCCACCATTGTTGCTTTTCTCAGGGTGCTCATACTGTCTTTGGAAAACACAGACCTTTCCTCCACAGGGCAGCTCTTCCCATGTCTTCTCTTCCTGAGAGAAGGCACTAGAGACTAGTGCCTGCCTGTATCCCTTTATCTGAAGGGGCCATGGGTGCAGCTTCTCTCTGGACATTGAACTCCCCTAAACACCCTGGCTTTTGTAGGGCTCTCTTGTGTTGGACTTTTCTGTGTCTCCAGGTGCCCCTCTTGGGTGCTTTATTTTTTTAAGATTGTATTTATTTATTTGAGAGAGAGAGAGAGAGCATGAGTGGGGGGAGGAGCAGGGGCAGAGGGAGAAGCAGACTACCCGCTGAGCAGGGAGCCCAACGCCAGGCTTGGTCTTGATCCCAGGACCCTGGGATCATGACCTGAGCTGAAGGCAAATGCTTAATTATCTGAGCCACCCAGGCGTCCCTTGGGTGCTTTACTTTTAAGACAATCTTAGTCTACGCCCTTGTTCAGAGTCTGTATGTAGACCATAGAAACCACAGCTGTTCTTACAGCAGGTGTTAGAAGGGCTGTTGGCTCTGAGCCATTCCTCTCTCATATCTTCAGAGCCAGCTGGTTCCTGCCTCCTTTCAGGAGGTTTTCAGCTTCCTTTCTTTTTTTTTTTTTTTTTTTTTTTTCATTTTTTTTTTTTCAGCTTCCTTTCTGTGAGTACACACTAGTCCCACTCTCGCCCTAACTCCAGGGGACACACATCAAGCTTTCGGAAATTGTTTGCTAATAGTTTGAGGCAACGGGGGAATAATCTTTGCTCCCCAATCATGAAAGTTGACAAAATGCCCCCTGCTGGTGGTTTTTCAGCTCTACATGTGAACTTTGGAAAATACAGTTCTTTCTTCTGCAGCTGGGGGATGTGCAGTTCTCTCCCATGTCAGCCAGACTCCTTCTGTCTTGTTTTTTTTTTTTTTTAAGATTTTATTTATTTATTTTGAGAGAGAGAGAGAGAGGGAGAGAGAGAGAGAATGCGTGCGCACACGCGAGCACATGCACAAGCTGGGGGGAGGGGCAGAGAGGGAGGGAGAAGCAGATTTCCCAACTCGGGGCTCCATCCCAGGACCCTGACATCACGACCTGAGCTGAAGGCAGGTGCTTACTGACTCAGCCACCTAGGTGCCTGGCCTCCTTCTCTCTTTCTAGCTCCTGCTACTCTTTCTACATGAATCTAGAGAACATTAGTGAAGCTTTCTGAAAGATTGCCCTGAGTCAACTATTCCAACCCTCATCCTCTCAGAGTCTGTTGAGATATGGAGATTTCTGCACTGCTCTCATGTGAGCATAGAGCTGCAGGATAGAAAAGCACTCAGCTGGAGCCTATAGAGGTAGTTCTCCACAAGGGGGGTATCTTACAACTTGCTCTGAGCTCTTAAGCTACCCTTTTGTTACCTTGTCATTGTTTTGGTGTGTGGGACAAGGATCATGGGAAGCTAGCACTTTTGCTTCATTCTTCATTTAACTCTTTTTGTAAGTATTGAAGTGTCAAAATATTAAGATTCTTTTGTGTGTTTTTAGTGGAATAATAATTTGGGCTCTGGACTTGGCCTTGCATGTCTTTGTGCATGAGATGACAGATTTGGTCTAGAATGTGTGGCCCAAAAAGTTATGATGCCCTTTTATTAGACAAGAGGCAACTCTGGCCAGGTTTGTGCCTCAGATAGATTCCTCAGGATCTCGTAGTGCATCCTGTAATCTAGGTGAGTGAGAGGGTCAGCAGGCCCCCCTACTAGGAGATTGTGAATTATGTGTTACAATGGATGAGGTACCAGGGATCTATGGCACCTGGATTGACCCTGATTGGATCAGTGAATGAGATGAGACTCTCCTGATCTGTCTGGTAGCATAGTAAGATTAGATCGGGAGTGATCAAGGCTGCCCTGGATCAGTAGAGCAGTATGAGCCAGGTTATGAGAGGCGTGGCTCCCTAGGGTCTGGTCGCACGTTCTTAAATGCATGGTGGGTGAGGGGGAGCATAAGTGTCCTCCCACAGTCCAACCTCTTCTACGGTGTGTGGACCAGTTCAGGAGTAAGATAGGTTTTCTGGGATGCCATTGTGTATGTTATCTGTTGAAACATTTTGGAGGGTTAGGCAAGTACAGGTAGAATGAAAATCACCTATCCAACTGATGCCTAACTATTTTAAAAAATACATTTTTGTGGGCCAGAGAATGGCTGAAAGTATGTGTAAACCAATGCTTACTAGTACCAGTCTCTCCCACTCTATGGCCCCCTCCCCTTTGTATCCTGGGCTTCCAATTGAGGAGAGTAGATGGTCTCCAGAAAGCTCCTATTGTGGTGTTTGCATAAAAATACCTGTTTCTGCAGAAAGTGTCTGAAGTCTGCCAAGATAACTTGTAGTAAAAAGAGGAAAAGTTAAAAGTGATTTTGTTATTGAGAGGCCTGCGGGCCCAATTTACCATTTACTCTGTGTACTAATATGTAACAGGTATTGTAATGTGTTCTGTTTTGAATTGTGAATGTTCACATGGTATCCGAGAAAAAAAAATCACCCGATGTCCAGCACTTTCATGGTATTATGATGTATTGTAGACCGGCAAGTTGAAGGTGTTATCCTCTATGGCCTTGGATGCCCACTAGCAAGGAGACTTATGGTCTCCAAAGTTCACAGCTTACTTGCCAGTTACCATACTTGAAACAGGTAAGTGGTTTTACAGTGTCTCCTGTGTAGCTGTCTTTCCCAAACTAAAGTGTTCTGTGTTCCTAAGAGAACAATTGTTGCTGCTCCAATAGGTCTACAGAAGTTAATAAGTTTGTCTTACTATAAAAGAGGGAAAGTTACAGGCTGTGTCCCACCTGTTTTTGGAAGATTGACTCCATGGGATTTTGAACTCCTTTTCCCTGGAGGCTGGTAAGGTCACAGTGCCCTTTTGGAAAAATACAGGCATGATCCTGCAGGTTGGCTAGTCAAGTATAGAACAGGACCTAGGGGCAGTAGCAGATCTCATTGATGAAGTATTTGGTGACAGGGGGCAGTAGTTTATGCAGAATGTACTGAGGTCCATAAGTATGGTGAGTGGGAAAAAATGATTTGACACTTGTGTTTGAAAAAATGCCAAATGGGAAGGTGTGCACCTAGCTCCTTGGCCCTGCCAGCTGTGCTGGAGGACAAGGAATGAAGATCACCTGGTTATTTATGACTGACCCCATGTTTCAAGCCTGTCTGGCCACATCTGTATTGCTAATGACAGGAAGAGGATCAAGAGACTTAGACCTCCTTCTGAAATCTGTGCTCTTCAGACTGTTTTTCTAGCACATCATTCAACACCACCGTTCTACACAGCCCTTTCTCTTTTCAGTCAGTTTGGCCTCTAAATGCCCAGATGTTTGATTGTGAGATTGGGGCAGATGGGAGGAGGCCTGGATTCAGGACGGTGAAGATAATGCCTATCACACTGATAACTCCCTCCAAAATTTCTTTCCTCCTTTCTCCCACTTCCACTTAGTGGGTTAATGCTAGAAGACCTAGTTTTGGTCAGATTTTATCTAGTTAACATAATACTTCACCTTATAATAAAGAGTTCTAGGGATGCCTGGGTGGCTCAGTGGTTGAGCGGCTGCCTTTGGCTCAGGTCGTGATCCCGGGTCCTGGGATCGAGTCCCACATTGGGGTCCCCTCGAGGAGCCTGCTTCTCCCTCTGCCTATGTCTCTGCCTCTCTCCCTATGTCTCTCATGAATAAATAAATAAAATCTTTAAAAATAATAAAGAGTTCTAGGCATTTATTTGAGTTTGGGAGCCTCAGCCAATGCTTATTATCAGAGGATGAGTCACTTTCAATGTCTGGTTTAAGATAGACTTTCAGAGATGTGTCTGACCCATAGCCCTTTCCTTCATTGTACCCTTAGTTATAGGTACTGTGGGTACATTTCCTTGCCTAATTTACATATTTTGGAAGGCAATATGCACACAGACCCTGCAGCATACTGACTTTCTTCTGCTCTCTCTGGACTGGAGGTCTTCTGGTTGTTGTCAGAGAGAATTTTTATATTGGCTTATCTCCTTCCATTAATGTTCAAGTAAGATATTTGGGCTAGTGGATATTCTCTGGGAGCCTCTTTTATGTTTTTTAAAGCCCCCTGAAAAAATTGGTATTTGTTGGCTTTTGAATTCACCGTAGCTGTGGTGTCTAGTCAATCCATGTGTGGTCCTGGAATTTTGCAAAAACCATTTTCCCTTATTTGTACCTACTGCCTTCTGGGTCATGACATGGTAGGTTTCTAGTTGTCAGGTAGGAAGTGTGATCCCAAATTTGCAATGAAATGGTGGTGGCATCTCAGATAGTTCTATCTCTGTATTAGGCCCTGGTGTCAGGTTCTGCATGGAGTGGGTATTCAAGGTGTCAGCTACTTCTGAGAAATTTACTTGGTAAAATTTTTGACTTCTTAATTCCAGAAGCTTCTAAGGCTGGAGTGTATTCTTGGAAAAATGTAGTTGATCCTTCAGGCTAAAATGGGACAAGTTGATAGTGAAAAGGATGGGAGGAGAACCTGGATGTGTTCCATGGTCATTTGAGGGCAGATCTAATTTAGGAAACCACATGTATGGAAGATAAGTATGTGGAAATAGATTCCATTAGGATTTTCCCAGCCCAGCCACTGCTATAAAAGTGTCCTTGAATGATTGGAATCCAGTTGTCCGTGTGAGAACCATTGCATTTTTTTTTTTTTTTTGGTAGATCTTACTCAGCATAGTGAATGAGAACCTGAGAGACATGGGGAAAAATAGACAATGAGCAAAAAGGGGAAGGACAGGAGAACAGGGGTTTGTACTAGGAGAAATCCAGGAAGATAAAGTAGGTGTAATATGGGTGTAACCCAGTGTCTCTTCATCCTGTTTTTCTCTGAAATATCAGGTTGTATTCATACCCTGCCACATACGTGAATGCATTCAGCTCTTCTCTAGGTTAGAAACCCTCTTTTTATTTTTGGAGGATCATGTCTAATGTGAAATTCTCCTCCCCATGTCAAGCAGGAAAATTTGTTGTAGTACTGGATTTTCTTAGGGGGACTTTTTATTTTTCATATTTTCAATGTCTAATTAAAAATACTAGAACAGTAGGTTTGTTCATAGCTGAGAAGTCCCCATATATCATAATCTTCTGCCTTGGGCTTTTGAATAGTCCAGAATGGAGTCCTTGCCCACAGTCCTTTTATGTTGGCCTGGCTGTCCAATTGATTCAGAGTGTATTCTGATGGCAATTTGTTTGCTGTGTCTGCAGTTCTGTTATTGTTGAGGTTGCCTTCATGAGCACAAAGAGAAAGTAACTTTCTTCTCTTTACATATGAAAATTAGCTTGAGGATCTGTTCTTCCTTTGTATGGGAACTTCTTAGGAAGTTCCAGCAGTTACTTGCTTACTTTTAAATAACCTGATGGTCATTTCCAAGCATTTGGAAACCCAATCTAGAATAGTAATCATAACCCCCAACTCCTGAATATTGAAAAAATTCTTCCTACTCCCATTTGACACCTACTGTTTGTTGGCTCTGTGTCAGTGGGAGAGAGATTTAATCTCTCTGACATTGGCTTTAGTTTCCTCTAGTGTAGGTGGGAGATATTTCATGACCCTCACTATGTGTGAAACTGAAACAGGATGGTAAATATAAAGCCTTAATACAACTCCTGATACTAAATATCACAGGCCCCTTGCAGCTTTGGGGTTCTGACTCAAGTTAGAGAACCAGTGCATACTTTGTAAGTATGACTAGACAGAATGAGCGAAAATAGGAGAGGAGTAGTGAAAAATAGAGAAAGGGGAGTTTAGGGGTGAAGCAGAGAAAAAAGAGACAGAATTTTCAGAAAGTCATGGTCAGATAAAGTGAGGAAGAGCCAGTATACTTTTTCTTATCTTACTGAAGTTGTCAGGGAGAATGCAGAGCTTTCACATGTGTGACTGCCTTCATTTCTCCCTAGGCCTGAGTCCTCCCGGTTGTTCTAAGAGACAATTTATATATTGGGTTATCTCTAGTGTGATAGTGTCTCTACACTTTCAAGCCTGGGTGTTTAGCCTTGTGATTTTTCTGAGGGAGCCTGTTTCATATATTTAGAGCCCTCTTAAAAAGACTTGGTATTTTTGGTTGTTAATTTCACCATAGCTTCAGCTTCCTAGTCAAGCCAGGCCCACCATTGTGAGGAAGCCTTTATTCTGTCATACACCAGTTTCCACATTTTTAGCCTGTTTTCCTAATGTAAAGAGACATGTTGGGATCCAAGGAGTTTTTCTGCCATTTCAGAAAACCCTGAGAAAGTACTAGAAAAATGTATTAGTGGAGAGCTGACAAGTCACAATGTGTCATTATCTTCCACATTGTGATATCAGATATTACAGCGTGGATGGCTTTATGGCTCTCCTACAGTCCTCACTATGACTTCTGGAATGTCATGTAATTTTAGAGCATTATCAAATTAGAATTTGATCAGTTTTTCTTCATTCTGGTTTCTATTGATCTGATATAAATGGGATACAAAGGAAACCAACTTTATTCTTTTTCTTTTCCCTATGGGGACTATGTTGGGGACCTCCTCTTCCCAGGTCTGGGAGGAAAACCCAGATATTCCCATAGCTTTTCTGGTTACTCTTATATAGCTAAATTTCTCTTTTTTATTTTAATTTTTTAAATTTATTTTTTAGAGAGAGAGAGAAAGTGTGCTTGTGATGGCTGGGGCAGGGGGAGGGTGTTGGGAGGGACAGAGGCAGAGGGAAAGAGAATCTTAAGTAGCCTCTATGCCGAGTGAGGAGTCTGATGCAGGGTTCGATCTCACAACTCTGAGATCATGATCTGAGCTAAAATCAAGAGTCAGTTGTTTAACTGACCAAGCCACCCAGGCACACCTGTTTTATTTTATTTTTTATTAAAAATTTTAAAAAAGATTTTATTTATTTATTAGAGACAGAGAGAGAGAGGGAGAAGCAGGCTCCATGCAGGGAGCTCGATGTGGGACTTGATTCCAGGTCTCCAGGATCACACCCTGGGCTGAAGGTGGCTCTAATCCGCTGAGCCACCAGGGCTGCCCTTTTATTAAAATTTTTTAAGTTTTTATTTTAATTTCAGTTACTTAACATATAGTGTCAAATTAGTTTTGGGCATACAATATAGTAATTCAACACTTCCATACAACACTGTGCTCATCACAGCATGTGCACTCCATAATCCCCATCACCTATTTAGCACACCCACCATCCACCCACCTTTCCTCTGATAATCATCAGTTTATTCTCTATAATTGAGTCTGTTTCTTGATTTTGCTTCTTTCTCCCTCTTATTTTTGTCCCTCTGCTTGTTTGTTTATTGTTTCTTAAATTCCACGTATGAGTGAAATCATACAGTATTTGTCTTCTCTGACTGGCTTATTTTGCCTAGCGTAATATTCTCCAGCTCCATCCGTGTCATTGGAAATGGCAAGGTTTCATTCCTTTTTATGTCTGAGTAATATTCCACTGTATCTGTATAACACATCTTCTTTATTCATTTATCAGTCAGTGGACACTTGGGCTGTTCCCATAATTTGACTATTATAGGTAATGCTGCTATAAACATTGGGGTGCATGTATCCCTTTGAATCAGTATTTTTGTATCATTTGGGTACAAAATACCTAATAGTACAATTGCTGGACTGTAGAGCAGTTCTATTTTTAACTTATTGAGAATTCTCCATACTGTTTTCCAGAGTGGCTGAACTGGTTTGTTTTGTACCCACCACAGTGTAAGAGGGTTCCCCTTTCTCCACATCCTCACCAACACCTGTTTTTTGCTGTAATGTTGTTTTAGCCACTCTTGACAGGTGTGAGATGATATCTCATTGTAGTTTTGATTTGCATTTCCCTCATGACGAGTGATGTTGAACATCTTTTCATGTGTCTGTTGGCCATCTAGATGTCTTCTTTGGGGGAACGTCTGTTTATGTCTTCTGTCCATTTTTAAATTGGATGATTTATTTTTGGGGGCTTCAAGCTTTAGAAGTTTTTTAAAATATATTTTGAATACTTATCAGATATAATTTGTAATTATCTTTTCCCATTCCATAGGTTGCCTTTTAGTTTTGTTGATTGTTTCCTTTCCTGTGTAGGAGACTATTTCCTAGTTTCATTTTTTTTGTGTGTGGCTGTTCAGTTTTCCCAGCACCATTTGTTGAAAAGTCATTCTTTTTTCCATTAGATATTTTTTCCTGCTTTGTCTAGGATTAATTGATTATATAATTATGGGTTCATTTCTGGGTTTTCTATTCTGTTCCATTGATCTATGTGTCTTGTTGTGCTAGTATCATACTATTTTGATTACTACAGCTTTGTAATATACTTTTAAGTCCAGAATTGTGATTCCTCCAGCTTTCCTTTTCATTTTCAAGATTGCTTTGGCTATTTGGAGTCTATTGTGGTTCTGTACAAATTTTAGGTTTGTTTGTTCTAGCTCCGCGAACAATATTATTGGTATTTTGACAGGGATTGCATTAAATGTGCAGATTGCTATGGATAGTATAGACATGTTAACAATATTTGTTCTTCTTGTCCATGAGCATAGAATGTCTTTCCATTTCTTTGTGTCCTCTTCAATTTATTTCATCAGTGTTTTATAGTTTTCAGAGTATAGGTCTTTCACCTCTTTGGTTAAGTTCATTTCTTGGTATCCTATTGTTTTTGATGCAATTGTAAATGGGATTGTTTTCTTAATTTCCCTTTTTTGCTGCTTTACTATTGGCATATAGAAATGAAAAGATTTCTGTACAGTTAGTTTGTATCCTGTGACTTTACTAAATTTATCAGGTTTTTTTCAGAAGTCAAAGATTTCTATTGTTCTACAGACACTTCTGAAAAGAGATTTAATTGAAAAAATATACAAAACATTTAAGAGTTTATCTCCAGAGAGCACCTAAAACTTTCTAGAGGTGTCAAAGCCTCAAAAATATGGGCTGCTTCATGAATTTACATGTCACCTTGTGTGGGGACCATACTAATGTTCTCTGTATTGTTCCAGTTTTAGTATATGTGCTGCTGAAGCACTCGATTGTCAGTTCTAACAGTTTTTTGGTGGAGTCTTTTGGGTTTTCTGTAGAGAGTATCATGTCATATGCAGATAGTGAAAGTTTGACTTCTTCCTTGCTGATTTGGATGCCTTTTATTTCCTTTTGTTGCCTGACTGCTGAGGCTAGGACTTCCAGTACTATATTGAACAGAAGTGGTGAGAGTGGACATACCTGTCTTGTTCCTGACCATAGAGGAAAAGCTCTTAGTTTTTCTCCATTTAGGATGATATTAACTGGATTTTTCATATGGCTTTAATTATGTTGAATTATGTTCTCTTTAAGCCTACTTTGTTGAGGCTTTTTATAATAAAGATTTTATTTATTTATTCATGATAGAGAGACAGAAAGAGGCAGAGACACAGGCAGAGGGAGAAGCAGGCCCGACGTGGGACTCGATCACGGGACTCCAGGATCGCGCCCTGGGCCAAAGGCAGGCGCCAAACCGCTGAGCCACCCAGGGATCCCCAGCTTTTTTTTTTTTTAAATCAAGAATGGATGTCATACTTTGTCAAATGCATTTTCTGCATCTGTTGAAATGATCATATGGTTCTTCTTTTTTTTTTTTTTTTTGATCATATGGTTCTTATCCTTTCTTTCATTAATGATTGATTTGCAAATACTGAACCACACTTTTTTTTTAAGGTTTTATTTATTTATTCATGAGAGACAGAGAGAGAGAGGCAAAGACACAGGCAGAGGGAGAAGCAGGCTCCATGCAGGGAGCCCAACATGGGACTTGATCCTGGGACTCCAGGATCATGCCCTGGGCCAAAGGCAGGCGCTAAACCACTGAGCCACCCAGGGATCCCCGTGAACCACACTTTCAACCCAAGAATAGATCCCACTTGATGGTGGTGAATGATTTTTTAAAATGTATTGTTGGAGTTGGTTTGCTAGTATTTTGTTGAGGATTCTTGCATATGTGTTCCTCAGAGATATTGGCTTGCAGTTTTCTTTTTTGTGGTGATTTATCTGGTTTTGGTGCTAGGGTAATGCTGGTCTCATAGAATGAATTTGGAAGTTTTCCTTCTTTTTCTATTTTTGACTAGTTTGAGTAGAATAGGTATTAACTCTTCTTTAAATGTTTGGTAGAATTTACCTGTGGAAAAATTAATTTAAAAAAAAAGTGTATGTTCTCATTCATTTGGGGAATATAAATAATAGTGAAAGGGAATATAAAGGAAGGGAAAAGAAATGTTGGGAAATATCAGGAAGGGAGACAGAACATAAAGACTCCTAACTCTGGGAAACGAACTAGGGGTGGTGGAAGGGGAGGAGGGCGGGTGTTGGAGGGGAATGGGTGACGGGCACTGAGGGGGGCACTTGACGGGATGAGCACTGGGTGTTTTTCTGTATGTTGGTAAATTGAACACCAATAAAAATTAATTAAAAAAAAAAAAAGAATTTACCTGTGAAGCCATATGGTCCTGGACTTTTGTATGTTGAGAGTTTTTTTTATTGCTGATTCAATCTCTTTTCTGGTTATCAATCTGTTCAAATTTTTAATTTTTCCTGTTTCAGTTTTAGTAATATATATGTTTCTAGGAATTTATCCATTTTTTAAGGTTGTCCAATTTTTTGGCATTTAGTTTTTCATAATATTCTCTTATGATTGTATTTCTGTGGTATTGGTTGTTATTTCTCCTTTCTCACATATGATTTTATTTATTTGGGTCTTTTCTCTTTTTGATAAGTCTGGCTAGGGGTTTATCAATTTTATTAATTTTTTCAACAAATCAGATTCTGGTTTTATTGATCTATTATTTTTAAAATTTCTATATCATTTATTTCTGCTCTAATCTTTATTATTTCTTTCCTTCTGCTGGCTTTGGGTTTCATTTGTTCTTTTTTTAGCTCCTTTAGGTGCAAGTTTAGGTTGTTTGAGATTTTTCTTGCTTCTTGAGGTAGGCCTGTATTGTTGTATAGTTCCTTCTTTGACCTGCTTTTGCTGAATCCCAAAGATTTTGATCCATTTTGTTTTCATTTTCATTTGATTCCATCTATTTTTTTAATTTCTTCTTTTATTTCTTGGTTGATCCATTTATTTTTTGGTAGCAAGTTACTTAACCTCCATGTGTTTATGATCTTTCCAGATTTTTTCTTTGTGGTTGACTTCTACTTTCATAGTGTTGTGGACAGAAAAGGTACATGGTACAACTTCAGTCTTCTTGAATTTGTTGAGGCCTCTTTTCTGGTCTAATATGTGATCTGTTCCAGAAAATGTTCCATGTACACTTTTCATTGCTTTCATTTTAGTGTAGTCTGAGGCCACTCAATGATTGTAGAGTTGTCATGTGGATACAAGAAACACAGTCTTTTCTTCTGCATGTGATGGAAGTGCACTTCACTCCCGAACCAGCATTATTGCTATACCTTTCAGCAGGTGCAGCTTTAGTCTCAGGTTCTTGACTTGATTATGTGAGCCAAATATTAATTCTTCTGTTTTTCACAAACTACACAAGATATAAGACAAACTTTCTGAAGCTTTTTGTTACTTGCTTGAAGCAAATGAGAAATAAGCTTTGTTCTTCAGTCTTTGTGGTGGAGAAATTTACCACATTCCCTTTCTTAGGGTCTTTTTATCCACATGCAGAATATAAAACTTAATTCTATAGTAGGTGGAGGTGTAGGACACCCCCCAGTCAGATCCCAATACACAGCTTATCAATGCACACACATATTACTGTAACTGATACTGCTGAGTGTATTGTGGGAGAGTTAAGTATGTGTAATTCTTCTCTCGATTGTAAGGGATGTTCCCAGCAGTAAATGGAATAATAGAATAGTGGTAGTGGGATGAGTATACAACTGGGAGCCCACCAGGCGTCCCCAGCCCAGCCATGAGGTATCAGTACAGCAGTGTAGGATTCTGATTTGAGGTATGCATAACTGGAAGCCTCTACATTGCCCAAGGAAATAAAAGAGGTAGATGTGCTTAAATGCTTAAAGGGACTATAACATTTATGGTAGTCCTAGGCAGCCAGTGAAGAAAACAAAGGGTACTTGGGGCTTTATTATAGATTACAATAAGCAGACCTCCTTGCCCTGGTAGTTGTAGATATCATAACATTTTAGGACTACATTGTACATACTGAAGGGTCTTGTGTGCAGTGGTGGGACATGCTAATTGTTTTTTCAGACTCCATCAAACCCATGTGAGTAAAGTCTATTTGCCTTGATGGGTCACATTACTTTATACATTAATGTGGAATTAAGATCCATTATTTTGGGGCACCTGGGTGGCTCAGTGATTGAGCTTCTGCCTTTGGCTCCAGGGTCCTGGGATCAAGTCCCACATCAGGCTCCCCACAGGGAGCCTGCTTCACTCTCTGCCTATGTCTCTGCCTCTCTGTGTCTCTCATGAATTAATAAATAAAATCTTTTTAAAAATCTATAATTTCTCACCAGTGGATAGGTCAAGACCTAGAAAAGACCAGTACCTCATCAGACATGTCTCAGTACCATTTCGTGGATGATATTATTTTGATTGGAAGTGACAAGAGCAGTGGATGGTCTGTCTTAGATAGTGGGTCCAATTTCCTTGTAATTGGCACTAGAAGATTAACCCTTTACATATTAAGGAACAGCAGCCACCCAAGTAGGAAATGACACCGTTTGGGATCTTGTTTTCCTTTCCTAGTACTCAACTATTCACATTCTTACATCTGTAAAACAATGGATTATAGGGATCCCTGGGTGGCCCAGCGGTTTGGCGCCTGCCTTTGGCCCAGGGCGCGATCCTAGAGACCTGGGATCGAATCCCACGTCGGGCTCCTGGTGCATGGAGCCTGTTTCTCCCTCTGCCTATGTCTCTGCCTCTCTCTCTCTGTGACTGTCATAAATGAATAAAAAAATAAAATAAATTGCCTCTTTAAAAAAAACCAATAGATTATAGTCTGTTAATGCCACTAGGTACTTGAAAGTATTCCTGAGATTAAGTCATTAATATGACATCCGATATTGGCAACTTAATGTCTTTGAGTATGTCAAGGTAATGTTGCCATTTGTGTTTTTTTTTTTTTGCTGTATTTATTTATATTGAAATAAAGTTGACACAAACTCAGAGTTTAATTAGTTTCAGGTGTACAACATGGTGATTCTGACACATCTGTACATTATGCTGTGCTCACTACAGTGTAGCTATGTGTTTTTGTTTTTGGTCTTGCCTGATACCACCACTGGGTGTACTTCATTTAAGAGACCAATGCTGGCTTTTTTGTGAGTAATGATGGACATTAAGAGAGCAACACATCAAGAGCAGGGGTTTTTGGGATCCCTGGGTGGCGCAGCGGTTTGGCGCCTGCCTTTGGCCCAGGGCGCGATCCTGGAGACCCGGGATCGAGTCCCACGTCGGGCTCCCGGTGCATGGAGCCTGCTTCTCCCTCTGCCTGTGTCTCTGCCTCTCTCTCTCTCTGTGACTATCATAAATAAATAAAGATTAAAAAAAATGTTTAAAAAAAAAAAAAGAGCAGGGGTTTTTATACCCTCACATCTCTATCAAGGGATTGGTTAAGATGAGAATCCCATGAAGTGGTTATGGCACATGGAGCCTCCATATTTACACTGTAAGTGCTGTATCAAGGAAATAAATTAAGTGGACATTAACGGTATCTCGCAGCTACAGGAAAATGTACCTTGTCACTCTCCAGATATGGTTGTCTTAGATGCAAAGGTTGGAGCATCAACTCAGGCTTCTTGGTGTCTTTGGTACACCAAGTTTCTTGTGGATGCCTGGGCCTGGCTTGTGGATTTACCAACTAAATTAAAGTCCAGTGGGGGATATGGGCCAGTGTAGCTGCATAACACCAAAGAAAATCATTTATAATTGTGCCTGGGATGGGAATTCTGCTCAGTTAGTGCAGTTTAGGATATGATGCTTATCCTGGAGAATAAGCATCTGAATGAATCTTGCTGCATTTTTACTGACTTATGTGCAACTGATAATGTCCTAGCAGTGTGGGCTGGTGGCTGGCAGCTGAAAGGCTGGATGATCAATTTTTAGCCTTTGTTGGAATGAACATTATCAACAGAATGCTAAAAATGCATACCATCTATTCATGTGTTATGTGACCATTGGTAGGGACCCTTTGAGGGAAATTCTGTGGAATCAACAAGCTCATCAAACATGTCATGCCCAGATTAGGACCAGTGCTAACTGGAGAGTCCATGCAACAAGGCATGGTAATTTATCTGTAAGTTGGGACCTGGCTCAAAACAAGACCCAGAGTTTTCCATTGCTTGAGGCCATGGAATCTTGGAAATGTGCAGAGTGCCAATTCCACAGTCAAGTAGAGAGAATCTCTGTGTCCCATAGCCAGAAATACTAGAGCTGGTATTCTGTTCTTTCAAGTGTACCATTGGTCATGGACTGTAGTAGATACCTTTTCTGACTATGGTATTGCCAAATCCATTTTTGGAGCAGTTTGGGGAATTTTTGCAATAGACTTGGACTTTACTTTGTGTTTGCATTCATTGACTGCTTCCAATCAGACAGCATTGCCTGGTATATAGGAAGAAGTGCCCAGAATTTTGAGCTCCCTGGATGTTTTCTGGACTATTCCTGCTTTGTAGAATAGCTAGGTAGCTGGTACTATTCACTGAAGAATGGCTTGGATTCTTGGATTCTTGGATTCTTATAGAAGAAACTAAAAAATAGAAAGGGGTGACTGCTGCTTAGTTCCCAGCAAGTCAGTTTGGGTTCTAAATGTGGCAGTTCCCCAGAAGGGAGCCTCTTATTTAAATAAAGTGTTTATGTCTTTGAGAGTTGGGGGGAGGAGACCCAGAGTCATGATGGTTGAATATATGCCTATCACAACTCTCATCAGAAATCCTATATTCCTTCTAACTGAACATTGGCAGGGGCCATGGGATAATGTGTCAACAGAACAAGTTTTGGTCCTTTTTGCAACATAGCCTAGCACCTCCTTTTAGAATATGGTTGTATTAGGTATTTGTTGCTTTATCTTTTGAGTCTCTGCCATATCTCTTAGAAGAGAAAAGTGGTTGGCTTTTAACATCCTGTTCAATATATACTTAAAGGGATGAGTCTATCTCACAGAAACTTCACTCATTACAGCCTTAAATGTAGGTCCTGCAGGTGCATTTCCTTTTGTATTCTGCTTATTCGAAGTAAAGCGGTAGTGTCTGGGTATTGCTATATTCTCAGAGTAACTATGAAAGGGGAGCTTTATCTGCTTAGGACATGAACTGATGCTTTCTTATGGTGTGAAACCTCCTCTTCCTCTTGTTTAAGAGCATATCAGTGTTTTAGGTTCTGCTTATTGTCCTGATGGCTTTGGGAGAGACTTAAATTTCTCTGCCTCAGTTGCTTCATCTTTATATGGGATATATTTCAATATTTTCTCTATGGATTGAAGTTGAAATAAATGATAAATGTAAGATCTTAATACAGCTTCTGAGACTTAGAATTTAGATCTTATTAACCATAGAAATCAAATGTTAGATTCAGTAAAAAATGTAAGAGTTCAAAGTAAAGGATGTGTGGTAAGCTCATCCAGCTGGGATTCATAAATGTTTCTTCCAGACCTAGGTGTTTTGGAACCATTTGAATTCTGAAAGTAGTCTCCAGTTGAATATGGACAAGTTTTGATGGTCTGTCATTTGTACATGTTGTCAAGTTTGGGTGAATGAGAGAAGGGAATGAGAATGAGAGAGTGAGTTAAGAATGAGAGAAGGGAAGATGCTAAACATGATTGCCATTTATGTTTGGGAGAAAGAGCTTGAGTGAGAGCTCCAGCTTATATGTATTTTCTCTTTAGCATTCCCCATTGACCAGGAACATGTGTTTTTCTATGACAGTCTCAAAAATTCAAGGCTGCGGGAGTTGGCATATGGCTTGTGGAACAGGCCTAATCCATATAGAGACAGCCACTCAGGGAATGTGATTCTTTGAACCCCTCAAATTCATCTATCTTCAAATATTTTTCTCCATTTCTTGTTCCATGATGGGAAATTCTGTCATTGATCCATTATTCTTTGGATTGCTTTTCACTTTTAAATGCTTTGTCCTGGTCACACTCATACAAATTGATCTCCCAACACTTGATCTTATATTAAATATGTCATTTCCAGAATACTTTCAAGTATTGTATGTACCACACACTATTATTTGGTAGGAAAAACTAACCACAGGGATGTGTTTTTGCTTTAAGAGTGAAAATCTGGGGCGTGTGGGTGGCTCAGTGGTTGAGTGTCTGCCTTTGGCTCAGGGTGTGATCCCGGGGTCCTGGGATTGAGTCCTACATTGGGCTTCCTGCAGGGAGCCTGCTTCTCCTTCTGCCTGTGTTTCTGCCTCTGTGTCTCTTGTGAATAAATAAAAGCTTTAAAAAAAATAAATGCCTCTCAAAAAATAAAAAAGAGCAAGTTTTAAGGGTGTTATCAGTAATTTATGGGACAATTGTATAATTATAAAAATGTAAAGTGCTTTTTCTGAAAGAAAAATCCATACTGCTGTGAGGGCCCAAAGAAGGACACAGGATTTACTCTATAGTGGGGTCAGAGTAGATGAGTGAATCCTCAGGGAATACTTAATAAGAGTGTAATTTTGAGGCACTGATTATGTGGTTGTCACTAGGTGAAGAAATCTGCTGGGTCGGGCACCTGGGTGGCTCGTTCAGTTAAGTGTCTGCCTTGGGCTCGGGTCATGATCCTGGAGTCCCAGGATCGAGCTCCAGGTTGGGCTCCCCACTCAACGGGGAGTCTGCTTCTCCCCCTGCCCCTCACCCTGCTCATGTGTGTGCTCTCTCTCTCAGATAGATAGATAGATAGATAGATCGATCGATAGATAGATAGATAGATAGATAGATAGATAAAACCTTTAAAAAATAGAAATCCACTGGGTATAGGGTAAAGTTAAGAATCAGTAATGAGCTGGTCCAGAAAACAACATCTTGGAAGATCTTGATACTGGAAGAGGACCCCAGGACCTGGAGAAACCCAGAAAATATGTAATATGAATTACTAATCTTATGTTACAGATCAGAAAATTCAGCTTAAGGAAGGGAACTATGCTAGAAAGTGTCTTATGAGTCCAGATCCTTTGTTTCTACTTGTTCTGTTTCTTTCAACCTTCATGGATATTAGTTAGTATTTCTGAAGTGCTTTGTCAGTGATTTTGTGGTAACTGGGAAACAATCTCCATCCCTCCTCATGAGTGTGGAGGAAATTCCCAGCATGCCAACGACTCCCCCTGAAAAGTCTTTTCTCCTTTCGACTGAAGACTCTTCTAGACCTGGGTTGAGTGATGGGCTAATTTATTTGGGTCCATTTCTTTGCAAGGTGGCCTGACACTTTATTATTTATTTGATTATTAAATTTTAAATTTGAGTAGAGTTGATATACAATGTTACATTTATTTATTTTTATCTTGGCCTTTGGAGCCTCTGCCAGTTTCTCTCTTACCTGAGGAAGGTGTGTGTTCAACTTCTTATTCAATACAGACTTTCAAAAATATGTCTGTCCATAGCACCTTCATTCACTGCAACCTTAATTTTTACAGTGTAGGTCCATGTCCATATGTTATTTACATATTTGAAGCACTCCCCCTGGTCTGAAATCAAATACTTGATTGTGTTTCTTTCTTGTGGTGGAGCTTGTGTACTGCTGAAAAGGTGCAGGCACTTATGGGGCTTCTACTTCTGTTTGGTGTGAACCCTTCTTCAAGGTGGAGTGGATTGGTATTTGGTTGGTGGGACCGACCTCATGCATACATAGACAATCCTTTGAGAATGTGATACTATGAGCCCCAGGAAAGGTCATCCGTCCCTGAGTGTCTTCCCCTATCTCCTGCCCATAGTCCAAAATTTTGTCATCACATTTATTTTTTATTGTTAAATGTTTTTATGTTTCTATGCTATGTCTTATTCAATAATCATAGAAATTAAAACCTTCAAAATGCATACTACATTAACTACTTAATTTCAGGAATACTTTTGAGTGCCCACTGTGTCTCAGGCACTGTTATTTGGAAGACTTCATTAACCAAAGGTACATATTTCTGCCTTTCACAAGCTAAAATTTTAGTTGTGCTATCAGGAACTTAGGGAATGCTCATATCACTATGCAACCATGAAGTGACACGTGGTCTGTATATTCTATCACTTAACATAGAACTTTGCCAGTGCAGTTTTGGGGTGAGTGAGTAATCAGGGAGGGTTTTCTTGAGGATGTGACATTTGAACACCTGAAAATGAGGTGGATGCTATTTGCTTAAGATGTAGCAAAAGCTCACCACAGTCTCTCAGGATCATGTGTCCTCCATGGAGAACACACACGTTCCTTCTACAGGAAGTAGAATTGCTGATGATAGGAAGAGTGTAAGAGACCTAGATCCTTTGCTGAGATTTGTGCTAAATCTGTTGTTTATCTAATTTAATCTATACCACCTTTCTACCCAGAGCTTTCTTCTTTTAAGAGCAAAGAGGTCTAGGGTACAGATTGAGAGCCATCTCTAATTTTACTGGAACAAGAGGCTTTACCCAGTGGTCAAGATGTGTTAGAAGCTTGATGGCACTCAGAGTTGTTTAACCTTTTAGCTGTTATGGGTACTGGGGCAAAAATCACCGTAGTTCCTAGAAACTTCCATAGGTATGGTAAAAATTTTACCTCAGATGTGGCTATCGCTCTCAGATTGGGTTGTGGACTGATGTGTACTGAAGTGTGGGCACTTTTGAGCAAATACACATATAAGATTTGTAGTGTGGGAAGAGGTGTAGTAAGTGTAATTATCTTGATTGTAAGGGATGTTCCCAATTGGGAAATGCCACAAAGGAATAGTGATAGTGGGGTGAGTGGGCAACTGGAAGTGCATCAGGCTTCCTCGGCATAGTCACGAATTATCAGTAGGTACTGTAGGATATGGGAATATGGGTCAAGGGAGTGAAAGAAGGTCCCTCCTCAGATCAAGGAATTGATAGTTGCATAGATATTTAAGAAAACTATACCATGCTACAAAATAGCTTTGTGTGACCAGTAAAAAAACCTTATGGTATTTCATGTGACACTGTGCTGGAGTGCACGCTCAGTGCAGCAGTGTTACTCATAACCCCTCCACTTACAGGTTATGAAGGTCATGGCACCTAATGAAGTGGCATTGGTGGACCTGTTAATGTTTTCTTCAATTCTCTGCATCCGTGTCATGGGAACCAATTTGCCTTCACAGAGCTTATCTAAGGCAACCTAAACTTTTCCATGATGCCTCACCAGTTGATAGGCTGAGATCTATAAAATAGGAATTCTCACCAGAGAATTTATTGTACTATTAGGTGATGACCTTATTCTGATTGGAAGAGCTAAAGACAGTGGATTATCTTTGTTAGAGAAACTGTCCATTATCTAAGTAATCAGGCCGGAAGATTGACTCTGCCAAGAATCATTGTTCAGCAGCCCAGGTAAGTCCTGGTGAACCATGTGGGCTGATGCCTAGATAACAACCCCAAGCTTAGTCAATAGAATTGGTGTCCTTAACCCTCTAGAAGACCAAATTTTGAAGAGTATATGATAATCTTGTTCAGTACTGGACAGACTTTATATATATCACATAGGTATCTTACCTAGTCTATTACATAAAATTATTGGAAAGGCATAGAGTTCACCAACAGCTTGCCTTAGAAAATATACAAAAACTGTACAGATCACCTTTCCCTTAGTGACAGTTACCTATTCAGTGTGTTTTGACAAAAAGTGTCAAAGACATTTATGCAGAGTGAGACCTGGAGCAAAAAGATATGGCCATTAGGCAATATCAGCCTTGGGGTTTGTTCATGGTGCTTGCCTGAAACTATTACCCAACATACCCCATGTAAAAAGCTGTTGCTGGCATATTAGTAGGTGCTGATGGAGTTAACAGAGTGACAAAGCAAGATCAGGGGTTATGAAGCCTTGACTTTCCTATCAAGGGACGGGTTAAAAATGAGAATCCCAACAACATATGTGATTATTCCCCCCAAGAAACATCTGTTTTCAAGAGAAAGTGGTATATACAAAGAAGAAATAAATCAAGTGTTAGAGATGTCTCAGAGTACAAGAAAAAGTGTCCAGATAGACCCACATTCTTAAAGATGCCTGAATCTGATTAGATCTTGATGGTAAATCTGTTAATAAAACTAGGAGTGTAGGGGGATGTAGAAAACCAAAAAAACTGTGCAAACCTAGATAAAACCAATTCTTCATGGAAAAGGAATTCTTGGTGGGTGAAGATTCAGTCTGTGGTGCTTTCACTGGAAAATATTACCCTGAAATATATTTTGTATTTCGACTGACTCCTTGGTAGCTGCCTCTAGGCTGGGTCATGAACTGGTGCTTGGCCCAGCCTCTGTTTAGCTAAACAACATGAGCCAATTGCACAAGACACACAACTCCTATTTGTGCTCCATGTGTGTGCTTGTGAATAGGGACTCTTAGGATGAAAATCAGTTGAATCAAGAAGCTCATCCATTTGAGCTGCCCAGGAAAGGGCCATGGTGGAGTGGATAGACTATTGCATAGAGCATGATGATCTATTTTCAATTCAGGACCTGGCCTGAAAACAAGATTTTAGTACATGAGGCCAAAGAAGGCTGGGAAAAGTGCTTATTAGAGTGCCAGCTACACAGTCAAGTACAGAGGGGATCCTTGGGACCATAAACAGATGTGCCAGAACTGGTGCTGTATTGTCCTCTCAGAGTTATGACTGGCATGAATTGCAGTTGATTCCTTTTCTGACTATGGCACTAGCAATCCTGTGAGCACAGCAGATGGAAAATTGTATTTAAGGACTATTAGTTGGATTGTGTTTTCTATTTGTATTCGGTGACCACATCTCCTCAGACAATAGTGCCAACTTTACAGCACATAGTACTCAGCAGTGGGGAACTTCAAGAGACATTCAATGGACCATTTATCCCCATGTCATTCCAGAAAGGCAGATGTCATTGAAAGATTGCTTAAATTCTTTAAAAAAAAATGAGCGAGGACAACCAATCAACCAATGCTCTCGGTGGAGCAAATGCTTATGAAAGTCAGTTTAAGCTTTAATTGTGCCATTTCCACAGCACCTGCTGTGGGAATTTAAGTAGAATCCTTAAATTTCTACATTTAAGTAGAATCCTTAATTATGAGGTTAGGTAAAAGGGATGAGGCCCAACAATGGCTTCCATGCTAATAACTCCTTCCAATGTTTTCTGCCTTTTTCTACCTCAGTTTTTCATGTCTGTGAGGGGGTGAGTGGGTTATTGCTGTTGATTCAGTTTTGGTTTGTTGCTTAGCAAGATAATACAGTACTTTACCTTAGAATATGGGGTCCTTGGCATTTATATTTTTCACCTTTTAAGCTTCTGCCAAAACACTTATCAAGGATGAGTTGCTTTCAACATCTTGTTCAAGACAGACTTTCAGGGATCTGTCTGGTGCACAGCATATTCCCCCACTCTATTCTTTATTGTAGGTCCTATGGGTAAATTTATCCCATCTCACTCATTTTGTGAGTTATTGGGGTACATACAAACCCCTCATATCTGGGACATATAAAGACCCCTTGTAAAGACTTGGTATTTGCTGGCTATTGATGTCAGCATAGCTTCAGGGATCTAGTCAATTTGGACCTGCTGGTGTGGGAAGCCCTTAATTTTGTCCGATACCAGTTTCTGCATTTTTGTTCTGGTTTTACCTGTTGTAATGTGACATGTCAGGATTCAAGGTCTTTTCTTTCATTATTTTACAGGCCCTTAAAAAAACACTAGAAAATATATTTATAGAGAGCTGACAAGTCATAGCTTGTCATTGTCTTCTACCTTGTAGTAGCAAATAGTGGAAACATGGATGGATCCCCTGTAGTCCTCAGTGGCTTTTGGGTTTTTAAAGAGCATAGTCCTATTGGAATTTGATCAATGTCTTCACTTGAGTTCCTATGGGGCTGATATAAGTAAGGTCAAAAAGACACTTTTTCTCTTTCCTATGAAAACTGTGTTCCTGAACACTGAGAAATATCTTCCATTCCCAGCTAGGGACGACTTAAAGATTGGAGTCTTGTAAACAGTGTATATATGGATGTGGAGTTCAGAATAGGCAACTGTTTTGCCTTTATTTTTTAAATCAATGAGCAATTACACAACTTCTCCCTAGTTATACAGTTGCTCATTCTCACCCCCCTTGATGTGGTTCCCAGACAGAGTAAGGCTTAGGGAGAAGAGCCCACCTTTGCCTAGTTGACTAAATTGTAGTGTGAGTCTGATGTCTGAGATATGGAGGAAATTCTGAGTGGATGCTCTTTTAGAGACATTTTCATTTCATCTTTTAGGGACTTAAGACTTTATGCCCCTGCTGAATGCAATGCCTTTCCTCTGGTCATGAAACTCTCCCTCAGTCCATAGGCTTTTTGTGTTTTTTTTTTTTAACCTCTGTTGGGGTCATTTTGCTTTTTCCTGTGCTTCTCTTGGTATTTAAGTGATTTTCAGAGTACTTTTGCCCCTAGAATCTATATATAAACCCTGAAAACCAGAGATATATTTTCTGTAAATGGTGGGAGTGCTGCCCTCTCTCAAGATGTACTTTTACGTTCCTTATCTAGGGGTACCACTAGCCTCATCCTCTTGATTTTACTTGGGTGAGTCAGACACTAGTTCCTGTCTTCCTTAATCTTTAGAGGCCTTACTCAACTGTTCTGAAACTCTTTGTCAGTGATTTTTGTGGCAGGGGGGCAATAGTACTTTTCCCTACTTCATGACTATGGGGAAAATGCCTGTCACACTGATACCTTTGAACTCTTTTCTCCTTTCTCCTCAGTTCTTGTAGATTTCTGTGGTGAGTGATGGGCTAATGTCAAGAGAACCTGTATAGGTCCATTTTTTTTTGCAGGATGGTGTATTAGTCTGCTCAGTTTCCTATAACAAGATACCATAGACTGGGTGGCTTAAACAACAGAAATTTATTTTTTTCACAGTTCTGAAAGCTAGATGTCCAAGATATAAATGTTAAGGTTGGTCTCTGGTATGAGCCCTCTTCCTGGCTTGTAGATGGCTGTCTGCTTGTTTGTCCTCACATGGCTTCTTCTGTGTGATGCGTACACACACACAGAGAGAGTGTGTGTGTGCACTTTGGTGTCTTCCTATTCTTTTTTCTTTTTTTTTAAATTTTTATTTATGATAGTCAGAGAGAGAGAGAGAGAGAGGCAGAGACACAGGCAGAGGGAGAAGCAGGCTCCATGCACCGGGAGCCCGATGTGGGATTCGATCCCGGGTCTCCAGGATCGCGCCCTGGGCCAAAGGCAGGCGCTAAACCGCTGCGCCACCCAGGGATCCCGGTGTCTTCCTATTCTTAAATGAGCACCAGTGAATTAGGGCCCCACTCTGATGGCCTCATTCAACTTTAATTACCTTCTTAAAGCCCTGTCTCCAAACAAGTCACATTGGAGGTTAGGGCTTCAACATAAGAATTTTGGAGGACAAAATTCAGTCCATAACAGGCATCCTCGTACCTCACAGTACACTATGGGAGTATTTGGTATTTGTTGTCTTGGCCTTTGGAGCCTCTGCCACTGTTTTACCTAGGAGGGTATGTATTCAGAATCCTGTTCAATGCAGGTTTTTAGGAATACATCTTTCTTTGACTCTCCACCTGACTCATACTCAACTTCGGCCTTTTGTGACTGACCTTTTGGTTTGGCTCCTTCTGTTCTTTCCACATACTCCTCTGGGTGCTTTCCTTTTAGCACAATCTTATGCCACTCATGATCATCACATCCACATGTGGACATGAGAAGTGCGGTCCTCTCTTTTGCATGTGGCAAAAGTGCAGCTCACTCCCAAACCACCCTTTTGTGATACCTTTGGCAGTGGCTGCTACAGCCACAGGTTCTTGACTTTGTGTATCTCAAATACTGTACCTTGTGTTTCAAAAATTCCACAAGACATAAGAAAAGCTTTCTGAAGTTCTTAGTTATATGCTGTCCCTTCCTCATGAAGGTGGAGAAAAGCCCTAACACATTTCCATCCTCAGAGCCCGCATGTTGACCATGGAGAACAAAAACCTCTCTTCTTTGGGAGGCGTGAATTACAGGTGCTCCCAAGTCAGCACTCTTTTAAAAAAATTTTTTAATTTTTGTTTTTATTATTATTTTATTGAAGTTCAATTTGCAAACATACAGTATAATACCCAGTGCTCATCCCATCAAGTGCCCTCCTCAGTGCCCATCACCCAGTTACCCCGTTCCCCCGCCCAAATCAGCACTCTATTGTACCTTCCGCTAAGGGCAGCTCTAGCTCCAGCTTTTTCCTGTATGAGTCAGACACTAGTTCCTTTGTACTTGTAATTTCAGAGTCATGAGTGAAGCTTACTGAAGCTGTTGCACTTATGTCATTTGTCCCATCTGTCTTATTCAGCTTGGCTACTATAACAAAATACCATAGAATGGTTGACTTACATGATAGACATTTATTTATCATAGTTCTGGAGTCTGAGAAGTCCAAAATCAAGGCCCTGGCAGATTTGGTTCTGGTGAAGGCCCTCTTCTTGGATTGTAGATGGCTACCTTCTTGCTGTGTCCACACGTGATGGAGAGTGACCTCTCATGTCTCTTCCTCTTCTTATAAAGGCATAAATCCCATCATGATGGCCCTGCCCTCATGGCCTCATATAAACCTAATTACCTCCCAAAGGCTCCATCTCCAGATACCATAACATTGGCAGTTCGGGCTTCAAAATATGAATTTGTTGAGGTGTGGGAGAGTAGGACACAAATATTTAATCCATACCATTATCTCTCATCTCATAATATATCATGAGTCTCCAGTCATACAAGTCTGAATATTACAGAGAAGCATGTGATTGGTGATGGACAGTAAGTTTCCTTCAAGAATGCAGTGATTTTATGACTTACAGGTGTCCCAAATGGAGAAACTCCCTGATGTTATCCATGTGTAGGGTATTCACTTTGCATTTTTGCCCTGGTGACTATAGGTCACATATCTTTATAGGTCACACGGGGAAAAACTTGAAACACATCTCATCAGAATGTGGCAGATCACCTTACCATGTCCTACTTGCCTTCCTATCCCCCTTTCAAGGTTGCCATGAGGCAAATTCTCATTTGCTCCACAGTCTTCTGGGATGTGGGTCTTTCAGCCCAACCTTTACCCCTCAAAATAGATTTGCAGAATAGATAAGAATCCAGTGTCCACAATATTGGTATACAGTTACAGATATGTTTCTAAATGCTTTGGTGACAGGGAGGCATGTGATCCTTTAGCTATGTCCCTGAGGCCCCTGCTGAATTGTGTAGGTAGTTTGAGTTAGACATAAAGAGTAGAAAACCCCATAAATCTAAGAAAAATATTATTTGGTTATTACCCACTCGTCTGTGTCACTAGGAAATTGAAACTGCTTCTGTATAACTGATGGCTGTGATTACAGATAAAATACTCCCTATTGTTCAAGTGCATTCAGTTATTGTAGAGGTACACTGAGCTTTGTTCCCACAGAAAACAAAAAGGAAAGAGCAATAAGGATAGGTTTGGGCTAAAATCTAATTAAACTGTAGAGGCTTCCTCCTTAGGTAGTAGATAAGGAAGCCCTGTCAGTCGTGCTGAGGGGAAAGGAATGGAGATCACCTGGACACCCAACAACCACCCCCATGTTCCAAGCCAATCTAGCCATGAATACCTGGGTATTGACAGGAAGAAGGCAGAAAAATTTGCTAGATTTTCATGTTCACATTGATGTTTATTTAACATATTCAACTGACTTTCCACCTAGGTCTCTATTCTTTCAAGAACAAACAGGTCTAGACCACCTCTCACTGGGAAAAAAGGCTTTATCCATTGGTCAGGGTGTGTTGAGGATTTGACTGTACTCATGTTTTTCACATTTTTCTAGTCCTTGTGCACACAGGGACACAAGTCACTGTGATGCTTTGAAATTCCCACGAGCATTGTCAAAATTTACTTTGAGGAAATAACTCTTAGATTGGACTATGGACTGATGTGAGTTTATGTGTGGGCCCCTACAGACCAATGCACATGTAAGATAGTGTTAACTGTTATGAATGAATGTATTGTGAGAAGATTTGTGTTAAATACATGTAATTGTTCTTTGGGTTGTAAGGGATGCTCCCAGTGGGGAAATGCCAAAATTAGAACAGTGGTAGTGGAATGAATGGACAATTGGGAGCCCATCAGCCTTCCTCAGCACAGCCATGAGGTATCAATAAAGCCTTAGGAGGAGGATGGCGAAAGGAAGTTCTTACACTGATCAAGAAATGAAAGGACAAATTGGTGCTTAAAGAGACTACACCACTGTAGGGTAACCCTTTGTGACCAGTGAGCAAAGTACCTCACACCACAATGTGGATGCCCACAAACTCAGTCTGGCGGCCCTTTTGCCCTCGAAGTTCTAGTTGTTATGATGGTCATGAAGTCCATTTTGCTGATTGAAGAGCCTCATATGCAGCACTGATATTTTAATGCTTCTTTTTCAGATCGCATTACAATTGGATGATTAGAGGCTGTTTGTCTTTCTGGAGCATATACTGTAATATATTTTCTCCAGTCTACTGTAGAGTATCCTGAGGCCGACTCACAGTGTATTGTGTTTATTATGTAGACAGTCCATCACCTGTGTAACCTGTGTTGGAAGTTTAACTGTGGGAGGAATCAGCAGCTAGCTACCTAGACATACTTCTGGTGAGCTATGTAGGTTAATGCCCAGACAACATTCCCTGAGCTCATTCAAGAAACACTGATGGCCTAAAAACCTCCAGAAAACTAAATTTGGCAGAGTGTGTGGTACCTGATCAGTTTGGGATGAACTTCATACCCCATATATAGAGGGATCCTGTTCAGCCCGTTGTAAAAGATTACTCAAAAGGTGGCCATTTTTTAAAAAGATTTTATTTATTTATTTATTTATTTATTTATTTATTTATTTATTTATTCATGAGAGAGAGAGACAGAGACAGAGACAGAAACACAGGCTGAGGGAGAAGGAGGCTCCATGCAGGGAGCCCGATGTGGGACTAGATCCCGGGTCTCCAGGATCACACCCTGGGCTGAAGGCAGAGCTAAACTGCTGAGCCACTCGGGCTGCCCCAAAAGGTGGCCATTTTGACCAGTATGCTATAGAAACTCTGAAACAAGCTTTACAGACCAGTTTTCTACTCAGGCACATCACTCACGCAGTGTGTTTTGAGAGAAGGTATCAAAGACTGACATATATGTGGACTGGAATCTGTGGCAAAAAGATGTAGCCACTAGGCAATGACACCCTTTCTTTCTTTCTTTCTTTCTTTCTTTCTTTCTTTCTTTCTTTCAAGATTTTATTTATTTATTCATGAGAGACACACACACACACAGAGAGACAGAGGCAGAGACACAGGCAGAGGGAGAAGCAGATTCCATGCAGGGAGCCTGACATGGGACTCGATCCCGGGTCTCCAGGATCACGCCCTGGGCTGAAAGTGGCGCCAAACCCCTGAGCCACCTAGGCTGCCCTCTTTTTTTTTTTAAGACACCAAATGAATATACTTACAAAGTAGGGTACAATTAATGGCTATATAAATGGTACAAATTACATACTCAAGAAGAATTGTCCAGAAATTTGTTGTCAAATCAAATTTATAAATTGTGATTATAATCACATTATTTTTTCACACATTCCAATTTCTTTTTTTTAATTTTTAAATTTTAATTTTTTTGTGAATTTTTAAATTGGAGTTCAATTTGCCAACATACAGTATAACACCTAGTGCTCATCCCGTCAAGTGCCCCCCTCAGTGCCCGTCACCCAGTCACCCTGTCCCCCCTGCCCACCTCCCCTTCCACTACCCCTTGTTCATTTCCCAGAGTTAGGAGTCTCTTGTGTTCTGAATGACACCCTTTATGATTTGTTTATGGCTTGCCTGACATTGTCATCTGATATATCCCATTTGAAAGATGATTGCTGGCTTGTTAGTGGATGCTGGTTGATATTGAGAGGGTACAAAGCATAAGCAGGCATTAGTATGCCCTAACTTTCCTATCATAAAATAAGCACCAGGTGAGAAGCCCAACAAAGTGACTATTGCCCAAGAAATAGCCATTTTTAAGTGTAAGTGGCATATCCAGAGAAGAAATAAACCAGGCATTAATAGTATCTTAAAGGTTCAGGAGGGGCGCCTGGGTGACTCAGTGGTTGAGCATCCACCTTTGGCTCAGGGCATGATCCCGGGGTCCTGGCACTGAATCCTGCCTGTATCAGGCTTCTGCAGGGAGCCTGCTTCTCTCTCTGTCTCTCTCTCTCTGTCTCTCATTAATAAATAAACAAAATCTTAAAAAAAAAAAAGGTTCAGGAAAAAGTGTCTAGTCACTTTCCAAGTGTGGGTGACTGAGATGCAGAGACGGTGCCAGCACCCCATTTTCTGGTGGCCTCTGTTCACCTAGGTTCCTTCAGATGCCTCAATCTGGTACATGGACACATACACTAAATTAAAGGCAGAGAGATAGCAATGGGCTGTGGAAACTGTACAACTCCAAAGAAAACCGTTTGCCCCTAAGCATGGAAGAAAGCAATCTGCTCAGATGGTAGAGCTTGCCTGTATAACCTGCTGGCTGTGGTGCTTGCTCTGAAAACCAGGCTCCGAAATGTATCTTGTTACATTTGACTGACTCCTGGATGAGAGTCCATGGGATGACAGTATGGACAGTTGCCTGGCAACTGGGTGACTAGATGATCAATTCTCAGTCTCTGTAGTAGCAGACATTATCAGTCAGATGCGCAATATGTGCACCCCCTGTTTGTGCCCTATGTGATGCACATGAATCACCTTGAGAATGAAATTCATTGGAATCAACAGGCTTATTAGATGATGTCTTGTCCAGGTTAGCACCCTGATCACCTGGATGAACTATGCGCTTGGAAGTGTAATCCATCTACAATTAGGGAGCTGTCCCTAAAACAAGACCCTGTGATTGCCTTTTTACCCTCCTTTTCAAGGTTACCACTGGACATAGACTACAGTAGATTAACCTCATGTACATGCACAGCAGAAGGGAGAGTTTTATGCAAAGACTTGTAGTTGAACTGTTGTCCAAGGCCTCCTAAAAAGACTTGATGTTTGTTGGCTGTTGGTTGCAGCTTCTGGTGTTTGGTTCAGTGAGAGCTGACCATTTTTGTGTAGTCATTTTTTTTGTAGTCCTTCTTTTGGCAAGTACCAGTTTCCCATTTTTGTACTCCTCCTGCCATTTAAGTTGTGATATATTGGGGCTCCCAGCACTATGCTAGAATCTCCATCTTAAGCTTACAAGCTTATATAAGGTGGTGGTGGCACCTCAGGACTCCTATTTCCATGTTGGCCTTGATTTTAGCTTTCCCCCCTCCCCAGACAGTGTAGTCTGGCCCTACCTTCTTATTCAGATTGTCTCCATGATATTGTAGCTTCCTTCTCCTGAGGTCATCTAAACTACAGTGTCTTTCTGGAAAAAATACTGAGCTTCTAGAACTGCTCCATGGTCATTTGCTTGCAGAAGTAATGTAGGGCCCTATCTATCTATCTATCTATCTATCTATCTATCTATCTATCGGATATGAGTATGTGAAAATGGATTCCATTTGGATTCTCCCTGCCTAGCCTACCTAAGAGTCTTCTTAAATGATTGGGATCCTGTCTTCAGTCTTGGAACCATGGCATTCTTTATAGATATCAGTCAGCATAATGAGTGAGGACAGGGAGACCTTGGGAACATTTGACAAAAACAGAAAAGGAGGAAGAAAGGAGAAAAGGGGGTGAATCGGAATATGTCCAGGAAGACAAGGCACATACAATGGGGGTGTAATCCAGTATGTCTTCATCTTATGATTCCCTGAAGATAGATTTTCCAGATCTGACAGTATATGAAGCCTTTGAAAAATGCTTGTGGCTTTAGGGAGCAAGAGGCTGATTAAAATCTCCTGAGAGCCTGGCTATTTGGACTTTTGTAGATCTAAAGCTTTCAAAACAGCCTATGTAGCCAGATCTTACTTCATTCAGGAATAAAGAAGCCTCTGGTAGAAGTTGACGTCCCTCTGTCCCTGAAAAGAACTGAAGAGTTCATACATTGGTTGAAGTATTAAAGGGCTTGATAGAACTCATATTGCCAAACCAGTGTGGGGTAGCACTTCACTTTGGTGATACCTGATCCTCACATATATGCTCCTGCTGCCTTTTGTATAGTGACTTGTCAGTGCCCCCGAGCACTGCTAAGCTGGGACACCTGAGGCCACGCTGGCGTGGTTTGGAGTGGCTGCCCCTCGAGTGGCCTGTCTTATGTGGGGCCTAGATTGACTCCATGAGATGTTTGATCTTTTCCTCCTGGAAGCTATTAAGGCCACCGCACTTTACTGAAAATACTGGTAAGTATCTGTAGGCCTAGATGAAATGCTGTCATTTGAACTTCATAGTTGTGAAGTGGGACATTATCATATCCAGTTCATTCCCATGCCAGCTCCCTTTTGTCCCCTCTAGCAGGGGTAACTCCAGCCCTAGTTTTTCTTTCTACATTAATCAAACACCATACCTGTGTCACTGGAAATGCAAAGAACACGAGTTAAGCTTTCTGAAGCTCTTGCACTTGGGTCAGTCATTCATGAGGCAGTTTTCTCATCCCTCAGGGTTTGTTGAGATATGGGGATTTCTGCCCTTCCCTTATCTGGGCAAAGAGCTGCAGGATAGACAAGCACTTAACTGCAACCTAGACGTGGCTGCTCCACGAGTAGGTCTCCTATAACTTGTACTGGGGTATTTCTCTCCATTTTCTTATGGAGAGTGCATAAAGAATACTGGGAGGTTGAATTTGCCTCATTATTTTTTGCTGTGTTAGTAAATATTAAAGTGTCAAAATGTAAAGAAGGCCTTTACAGATAATTTTAGTGTAATAACAAATTTACCTTCTCCTTGGCCTTGTATGTCTCTGTGAGTGAAATGCCAAATTTGGCACTGATTGTGTGGCTGATGAAGTTATGATGCTCCTTTATTAGACAAGAGGCTATCCTGGTCAGATTAATGGCTAAGATAGATTCCCCAGCATCTGGAATCACATTTTCTCGCTTAAGTGGTGATGAGAGCCACAGTAGGGTCCCTGAGCTAATAATAGATGATTTATTTCATATTAAAATAGATTAGGCCTCTAGGCTGATGGTACCTGTGATGATCCTGGCTAAACCCATGGACAAGATGAGACTTCCTGATCTAATAGCACAGCAGGGGCTGGTTAAGAGGTACCAAGTCTCTCCCAGATCAGTAGAGCATTGCAGGCCAAGTTATGAGAGGTGTGGCTTCTAGGATTTGGTATTATGCTCCCTGTCTACATGGGAGGTGAGTTGTGATCTTAGGGGTCCTCCCACTGTTCAACCAATAGCAGAGTATGTGGGCTAGGATAGAGTTAAGATACATTTCTCTGGGATCATATAGTAAATGCTACCTGTTGAAAAAGCTTTAGAGGGTTAGGCAACAAGGTGTAGTGTTGGAATCAACCATTCAATTGGTGTATAGTTGTTAAAAGTACATTTGTTGTGGCTAAAGAATGGCTGAAAGTGTGTGTAAACCCATGTTTACAACTACGTAAACCCATATTGCCAATTGCACCCCGTAATCTCCTATCCTTACTTTCTGGGCTTCTATCCGAGGAGAGTAATGGTCTCCTATAAGCTGTATGTTAGATACATATAAAATATCTGTGGCCTATGTTCTTATAAAAAGTATCTGAATGCAGCTATAGAAGGACTTGTGAAGAGATGGAAAGTTAAAAGCAATTTGGTCCTTGAGAAGCCTGCAAGTCAATTCATTGTATGCACCATGTACTAATGTGTAATCAGAATGTGTTACATGCTGAACTGTGAATGTTCTTATAGTATCAGAGGACATTTCCTTCTATGTGCAACATTTTTAATGTATAATGATATCTTGTTGATTGGCAAGTTATGGATGTCAATCTTGATGGTCTTGGATACCTACCAGAAGGGAGAATTATAATTCTCAACAAATTTGAGGGCATACTTTCTAGATACAATACTTGAGATTATTTAAATGGGTTTACACTCAGAATTATGTGTGTAGTAAAAAAGAAAAAAAAACTGCTGCCCTTCATACACTCTGGTATTCTGTGTTCCTGACAAAATAGTTGTTGTTCCTTCTAAACTGTTGCAAAAATTGCCTGTTTGTTTCTCACTAAAAGAAGCAATACTACATGGGGGTTTGTATCACCTTCTTTTGTCAAATTGATTCTGCAGATTTTATTTATTTATTTATTTATTTATTTATTTATTTATTTATTTATTTTGATTCTGCAGATTTTAAACTTCTTCCTTCTGGAGGATGATAAGGTTACAGTGCTTTTTTGGAAAAGCATAGGTGAGACACAGCATACCTGAGTATAGAATAGGACCTGGGAAGCAGTAGCAGATCTCACTGATAAAGCGTTTGATGACTACAGGCAGTCACTTATGTCAAAATGTACTAAGGTCTACTCCTATAATGAGGGAGAAAGAAGTGATGTTAAGGATGGTTTTGGGTAAAAGCCCAATGAGACTATAAAGACTTTCTTTTTGACTAGCAAATGAGAGTTCTGCCAGTTTTCCTGGAGAACAAGGAGTGAAGATCACCCAGTTTTCTGTGACTGTCCCCATGTTGTAAGTCAGTCTGGCTGTGACCATACTGCTTGTAGGGGGTCATCAGTAGAAGGACCAAGAGGACCTAGACCCTTTGGGTGAAATCAGTGCTATTTGGGCTGATGTTCATGAGACTCAGTACCACCATTCTATCTAGATCTTTCTCCTTCAATAATAAACAGGAATAAGGGCAGGGGTTGAGACCTTCCCTTTCTAATTGAAACTGGAGGTTTTATACTGATCACGGTGTATTGAAAACATGATGGCACTTAAAGTTGTCAGACCACTCAGCCTTTGTAGACACCAGGCCACAAGTCACTGTGGTTCCTAGAATCCACCAGTGAGCATAGTTCAAAATTTATTTTGGATGTGGAAATAAATCTCAGATTGGACTGTGGACTGATGTGAGTTTATGGGTAGGCTCTTTTGGGCCAATTACACAAGATGTTGTAACTGGTACTGCTGAATGTATTGTAATAAGAGTTGTGTTAAGTTTGTGTAACTTCGGGATGCCTGGGTGGCTCAGTGGTTGAGCGTCTGCCTTTGGCTCAGGGCATGGTCCTGGGGTCCCAGGGTCCTGGGATCAAGTCCCACATCGGGCTTTCTGCATGGGGCCTGCTTCTCCCTCTGCCTGTGTCTCTGCCTCTCTCTCTGTGTCTCTCATGAATGGATAAATAAGGTGTTTAAAAAGAAAGTTAAAAAAAGGTTTGTATAACTTCTCCTGAATTATAAGGGATGTTTCAGTGGGGGAAATGCCATGGATAGAGCAGTGGTAGGGCGATAAGTGGACAACTGGAAGCCCATCAGACTTCCTCAGCTCAGCCAAGAGGTATCATTAAAGCAGGTTAGGATACTGGGATGTGAGGTGTGTGAAAGAAGATCCCTACACCAATCTTTTTAAAGTTTTTTTTTAAGATTTATTTACTTTTTTTTTTTTTAGAAAGAGAGACTGTGAGTGAGTCAGTGAGCTTGGGGAGGGTGGTGGGAGGGGCAAAGGGGGAGGAGGGAGAGAATCTCAAGCAGACTCTCCACTGAGCATGGAGCCTGATGTGGGGCTCAATCTCACAACCCTGAGATCATGACCTGAGCTGAAATCGAGTCAGATGCCTAGCCAACTGAGCCATTCAGGCACGCCTCTACATTGTTAGTTTTTGACTGAGTCCTGGGTTTGTATTCATCACTGGTGCCTGGTGCAGGGATTACCCAGATTATCAAGTCTCAGCATCTGTAGTGGCAAACATGATCTACTGATTGCACACCTCCTTTTCCTGTTCCATGTGGTTCATATAGATAAAGACTTTTTGAAGATAAAAATCAATGGAATCAACAACCTCATGATACTTGCACTGCCCAGCTTAAGACCATGCTCACTTGGATAGAATTTGCAAAAACATTTTTTTCTTAGTGATTCAAGAGCATCAGGCCAAGGAAGCCTGGCAAACATGCCTAGAATGTTAGCTGCCCAGTCTAATGGAGAGGAGATCTCCAGTTTCCAGAACAGATGTGCCAGACTAGGCACTCTATCCTCCTCTCAAGATTACCACTAGGCATGGAGAGTAGTAGATCCCTTTTCTGAATATTGCCCTGACAACCTCAGTGAATATCAGATGAGAGGAATGTTAATTTGACTCTATTTTAAAATTTGCATTTGCCAGTGACACTTATCAAATAATGGTAATGGGAAAATACCCAGCAGTGGGGAACTCCTTGGGACATTTGATGGACCATTCAAATCCAGCGTCATTTCTAGGAAGCAGGTGCCATTGAAAGATGGCTTGGATTCTTTTTTTTTTTTAATTAAAATTTTACTTAGTTAACATGCAATGCAATATTGGTTTCTGGAGTAGAATTCAGAGATTCATCATTTACATACAACACCCAGGGCTCATCACAACAGGTGCCCACTTTAATACCCATCACTCATCTAACCCATCCCCCACCGGCCTCCTTCCATCAACCCTCAATTTGTTCTCTATTGTTAAGAGTCTCTTATGGCTTGTTTCTCTCTCTCCTTTTTCTCTTTTTCCCCTTCCCTTATGTTCATCTGTTTTGTGTCTTAAATTTCATATATAAGTGAGATCATATAATATTTGTCTTTCTCTGACATTTTTCACTTAGCTTAATACAGTCTGTATAGGGGACCTGTTCTTCCCATGTCTTGGAGGAAGGCTCAGAAAAGTCTTGTACCTTTTCTGATTACTCTTACATAGCCCAATGTCTGTGATGAGTTTTGTTTTAGAAGGAGCCTATTCTAGTATAATAATTAAAACCCCAGTTTCTAAATCTTGGGAAATAGCTTTGAGTTCCATCTGGGGCCTGCATGAATATTGAAATCCTGAAAACGATGTATGTATATTGATTGGGAGTTGAAATAGACAACCAGTTTTTGGCTTTGTTTTCTCCATCTGTTTCCAAATTGACCAGTTGTTCATTCTCATTCCCTAATGCTATTCCCAGAGAGAGTGAAGGACTCAGGGAGAAGAGTGCATTCTTGCATCGTTAACTAAACTATAGCATGTATCTGGAACTTTGAAAGGGAGGAAATCCTAGGCAGATACTGCCATGGAGACATTTTCCTTTAGGGACCTCAGTCTTTTCTTTAACCAGCCACGTAGTCTCCCTTTTAATTTGTCTGCTGTCAGTGTCCCCATTTATTAGGGTTCTTCTGTACCTCCATGCCATTCTGTAGTTGGCATTCCTTTTAGGTAATTCTGAGGCTACTTACTTACCCAGGGCCCATATGTCCAATCTGGAAACCAAAGTTTCTTTTTTCTAGTTCTGGTGTCGAGATGTCTGAAATAAGGAGGTTGGCAAGGTCTTTTCCTTTTGATATTTGGGGAGGGATGTAGGATATGTTCCAGGCTTCTCTTCTTGGCTTATAGATTGCTATCTACATGTTCATATGGCATTTTCCACATATATGAGTTTGTGTCCAAATTTCCTCTTGTAATATAGAAAAAAATCCACCATAGTACCTTTCTAATGGTCCACATGTCCTCCAAATTTCTTAGGTGGACACTATGTCATATTGTCATAGGGCCATCATAGTAATGAACTGTTTTTTAACTTGATTACCTGTGTAAATTCCCCATTTTCAGGTAAGTTTATGTTTTGAGGTACTGGATATTGGACTTCAACATATGATATTTTTTCAACTTATGGTTTTTTTAATGCCAGCAGAGCCAGCGTTGGTCCTGTGCAATCTCTGCTATATCTCTTATACGAGGGACATGTTGCTTTCAACATCCTGTTTAATACAGACTTTTACATACATGTCTGCTCACTGAAACTTGTTATACTCTTATTATAGACACTGTAGGGTTATTTCTTTATGCACTTTACATGTTTCAAATAATCCTATGTCCTAAGACACAGCCTGGTGGTCCCATCAAGTAGCAGTGCTTGCATACCACTTTTTTCTCAAGTAACCATGAAATAGGAGGCTTCCTTGCCCAGAAGGGCATGGGATTGCTCTTTTATCTGATGTAAACTTCTATCTCTTGCTTATGAGCACATGTTTTGGCATCAGGTGTTTTAGGTTACAGTTTCATCTCTGCTTATTGGCCTTGTGATTTGGGGATTAGCTTTTGATTTCTCTGAGCCTTAGTTTCTTCAACTCTGTGGGGAATATTTCAATACTTGCCATATATACTGAAGTTACATTAAGGAGATACATATATAATCACAGTATAACTCATAATATTCAGTATTGTAGATCCCCTTATTAATGTTAGAAACCAAATGGTAGATTTGGTTAAAAAAAAGATAGGAGCTATGGATCAGAAGGTGAGAATCACATATGATTGTCTTAGACTTGCGTGTAGGCCATTTGAATTTTGAAAGTAGCCTCTAGTGTAACATATAAAAGTTTTTATGTTAATTGTAAGTGCTGCTGATAAATTTGCTTATCTATATGTTTCAAAATTGAGGCCAGCCAGCATCCCTTCATCCCAGCATTCTTTGAGATATCAGAGTGCATGCAGGACTTGCCACATATTGACTTCCTTCTATTCTGAGATTGAAGCCTTCTGTTTAGTCTCAGAGGGAATTTTTTTTTAAATTTATTTATGATAGGCACACAGTGAGAGAGAGAGAGGCAGAGACACAGGCAGAGGGAGAAGCAGGCTCCATGCACCAGGAGCCCGATGTGGGATTCGATCCCGGGTCTCCAGGATCGCGCCCGGGGCCAAAGGCAGGCGCCAAACCGCTGCGCCACCCAGGGATCCCTCAGAGGGAATTTTATATTGGATTATGTCCAGTCTGAATTTATCCTCCAACTTTGAAATGAGGATATTTGGACTAGTGGGTGTTTTCTGGGTGCCTATTTTTATTTTCAAAGACTTGTTTTTGTTTTTAACTGCAGCCTCTTATATCTTGTCAATTCAAGCATACAGATTTGTGTAGCTCATCTAAATGGCAATTACCAATTCACTGCATTTACTGTTTCTGCCTTTTAGATCATGATGTGCTCAGGATTAAGAGGCTGGCTACAGTGTAGGATCCCCCAATATGTATAAGTTTGTGGTGGCACTTGAGGCAGTCTGCCACCATGTTACTCCTTGGCTCAGACATAAAAGGAGTAGGCATTCAGGAGCCCTGATATTTTGTCAAAATTGTTCACTGGGACATTTAATCTTTTAATCTTTGATGCTGGTAAGGTCACAGTGCTCTTTTGGAAAAATATAAGCAGCATTTCAAGCTAATATAGGACACATTTAATCTAAACAGGAAGGGAGGTGAATCTGGACCTGCTTCATGGACATTTGGAAGAGATGTAATATCAGAAACCAATACGTGGAAGATGAGTATATATAAATGTATTCTATGGGATTCTTTTGGCCCAGCTACCTCACAAAAAGTCTCCTTGGATGATTTGGGTCATGTTCTTCTTCAGAGAATCACTGCATTCTTTGTAGATATCACTCAGCATCATGCATGAGAACACAGGAGACAGAGGAATATAAAAAAAAAAAGGGGAAAGAGGTGAGAAGAGGTGGTGAACTTAGAAAAAATGCAAGAGGCTAAGGCAGGATATATTGTGGGTGTGGTCTAGTAACTAGCATCCCGTTCTTCTCTGAGTTGTCTGTGGCATGCAGACCCCACCACATATGGGGCTGTCTCAGTTCTCTCTAGGTTACTAAGTCTCCTTATCCTTGGAGGATTATCTCCATGTCACTTTCTTTCCCACCCTTAAAGCGTGGATCTTTGTAATAGTAGAGTCACTCAGGGATCATATAATGTTTATAGCAGCATTATCAACAATAGCTAAACTATAGATGGAGCCCAAATGTTCATCAACTGATGATTGGGTAAAGAAGATGAGTGCTAAAGAAGATGTGGGTGTGTGTGTGTGTGTGTGTGTGTGTGTGTGTGTAAAAAGGAAATCTTGTAATTTGCAACAACATGGATGGAGCTGGAGTGTATTATGCTAAGTGAAATAAACCAATTAGAGAAAGACAAATGCCATATAATCTCACTTATATATGGAATTTAAGACAGAAAACAGATGAACATATGGAAAAGGGAGAAAAGAAAAAAAGGAGAGAGGGAAACAAACCATAAGAGACTTAACAATAGAGAATAAACTGAGGGTTGATGGAGGGAGGTGGGTGGGGGGTGAGCTAGGATGGTTGATGGGTAGTAAAGAGGGCCCTTGTGATGAGCACTGGGTGTTATATGTAAGTGATGAATCACTAAATTCTACTCCAGAAACCAGTTTTGCATGTATATTCACTATAATTTAAATTTAAAAAGCTGTTATGAACAACAACAAGAAAAGAATATCAGCTCCTTATGTTGACAAAATACTATCCAAAATAAAAAAACAGTGGGTATTTTAGAGGGTATCCAATACAACGAATAGACATGTACACAGTGGGAAGACATAATAAGGTAGTTTCTTTATTTCTTCAGTAAGCTATATGTTGTACAAAGGGATGTGACTCATTGTTGAGAGAAAATACTTTCATATAGAAAAATGTTAAATTTCTTTATACATCCCCTGAAAAACAATTTAAGTCTCTGGGCTGAAAAGGGAAAACTAAATTGGTCAAGTCATTTCCCATGAACCTTAAGACAACACCCTAACTGTAGTTACCATCTTTACTTTTTTTAAAAAAAGATTTTATTTATTTATTTATTCATGAGACACACACACACACACACAGAGAGAGAGAGAGAGAGAGCGAGAGAGAGAGAGAGAGGCAGAGGGAGAAGCAGGCTCCATGCAGGGAGCCCGATGTGGGACTCGATCCGGGGTCTCCAGGATCAAGCCCTGCACTGAAGGCGGTGCTAAAGCGCTGAGACACCCGGCTGCCCTACCATCTTTACTTTTTTTTTTTAAGTTTTTTTTAAAGACTTTATTTATTCATGAGAGGCAGAGAGAGAGAGAGAGAGAGAGAGAGAGAGAGAGAGAGGCAGAGACACAGGCAGAAGGAGAAGCAGGCTCCATGCAGGGAACCCGACCATGGGACTTGATCCTAGGACTCCGGGATCATGCCCTGAGCTGAAGGCAGACACTCAACCGCTGAGCCACCCAGGCTTCCCCCATCTATACTTTTAAAAAGTTTAACATTCACATATTTCTAATCAAAGCAGTAACTGCATTTTCTCTGTCATGTAGTGTGCAAATAAATAGGAGTAAAATTACGCTGACTTTAAAGTGCATGAAAAGATATGTAAGAGCAGTGCTTGCTCTGTGTGACACATGAAAGAGAAGGATCTCTCCAATAGCCCCAGTCCAAGAGTCCTAGAGTAAGAACTGGCTACAGGAAAAAGTGATTCATTAGGTCTACCAAAAAGGTCAGGGACTGAGGCACCTGGCTGGCTCAGTTGGTGGAGTATGTGACTCTTGATCTCAGGGTTTGAGCCCCACGATGAATGTAGAGATTACTTAAAAAAAATAAAATCTGAAAAAGGCAAAGGGAGTTCAGTTTCAATATAGGAAGAGGGGTCCCTGCCAAGAGTGAGTTTTAATTATAGTTAAGACCATTTCCTGATCTCAGACATATATTCTTAGGCATGTAGTTTGTGGTCATATCCTCTATACTAAAGGCAGTTGTGGTGCAGTGGGCTATAGAAGTTGTGTGACTCCAGACAAAACTGCTTGCTTCTGTGCATGGAAAAATGGGAATTGGGGATCCCTGGGTGGCTCAGTGGTTTGGCACTTACCTTCGGCCCGGGGCATGATCCTGGGGTCCTGGGATTGGGTCTCGCATCGGGCTCCCTGCATGGAGCCTGCTTCTCCCTCTGCCTGTGTCTCTGCCTCTCTGTCTCTCTGTGACTCTCATGAAAAATAATAATAAAAAAAACAATGGAAATTATGCTTAATGTGTAGATTCAGGGCTGTTGTAGTGAAAATCACCTCCTTCCTGAATGTTCATTGGTTTGTTTGTTTAACAAACTCCTTGATATATACCCATGTTGTGATAGTGTGGACTGTTGCCTGGCAGTGGGACACCCAGATGTTCGAGTGTCAGTCTCTGGTGGCAAACATCATTAGCCAGTTGCACAAGATGCACGCCTCTTTTTCTTGCTTCATGTGGTGCACATAGATATAGACTTTTGAGGGTGAAAATCAGCAGAGTAAAAAAACTTACACTTGCGTTGCCCAGGTTAAGACCACTTGGATAAATTATATATAAGACATGATAATCCATCTACAGTTTGCGCCTCGTCTCAAAAACAGTTCCTTGTGATTCTAGTACATGAAGCCAAGAAAGCCTGGCAAATGTGCCCAGAGTGCCAGCTGCATAGCTGAACAGGGAGGGCATTTCTAGTTTTCATAACAGATATGCTGGACCAGGCACTCTGCCCTCCTCTTGAGGTTACCAGTGGGCATGGGGTTGGTGGATCTTTTTTCTGAGCATTGACCTGACAGTCCTGTGAACATCAGATACAAGGACTATTAACTGGACTGTACTTTTTACTTGCATTTGCCAGGAACCTCTAATTGAATAATGGTGCCACCTTTATGGCACAAAGTGGGAATAGGAATTCCATGGCATACCATGTCATTTCCAGGCAGCACATACCATTTTAGGATGGTTTAGATTCTTAAAGAAAAAACATGCAGACAAGTGAGTAAGCCATGCATGGCTCCCAGTGGAGCACATATTTTTTTATGGATATTTTTTTTATTGGAGTTCGATTTTCCAACATATAACACCCAGTGCTCATCCTGTCAAGTGCCACCCTCAGTGCCCATCACTCAGTCACCCCACTCCCCTGCTCACCTCCCCTTCCACTACCCCTTGTTTGTTTCCCAGAGTTAGGAGTCTCTCATGTTTTGTCACCCTCTCTGATTTTTACCACTCATTTTCTCTCCTTTCCCCTATAATCCCTTTCACTATCTTTTATACTCCAGTGGAGCACATATTAAGAAAGTCAGGTTTGGCTCTAACTGTGGCGGTTCCTCAGCAGGTACCTCTCATTTAAATAGAATGTATGATTAAAAGGAGAAGCCCAGATTTGGGGATGAATGCCTTTTTCTTCTTTAAATTTATTTATTTATTTATTTATTTATTTATTTATTTATTTATTTATTTATTTATTTATTTATTTATTATTTAGAGAGAAGTAGGCTCCATGCAGGAAGCCCCACCCGGGACCCGATCCCGGGTCTCCAGGATCACACCCCGGGCTGCAGGCGGCACTAAACCGCTGCACCACTGGGGCTGCCCTGAATGCCTTTTTCAATTCAGTTTAAATATATTTCTTCCTTTCTCTACTTCAACTTCATATCCTGAAGTAGACAGGCTAATGGCTGTTGGCTGAACGTTGCTCATGATTTTGGCAGGACAGTACTTAATGTTCAATGCAGGACAGTACTTGCCTTAAAATTCAAGGTCCTAAAATTTATCATTTTGGTCTTTGGAGCATCTGCAAACACTTATATGCAAGGCCATTTTGTTTACAAAGTCCTTTTCAAGGCAGATGTTCAGGTATGTGTCTAGCCCATAGGGCCTTCTCTCACTGCACCCTTAATTGTGGGCACTGTGGGTGCATTTCCTTATCCACTTTAAATATTTCATATTGGAGGGAAGCCAGTATCCCTTTATCCCATCATTCCATGAGTTGTCAGGGTTCATGCAAATGCTGCCATATATTGCCTCCCTTCTGTCTCCTGGCTCGAGGTCTTCTGATCGCTCTCAGAAGGAATTTTTATGTTGCATTATTATCTCCAGTGTGGATTTTTCCCTCAGAATTTACACCTGGGTACTTAGGCCTATCTATGGGTTTTCTCAGGGAACCTGTTTTATGTATTTATAAGCCCCTTAAAAAGATTTGGCATTTGTAGGCTTTCAAATACACAGAAGTTCGTGCATCTAGTCACTACCACTTTGCCAGTGTGGGCAGTCCTTTGGCAAATAAAATTTCCAAGTTTTGCTGAGTTTTCTTGTTTTAATGTGACATGTTGGGGTTCAGCTGCTCTGGGCTCAGCCCCAGGATGGGCAGATGCCCAAGTTCATGTGTTTTAACAAGGCCATGTCTGACCAGTCTGGCTCTTGTGTGCCCATGTGGTTCACTTTGTAGCCACACACCTCACTGTGCCTTTCTCAGGGCAGCTCTAGCCCCAGATGTGGAATTCACTTGCATGAGTCAGACACTGCTTCATGTGTTTCCCAACTCTAGGGGAGGTAAGACAAGCTTCTGAAGATTGAAGTAAGCTTGTCAAGAATCTTGTAGACTTGGCTTAGGAGTTTAAATTTGTTTCTAAAGAAATTTGGGAGTCATTGAAGATTCAGAGCAGGAGAATCATATTTGTGTTTTAAAAGTAACAATACTAGGAATGCCTGGGTGGCTCAGCGGTTGACCGCCTGCCTTCAGCCCAGAGTGTTATCCTGGAGTTCTGGGATCGAGTCCCACATCGGGCTCCCTGCATGGAGCCTACTTCTCTCTCTGCCTATGTCTCTGCCTCTCTCTCTCTGTGTCTCTCATGAATAAATAAATAAAAATCTTTTAAAACTTAACAATACTAATAGTTTGGTAGATGGAGTTGAGGCTGATGGTGGGCAAGGGATGCTGAGGACCTCCTCCAAGGACTAGACTGAGGATGATAATGAGAGCAGATTTGAAAGATAAGTAATTTGATAGAAGCAAAAGGATATGGTAACCAACTGATGTTGAAGGACGTTAAGAGGTACCTAGAAGTCACTCACTCATTCAGTATCTATACTAAAGTAAGAGCATTCCATGTACTAGTGACTGTGCTTGGTAAATTGTTAGACCAAAATAAATAATGGCTACTGTGTTCTTGCAAAAAGTGAGGAAGTAAAAAACATAGTCATTTATTTAATAACCACACAAGTGTGTGTATTGCTTCAGGCTGTAATAAGTTCTAAGAAGGAAAAGTCAGTTTTGAAACACCTTGTGAAAAACAAAGCTAATAGAGTATCTATGAGGAATTAGCGTGGAAAATGTCAGATCCTTAAGAGTTAACTAAGGGAAGGGACATCTGAGAATGTTCCGATTGGGGAAAGAACATGGGCAAGTCCTGGAGGGAAGGGACTCTAGCACAGCCTTACTTCAAAAAGATGTTAGTGGGTTCTACAACAGATGGTGATGTTGTAGGATAGAAAATACAGGAAGGGAAGTCTGAGGGCACTACAGGAAGAAAGTTAAAAATATGTTGTACTTGGGACACATTAAGTTGAAAATGTCTGAAAAGCATTAGATGGGGCAGGTAGACAGAGCTGGAGCTTGAAATTTTAGATTCCTCAGTGTCCATGTGATACTTTGATTCATGGCTTAGTGAAGTTGCCCAGGAAATGTATGTTGAAACGACAGTGTCAGGAATGGAAGAAATAAGTAAAGTAAAAAGAGGGATTAAAGGAGACTGGAAAAAAAGTAGCCAGAAAGACCAGAGGAGGGACCCAAGAACAGTGTCATGGAAGCGAATGGCAGCAGTTTCCACAGAGATAATAGCTTATTGGGTTAAATGTCATAGATGAATCAACTAACATGTGCTGTAAAGAATCCATGGTTGGGGAAATCAGAGGTCAAAGATAACTGGAGCAAATAAAATTTCAGTTCAGGATAGTTAGGAAGTTTTACTGAGGACTGTAACGGAAAAAAGCTCCATTCACATTAAAACAAAACATTAGTTTAGTTTCTGTATCTCTTAATTGTACTTAAATTATTATTTTTTCTTATAAATGAAGCCTCCACTACCTTTACTTAAAAATTGAGATAGAAAAGTCAAGTTCCATGAATGGTTAGATGCTTGATATAGGACAGTTTACAATTTTTAAAACTAGCTTGATTTTTTTCCTTTTGAAAACAAATCTGGTCTAACTTGAAAGAACAGTATTTTGCTTTTGTGATTTCTTTGTAGCATCAGATTTGATTTTCAGAAAGACAACTATTACATGTGTAGGGGTAGAATACCATCTTATACACACAGCAGATTCCGAGAAATCATTTTGTGGCGTGAGTGATTAGGCAAATATTCTTCCCTCAGTTCTGGTACTTTCCATTGGACTTTGGCCTCCTAAGTCTGAACTTGCCTATTGGGGAAGAAAAGAATGTGGCAGGAATGTGTGTCAGCAAATGAATGCTTATTTCAAAACAGTACCAGAGAATGAAATATGTAGGTCTGATGGCTTTCATTGTATAAAAAGTAAATGACCCTACAAAGTGATTGGTTAACACAAATGTAAATAAATTAAGGATTTTCTAAAGGAAAAAAAAAAAGGACAAGCTTCCTGAAGCTGTTTTCCATTTGCTTGGAACAAATCTCAAGTACTGTTTATGTCTCCGTTGTGAGAGTGTAGAAAATACCCATCATGTTCCCTTTCTATGGATCCGTATGTAGACGGTAGAGAACACACCCTGTTTTTCTGCAGATGGTGGGGTGCAGTTTGCAGTGAAGTAAGCAATACTGATCTTGAGCTCATGTGCACAGGGGCACCATTTGAACTTCCTAAAGGGTCCTCAGGCTGCAGGCTGCTGCCCCATTCAGTGCCTTTTCCCCCAACCACTGATGGAGTCCCTCCTAGCTCCTTAATTCTTTAGTCTCACACTTCTGTTGTGCTCATCTACTCCCCTAGTGCTCCTCTATGCTTTCCTATGAAGAAAACCTGAGTATACTTAATTGTATTGGGTTCTCATGTCAACCATGGAAAACACAGAATTTTCTCTCTGTGTGATAAAAGTGCAGTTCACTTACAATCAAGTCTGTTCATTGTAGGAGTGCTTGGGTGGCTCAGTCAGTGAAGTGTCTGCCTTCGGCTCAGGTCATGAACCCGAGGTCCTGGGATAGAGCCCCATGTAGGGCTCCCTGCTCAGCGGGGAGCCTGTTTCTCCTGCTCCCTCTGCCTGTCATTCTGCCTGCTTGTCCTCTCTCTCTCTCTCTCTCTCTCTCTCTCTCTCTGTCAAATAAATAAATAAGTAAAATCTTTTTTAAAAAAAAGTCTGTTGATTGTATCTTTTGCCCATGTGTTTACAACCCTAGATTCTTGACTCATTTGCATGTATCATACACCAGTGCTGGTGTCCCACTAACTCTAGCATATAAAAGTTTTCTGAAGCTGTCAGTGCTATAGTCAACAACACAGGGTGAAGTAATTTTTGTCCTCCACGAAAGTCAAGGAAATGTCTATTTAGTCTTTTTCAGAGTGCCCATGTCGATCTTAGGAAAGACAGTGTTTCTTCTGTAGCTAGTAGAAGTGTAGTTTCCTTCCACAACAGCCTCATTTTGTTCTCACTGGATGTGACAGCTTCAACCCTAACTTTTCTTTCACTTAAGTCATGCACTAGGTCCTGTGCTGCTCCAAGTCCAGACAACATGAGTGAATCATTCTAAAATGCTGCCCATGGGCTAGCTATTCCAGGCCTCACACCTCATGAGGTACTGTATTCATGCCTTGCAAGGTTTGTTAGGATATGGGGATTTCTGCCCTTCCCTCACTTAAGTATAGAGCTGCAGAATAGCAAACCATGTAGCTACAGTCTGGAAATCCACAGCGGGGTCTCCTACAGCTTGAAGTGAAACCCTTTGCTGCTCTTTGTTATGATGTCCTTTTGATGGGTGAGACAAGAATCACAGGGAGCTGACCCTTTTGCCTCATTCTTATTTTTGCTATGCTTTTAAGTATTAAAGTGTCAAAATATAAAAGGGCTTTTTGTATTTTTTTTACTTTTTTGTTTTTAGAGCGAGAGTGTGAATGGGGTTGGTAGGAGGGGTAGAGGGAGAGGGCAAGAGAGAATCCTAAGCAGGCTCCACACCCAGCCTGGAGTGTGATGTGGGGTTCAATCACATGACCCTGAAATCATGACCCGAGCCAAAATCAGAAGTTGGATGTTTAACTGACTGAGCCACCCAAGTGCCTCAACTTTTTGTATTTTTTAAGTGTTAAATAAGTTGGGCCTTTTCCTTGGCTCTGTGCTTTCAGTGACAAATTTGGCACTGAATTTATGGCTAGTAAAGTTACAGTGCCCACACCTTTTAGATATAAAAGGCTAGGTTAGTGCCTAATTAGGTTTCCTAGCATGTTAGCTCATGGTAAGTGGTGGATGAAAAGGACAATAGAGTCCCCTGACTAAGGGATAATATATTCCATTTTAGTATGGATAAAGCATCTGGGATGCATGGTAGCTCGGAGTACCCTGGCTGAGTCACTGGATGACCTGAAGCTTTCCTGACCTGGTCTTACAGCAAGGGTGGGTTAGGAGGCCTAAAGACTTCCCCAGATAAGTAGAGCAGTACAGGCCAGGTTATGAGATATAGAGATCTCCTGGCAGCCATATCTACAAGGGGAGTGAGTGGAGTATATAAGGGACCTTCTACTGTCAGCCTCTTCCAAGGTGTGTGGGCTGAGGGCTGGGTTGATAGTACGATAGATTTTTTTTGCATCCAATAATGTATGTTACTTGTTGAAAAAAGCTTGGCAGGTTAGGTAGCAAGAGGTAAGATTACAATTAGCTACTTGGTGCCTAGTTGTTGATAAAAAGGTCCTTATACCATGGAATGGACAAAATTATGAACAACCTGTGCTTACTGGTGTCATTTGCTACCCCTGTGTTCTCTCTCCTCTTTTCCCTGGGCTTCCAGTTGGGGAAAGTTAAATACGCTGTTGGAAGCTTGTGTTATAGTGTCTGTGAAAAGATAGCTATGGTTTTGTTTCTGAAACGTGTGTCTGAATGCAGCTAGGAGAAGTTGTAGTGAAAAAGTAAAAAATGAAAAGTTATTGTGTCATCAAGATACCTATAACTATTATAGTTATATATTATATAATATATAAAATATATATATTATAGCTCTCTAAACTGATTTTGAAATGTGCTGTTTTAAAATTTTGAATATTTATATTGTCTCAGAAAAAATATTCCAATGTCCAAAGCTTTCACAATTAATAATAGGTTACTGATTGACAAGTAGAAGGTGCCATTCTGTATAGCCTTGGATGCCCATCAGAAGGGAGAGTTAAAATTTCCAACTAAATTGAGGGCACAGTGATTTCACACACAGAATCCCACAGGCAGGCAAAGAAAAACCTCTGTCTTTTATGTACTCCAGTGTTTTGTGTTCCTGAGAGAACAGTTGTATCTACTACAAAACTGCTGTAAAAGTTGTCTCTTCATAAGAGGCAACACTACATGGGAATTTGTCTAACCTGATTTTGACAGATTGGCTCCATGAAATCAATTCAATTCTCTTCTCTCCTCTCCTTTCTTCTTTTCTTTTCTTTTTCTTACCTTATCTTTCCTTTCTTCTTTCTTTCTTTCTTTCTTTCTTTCTTTCTTTCTTTCTTTCTTTCTTTTCTCCCTTCTTTTCTTTTCTTTTCTTTTCTTTTCTTTTCTTTTCTTTTCTTTTCTTTTCTTTTCTTTCTTTCTTTCTTTCTTTCTTTCTTTCTTTCTTTCTTTCTTCTTTCTTTCTTTCTGAAATATAGTTGACAATCAGGTATAAAACATAGTGATTTGACAGTTATATGCAGTATGACGTGGTCACCACAATAAGTGTATTCATCTGTCACCATACAAAATTATTATAGTATTATTAATTATATTCCATATGCTGTACTTTTTATCCCTGTGACTTGCTTATTTATAACTGGAAGTTTGTGCCTCTGAATCCCCTTCACCTATTTCACCTATCTCCCTATTCCCTACTCCTCTAACAACTACCAGTTTGTTTTCTCCATTTATGGAGCTTATTTTTGCATTTTAAAGTCCCTTCTCCTGAAGGCTGATAAGGTCACAAAGCCCTTTTGCAAAAATACAGGTGAGACTCAGCAGGTTGATTTTCCCACATGGAATGGGACCTGCAGGACAGTAGCCAACCTCACTGAAAAAGTGTTTGGTGACTAGGGATAGTCAGTTACGTCAAAATGTATTAAGATCTGCTCCTAAATTGAGTTGCAAAGAACTGTTACTAAGGATGGATTTGGGAAAATCCAGTGATATTATAGAGAGTTCCTCCTTGGCTAATAGGTGAGGGGACCCTGCCAGTTAACAGGATGAGGAGTAATCACCCCATTCTCTATGACAAATCCAGTGTTACAAGCTAGTTTGGCCATGACCACATTGCTCATATGAGGAGGAGGATCAGGAGGACCTAGACCCTATTCCAATATCTGTACTATTATGATTGATGTTTATTTTTATTATTTTTATTTTTTTTAATAAATTAATTTTTTATTGGTGTTCAATTTACCAACATACAGAATAGCACCCAGTGCTCATCCCGTCAAGTGTCCCCCTCAGTGCCCGTCACCCATTCACCCCCACCCCCCACCCTCCTCCCCTTCCACCACCCCTAGTTCATTTCCCAGAGTTAGGAGTCTTTATGTTCTGTCTCCCTTCCTGATATTTCCCACACATTTCTTCTCCCTTCCCTTATATTCCCTTTCACTATTATTTATATTCCCCAAATGAATGAGAACATACACTGTTTGTCCTTCTCTGATTGACTTACTTCACTCAGCATAATACCCTCCAGTTCCATCCACATTGAAGCAAACGGTGGGTATTTGTCGTTTCTAATGGCTGAGGAATATTCCATTGTATACATAGACCACATCTTCTTTATCCATTCATCTTTCGATGGGCACCAAGGCTCCTTCCACAGTTTGGCTATTGTGGACATTGCTGCTAGAAACATCGGGGTGCAGGTGTCCCGGCGTTTCATTGCATCTGAATCTTTGGGGTAAATCCCCAACAGTGCAATTGCTGGGTCGTAGGGCAGGTCTATTTTTAACTCTTTGAGGAACCTCCACACAGTTTTCCAGAGGGGCTGCACCAGTTCACATTCCCACCAACAGTGTAAGAGGCTTCCCTTTTCTCCGCATCCTCTCCAACATTTGTTGTTTCCTGCCTTGTAATTTTTCCCCATTCTCACTGGTGTGAGGTGGTATCTCATTGTGGTTTTGATTTGTATTTCCCTGATGGCAAGTGATGCGGAGCATTTTCTCATGTGCGTGTTGGCCATGTCTATGTCTTCCTCTGTGAGATTTCTCTTCATGTCTTTTGCCCATTTCATGATTGGATTGTTTGTTTCTTTGGTGTTGAGTTTAATAAGTTCTTTATAGATTTTGGAAACTAGCTCTTTATCTGATATGTCGTTTGCAAATATCTACTCCCATTCTGTAGGTTGTCTTTTAGTTTTGTTGACTGTATCCTTTGCTGTGCAAAAGCTTCTTATCTTGATGAAGTCCCAATAGTTCATTTTTGCTTTTGTTTCTTTTGCCTTCGTGGATGTATCTTGCAAGAAGTTACTGTGGCCAAGTTTAAAAAGGGTGTTACCTGTGTTCTCCTCTAGGATTTTGATGGAATCTTGTCTCACATTTAGATCTTTCATCCATTTTGAGTTTATATGATTGATGTTTAAATAACATACTCAGCACCACCTTTCCACCGAGACTTTATTGTTTTCAAGAATAAACAGGTAAAAGGCAGAGTTGTGGCTTCTCCTTCTCTAAATATCTGACACACTGGTCAAAGTGTTTTGGGGGCTTGGTGGCACTTGAAATTGTCATGCTTTTCAGCTCCTAGGGACACTGGGGCTGAAAAGTGTGGTGCCTGAAATTTTCCATGGGTTCAGTCAAAAGTTTACTTTTGATGTAGAAATCAGTCTCAGATTGTACTATATGGACTGATGTGAGTTAATGGGTAGGCTCTTTTGGGCCTACACAAGATGTAACTGATATGGCTAAATGTATTCTAGGAAGCGTTAAGTATGTGTAATTCTTCTTTTGAGTTGTAAAGAATTTTCCCAATGGGGAAATGCCACAATTAGAACAGTGGTTGTAAGATAAGTAGAAGAGCAGGAGCTACCAGATTTCCCATTCCAGCCATGGGGTGTAAGTAAAGAAATTAGGATACTGGGATGTGTTGGGGACAGTAAAAGGAGGTCCCCACACTTATTAAGGAACTATTAGAAAAAAAGGAACTATTAGAGACAAAATTGTTTAAAGGGTCCATTCTATAATTATCCTGTATCTAGTGAGAGAAGCCACTAGAAGGGACACTGGCTTACCCCTCCCAGTTCTGAGGTTAAGAGAATTCCATATTGGATTATCTCCAGTTCAAACTTACCCCTCAACTGTTGTGTAGGAGAGTATAGATTCTTTTGGTATTCTTTGGGAGCCTCTTTTTTATTTTCAAAGCTTCATGAAAAGATTTGGTTATTTGTTGTCTATTGACTTTATTCCAGCTTTGGATATTAATTAAATTCTGTTGACCAATGTATGTAACCCTTCAACCTTTTCAATTCTCTGTCTTTGTACTCCTTGTGCCATTTGGGTTGTGATGTATTGGCCTCCAGACATTCAAATAGGAAGTATGATCCCAACTTTTGTGTGAGCTGGTGGTTTTACCTCAGGGACATTCGTTTCCATATTTTACCCAGCCCTTTTCCCCACGTGATGTAGGCTGTTAGTTCCTCAGTTTATTTTGACAGATCTACTCCATGCGACTCTTAATCCCCTTTATCTGGAGACTGATATGGTTTCATTGCGCTTTTAGAAAAAGATAGGTGAGACCCTAAAGATTGAAATAGGAGATGTTACTAGTAAGAGGGAAGAAAGCGATGGTGGATATGCCCCCTGGTCTTTCTTGGGAGCACATAAGATATATATATCACTCAGCAAAATTTATGAGAATGCAGGAGACATGGGGGAAAGTAGAGAAAAACAAAAAAAGAGAAACAAGTGATAAAAGGGGAGAGGGGGAGAGAACTGGGAGAAATCCAGAAACATAAGGATGGGTACAGTGTGGGTGTAACCCAGTGTCCCCTTATCTCATTCTTCTCTGAGTTTTCAGAGTATATACAGACCTCATCATATGTGTGATTGTCTTCAGGTCTCTGTGTTAGAAGCCTCTTTGTTTCTGTGGAAGGATCATTTCCTATCCATCTCCTCCTGTAAGCAAGGGACTTTGTACTGAGTGGATTTCTCAAGGGGCCACTTTTTTCATATTTTTAAACTCAGCTATAGTAATTCAATATGTCCTTACTATATACCAAACATTATGCAGCTTAAAAAATTATTTAATTGGTGTAGATTTTTTTAAATATATAAATAACATATAAATATGTTTTTGCTCCAAAAACATTGACAGCAAATATGATGTTGTTCTTTGCAATATCCTAGTACCATTATGTAGGCTGAATTTGTGATTAATAATTAATATAAGAACATTACTGATTTCTCAGTATAATACAGTTAATGTTTTGATATTTGTTTTATGTGGCACATGAGGGAGCCCTGCCAGTTATGCTGGATTTTGAGAACAGGATTGTTTAAGGTAGAGCCTTAACCTCCATATCCTGGATAACCTCCATATGCTTGATTTTGAGAACAGGATTGTTTAAGGTAGAGCCTTAACCTCCATATCCTGCCTCTAATGGGAATCAGAGGCTTTAGGCACTGGTCAAGACTTGAAGGCACCCACAACTGCCAAAGCTTCCAGCTGTATAGAAAAATGGAGCACAAGCCCCTGTGCTGCATAGAAGTCTCATCTGCATGTTTAATATTTCCTGTGGACTGCGTGTGGAAATAACTCTCACACTGAGATGAGGACTTATATGAGTTTACGGGTGAGTTTATCCCCTTTCAGGAGATGAGCTGAGAAAGACTGCTCTTGAGTGTAATTTAAGAAGTGGATCACCTCTAGGGGACAGCTACTGAGGAAGAGACCTGACTGACCATGTTGGCTATGCCAAAGAGATTGATGACATTGTTGCTGAGTTTATCAAGAGAACCATTTTGAAAATCCCAATGACTGAAATGATGACAGTCTTCCAAGCCTGGGATTTTTTTTTTGTCTGAAAATCACCTGCAGACCACAAACTTCTGGCAGAAAAAGGAATCTCTTGTTCAGGACTTGGTTCTGTTTTGTGAGGAGAAGCAATGCAAGTCTTTATGATGCAGCCCTTTTATACATCATTTATACTTGGTTTCATCAGCACCAGCAAGCTTGGGATTATTTTTCAAGTGAGTGAAGGATCAAGTGAAGATATTAACCTATTTGATATGGAACAATTCAAAAGATCATTTAAAAAATTCTTTAAGAAGCATTAAAAAATGTGATGATTAGCTTCAGAGATGCTGAGGAAAGTGTAGTATGGATTTGAATTGCTTGGGGAATGCAGTATGGAAAGCCACACCAGTATAAACCTGCTTATTTGGTGTATTATTCCCAAACTTCATATGACTTCTTCCTCCGAGCTGAAGAACAATCTACCCCTTCTGGGGCAAGCACTGATAGTTGCGAGCCAACACCATTAGATTGTGAAAATGGACCTCAGAAGCTGGTATCTGGACTCTCTTAAGGCTATTGTTTTTAAACAGTATAATCAGACCTCTGAAACTCACAAGTCTATTACACCTCTACAAAACAAACAAACAAAACCTTTGGGCTGGGTATATACATGGATTCAAGAATACATGAATTCAAGAATTCATGAATACAGAATAGTAAGAGAATCCAGGGAGTGACTCAAGAAACTTTCGGAGACTATTCTCAACTAAGACTAGAATTTGTACAATATAAACTTAAAATGAAATTCAAAACTGACTTAAATGGGGGCATCTTGGCAAGAGAGAAGAACCCCTCCGGTGCCTAATAAAGTTCTCTAGCCTGCATCTTCTCGAAGTGTTGAAATTCTTAGCACCAGCTGGTACTGCAGATGCACTGCTTTCCCTGTGGCTCACTTGCATACCCAACAAGGGAATGAATTATTTTAAAATTAGAGGTAAAGAAGATGAATGTGGTTTTGTAAGCATAGCATCTCCTTGACCATATTGCATATGCATTTCAGTTAATAGCTAGCTGGGTGGCTTCTGTTTATAAACTTGTGTTTTAGGAATTAATCCTTGATATTGACAGTTTATAAATGCTCAGTATAATTGTTGGGACTGATTTTTCCTCCTCCATTGCATATTCCCTCTCCCCACTATCCTGCAAAGCATAACAGTTGCGGGCCTCTAAAATGTGACAGGATGTCCCTTTTCTCACTCCTGTCTCTCTTCAATCCTAGAGAGGTCTGGTTCTAATTGCTGATTTCTAGGAATATTTTCTTAAGCCTTGGATCAGAGAGAGAGAAGCAGCAAGAAACTATGTTCAACTCAAAACTTTCTAGGAGAATCACAAAATTGGTCCATTCAAAGGGTAGAGTTGACTCTATTGAGTTGTTATTGTAAGAGATAGTATATCAGATGATTCTGTTATATAAAATAGTGGTTTCACTGTAAATATGCTTTTCATAATCTGTTTTAGCATACATATAGCACTCAAACTTACCAGTATTATACTGAATTGTGAATAAAGATATTTAAAAACTGGTAAAAAAATAAACAAAACTGGATTATCTCACTGCTGACCTGGCATGCAGGGGTCTTTGAAGTAGGGAATTTTCTGAGAATGTCTTTTGTAATTTTGAATGTTCCTTTAAAAATAATAAAAGTATATGTTTTGGGGTAGCTGAGAATCTCCTGGCTTGTGTTATCCAATAATGCAGGCATGCGTGGCTCCCCTGCAGTTCTCACTATGACTTCTTTGTTGTCATATTTCATTAGAATTGTATTTGATCACTATTTCTTTGAGTTCCTGTTGAGCTAATAATGTTAATGAGTTCATAACGGAAGTAACTGTCTTTGTGTTCTTTTCCCCAAAAAACAACTTGAGGACTTCTGCCCATGGCTTGGAGGAAAGCCCAGGAATATCCAATAGTTTTTTTGGTTATTCTTACATAGCCAAATGTTCCATTGCCATGTCCACGTGGTAAGAAATCTGTTCCTGTGTATTAATCCAGGTTTGCCTCAGTTCTTGAATGTTGGGGAATATCTTTCATTCCCAGCTGGGTCCTGTTTGTAGACTGGAATCCTGCAAGGCATGTGTATATAGGAGTGTTGGGGCAGTAACAGGCAAACACTTCTTGTCTTTCTGTTCTCAGTCTACTCTCCAGTGACCAGTTTCTCCTACTTTTCCCCCTCATGTGCTCCTCAGTGAGAGAAGAGCATACAGTGACATGGTTGGCTAAGTTGTAACGTGGATATAGGCTCTGAGATGTGGACAATAATATGATATGATGCTTCTGGGAAACATTTTCATTTTTCTTCAGGGACCTCAGACTTCATGCCCCCGTCACATGCAGTGACTTTCCTCTGACTTGTCTCTTCGACACTCCCCTCAATCCCTAGGCCTGCTATGAGGATCACTTCTGTTGTCTTTCTTCCTTACTAAGCAGTCCTGTTGGGTGGCCTCCCTATGAAAGAATTCTCAGTCTCTCCTTTCCCCACAACAACCTGTCAACACAGGAAATCGACATCTTTCTGTGGAATTGCTATTCATTCACAAGGCATACACTTACTTCCTTTCTCCAGGGGCACCTTGGGCCTTAATGTCTTGATTATACCTGTATGAGTCACATACTTGTTCCTGTGTCCCTCAGCCTTCACAGGCATCGGTTACTTTCTCTGAAGCTCTTGGTCAGTGATCTGTAGCAAGACAGAAACAGTACTTGTCCTGTCCTTGTGAGTGTTTAAGAAATACTCAGCACACTGGCAAAATTCGCTAAAAATTTGTTTTCTCTTTCTTCTATGTTAATTTTTTTTATATCTCTTTGGTAGTTAAATGGAGTAATGCTGACAGACATGTTTGGTATCATTTATTTGCCAGGTGATCAGCCCTTCACTTTAGAATATGGGTGTATTTGACACAAATTGTCCTTGCCTTTAGAGAGTGTTTTAATTTGCTAGGGCTGCCATAAGAAATAACCCACACTGGGTGGCTTTAACAACAAAAACTTATTCTGTCACACATGTGGGCCTCAAAGTAAAACATGGAATTGTTGATATTGTTGGTTATATGTGATGTGAAGGAAGATTGTGCAGAAAGGATCTGTCTGGACCTTTGTCCTTGGCTTGTAGACTGCCTGCTACATGTTCAAATAGCATTTTCCATGTATATGTATCTGTTTCCACATTTCCTCTTCTTATAAGGACACTGGTCATATTAATTTAGGGCCACTCTAAAGTCATCATTTTAACTTGATTACCTCTGTAAAACCCTTTTCAAAATAAGAACCCATTTAAGGAATTGGGTGATAGGATTTCAACATATGAGTTTTTGGAAGGGAACAATTTTGAAGGGAACAGTTTAACCCATAACAGAACTTCTGCCAAGTCTCTCACGTGAAAGAGCTTGTCTTCAATATTATGTTCAATGCATACTTTTATTATTTTTATTTATTTATTTATTTATTTATTTATTTATTTATTTATTTAAATGAATACTTTTAGAAATAGGCTAATTTGCTGTGACTGACTGATAGATAGTCCCTGGCCCCTAGGATTTTGTGACCTATCACACTGTTGTGCATCCCCTTTTCTTTCTAAGGGCTCCTCTTGAGTGATTAAATTTGGATACAGTCCCAGACCACTTATCATCATAGTTTCTACAAGTGGGAATTGTTGGTCATAGCCTTTTCTTCTGCAAGTGGTGGAAGTGTAGGTCACTCCCAGGTCAGAATTCTATACAAGGACTCTAAGACTTTGTTTCATGTTTAGGTACTGCAACAATGGTTGCTTGGTTTATAGGATGAAGTATATACACTTTGGGTGGCTGCCTAAGATGTTTGCTGGTGTATAATTTATTGTTTGTATATAGCCAAGTAGCCACTGGAGGATGGCTTGGATTCTTTTTTAAAATTCTTTAATATTTTATTTAAATTTGCCAACATATAGTATAACACTCAGTGCTCATCTCATGTGCCCTCCTTAATGCCCATCAGCCAGTTACTCCATCCCCCCACCCACCTCCCCTTCCGCAACCCTTTGTTTATTTCCCGGAGTTAGGAGTCTCTCATGGTTTGCCTTCCTCTCTAATTTTCCTGCACTCAGTTTCCCTCCTTTCCCTTATGGTCCCTGTCACTATTTCTTATATTCCACATATGAATGAAACCACATGATAATTGTCCTTCTCCTATTGAGTTATTTCACTCAGCATAATAGCCTCTAGTTCCATCCACGTTGATGTAAATGGTAGGTATTCATCCTTTCTGATGGCTGAATAATATTCCATTGTGTGTGTGTGTGTGTGTGTGTGTGTGTGTGTGTGTGTGTATCGATTCATCTGTTGAAGGACATCATGGCTTATTCTACAGTTTGGCTATTGTGGACATTACTGCTATGAATATTGGAGTGCCGGTGTCCCATTGTTTCACTACCTCCGTATCTTTGGAGTAAATACCCAGTAGTTACAAAGCACATGATAAGCTTATTTAGTTTGTATGCACTTATATGTAACATGTAGATCCTGTTTATCCTATCTTATAAGATTATTCAGAAGACATCTACATTGACCAAGAACATTACTTAAAAACATTTTCAACAAGCTGTGCACAGATTTCCACTTGGGCAAATTACCCATGAAGCATATTTGGAGTGAAATTGTTATCAACGGACATTTTTGCAAGATGGAACCAGTGTCAAAACGATGTATCCACTAGCCAGTGCCACACTTTGATCCTTGTATTTATGCTTACCTGAAACCACTAATTGATATACCCCATTTCTGGCTCGTTAGTGGTGTTAGTGGACATCATGAGAATAACAAAGCAGGAACAAGTATTGTGACTAACTTACTTGTTTATTATGGGATGGGTACCAAATGAAAACATGAACAAATTGGGTGTTTACCAAGAAACATCCATTTTGAAGTGGAAGTGGTATATCCAGGGAAGAAATAAACAAGGAATTAATGGTGTCTCAGAGGTACAGGAAATTGTGTCCTGTTACCCTCCAGATTTGGTTGTCTGATATGTATGGAATGTGCCAGCATTTCTTGCAGTTTTATTACACCCAGGTTTATGAGGATGCCTGGGTCTGGTTCAGCTAAGTTAAAGGCACATGTCTTCTGGTAGGCTATGGATACTGCCCCAATAAAAACTGCATTTGTGCATGGGAAAGAGCATTGTGCTCAATGAGTGGAGAAGTGGACTGTACTTCTTATCCTGGAAGAAACCCCAAGTGCACCTTGTTACATTTGATTTACCCCCTGCACAGAAACTCTCAGGTTGATAGTATGAACTACCTTCTATTAGGTGAATGACTGGGTAATTCCAACTCAGCCTCTGTGGAGACGAACATTATCAGCAAATTGCAAAAGACATACACCTTCTTTATGTGTCTCTTGTGCATACCCATGGATAAGGGTCATTTGTAGGTGAAAATCAGTGAAACCAACAAATTGCTCATACTTGCACTGTTCAGGTTAGGACCATGGTTACCTGGATAGACTATGCATCAAGGCATGGTTGTTCATCTGTAATTTGAAATTTGGTCCCCAAACAAGACCTGTTGACTCCAACATATCAGGCCAAGGAGCCAGGAAATGTGTGCAGAGTGCCAACTGCACAGTTGAATATAGAGGGGATCTCTGGTTTCCAAAGTCAAAAGTGCCAGATGTCTACCCTTCCCTCAAGGTTACCACTGGGCATGCACTATAGTGGATCCCTTTTCTGAGTATTACCTTGACAAGCTTGTCACCATAGCAAATAGAAGCAATAGTTAAGGACTCTTTTTTTTTTTAAAGATTTTATTTATTTATTCATGAGACACACACACACACACACAGAGAGAGAGAGAGAGAGAGAGAGAGAGGCAGGCAGAGACACAGGCAGAGGGAGAAGCAGGCTCCATGCAGGGAGCCCAATGTGGGACTCGATCTCGGGACCCCAGGATCACGCCCTGGGCTAAAGGCAGGCACTAAACTGCTGAGCCACCCAGAGATCCCCAGTTAAGGACTCTTGTCTGGACTATGTCTTCTATTTGGATTCACTGACCACATCAGGGACATAATGGTGCTATAGTCGTAGCCAAAACCACTCATTAGTAGGTAGACATTTGGAATATTATGTGTACCATTCATGCCCCATATTTTTGCCTTGCTACAGACACCATTAAAAGATGGTATTGATCCATAAAGAAACTGAATAGGAGGACTGGACAACTGTTGCTTAGCTCCAAGTGGAGCACATGTTTAAGAAAGTCAGTGTGGGCTCTAAATGTGGCAGTTCCCCAGGAGGTTACCTCCCATTAAAGTAGAATGTTTAGTTGTGTCTTTTTGGATTGAGTACAAAGGCCTAGTCTCTCATAAGGGGGAGAAAATAGCTAGCATGTTGACAACTCTTGCTAAACATTTAGTCCTCCATTCAACTAACTTACTTTATATCCCTATGAAGAATGTGGCTATACTGAGCATATTGTTTTGCTGTATGTAATGTCTCCTGGATCTCTTGCCTGATAAGACATGTTGCTGTTCAATGCAGCCTTTCAGGGATGTGTTTGGCCCCTAGGCCTCTCATGCACCAAATCTTTAATTATGGGCACTAAACGTGTATTTCTTTAGCCACTGTACATATTTCAAACACTCCTCTTGGAGTGCTCTATAATCCTACCAAGTGGTAGTGGTCACTGCTGTGGCCTCAGGGTTACCCTCAGAGAGATTTACTAACTACAAGGATACAGAGGTGGTAGTTAAATATGGTGTGAAACATCCTCTTCCTATATAAGAGTGTGAGTTTTGGAGTGACACACCACACCACAGGTCCTAGTCTGAGCTCTGCCACTTCTTGAAACTGTAGCCTTGGGAGAAGCATTTAATTTCCCTGATCCAGGATTTGTTCATTTTTGCACTGTAGATATTTTATGACCCTCCCTGTGTGCTGAAGCTGCAGTGAGATAATAAATAAAGCCATAGTATAGCTCCTGATACTTAATACTATAAACTTCTCATTCATTATATCATTCATATGTCAGATTGAGTATAAAACGTATGAGTCCAATGGAAGGAAGTATGAACTCAGGTTCATCAAGTGGAAAGCCACAAAGGGTTGTTCTAGCCTGGGTATTTGGACATTTGAACTTCGAATATAGCCCTTAGGGAAATACGAATAAATTTAGTAGTTGATGGCTTGCACAGGTAGTGAACATTGTGTAGGGGAAGGAGAGATTTCAAATAGAATTTTCATTTTAATTTACATTTTGGAAAAGCAAGAGAGAATGTCCTTTCTGGTAAGCCTCTCTAGTAGTCCCCACTAACCAGGTACATGATTTTTTCTTTGATAATATTGAAAAAATGAAGATGATGAAGGCTGGTATTTGGCCTGTGGAGGAGGCCTTATGTAGGTAGTCACTTAATAGGATGTGATTTTCAGGGACTGCAAGGCCATAATCTATTCATATGCTGAGCACATATGCATGTGTCATTATCTCCACTGTGAGCCATCAAGTAGTCCAGAGAGGAGTGTTCTCCTGCAATCTTCATTATGCCTGCCTGACTGTCCAAATCTTTTGGAGCATATTCAGATGGTAATTTGTTCACCTGTCCACAATTGTGTTATTGTTTAGTTTGTCTTCATAAAGGTAAGGAGAAAGGAATTTTTTTCTCTTTATGTATGAAAACTGGCTGGGGTATCTATTCTTTTCATGTCTGGAAGGAGGAGGAGGAAGATGATGATCATGAATTTGAGATGATAACTTCTAATGTGTTCCTAGTGTGGCCAACATGGCTGGGGGTAGATGTTCTAGGGTGTTTCAAGGTATAAAGATGGAATGTATGTACCACTTAAGGGCAATCTGGGCAAACTGTGTAAGATAATGGAGCATTGTGAAAAGGCAAAGTGCTGCAGGAAGTGGTCATACCGACACCTCAGAATTGGACAAATCTGCGAGTCCTTTCTCATGCCGCCCATTCTTCAGTATAAATGATGGGCCTTCCACTATGTTTTTTTCCCTTTTTTATTGTGGTAAAATACACAAAATAAAATTTACCATCTTAATCATTTTAAGTGTACTATTCAGTACATTAACATTATTATGGTACTAATGCCACCATCCATCTCCAGGACACTTTAATCTTATAACACTGAAACCCATTAAACAAGAACTCCTTATTTCTCCTTCCCCCAAGCGCCTGGAAACTACCATTCTATTTTTTTGTTTCTAAGTAACTCATATAAATGGAATCAGACAATATTTGTCTTTTCGTGACTGGCTTATTACACTTAGTATAATGTGCTCAATACATTCATATTGTAGCATAAGTCAGAGTTTCCTTCCTTGTTAAGGCTGAGTAAATGGGGCAAGATGGCAGAAGAGTAGTGTCCCCAAGTCACCTGTCCCCACCAACTTACCTAGATAACTTTCAAATCATCCTACGAATTCAGCCTGAGATCTAAAGAGAGAACAGCTGGAGCATTACAGAGAGAAGAGTTTGCACTTCTAACAAATACAACTCGTTTTTAGCCACTCTGCACTGAGCAAAATGACTAGAAAGAAGAACTCACCACAAAAGAAGGAATCAGAAACAGTACTCTCTGCCACGGAGTTACAGAATTTGGATTACAATTCGATGTCAGAAAGCCAATTCAGAAGCACAATTATAAAGCTACTGGTGGCTCTGGAAAAAAGCATAAAGGATTCAAGAGACTTCATAACTGCAGAACTTAGATCTAATCAGGCTGAAATTAAAAGTCAATTAAATGAGATGCAATCCAAACTGGAGGTCCTAACGACGAGGGTTAATGAGGTAGAAGAAAGAGTGAGTGACATAGAAGACAAGTTGATGGCAAGGAAGGAAGCTGAGGAAAAAAGAGAAAAACAATTAAAAGACCGTGAGGAAAGGTTAAGGGAAATAAATGACAGCCTCAGAAGGAAAATCTGTTTATTTGGGGTTCCAGAGGGAGCCAAAAGGGACAGAGGACCAGAAAACATATTTGAACAAATCATAGCTGGGAATTTCCCTAACTTGGGGAGGGAAACAGGCATTCAGATCCAGGAGATAGAGAGACACCCCCCCCAAAATCAATAAAAACCGGTCAACAACTCAACATTTAATAGTGAAACTTGCAAATTCCAAAGATAAAGAGAAAATCCTTAAAGCAACACGAGATAAGAGATCCCTAACTTATATGGGAAGCAATATTAGATTAACAGCAGACCTCTGCACAGAGACCTGGCAGGCCAGAAAGGGCTGACAGGATATATTCAGGGTCCTAAATGAGAAGAACATGCTGCCCAAGAATATTCTATCCAGCAAGGCTCTCATTCAGAATAGGAGGAGAGATAAAGAGCTTCCAAGATAGGCAGAAACTGAAAGAATATGTGACCACCAAACCAGCTGTGCAAGAAATATTAAGGGGGACTCTGTAAAAGAAAGAGGAAGCCCAAAGAAATAAGCCACAAAAACAGGGACTGAATAGGTATTATGATGACACTAAATTCATATCTTTCAATATGTGGAGAAAGGGAAACCCTCTTGCACTGTTGGTTTGCAATGTGAACTGGTGCAGCCCCTCTGGAAAACTGTGTGGAGGTTCCTCAAAGAGTTAAAATAGAACTGCCCTACGACCCAGCAATTGCACTGCTGGGGATTTACCCCAAAGATACAGATTCAGTGAAACGGCAGGACACCTGCACCCCAATGTTTATAGCAGCAATGTCCTTAATAGCCAAACTGTGGAAGGAGCCTTGGTGTCCATCAAAAGACGAGTGGATAAAGAAGATGTGTTCTATATATATAATGGAATATTACTCAGCCATTAAAAATGACAAATACCCCCCATTTGCTTCAATGTGGATGGAACTGGAGGGTATTATGCTGAGTGAAGTGAGTCAGTCGGAGAAGGACAAACATTACATGGTCTCATTCATTTGGGGAATATAAAAATAGTGAAAGGGACTAAAGGGGAAGGGAGAGAAAATGAGTGGGAAGTATCAGTGAGGGTGACAGAGCATGAGAGACTCCTAACTCTGGGAAATGAACAAGGGGTGATGGAAGGGGAGGTGGGCGGGAGGTTGGGGTGAGTCGGTGACAGGCACTGAGGGGGGCACTTGTCGGGATGAGCACTGGGTGTTATGCTATATGTTGGCAAATTGAACTCCAATAAAAAGTATACAAAAAAAGGCTGAGTAATATTCCAGTGTGTGTGTGTGTGTGTGTGTGTGTGTGTGTGTGTGTATAAAACACATTTTGCTTATCCATTCATCTGTCCGTGGACAGTTAGGTTGTTTTTATATTTTATCTACTATAATAGTGCTGCCATGAACATGGGTGTACAAATATCTCTTTGAGACCCTGCTTTAAGTTATTTTTGGCATGTATACTCAGAGGTGGAATTGCTAGGTTATGTGGCAATTCTTTTTTTTTAAATTTTTTGAAGAAAAGCCATACTGTTTTTCACAGGGACTATACCATTTTATTTTCCCACCAACAGCGCACAAGGGTTCCAGTTTCTCTACATTCCAGCCAACACTTGTTATTTTCTGTTTTTTTTTAATAGAAGGCATATTAATGGGTGTTAGATGGTATTTTGTTATATTTTTGATTTGCATCTCCCTAATGACTAGTGATGTTGAGTATCTTTCATCTTAGTTTTTGGTCATTTGCATATTTTCTTAGGAACAATGCCTGTTCAAGTCCTTTGTCCGTTTTTAATTTTTGTTTTTATAGAGTTTACTCTATAATTTTTTGTTTCAGTTTTTCTTCCTGTTTCTCTGACTTTTCCTTTTTTGACTTGTCTTTCTCTTGCCACCTTCTAAGTTTTAGTATTTTCCAAGGACTTGTCTTTAAACTCCTTTTTGTCTTTGGTCCCTTCTTTGCCAAATCTTACCAGTGTGAAGATGGTGTCTCCATTCATATTTTCTCCGTTGAGCTTTAACTTTGCTTCTGGCTCCCTGCTCTAACATTTCTTTTTTTTCCTTCCAAGTTTTTATTTAAATTACAGTTAGTTAACGCACAGTGTAATGTTAGTTTCAGGTGTAGAATTTAGTGATTCAACACTTACAACACCCAGTGCTCATTACAACAAGTGCCCTCCTTAATCCCCATCACGTATTTCACCTATTCCCCCACCTACCTCCTCTCCAGTAACCCTTAGTTTGTTCTCTATGGTTAAGAGTCTGTTTCTTGGTTTTTCTGTTTCTCTTCCCCACGTTCATTTGTTTGGTTTCTTAAGTTCCACATATGAGTGAAATCATATGGTATTTGTCTTTCTCTGACTTATTTCATTTAGCATTATACTCTCTAACTCCATGTCATTGCGAATGGCAAGATTTCACTTTTTTTTTGATGACTAATATTACATGGTATATATATATATAGTCTTATTTATCCTTTCATCAGTTGGTAGATATTTGGGCTCTTTCTATAGTTTGGCTATTGTCCTCTAACATCTCTTAATGATTTCAGTCTTACCTAAAATTCAGAGTGGGAATTTTGATTGGTTTCTAGGCTGGTTGTTGGGCTGCTGTCTCATTAGTTTCCCATCTCTGAGTGTTCCCTTACTTTACATGGTCAGGATTGCTTGCTACCATGTCTAGCCTCTAAGAAAAGGGGTAGTAAGGGTAAGGGACTGAGGTCTGTAGCAGGGACCCTGGCTATTTGCTCAGGTAAAGCTTCCAATTCTCTGTAAGAAGGGAAGTTATGAGTATTGATAGGTAACTAGGCTTCTCTTGTACAGGTAGCTTTATTATTCCTCATAGAGGCTTAGTATTTGTTGAATAGGAAGATCCCAATTGAGGAGTGCCATTCTGTGGGGAATGGCAGCAATCATAGCAGTGCCAACCACCAAAAGAATGAGCTCACAGACCTTGGCCCACTGCATCTTCAATGGATTGAGTTACCATGGAGGACTTAACACACAAGGCAATGGTTAAAACAGTGCTTTACTCATGGAAAGAAGAGACACATGAACAGCATCTCTAATGTGTGCCAGTCTACCATGGCCAGTGAGTCCCTCCTGATAACTGATGCAGAATGATGATCCAAACACATCCCTCTTGTGCTGCAGGTAAAAACTTCCTTCCTGTTGGTGGAAGTGGAGGGAACAGATAATACTGATAGGGCAGGCCAGATGCCATATAACACACATAATTAAGCAATACAGAGAAGTTCATGGTTTGCCCAGGGCAGGGGAGAATCCTCCAGGGGAAAGGTTTCTTTGTGGGAATAATCTGGGGTCAAGTGATAGCTCAGCATCTAGCCTCTATTTAGGAGAATGTCCTGGGGCCAGGACACTTACTGGATAATCCTGAGGTGGGGGACAATAGGTCATGGAGAGGTTACTTCTCCAATAGTATTCTAACCAAATTTGGAGTATATTAGAATAGAGAATTATTGGAGCCGCTCCCTCTCTATTAGCTGGAATCCTGTCCTCAAGGACAGACTAGTCTGAAGGATCAATCTTATTACAGGAGTGGCTTCCTTTTTAAAAATTCTTTCTGTTGTCCTTGACTAATAACTTTAAATATCCCAGTTATTTTAGTGGATTTTTAAAGCTTATATTACTTGGATATTGTGAGTTCAGTTCAAAGCTATTTGAAGGTAGTGTTCATTGGCAGAACACCAAAGAGGGTAGGGCTCTGGTCAGGATGGCACCAGGGACATCTCTTGCAATATTTTTGCTGTGTTTCCTGGATATGGGAGGATTGACATGGAGGAAGACCCCCCAAGATGATTTTTGTACTATTGGAATGTAAATAATCGTCATGAAAATGTCTTTGGGAGTCTGTCTTGTCAGTATAAAACTTTGCCTGGCTCTATGATGTGATAGATGCCACATAATATTCTGTAGCCAGACTCAAGTGGACCATGGTGACTGGAAATATAAATCCTGGTACCATAAATATGACTACATGCTCATTTTTTATTTTTTATTTTTTTTCATGCTCATTTTTTAATACATACACTTCTCTAATATAATGTTCTTGTGGAATGCAAACTTAATGAAGGAAACCTTAGCTAAGAAGAATCTCAGGCAGAATCATACATGCTTTAGGTAGGAGGCTCATCTGTATAATTGTGACCACTGAGAGCATAGGAAGGGATACTGATAAAGCCCTCCTATACTCTGGAATAGCTGTATTGTAGCCAAAGCAATGTAATCAGTGCTGTGGGTCATAGTGTTTCCTGTACATTGTCCTCCCATCAGTGACCATATGGCACATTTATAATTTGATTTCTCAGATTTCATATTCCACCAGGACTTCTCTGCCATGTTTTTTTTAAGATTTATTTTTATTTATTTATGATAGACACAGAGAGAGAGAGGCAGAGACACAGGCAGAGGTAAAAGCAGGCTCCATGCTGGGAGCCCAACGCGGGACTCGATCCCGGGACTCCAGGATTGCGCCCTGGGCCAAAGGAAGGTGCAAAACCACTGAGCCACCCAGGGATCCCCCCTTCTCTGCCATGTTAAAGAAAAATGTAATTAATATGATCATACATGTTTGACATGCTTTGCATGACATAAGCACACAAGAGAAAAAATCTGGCCATGAAATGATATATGTAGAATAAGAGCAAGCTGGGGATGAGGATATAGTGCCAATTTGCATGAAAACTAAGTCTTCTCAGCGTGAATTTAGATGGAGTATGGTTCACGACTTTTTCCTCTGATTGGTTTATGGATGACTCTTAAAATAATTGTTGTTTTATTTTAAATGAAAAAAAAATGCAATGATGTGTCTTCAGAAGACATTTCCTCTCTTTCTGTCTTGTCCTATATACTTGATCCTTATATTTTAAGAATTTTGGATCAATATCAAGAAACTTTATTTTATAATCACAAATACATGTAACCAAGAAGAATCAGATCAAGGTAATGAAGTAGAATGATTCTGTTAAAGCAAAAAATGTTTCTGTGTAAAACTGAGTAGTTCCACTAGATGGTAGCAAGTGGTTATATTTTATACCTTTACAGTGAGTATTCATAAAATGCTCACTTTTCTTTCTTTTTTAAAAAAAGATTTTATGCATTTACTTTTTAAAATAAACTCTACATCCAGTGTGGGGCTAGAATTCACAACCCTGAGATCAAGAGTTGCATGCTCTACTGACTGAGCCAGCCAGGGACCCCAAAATGCTCACTTTTCTAAAATTAGAAAAACAGTTCTGGAAAAGTAAAAATTATATCTGAAATACTGCTTCCTTTGGAGAGGGTAAAACACAACTGAGTTCAAATGTATAAAAGAAAAAATGCAGATAAAACTTCTTTTCCTAATGAAGTAGCCTCTTCAAATGGCCAGAGAACACCAATTCTAGGCCTGCTTTCTGGTGACTTTTGACTTGTATTTGATAAAATTTTGCAGAAAGTTGTGGGTCCTGTGTTGACTATTTCTCCTAATGGTAAGCAGTGTGTATGCTTTAAAATGACCTTTCTCTGCAGTCGGGCAGCAACAGCAGCACAAGTGCAGAACGCATACAGTGACTTAGCAGCAGGAGCAGCAGCGGAGGCACCGGAGCCATCACAGCTCCTGTGCTGGTGCAGCCACCCTCGTTCCCTCTGCTCTTCCTCTCTTTGCTAGCACCATGGCTGATGAGCTGACTGAAGAACAGATGGCTGAATTCAAGGAAACTTTCTCCTTATTTGCCAAAGATGGCGATGGTACCATTACAACAAAGGAACTTGGCGCTGTCATGAGGTCACTGAGTCAGAACCCAACAAGAGCCTAATTGCAGAATATGATCAATGAAGTGGAGGCTGATGGTAATGGCATCATTGACTTCTCAGAATTTTTGACTACACTGGCTAGAAAAATGAAAGATAGAGACAGTGAAGAAAATTTGTGAAGCATTCTGCATCTTTGGCAAGGATGAGAAGGGTTACATCAACGTAGCAGAACTATGTCATGTCATGACAAACTTAGGAGAAACACTAACAGATGAAGAAGTAGATGAAATGATCAGAGAAGCAGATATTGATGGAGATGGACAAATCAACTACAGTTGATGACTGCAAAATGAAGACCTAATTTGAACTCCTTTTCCACCCTCCCGAAGAATCATATTGAATCTTTTACTGACCTCTTGCAAAAAAAGTTCATTTTCTCATTCTGTTTCTCTAAAGCAAAACTGAATGTTGAAGTACCTTCTGTCCACACACACAAAATCTGCACATATTGGCTGGTGGTCCTGCATCCTAAAGATAAGCAACATATCAGTTTTACTATATAAACACTTGTACTGCCTTATGATAAGGAAGCAGTTAGTGGACTCCTTGCAGTTCCATTTGCTAATGATTAATACACTATTTGGGCTTGCCAGCTTTTCGTGCATGCAGCTTGACAATTGAGCATACTCAGGCATTTGTATTAAAAATGAAAAAAGAAAAAAAAAAGAAAAAAAAAAGAAAAATGAAAAAACCAAACTTGAAACCTATTCAAATGAGTTCTAGTTCAGTTTGTTAGTATGTATTGTCATAGCTGGTTTACTGAAAACAAACATCTAAAATTAGTTTACCTCAGGATGCGGTGCAGAAAGATGGGTGAAGGATAAACTGTCTAGATGTGGCCCCACTTAGCAGGACAGCACTTTTATACTTCTGTTTGTCCTGACCCCTGGTGACAATGACATACATGCTGGTGGCATCCTATATATTTTGGTTTAGTGTTGTCTGTGTTTTACTAGAGTGAAATGGGTGTCAGGCTGTCACCATTCACACAGATTTTTAAAAAGAAACCTTTAACAAGGGAGCATCTTGGACTCTCTGGTTTTAAAACCTTTTGAACCATGACTTGGAGCCAGTAGAGTACACTGTGACTGTGGACTTCAGCAGAGCCATCAACATTGCTGTTGAAGAACTTGTAATTTATGTCCATTCCAAGTTGTAAATTCTGGTCTTTTTTTTCAATAAAAAGACTATTAACTTAAAATGGGTGACGGGCACTGAGGTGGACACTTGACGGGATGAGCACTGGGTGTTTTTCTGTATGTTGGTAAATTGAACACCAATAAAAATTAATTAAAAATAAATAAATAAATAAATAAATAAATAAATAAATAAAATGACTTTTCCCTAGATTCCCATGGTGGGTCATGAAGTTGGTTGTGGTGAAATAAAATTTGAAATTAAGAGAACAGTTGGAGGAGTTAAATTTGATAGTGGAACAATAGTATAAATAAACATTTTAAAATAAGATTTTATCTGCTTTTGACCTATCTTCTATACACTTTTCATTAGTTTTGCCAAATAGAATTTCATATAGGTAGTCTGTTAGTGGTTCATGGTTTGACTAAGGATAACCTAATTAAAAATAGACATTTCACAAGAGGGATAGGATTGAAGCAAACAAATGAGTGGTATCACTCATGTACGTACCACAGTTTGTTTAATGAGTCACCCATAGAGAGGCATTTGGGCTGTTTCCAGGTTTTGTCTTTTACAAAGAAAGCTGCTAAGAAAATTCACATATATGCTTTTGCACAAATATAATTTTCATTCCTCTGGGATAAATAAATACACAGGTTTGCAATCACTGAGTCATTTGGTAGTTAAATGTTTAGTTTTTAAATAATCCATCTAATTTTTCTGTAGTGGCTGTACTGTTCTACATTTCCACCAGCAACATATGGGTGATCGAGTTTTTCATCATGTTTGTCAGCATTTGGTGCTGTCATTATTTTATATTTTAGCCATTCTCATAGGTATGAAGTGATACTTTATTGTAGGTTTAATTTGCATTTCCCTAATGGATAATAATATTGAACATATTTTCGTGTGCTTATTTATCATCTCTATATCCTCTTTATTGAAATATCTGTTCATACTTTTTGTCTGTTTTCTAATTGAATTGTTTTTTTTTTTCACTGTTGAGTTTTTAGTGCTCTTTGTGTATTATACATACTGGTCCTTTGTCAAACATGGGGCTTTGAAATATTTCGTCTGTCTGTGGCTTGGTCTTCTTAACAGGATTTTTACAGAGGAAAAGTTTTAAGTTTTGATGAGGCCCATTTTACCAGATAAACTCTTTTACTAGATTTCTTATCTGAGATTCGGTTTGTGAAGGAACACATAATAAGACAATTATTAGAGATCCATTGTAATATATTATAATTTATAATGTCCATGTCCCATTCTGGACTAAACACTTGAATAAAAAGCACAATTTATTTATATTCCTGTGAGTAATAAAACTACCTGTGCACATCCTTTATTCCTATTTTCTACTTCAATTAGATTGAAACATTTTCGAGGATATAAGATTGTTTATTCACCCTGAATCCTCTTTGAAGTTGAGTATACAGAACCAGTGTTCAACAAATGTATTTTAATATTCCATCAATGCATCATGGCAGGGTGTAAAGATGTAGAGTTTGTGATATTGAGTTAAAATTTTGGCTTTACCCCTTGTCCACAGTGAAAAATTGGGTGAGTCATTTCACTTCTTTAGCTTCAATTTCCTTACCTAACATTTTGGGTAATAACCAAAATGGCCTTCTCATGGGGTTCAAAAGAGATCACATATGTAAGGCACCCAGTAAGGTGCTTGACACTTAGTAGATTGTGAATTAAATGGTAAGTATTGCAGTTATCAGGATTTCAGCTCTGTAAATCCTGAAGCAGGCGTTATAAGGGCCAGTTTAAAGGCTTGAGTGTATCAATAGATACCATGTGATGTGAACTGAACTGTATGAAAAGTCCTGATTATTTTAAACCAAACATTCAAGAGAAAGCATAATTTTATTATCCAGTACAAAATTTTACGGTTTGGTGGTTATATCAAGGCCATTTAAAAGATAGAGTTTATGCAGTTTCAAGTTGAGAAATCTTTGAACCTGAATAAAACAGCAAATGTTTATAAAAATTTATTAATGCATGGAAGAAAAATTATCCAGTAATTATAACACATTAAAATATTTATATGTTTTATTGAATCTTGCATTTCTTCATAAGCATAATATAATAATCAAGCTGAGTTAAATGTCTCTGCTTAAATGTAAGGTAAATTTAATTGAGTGGTGAATATAAAATTAACATAGAAAATTACAGAGCAAAACACAAATATTTTATGTCAGTTAATGACTTAGCATTAGCTAAGAGATTTCATTTTACCTATGTTTCAATTAACAATATAGCTATATTTGCAGTTCAGAAATTGCTTCTCTTATGTTGTTATAGTTAGCAATTTATATCAACACAAGTTTCAGTTACATATTCTTGTAATCATTTTAATTTTCAAGAGTTGCAGAATTTGATTTCATTCGTCTTTAGCAAATGCTTCTTGAATCTTATGATTACATTAAGCTATGATTAACAAGACTGCCCCCCCCTCCAGATTATTTGTATGCATATGACAATTTGGGAAACTCTGCTGTAGCTGTAAAAGACAGACTGCAAGAATTATAGAGTTTAGCTGGAGGTTAACACTCTGCTGCCCAAGAAGACTGAATATTGATAGACTTGGATATTAAATTTTTTTAACCACAATATTCTAATTAAGTGTTTCTCAAAGTGTGCCCCTTTGACACCTGGGCCTAACCTACCCAGGCAACTTCCTACAGATTCCAAGACAAGTTCCAGATAAGCTGAATCAGAATTTCCTAAAATGCAGCTCAAGAATCTACATCTTTAACAAGTACTGTAGATGATTCACATGTAAGGTTTGAGAGTTTATATTTGTTTTTGTCACTCTGAATGCAGTTTAGACCAAGGTTTACTGGTTACGTCATGGCAAATAGGTTATATACTGTGAAACAAGAGAGGCTACCATGCCACTGTACAACAGTATTTTATGTTGGGCTAAATTCCTAGTAGTCATGGCCTGTGTGTGGTGGCTTCCAATTTGTCAGCAGTTCATAACCACACTTAGCCTCCACTCTGAAAAATTATACAAATGTACAACATGGACATTCTGTGCTTTCTTCTTGGCCTTCAGTTGAGAAAAAGAAATAATGTCCACTGTAGCCAGCCAGGGAAGAAATTGGAGGAATAAATATCCCAACTTCTCTTTTGTCCTACCCTGCAATCCCCTGCCTGTGCCTCTGATTGGGTTAACTCAAGAAGAAGCCAGAGCATAAGGAAGTCAGTTGATACATTCCATGGAGATTAGTACAAGGCATAGAGAAGGAAGGAATAAAATGAGGAGGAGGGAAGAGAATTTTCAGCATATCCATTTAAAATACCTCAAATGTAGTACTGTCATGGTATAGTATATACTATACCATGAATTGGTTAAAGCAACATTTTGTAAGGAGTATATGAATCAGAGTGAGGGTAGGTATGAGGAAGCTTTTTACTTGGTTTTGCCAGTCTCAGCTCCAAAATATTTACTGTTATTGCTGTGTAGGGTCCAATCAGGAAACTCATTTTTAACACATCTAGAGGGTCTATATAGCTTTGATCTTTAGGTAAAGAATACAAAAGAATGATGAATACATTTGATTTAATGGAACCCATAAACATTTCAATATGTAATGAATATTACATAATTATATGCCACCACTATAAATTAAATGAAGTAGGTTCTGATATTACTTTACAGTTAACAACTCAAGGAACAGATGAAAACCCCTTCTTAGGAGTAACCAAAAGAATGGTCTCTGGTCTGCTAATGTCTAGATTTCTCTTCTTGCATGGTCCACTCTGTTAGAATGTAATTTCTGTTGTATATAAACAGAAATGCAAATTAATAGAAATGTAAATTAATAATGGCTTAATGAAAAACAATGAATACCCACCATTTTCTTCAACGTGGATAGAACTGGAGGGCATTATGCTGAGTGAAGTAAGTCAATCGGAGGACAAACATTATATGGTCTCATTCATTTGGGGAATATAAAAAATAGTGAAAGGGAATGAAGGGGAAAGGAGAGAAAATGAGTGGTAAATATCAGAGAGGGAGACAAAACGTGAGAGACTCCTAACTCTGGGAAACAAACAAGGGGTAGTGGAAGGGGAGGTGGGTGGGGAGATGGGGTGACTGGGTGATGGGCACTGAGGGGGGCACTTGATGGGATGAGCACTGGGTGTTCTGCTATATGTTGGCAAATCAAACTCCAATAAAAAATATACAATAAAAAATAATGGCTTAAAGAAAATAGAAATTCACCTTTCTTTTAGGTAGTAGTCCCTTGCTGATATGGCACCAGTGTTCTATATGGTTTATTTTGTTCTTCTGTCCTTCCTCTGTACTTATCTATACAGTTCAAGATGGCCATAACATTTATGTACCAGATAGCAGGATGGAAGAAATCACAGGAGGGAGGGAAGGAAAATACACTTCTCCCTTTAAGGGTGAGAACTAAAGTTTGTACACATAATTTCTCTACATATTCTGTTGGCTAGAACTTTATCACATGAACATGCATAGGAGTCAAAGAGGCTCAGGAATTCAGCCTTTAGTTGGGCAGTCCTAGTAAGTATACTATTTGATTATGTCAAAATGGATCACAGACTTAAATGTAAAATGCAAAGCTATAAAATCCCTAGAAGAGAACATATGAGAAAATCTGGATGGCCTAGGGTTTGGTGATGACTTTTTAGATGTAACATCAAAGACAATCCATGAAAGAAGGAATTGGCAAGCTGGGCTTCATTAAAATTAAAAATTCCTGCTCTTTGGAGGACACTGTCAAGAGAGAAAAAGAGAAGGCACAGACTGGGGAAAATATCTGTTTTTTAAAAAGATTTTATTTATTTATTTGACAGAGAGAGAGAGTACAAGCAGGGGAAGCAGCAGGCAGAAGGAGAAGGAGAACCAGGCTCCCTGCTGAACAAGGAGCCCGATGCTGGGCTTGATACCAGGACCCTGTGATCATGGCCTGAGCTGAAGGCAGACACTTAGCTGACTGAACCACCCAGGTGCTCCTGGGAAAAATATTTGTAAAAGACAAATATGGTGATGGACTATTATTCAAAATATACAAAGAACTCTTAAAAGTCAACAATAGAGAAACAAACAATCCAATTTAAAAATGGGCCAAAGACCTTGTATACCAAGGAAGATATACAAATGGCAAATAAACATATGAAAATATGCTCCTTATTATATGTCATCAGGGAAATACAAATAAAAGCAACAATGAGATGCCACTGCGCACTTATTAGAATGGCCAAAAATTAGAACATTGACAATATCAAAAACTGGTGAGAATGGGAAGCAACTGGAATTCTCCATTATTTGCTGATTGGAGTACTAAATGGTACAGCCACCTTGGATAACAGTTCGGCGGTTTCTTAGAAGACCAAACACACCATGCAACCTGGCAGTTGCATTCCTTGGTATTTATTCAAATGAATTGAAAATACCTGTACAAAAATCTGCACAAAGATGTTTCATAATTGCCAAAACCTGGGAAGCAATTAAGATGTCCTTCAGTGACATTTACAGTGAACAAGTAAATAAACTGTGGTACATCTAGGCAACAGAATATTAATATTTTTTAAGATTTATTTATTTACTTGAGACAGTGAGAGAGCTCAAGCGTGGGTGGAGGGGCACAGGGAGAGAGAGAATCCTGAAGTAGACTCCCCACTGAGTGTGGAGCCTGATGCGAGGTTCTATCCCAGAGCCCCGAGATCATGATCTGAGCTGAAATCAAGAATAGGCTGCTTAACCGATTGAGCCACCCAGGCACACCTAGACAACAGAATATTATTCAGTGCTAAACTGAAAGGAGCTATCAAGCTATGTAAACATATGAGGGGGAAACTTAGATATTACCAAGTGAAAGAAGCCAATCTGAAAAGGCTACGTATTATATGATTCCAACTATATGACCTTCTAGAAAAAGAAAACTATGGAGACAGTAAAAGGAACAGTGGTTGACAGGGCTTAGCAGGGAGAGAGGGTTGAATAGGCAGGGCACACAGGATTTTTAGGGCAGTGAAAATACTCTATATGATACTGTGATACTGTGGTAGATATATATTTGTCCAAACCCATAGAATGTACAAGACCAAGACTGAACTCTAATGTAAACTATGGACTTTTGATGATAATGACATGTCAGTGAAGGTACATCAGTTGTAACAAATGTCCTCTGTAGTAGGGGATATTAATAATGGGGATAATGCATGTGTGGGGGCAGGGAGTATATGAGAAATCTTTGTACCTTTTCCTCAATTTTGTTGTGAACCTAAAACTGCTTTAAAAAATATGGAAATATGGTCTAGGGGCACCTGGGTGGCTCAGCCAGTTGAGTATCTGTCTTCAGCTCAAGTTATGATCCCAGGGTTCTGGGATGGAGCCCCACATCAGGCTCTCTGCTCAGAGCGTGCTTTTCCCTCTACCTCTGCCTGCCACTCTGCCTACTTGTGCTCTCTCTCTGTGCCAAATAAGTAAGTAAGTAAGTAAGTAAGTAAGTAAATAAATAAATAAATAAATAAATAAATACTTAAAAAAATTAAGTCTATTTAAGGGGATCCCTGGGTGGCTCAGCGGTTTAGTGCCTGCCTTTGGCACAGGGTTCGATCCTAGGGTCCCGGCATTGAGTCCCGCCTTGGGCTCCCGGCATGGAGCCTGCTTCTCCCTCTGCCTGTGTCTCTGCCTCTCTCTCTCTCCCTCTATGTCTATCATGAATGAATGAATGAATGAATGAATAAATAAATAAAGTATTTTTTTAAAAAAATTAAGTCTATTTAAAAAAAAAAGATAACTGGGTGAGAAAAGGCCATAAATAAAGGCAGGGTGGCCTCAGAGGTCATCTAATTCAATTCCTTTATTTTGCATTTGGAAAAAGTGAGGCCTAGAGAGAGTGAATGACTTATCTAATGTCATACAATTAATTAACAGCAGAGCCCAAATACTTCTAACTCTGACTCAGGGATCCTTTTGGGGGCATGAAAGAAAAATGTGACTGCACAATTTAGTAGAATCTCTGTCTGACGAGATCATACCTAGCCTTCTAGGCCTGACACAACTCATTATTTCTCTGGGAGTACTGAGCAGGTTTCTATGTATTTACATGGAGTCCTTCACAGTCAACATTTTCATATGGAGAACATGAGGCCCAATGAGTCTCCTGCCATGCTCAAGCTTCACAGTTAGTAAGAAGCTAGTCAAAGCCTAGATCCTGGGTCTCTTGATTCCATTCCTCACGGTATCCCATGCACCTCTTTCCAAAAAAAGAGGCCTTTCTCCTCCACTTAAATGTGTAATGTGGAGCAGCCACCCAAGGCACAAGATTCTAGAACATTCAGTGGCCACACCACATACCTATCACCTCTCTGAAACCTGTTTTTATGCCACAACATACAGCTTTCTTTTCTGTGCTTCTGGAGCTTTGCCTGTATCAATCATGGTCACTGCCCAAAAATTGGATTACATAGAATAAAGGGAAGGCGGATGCTGGGAGACAACCAGCAGCCTCTTCCAAACCTGGGTTTCCGTAATCTTCCTCTGGATCTTTTGCCATTGTTGCCACTTAACCATCAGCCTTAGGACATCATTTACTAGTATAAGGGCCCTTGGGATTTGTGTGGGAACTGCTCAGTCTTTGCCCTAAATTTATATTTTAAATGTGTAATCTTTGTATTGCTAAGGAAATTTAAAGTTTTGCTTCTTGCCAATATATTGTGCCTGTTGCTATAACTTTTGACTGAAAATTGTTTCTCATTCTGTTTGTAAGATCTGCAGCTTTTGTCCATTATTCACCTAAGCCTCCTATTCTCTAGTTTCTCTGGTCATAAGATACTGTGTTATGTGTGACCAGCAGTTTTGCTCCTTTGTATGAGGATGTTTTGGTTATTTCTTTGTTTATTCCTCAAGAATATTATTAAGTGTCTACTATGCACTAGGTAGTCTGTGAACAATTGGTAGTAAACAAGACAAGCAAAGTTTTTGCCTCATGAAATTAATGGTCCAATGGGAGAGACAAAAATAAACTATATATATGTGCGTACATATACATATATGGATGGGAAGGTCAAGGAAGTTAAGCTGAGACTTAAAAGATCAGTATGGATGAACTGGAAGAAGAGAGAAGAATAGACTTGGCAGAGAGAACAGCATAGATTAGGGTTATGAGGAGGAAAAGAGCTTAATAAAAATTAGGAAAACTCAAAGTAGATGAGTGTTAATGGAGTAAAGTGGAAAGAGGTACAAGATGAGGTTAAAGAGGTTGTCAGAGGCTTGAAATTTGTGGAGGGTTGTGGATGTCATTGTGGATTTTATTCTAAGAGCCATAGGAATTTGAAGAGTTTTAAGTAGGAAAGTAAAATGATGGAGCTAACATTTAAACAAAAAGTCCTTTGGCTGCTAAGTGGAAAGTGGATAGCACAAAGGACAGAGTGGAAGCAAGGGTACCAGCTCAGAGTATATCAAAATAGTCTAGGTGCATGTTGATGGTGCTTGATATAGGGTAGTAGTAATGGAGATGTGTTTGGGTCATATTTTAGAGGTAGATTCAGTGGGATATGGCAATGGACTGATTTTTATATATGAGGAAGAAGAAATCATCAAGAATATCTGTCAGGGGAGATCTCTGGGTGGCTCCGTGGTTTAGCGCCTCCCTTTGGCCCAGGGCGTGATCCTGGAGTCCCAGGATTGAGTCCCACATCAGGCTCCCTACATGTAGCCTGCTTCTCCCTCTGCCTGTGTCTCTGCCTCTTTCTCTCTGTGTCTCTCATGAATAAATAAATAAAATATTAAAAAAAGAATATCTGTCAGGTTTATAGATTTAACTGTTGGCTGGATGGTGGTGGCTTTTTCTGAGGTAGGTAAAAGAGAAAGTGGTACAAGTTTTAAAGAAAGATCAAGAGAAACTTCTTGATTGGGTCTGAAGTAAAATTAGCCTTACCTAATAGGTTAAAATCTACTCCCAGATACAGCAGGTCAAGAGTTTATAGTTAATAATAGTTCCTCAATTTTAATATGTCATAAATTTTAAAATGCTGTATTGATTTATCTCAGCTTTCCATAAGGGAATACTATCATGTTAAATGTGTATATGGATGTAACAGACATTAGTTGGACTGTTAAAATGTGGAAAATACATCTAGATTTGAGGAAATGTAGTAGTTGAAGACCACTACCATGTAAATAATAATTGTAAATAAAAGATAATAGTAAAGGACAGACACAAATAAAAAATTTATTTTTAACTTCTAAAATAGCTCCAGGAAAGCATTCCACAACATTCCAGAAGGGTATATGTAATTGTCTATTGGCTGTCTTTATTGAATGTCTCATGAGTACCTCAGGGTTTTATGTATTTGGAATGGAAGTCACTCTTTCCCATTAATCCTGAGCCTGTTTCTTTAGCTAAACCTCCTATTTTGGTTAATGGTGCCACCATCCTTTTTTTTTTCTTTCATTTGTTTATTATTCTATTCAACATATATTTATTGAACTCTTACTAGCAAATAGGGTCTGTTCTCAAACCTCTTTTTTATCTCTTATCTTTCTGAGGGATTCAAGAGTTGTGGTAGGTTGGCCATGTAACTTGCTTTGGCCAGTGGGACAATAGAAAATGTGCTACAAGTAGAGACCTTAAAGAAATACTTGCCCAATGGGGGCTTTGACTCTCTTGCTGCTCTTGGGAGCTCTGATTATGACTGTGTGAATAAGCCTGCTGGATGATTAGGGTCATGTGGCCTTTGTATTACCCTATTTGACATCAGGTCAACAGCCAGACATGGGAAAGAGGCCATTTTAGATCATCTAGCCCAGCCAAGCTGGCCAAACCAGAAGAACTGCCACGGCGATGCACAGAAATGTGAGAAATACTGTATGTTTGTAGTTTTAAGCACTACGTGGTGGGGTGGTTTGCTATATAGCAAAATATAACTGATAAAAGAGTCATAGACTGTCTCCTTAGTGACTCTGTAAGAGTGGTGGGTGAAGGAATGCGGTTTTATATTTGTGTTCTGACATCTATTATTTTGATACTTCAGGCAAGAAAAGCTCCATCCCAGCATTCTGTGATGTTAGATGTTGGCTTCTGCAGTTTTACAGAAGAAAAAAACCAAGGTTCATAGAGTTAAGTGGCTTGTCCAACTATTATGTTAGAGAGTTATGATTTGAATTTAGTTCTTTTTGAATCCAAAGCCCTTACTTTTCTCTGTAACATCAAACTACATTTGGCATATATTCTGGATTAATGTTATGAAGAATGTAGTATGATTCCACATATGCTAAGATGTTTCCAAATCACTTTAATCTTTCTGTAGAACAAAACAAAAAAATTCCCAAAACCTGCATGTTATAATGTACATTTTGTGTGGTTAAGACACTCTTAGCTAAGTAGCACTTAATACATTTCAATTCTAAAGCACTGGATTTATAATCTGCTTTTAACTAAACAGCTGTTTGTATTTACATGTTCTTATATAAATAAACATCTGTGAAGAGCTTATAAGTACTTGAGATGATTACATTTTCACTTAAGGAAGAGTCCCTTCATTCTGAATCTATAGCATGTTTACTTGCTCTCTTATACTTCCATTTCACATTCACGCTCAGTCCTAAACAGGCTAATACTACGTTATGTTACGTTTTCTCTTTCTTTCTTTCTTTCTTTCTTTCTTTCTTTCTTTCTTTCTTTCTTCCTTCCTTCCTTCCTTCCTTCCTTCCTTCCTTCCTTCCTTTCTTTCTTTCTTTTGTACAGTTTAAATTACTTCAAAGAATGAAGTAGATCCTGTGGGGTGCACAAGCTCCTGTCTAGATATAAATTGAGAACTTAAAGACAATTAAAAATGTATTTACTTATATCATACCTATCATATTTATAAAAGCTTTAATTTTTAAAGTAATTCCTGAAAGAGTTTGATTATAAAAGGCACGATGCCTGGGTGGCTCAGTCAGTGAAGTGTCTGCCTTTGGCTCAGGTCATGATCCCAGGGTTATAGGATCGAGCCCCATGTTGGGCTCCCTGCTCAATGGGGAGTCTACTTCTCCCTCTCCTCCTTGCTCATGCTCTCTTGCTATCTCTGTCTCTCTCTCAAATAAATAAATAAAATCTTTTAAAAAAATCTCTTCAATTATAAAAAGCAAAGCATATACTTGAATATTACAGTTCAATACACTAATATTTCCATTTTGATTAAATATTAGTATAAATGTATTTAATTACACATGTAGAGAGTATAAATTTTCAGTGGTCACAAACGTGGAGGGCAGTAGAAACTAAAATCAGTCTCTACCTTGAGGTCAGCACCATTTATTCAAGATCCTACCCTTTCTCCTCTGCTCTGTAGTACCACCTTTGTCATAAATCAAGTGTCTGCATACGTGTAGGAGTTTGTTTCTGGACTCTCAATTCTGTTCCATTGTTCTATTTGTCTTTGTGGCAATACCATGATGCTTTAATTTCTGTAGGTATGGAATAAGTTGATATCCAATTGAATGACATCTCTCACCTTGTTTTTCAAGAGTGTGTTGATTGTTTGATTTCTTTGTTGCTGATTTCTGCTCTTATTTTTTCCCTTACTTCTACCTTTTTGCTTTAATTTGTCCTTTTTCTAACTTCTTAACATGCTTATTAGATCACTGGTTTACAGTCTTTCTTTCTAATAGATGCATAAATTCTGTGAATTTCCCCCTTAAACATAGCTGTAGCTGCATCCATAAGTTTTGATACATTGTTTTTTTGAAATTATCAGTCACTTGAAATACTTTCTGATTTTTGTCGTGATTGCTTCTTTGAATCATGCATGAGTCATTTAAGTACTGCTTAATTTCAAACTATATGAAAGATTTTCTACTATCTGTTATTTATTTCTAGCTTAATTCTGCTGTGATCAGAGAACATACATTCATATATGGTCAGCTTTTTAAATGTTCCAAGTGTACTTGAAAAGAATGTATATTCTGCAGTTTTGGGATTCAATGTTCTACATATATAAATTAGGTCAAGTTTGTTAGCCATGCGTTTCCAAGTTTCTCCATAAGGATTTTTTAAATCTGATTTTTTTGTATATATTTTTTATTGGAGTTCAGTTTGCCAACATATAGCATTAACACCCAGTGCTCATCCTGTCAAGTGCCCCCCTCAGTGCCCATCACAAAGTCACCCCATCCCCCTTCCCACCTCCCCTTCCAGCACCCCTTGTTCATTTCCCAGAGTTAGGAGTCTCTCATGCTCTGTCACCCTCACTGATACTTCCCACTCATTTTCTCTCCCTTCCCCTTTAGTCCCTTTCACTATTTTTATATTCCCCAAATGAATGAGACCATGTAATGTTTGTCCTTCTCCGACTGACTCACTTCACTCAGCATAATACCCTCCAGTTCCATCCACATTGAAGCAAATGGGGGGTATTTGTCATTTTTAATGGCTGAGTAATATTCCATTATATATATAGAACACATCTTCTTTATCCACTCGTCTTTTGATGGACACCAAGGCTCCTTCCACAGTTTGGCTATTAAGGACATTGCTGCTATAAACATTGGGGTGCAGGTGTCCTGCCGTTTCACTGAATCTGTATCTTTGGGGTAAATCCCCAGCAGTGCAATTGCTGGGTCGTAGGGCAGTTCTATTTTAACTCTTTGAGGAACCTCCACACAGTTTTCCAGAGGGGCTGCACCAGTTCACATTGCAAACCAACAGTGCAAGAGGGTTTCCCTTTCTCCACATATTGAAAGATATGAATTTAGTGTCATCATAATACCTATTCAGTCCCTGTTTTTGTGGCTTATTTCTTTGGGCTTCCTCTTTCTTTTACAGAGTCCCCCTTAATATTTCTTGCACAGCTGGTTTGGTGGTCACATATTCTTTCAGTTTCTGCCTATCTTGGAAGCTCTTTATCTCTCCTCCTATTCTGAATGAGAGCCTTGCTGGATAGAATATTCTTGGGCAGCATGTTCTTCTCATTTAGGACCCTGAATATATCCTGTCAGCCCTTTCTGGCCTGCCAGGTCTCTGTGCAGAGGTCTGCTGTTAATCTAATATTGCTTCCCATATAAGTTAGGGATCTCTTATCTCGTGTTGCTTTAAGGATTTTCTCTTTATCTTTGGAATTTGCAAGTTTCACTATTAAATGTTGAGTTGTTGACCGGTTTTTATTGATTTTGGGGGGGGTGTCTCTCTATCTCCTGGATCTGAATGCCTGTTTCCCTCCCCAAGTTAGGGAAATTCCCAGCTATGATTTGTTCAAATATGTTTTCTGGTCCTCTGTCCCTTTTGGCTCCCTCTGGAACCCCAAATAAACAGATTTTCCTTCTGAGGCTGTCATTTATTTCCCTTAACCTTTCCTCACGGTCTTTTAATTGTTTTTCTCTTTTTTCCTCAGCTTCCTTCCTTGCCATCAACTTGTCTTCTATGTCACTCACTCTTTCTTCTACCTCATTAACCCTCGTCGTTAGGACCTCCAGTTTGGATTGCATCTCATTTAATTGACTTTTAATTTCAGCCTGATTAGATCTAAGTTCTGCAGTTATGAAGTCTCTTGAATCCTTTATGCTTTTTTCCAGAGCCACCAGTAGCTTTATAATTGTGCTTCTGAATTGGCTTTCTGACATCGAATTGTAATCCAAATTCTGTAACTCCGTGGCAGAGAGTACTGTTTCTGATTCCTTCTTTTGTGGTGAGTTCTTCTTTCTAGTCATTTTGCTCAGTGCAGAGTGGCTAAAAACGAGTTGTATTTGTTAGAAGTGCAAACTCTTCTCTCTGTAATGCTCCAGCTGTTCTCTCTTTAGATCTCAGGCCGAATTCGTAGGATGATTTGAAAGTTATCTAGGTAAGTTGGTGGGGACAGGTGACTTGGGGACCCTACTCTTCTGCCATCGCCCCACACCTTAAATCTGATTTTTTTATGAGTTAGTGAGACAGATAAATTAAATTATCCTACTAAGATTGTGGATTTATCTTTTTATCCCTTAATTATATCAAGTTTTGCTTTATATATTTTTGAAGGTGTGTTATGAGATGTATGACAATTTAGAATTGTCATTATCTTCATAGTAAATGGAATCATTTATTGTTACAAAATATCTTTTTTTAACTCAATGCTTTTAGCATTAGTCTATTTTGTTTAATTTTAATATAGATATAGAAGCCTCTTTTGGTTAGTGTATGATATAACTTTTTACCTCTTATTCAACCTTTTATATTATATTCTAATATTTAAGGAATATCATTTATAAGCAGCATATAGTTAATTTTTTATCTTTTAATTGTCTATTTACATTTGATGTACATATGATATATTTAGGCCACTGAATATTATGGATGGTAATCTGCTTTACTCAAAATCCACGGATTTAAATGTTAGCCGCATCTAAAAAATGCCTTCACAGCAACATCTAGATTGATGTTTAACCAAAAACTATGTACCATGCCCAAGCTAAGTTGGCACATAAAATAAACCATCACAGGTGATTTTCTTTGTATTTGTCTAAGGATTAATAGTACTTCTAGAATCTGTGGCTTGATGTCTTTTATTAGTTTGGAAAATTCTCAGCTATCATCTCTTCAAATAGAGCTACTCCGCAATTCTCTCTTTCATCTCTTTTGCTCACTATCCTGCTTTCCTTCTTTTCTTGGCTCTTCTCTCCCCACTCTGCCCTTCTCCAAATCCTTCAATAAGTAGTATGTCTTCACTACCTTTACAAAATCAAAATTTAAAAAAATATATTTTCTCAGCTTTTTGAATTGTTCTTGGCTAGAGAGTTAGGTTTAATTACCTAGCTCACCATTACTAGTTCTCTCTTTACCTGTATCTAATATACTGTTCTTTATCCTGTCCATTTATTCAAATTTTTAAAATTTTGATGTAGTCCCAATAGTGTATTTTTGCTTTTTTCCCCTTGCCTTAGGAGATGTATCTAGAAAGAATTTGCTACTGCTGATGTCAAAGAAGTTCCTGCCTGTGTTCTTTTCTAGGATTTTTATGGCTTCAGATCCCACATCTAGTTCTTTCATCCATTATGAATTTATTTTTGTGTATTTACCCAAAGAATATAAGAATACTAATTCAAAGGGATGTATGCACTTTGATGTTTATACCACTGTCATATATGATAGCCAAATTATGGAAACAGTCCAAGTGTCCATGAACTAATGAATAGATAAAGAAGATGTGGTATATATACACTATGGAATATTACTCAGCCATAAAAAAGGAATGAGATCTTTCCATTTGCAATGACATGGTTGGAGCTAGAGAGTATTATGTTAAGCAAAATAGTCAGAGAAAGACAAATACAATATGATTTCACTCATATGTGGAGTTTCAGAAATGAAACAAGTAAGTAAAAGGAAAACAAAGAGGGGAGAGGCAAACCAAGAGACAGACTCTAAACTGTAGAGAACAAACTGATGTTTATTAGGGAAGTTGAGTGAAATAGGTGATGGAAATTAAGGAGTACACTTGTGATGAGCACTGGCTGTTGTATGGAAGTGCTAAATCACAATATTGTACACCTGAAACTAATATTACACTGTATGTTAACTGGAATTTAAATAAAAACTTAAAAAATTAAAGCAAATTATGGTTTTGGTTGCTTATCCTTAAATATTAACTTATCAGGTTCTCTCTGGCCTCACAATCTCTATATTCTTGCCTCTTGTTTTTTATAGTCCTTATTATTATCTGAAACTATGTTATTTACTTATTATATGTATTTATTGATTATCTCACTTTAGATGAATTTGCCTAAATCACTTTGGTCATATACAATTTTAAGGTCACTTTGGTGGGTAACAGTAGCTGCTGAAGTTTTTAGTGGACAATGGTTCTCTATTCACTTACAGCCTCACTACTATGTCATAATGGAAGGAAGTCTCAGACCAAATCCTGCCACATATACAGATTTTAATTAAATAAGTGTTTATTCACAAGTAGGCGCAAAATAGTTAATTCAACCTGTTCTTTAAGCTTTTTAGAGTTTCAGGCCTTTGTCTTTTCAGATGTTTTGTCGTCCACCTTGTATGAAAGGTTACATTAGGGCAGAGACATAACAGTATCCCAGAGGCAGGACTTTATTATTTCCAGTTGTATCAGGCAATCAGAAATTCTCTGAAAAAATAGCTGGACCCAGAAATATTTAGGGATCAAGCCTTGGTTGCTATCCCTAAGTGCATAGGCAATGGGCCTTGCTGATTTCTAATCCCTATTAATGTAAATGTGGGCAATGGCTCTAAAATATTTTTATTCAGTCCATATTTATTGAGTAGCTTTATCTTTATCATGGAAAGCTCATTTTAAACATTCATCATGTTAATTAACAGATCACTTTCATCAGAATCCATCTTTTGGACTTTCAATGTGCTAATTAACAAAGCATGGCATGTTGGTTTTGATAGGATAACAAAAGAACTTGTAGTAGAATAGCATCCTTTGCAGCATAGTCTTTGTAATATTATGCTAACTGACCACTCTAGGAATATAGACTCTTGATTAAGACAACTGATTGTTTTTAGAATTGAAGGTTTACAAAACAATACACATTTACTATCACACTGTATGCCCTGAAGTATTTTTCTATTTATTTTTATAAAAGTATGGTTGAGGGCAGCCCAGGTGGCTCAGTGGTTTAGTGCTGCCTTCAGCCCAGGGCGTGATCCTGGAGACCTGGGATCGAGTCCTATGTCAGGCTCCCTGCATGGAGCCTCCTTCTCCCTCTGCCTGTGTCTCTGCCTCTCTCTCTCTTTCTCTCTGTGTCTCTGTCTCTCATGAATAAATAAATAAAATCTTTTTTAAAAAGTATGGTTGACATACAATGATATATTAGTTGCAGATGTACAACATAATAATTTGACATTTCTATCCATTACTCAGTGTTTACCACAGTAAGTGTAGTCACCATCTGTCACTATATAATGATATTACATTATTATTATCATTATTATTTTTTGGGAGAGAGAGAACGTGCACATGTGTGAATGGTGAGGGAGGGGCAGAGGTAGAGAAAGAGAATTTTGCCAGGCACAATCTCATGCCAGGCACAATCTCATGACCCTGAGATCATGATCTGAGCTGAAATCAAGAGTCAGACACTTAACTGACTGAGCCACTTAGGTACCCCCTAAACATTTTACTTTTATTTATTTTTTAAAAAAATAGATTTTATTTATGTATTCATGAGAGACACACACAGGGAGAGGGGCAGAGACACAGGCAGAGGGAGAAGCAGGCTCCGTGCAGGGAGCCTGCTGTGGGACTCGATTTTGGAACTCGAGGATTGTGCCCTGGGACGAAGGCAGGCGCTAAACCGCTGAGCCACTCAGGGATCCCTTTGCTTACTTTCTTATGGGTCTGATGTTTGAGAGCATTATGTTTTGCCTCCTTCTTTTCTTTGTCCTCTGCTCTTTTTTCTCTACTCACGAGCTGCTAATTTTCATCTTTCTCACATCCATGCTTTTGGGTGAACACTGCATTCAGTACAGTAGCTCTTGTATTTATTTCTTCCTTTATTCTCAGTAGGACAGGAAAATAATTTTCTTTCAGGAAATCCATTTATTTGGAGTGAAAGGATAAGTTTCCCAGTAATGTTAACTGGAAGATCTCTCTTCCGCCTCGCCAACTACTACCCCCAAGTGAATCCTGTATTTCAAGCTTTTTACTGGCCACAGCTGGGATGCTGAGATCATCAACTACACCAATGGCTTTGGCTATTTCAAATGATCAGTGATCCCTGAGGCTGAAATTTAAAGCAAATCTTTTATGCCTTTACTATCCTCTATGCTAACTCTCAAGGAGGAAAGGTAAAGAGGGAAGGCATTCCATGGTATTATTATTTTTTTTATTCCATGGTATTATTAATGATTACTATGGAAAGGAGAACTCTTTATTCTGTATAAACAGTTGGTCTATTTCATTCAAAGAAAAATACATTATGTGGTGAATATTAATGGTGTGTAAACTCTTTGTGTGTAGAGGGAACTTATGATATATATTTGATCCCCCCCACACTTCTGGTACATTGGGTTCTCAAATATTTGTTGAATGGATGAATGAATGATAATGCTGCTATCTTTTTTATATAGGATGTATTTTCTTGAATGTGAAATTCAAGAAGAATTGGTATACCTTATAATTCTTTCATTGTATTTTTCCTTACTTTTATAATGGAAAATTTCAAACATATACAAACATAGAAGAATAGTATGATGAGCTCCCATGTACCTACCACTCAGCTTCAACAATGATCAGCTCTTGTCCAATTTTGTTCTACCTATATTGCTATCCACTCACTAGATTATTATGAAGTAAATTCCAGCCATCATATTTCATCTTCTAATATTTCAGAATGTAATTTTAAATATGAATGTGCTTACCTTTTAAAACATAGTACCATTTATCACAGCTAAAAAGTTAACAGCAATTTATTATGAGCGGATATTTAGAGATCACACTTTCCTGATTGATTGATTGATTGATTGATTTATACACACACCAATATATATTTTACAGTTTGTTTGAATCAGGGTCCAAATAAGATCTATACATTGGAATTGGTTAGTACATCTCTTCAGTATATTTTTATTCCAGTGTGGTTAATACACAGTGTTATGGTTTCAGATGTACAATATAGTGATTCAGCATTCCATACATCACCTAGTGCTCATCACAAGTGCCCTCCTTAATCCTTATCACCTGTTTCACCCATCCCCTCACTTTGCTGTGTAAGAGATTTTCATTTTATAATGTAGTTCCAGTAGTTTAATTTTGCTTTTGTTTCTCTTACCTTAGGAGACATATCTAGAAAAATGTCATGGCCAGTGTCAGAGAAATCACCACCTGTGTTCTCTTCTTGGTTTTTTATGGTTTCAGGTCTCACATTTAGGTCTTTAATCCATTTTGAGTTCATATTTATGTGTGGTGTTAAAAAGTGGTCCCATTCATTGTCTTACATGTTGCTTTCCAGTTTTCCCAGCACGATTTATTGAAGAGACTGTCTTTTCCCCATTGTATATTCTTATCTCCTCTGTCATACATTAGTTGACCATATAAGAATAGGTTTGTTTTGTTTGTATTTTTTAACTTAAAAAATCGATACAATTATACCTATCCTCTTTAATTTTTTAAGTTTCTGTGTGTTTCTGTATAGAAGAAGATTAATATTAGACTCTCTTTCACATACTGCAAAGAAACAAACCAGACTACCTTTCAAATCAACACTTGATTCTTTTAAATTAAATTGTTCTCAGAGTAGCCTGAGTCCTCAGGGTATGTCTTGTTTTTATAATTGTTATTAAAACTTGTTACTTTATTTTTTCTTTTATTACATGCATTTCTATTTTTTTGTATATTTTTTATTGGAGTTCGATTTGCCAACATATAGCATAATACCCAGTGCTCATCCCATCAAGTGCCCCCCTCAGATGTCTAATTTGCTGCCCATAGCATCTGTTGCCTGGATGATGATGTGGCATACAATCATAAGCATAATTTGGGAAGAGAAGTTAAAGAATAGTAACATTTCTCAAATTTTGTGCAATTTCCAGTTGATCTTATTCAAGGATAAAAGCTGCAATATGATGGCTACATGTAGCATTATTGTGATTGGATCTTGATATCTCCCTAGGACTTTAGTCCTGGAATTGCTGTCAACAGTGTTTTGGCAGAAGGGATTAGTTGGAGCTCTCAGCAATAAAGGTCTATATAATTGAAAGCTTATACATTCCTTGTTTTTTACTTCTACCCAACACAACAAAGGCATAATATAAATAGGTTTATTTATCTAAGAGGACATCTTTTATCATGATGTTAATTTGAAGAGATAAATATAGGGTCAGAAAAATAGATTTTTTTAGTAACAATAGTACATTCAAAATGATTTCCCTAGCTGTTAAAATGTAATGGGAAGAGGGCAAAATAATGATCAGCTAAGTACTTTTTCCATTAAAAATGTTTACATTTGTGAGAATAGCATAGTATCCATATCATAAATGTTAAAACAGTAATTCCACTTCTAAAGAAAATCTGTGTGCAAAGATGTCATTGCAACTTTATTTAAAATAGTTAATCTTGGAATCAAATTCAACAACTAGGGATTACATCTAAATGGAATTTATAGTTCATCCATATAATATATTTAATATATTTGTTTTTTCTTTTTTTAATTTTTTTTTAGTATTTGTTTTTTTCAAGTAGTATTTAATGCATAAGAGAATATTTCTGATAGAAGGCTCAGTAAAAAAAGATAATACTAAACCACACATGTTATATATGTGTGCATATACATATGTATGAATGTGTATACATATATGTGTGTGTATATATATTCTGATCCCAATTTTGTTAAAAAAATATATTTGTACTTTGAAATTAGACTGGAAAGAAGTATTCGAAATATGCAAGATAAACATTACAGAACCTCAAAATATAAATTTAAATACATCACATAAAATTAAATATAAAAAGTCCTGAGAGTTCCCATTCACTCTAAATGGGCTGATAGGTTGGCATACACACCCCGTAGAGCACAGAAACCCTACTTTGAAGACTGAATTTTACTTGTATCAGTGGAATCTGAGGCCAAGCTTACCCAGTAACAATTTATGTTATATTTCAAACATTGAAGCAAATATTTTCTTTTTATTCTTTAATTAAAATCTTTTCCGGGGAGAATTGAATACTTTGTTCTTTTCTCATGGTATAGAAATTTTATTTTATTTTTTTTTAATTTTTTTATTTATTTATGATAGTCACAGAGAGAGAGAGGCAGAGACACAGGCGGAGGGAGAAGCAGGCTCCATGCACCGGGAGCCTGATGTGGGATTCGATCCCGGGTCTCCAGGATCGCGCCCTGGGCCAAAGGCAGGCGCCAAACCGCTGTGCCACCCAGGGATCCCGGTATAGAAATTTTAGATGGTCATAATGACCAGGGAAAAACAACAAAGTATAATTATTTATAGTCTATTCTTCCTCCCTGCCTTCTAGTTATAAAAGAAGCTTCTCTGGCCACATCTTATCATTATTCCTTTATTTTCCCTTGTCCTTGAGTTCTTATATATTTTTCACTTTGTAGAGTTTAATTATTACTATAAATTATCTGAAGTCAATTTTAGAATGAGACAAGGTATAAATATAGAAAATGAAAACATTCATTTTGCCTTCTTTTACCTCAGGAACATCCTTTATTCATAGTTTTCAAAGAACACATTAAAATTTCTTAGAAAGCAAAGTATAAATCTGGTTGGGTCAAACTCATTAAATGACTTTATATATTTGTAAAATGTGTTTTTAAGACAGATGATAGCAGGCTACAGAAAATCGTAGCATAATATTTGAAAGGTACTAGTAAATTTGCTAGATAGGTTGTGTTCTACAGTCATATAGAAGTAAACTTGAATTTCCAGTCCCAGAGATGTATTGGCATAAATCAGTTTTCAAATTGAATATTGCAGGTATGCCATACAGAGCTACTGTAATTCAGTAGCCTAAACTGTCAGAACAAGAAAGCATAGTGTAAAAAATAGTAATAATTCTACAAAAACTCAATGATTCAGAAAGGAAGCATGAAAAATGCAAGATTTGTGAAATGGTTTGTTAAGTAGGGTGCAGTAGTTAATGTATGGCCTTAGTCCTGTTTGGCCCTAAAGTGGGCAATTAATGCCCTAATTTTGCTAATACCTATATCTGAAGAAAAAGAGAAGAAAACAGTGGAGTGGCTTTCTCAAAACAACAAATAACAAACACAGTTGAGAACATGTATTAAGATTATAGAGGTTTAATATTAAAACAGGTTAGGGATTTAATGGTTACTTTAACGAATATTTATTGCACATCTATTACGTGCCACACCTTCTAAGCTCACTGAGGACACAGCAGTGAACAAAACATACTAAGTCTCTGCCCTCATGGACCTTACATTCTAGTGAAGGAGACATTCAACAAATTAGCAAGTAGGTATTTAATATGGTGTCAGGGTATTATAAGTGCTCTAGGCAAAATAAGTCAAGTTAAGAGGGTAGAAGTCAACAGGAGTTGCTATTTCAGATGTGGCTGTTAGCAAAGAGGCATCTGTGGAGGTTCCATTTTTTCATAGTAAATATGTTTTTATTTTAATGCATATATAAACTTTAAGCTGCATTTGTAAACATTAAATCATGATTATTTTCAATGGATTTAATTATGATTTTTGAACTGCACAGTAATACCAATATTTTGGAAATGCCTTCCTCTTCATACCTGTGCCTTGATCTTTTCATCATCTCTCTAGAATCTTCCAGTGAACTGCTGAATGCCCTGTTTCTCCTCTTCCTCCTGCAAGCCATCCTGTATATCAGGAAATTATACTTGAGTGGAACCCTGATTAAAAGAAGGATGGGAACCATAGGGCACTTAGAGTACAAGCATTATCTCAATGCCAGTTTGATTTGACTGCCCATACAATGGCACACAGATTTCTAATGTTGTTACTTCCTTCAGTGAAGCTTAGAAGTTTTCAAATTTTAGGGGATCTAAGTATTACTTTATGGGTAGTACAGAATGTCCCATTTGTTATGGAAATAAATTACTTGTTATGAAGAACTGAAGGGATTTTCAAAAGTGATTTTTGCTATATGCAATATGTGCTTTCTGTATTGAGTTTAATAACTAAATCCCAAGTAACCATCCTTTGTAGGCCTAGAAACATCATTATGGCATGAAGGGTTGAAGCTAGTAGGGTGAAGGAGAAAAGAACGTGGAGACTTGAGTATTTGGATTTGGGGGTAGGAAATCCAGCAGATACAGAGAAGAACAAAGTAGATAAAAAAATACGCACTAACTTTACCATCCCAGGCATGATTACTGTTACTATTTTGGTGTATATTCTCTTAGTCTTATTTCTTTAATAAAAACAGGATAATAATGTACCTTTTATTCTACCATCTACTTGTTAATCTGTATTAGGTTATAAACCTTATTTGCCATCTCAGGTTTCTTTGACTGTTTTCCTTCTTCTTATCAATTTGTTTAGCGTACCATCTGCACTGAGTCACCCTTCAGCATTCAAACTGAGAAGAAACACTGCTCTGTGGGATGTGGGATCTGGCTTCTTGAGCAACTGACCAAGGGCGCTTCAAGTATTGCTGGGGAATATGGGAAATGGGGAGAGGGAAATGGGAGGTAGGAAGAAGCAAGTCAGATTTTCCCCCTTTCTCTCTCCTCTGGAGTACTCTGAAATGCAAATCCTTTTAGCAAAGCTTCTAGAGAAGTCCTATGTACTGAGTGAACACATCTGCTGAGTGGCCTGCTGTGTCTCTTCCCGGTTCCTTGTGAAGCAGTAATCATGTGAAGTAATGTATCACATTGAGTGCTCTACATCTTTCTTTACCTTCTTTCCCCTTTTTTGCTCACCCTCACTGCCCTAAGTTTGAAATTCTAAAGTAAAATTTAGTATCTTAATCCTTGCCTCAGAGTTCTGATGGCTATATGACCCAGGATAAGGTGGCATAAGTTTAATGATATATGGTGCAGAATTTGTTATTGAATAGTTTTTGGCACTTCATAAATTATCTTTATTAAGTATTGTTATTTTAATAATAAAATAATTTATGACTTATGGTGAAGTGTACAGATCCTAAGTATAATGAATGTACAGTCAAACATATAAACATGTGACCAACATCTCTGTCAAATACAGAATATATCTATCATTAAGGAAAGTGTTTTTGCCCCATAATTTTTTTAAAGATTTTATTTATTAAAAAAAGATTTTATTTATTTATTCATGAGAATACACAGAGAAGAGAGAGAGAGAGAGAGAGAGAGAGAGGCAGAGGCACAGGCAGAGGAAGAAGCAGGCTCCATGCAGGGAGCCTGACATAGGACTCAATCCCAGGACTCCAGGATCACACCCTGGGCCAAAAGCAGCGCTAAACCGCTGAGCCACCCGGGCTGCCCTTTGCCCCATAATTAAATATTATTCACTAAGATCTTGTCTGTAATTGCCCAGTGCTCCTTTTTTTGAGAATTCACTACAGAAAATGGGGTTTCAGAGTTGTACTGGAAAGAACAACGAATGATGAGTAGTGAGATATAGATAGGTTCAAGTTCAATTATTATAAAACATTAGATGACCTTCGGAGAGTCATTGAAATGCCTTGGATCTCCTTCATTATATGTCAAGTTAAAGGGTCAAATTAAGTAACTCTTGCTGTTCCTTCAATTTTAAAATCCCAAGCCTCAACTGTCCTTTGAGAAGCCCCTTTTCTTTTTGTATAGTAGTTGGATCTTCCTAAAGCAAGTTCTTTGCTCCAGGGGTCACCATCAAGAGTCCATTCAGTGACCTTATGTGGAAATGGTAACCTTATGTTTATAACTTTATGTTTTCTGTTCCATCCAGAGTTTAGGTGACTAAAGGTATGGCCACCTTGGAGGTGTTTGGGGGACTTTCATCACACCGCATCTCCCTTTATATCTCAATGAAATGAGAGAAACATGTCATATAATTAATGAAATTCTTCCTTGGGCCATGGCAAGGTGAATTGCCCTTTGTTTCTTCTCAGGCTTTCCTCTTAGGTTGTGTCTGCTGAGGTGAGGGTTCACTTGGGGGTAAAGTAGGTATTGAATGATTGTGTTTCCTTTTGATAAGTGAGATAGAAGTTACCCATGACTGTAAGAATAGTTTTTGTGCAGGGCTATTATTACCTAGAATTGTGTGTTTGTATATTGCATAAAGGTGTTCAGAGAAAGAGGAGGTACCATGTGGCCTAGAAGTGACTCTGCTTTGTCAAAACTGTTTCCCAAGCACATTCATACATTCTTTGATGAGATTTTTGCACACAACCACCCACACCCACACTTCATTTTATTTATAGCTAAGTTATAAAAACAACTCTCTTGTTTTCTACTCAATCTTTTTTTTTTTTTATAAAATTACTAGGATGGAACAATTGGAACTTGGCAGCAGTTTCCTATTTGCTTGGACTGTCTCATGTAAATTGATTGGAGTCTTGTTCGTGTTCTCTCAAAGAATAAATTATTGGCCATTTAAGTGGATAGTTTAGGATTTAAAATGGATATGGCATTTCTACTATAATTTGGTTTGGAATGATTCATACTAGTTGAAAAAATCTTAATAATGTTCACTTATGAATACCTAATTTGTCACTTTTTTAAGGGTTCTCAGAGAGTCATAGGCATTCATGGGATTTATTATTAGCTGTTTCTTCTCTTCACGACTGGGATTCTGAACTATTTTTGAAATAAGAAAGAAACAGTGGAATGTATAATCTCTAATAGTTTGATCTTGAGAAAATGATAACAATATTTACTTATGCAGACTTTCACAGGAGAACAGGAAATGAATATTTTTAATATATACTGTAAAAAATCCAGTTTCTCATTAAGTTTTATTACCACTGTTTGTACTTGGTTTATAAAAATTTATTCGTGCCCTTAGGAAGAAGACCTGTGTTAATCTCTGTTTGGGAAACTATTTTTATGTTACAAACTTTTTTTGATCTCTAGGTAATTATTGTTGTCTTCCTTATCTGTTTTCTATATAGTTTTTTTCAGTAACTGGATGGATTTGCCCTGTATAGTTATACTTTAAAGTGCTAATCCATTTGTAGGATAATGGCCCAAATAAAGTGGGAAGAATTTAACCACACACCAGAGGAAACTAACCAGGCCACAACTCATAGAAGCCGTGACCTTAGCCTCTTTCCTACCTAGGGACAAGAAATAGTCTCTTTTCTGTTGTCACACGAAGTGATTAGAAAGGAAAAGCTCCCTTAAATGAGAAGTTTCTATGTCCTTGTTATCATTTGAGTTGCTGTGCCACCTTGAAAGTAGAGTTTACAATACCACTGCTGTAGGTGAAATACGTGTTTGTTGTTGCAGTCTTGAGATTTTTGAGATGACTCATTTTACAGCACTACAGCATTCACTTGCTCTGTCAAGGTGTGAAGAGAGACGTTGGGATATTCTAGGATAGGAAGTAGAACTCTCACATGCATGTTTTGTTCTGTGTCTTCAAAACTGCAAGGGACCTGAGAGATTATTTACAATGTTGGCTTTCAACTTTTTGACCACAACTCACATTGAAAAATGAATTTTAATTATAACCCAGTAAACTCAAATATATATGTTCATCTGTGTATATATAGACATAGCATATATGGAAACACATATACGTAATGTATTCATAAATAGCTACATACATGGAAATAAGTTTCTTTTTTAAAAGATTTTATCTATTTATTCATGAGACACACACACAGAGAGAGAGAGAGAGAGAGAGAGAGAGAGAGGCAGAGACATAGGCAGAAGGAGAAGCAGGCTCCAAGCAGGAAGCCTGATACGGAACTCGATCCCGGGACCCTGGGATCATGCCCTGAGCCAAAGGCAGACACTCAACCGCTGAGCCACCTAGGTGTCCCAGAAATAAGTTTCAAAAGAAACAATTCTTACTCCTTTGTGCACTCTAATATTTTTCTATTCTGGCTTATTTCCTTTAAAATGATGCTTTTGACATGCTAAATCAATTTTAGAGTTCACTAGTGGGTCTTAGTCTGCAGCTCAAAAAAATACTGATTTAGAGAAAACCCTTCACTATAAAATGGCAAAGAGTTGAAAGAGAATATACTTACAGTTACACTGCCAATTTTTGGAACTTGACAAAATTTAGATGCACTTGTAAAGTTTACACACTCAAAATATTTTTATGTATTTGTCAGGGAAGAATGGAGTCCACTCAGCTGTGAAATAAAGAATTAAAGATTGTCACTGCCTTACACATGGCATCTGATACATGGGCATTAAAATTAGCAGCTGAAAAAATCAAGGTCAAAAGATATATGTGTAAGAAAACCCCTACTGGATTACAGAGATTGGCAAAAACAAACGAAAGATGAAATCTCAAAAAATGTTAAATAAGAGAGCTTCTGTGTTAATCATGTTCAAATCTTCCATATTCATTCTGATTTTTAAAAATCTCCTTGTTCTGAAGATCCCTGGGTGGCTCAGCGGTTTGGCGCCTGCCTTTGGCCCAGGGGCAATCCTGGAGTCCCGGGATCGAGTCTCGCATCGGGCTCCCGGCATGGAGCCTGCGTCTCCCTCTGGCTCTCTCTCTCTCTCTGTCTTTCTCTCTCTGTGTGTCTATCATGAATAAATAAATAAATAAATCTTTAAAAAAATCTCCTTGTTCTGTTACTGAGACCTATGTTTAAATCTCCCATTATATGTATGGTTTTGTGTAGTTTGTCTTGTACTGTCAATTTTTGCTTTGATCATTAGGTACAGATTTAAGATGACTTTGCCTTCCTGGTAAACTACCTTTGATTTATATAAAGTGCTTAAGTTTATCTCTGGTGATACTTTTGAACTTGCATATTTTCTGATAGTACTATAGTTACTCCAACTTTCTTTTGATTATTTTCATGGTTTATTTTCCCCTATCCTTTAACATTTCTCTGTCCTTAGTTTTTAGATATTGTCTCTCTTTTTTTTTATTATTTTTTATTTTTTATTTTTTTATTTTTTCATGATAGTCACACACACACAGAGAGAGAGAGAGGCAGAGACATAGGCAAAGGGAGAATCAGGCTTCATATAGGGAGCCTGATGTGGGATTCGATCCCGGGTCTCCAGGATCGCGCCCTGGGCCAAAGGCAGGCGCCAAACCGCTGCGCCACCCAGGGATCCCTTGTCTCTCTTTTTTAAAAAAAGATTTCATTATTTATTTATTCATGAGAGATACAGAGAGGCAGAGACATAGGCAGACAGAGAAGCAGTTTCCCTGCAGATAGCCTGATGTGGGACTTAATCCCAGGATCCTGGGATCACAACCTGAGCAAAAGGCAGATGCTCAACCACTGAGCCACCCAGGCATCCCAATATTGTCTCTTTTGATTAAAATGTTGTTCTTGGGGCACCTATGTGGCACTGTTGGTTAAGGGGCCAACTCTTGGTTTTAGCTCAGGTGGTGATCTCAGGGTCGAGAGATTGAGCCCCACCTCAGGTTCTGTGCTCAGCGTGGAGTCTGCTTAAGACACTCGCCCCCTCTTCTTGCACCCCCCTGGTCTATCTCTTTCAATAAATAAATCTTTTTTTTTTTAAAAATTTTGTTCTTTGGGGCATGTGGATGGCCTAGTTGGTTAAGCATCCGACTCTTGGTTCAGCTCAGATTGTGATCTGAGCCATCTGAGGTTGGCTCAGGTCATGGTCTTGGGGTCCTGGGATTGAACCCGGCTGTCAGGTTCTGTGCTCAGCGTGAAGTCTGCCTGATATTCTTATTCCTCCCTCTGCCCTTCCCTGCCCCTGCTCTTGCTCTCAAATACATAAATAAATCTTTACAAAATAAAATAAAATTTCATTCTTTGATTAAAATGTGATTTTTCTAAGAAAATCTTTGTCTTTTAACTGGAACACTGGATTGATTTATATTAAAAATAATAATAGGGGTGCCTAGGTGGCTTAGTTGGTTAAACATCTGCCTTCTGCTCAGATCATGATCCCAGGGTCCTGGGATCAAGTCTCACATCAGGCTCCCTGCTCAGTGGGAAGTCTGTTTCTCTTTCTCCCTCTGCCCCTCCCCCCCCAACTCATGCTTTCTCGCTTTCTCTCAAATAAATAAATAAAATATTTTTAAAAAAGAATAATGGGTTTTGGTATTACTCATCCTATTTTGTGCTTTATATTTCTCTTTTATTGCCTTATTTGATATTGAATGCTTTTTAAATCATGCTAATGCTTTTCTATTAGTTTTGAAAGTCATACATTTTTTTTTCTTTTAATACTTCTTAATTTATCAAGTCTAAAATTAGTAGGTTCCTTTCTTTTTCTCCTGGACAGCATTAAGGGTCTTAAAACACTTTTAATCTCATTTTCCCCTCAGTTATAAACTGTTCTTGTTTTGTATCTTAATTCTATTTTCATCTCAAAGAACATTATTATTATTATTATTATTTTTAGATTTACCCACATACCCACTTTTTTCTTGGCTCTGTATTCTTTCTTCCTTCTTAATTATTTCTTCTGGAGTATTTATTTGTTCTGCAGAAATAATATCCTTTAGAATTTCCTTGAGTGAGATATTTTTTTTGGAGGAAAATTCTGTCAATTTTTGTTTTTCTTGAAAGGTTTTCAATTTATAGTCCCTCTTGAGAATTATGAGAATAGAATTGGTGGTTATTCGCTTTCACCACAGTGAAGGTGCCATTCTGGCTCCCTCATCCAAGTGCCATGTGTTCTTATTTCTCACTGTCTGCCTTTGAGATCTTCTCTCTGCCCTAAGTGTTCTACACTTTTACTATGATGTGTCTGTGGTAAAAGTCCTTATATGTATATACTCTGCTTGGGACTCACTGGATTTCTTGCATTTTTGAATCTATGTTTTTCATTCATTCTCATCTCTTTGTTTTCCTTCTTTCCTTTCTCTTCTCCCCTGGAACTCTACTTAAAGATACATTAAGCCATTTCACTTTATATTCAGTATAGTTTCCTAAATGCTTTTATGAATTTTTTTATATTTTATACTTCTGTGCTGCATTCTGGATATCTTCTGACCTATATTTCAGTTTTAAAATTCCCCTTTGTAATGTCTCATCTGCTATTAAAGTTATACTCTGAGTGGAAATTTTGGATTATAATTGTTATTGCTATAAGTTCTTTGGCTACATTATCAAATCTCCTTGGACACTTTTTATGATTTCCAGTAAAGATAATTTCAAGCCTGTCTTTTGTTTCTTTAAGCATAGTAAGGGTAGTTGTTTTAGTTCTGTGTCTTTTAATTCATTCCTATATTTGAAGTCTTTGAAGGTTTGTTTCTGTAGCCCCCTATTCTTTTTTTTTAATTTTTTTTTATTTATTCATGATAGTCACACAGAGAGAGAGAGAGAGAGGCAGAGACACAGGCAGAGGGAGAAGCAGGCTCCATGCACCGGGAGCCCGACGTGGGATTCGATCCCGGGTCTCCAGGATCGCGCCCTGGGCCAAAGGCAGGCGCTAAACCACTGCGCCACCCAGGGATCCCCCTGTAGCCCCCTATTCTTAATTATGTTATCTCATTTCATGGAACTTTGTTATTTTTCTCTGTGTTAGGGTCATTGCTCTTGGAAAAGCTATGGGCTTCTGTTGAAACCTGGGAATGATGTACCTGCCTCCAAGTAGAATTTGTATTTACATATGCTCTGCGCCTACCATCACAAACAGTGGCTTTCAAACTTGATTGCATGTAGAAGCATCAGAAGAACTTTATTTTTTTTATTTTTTTATTTTTTAAAGAGGATTGAATTTTTATTTACTTTTTAAAAAGATTTATTTATTTATTTATAGAGACACACACACAGAGAGAGAGAGGCAAAGACACAGGCAGAGGGAGAAGCAGGCTCCGTGCAGGAAGCCCGATGTGGGACTCGATCCCGGGTCCCCAGGATCATGCCCTGGGCTGCAGGCAGCACTAAACCGCTGCGCCACCAGGGCTGCCCCATCAGAAGAACTTTAAAAAATATATTTTTTAAGATTTTATTTTCTTATTCATGGAGGACACACACACACACACACACACACACACACACACACAGAGAGAGAGAGAGAGAGAGAGAGAGGCAGAGACACAGGGAGAGGGAGAAGCAGGCTCCATGCAGGGAGCCTGAGGTGGAACTCAATCCCGGGTCTCCAAGATCACACCCTGGGCTGAAGGTGGCGCTAAACTGCTGAGCCACCCAGGCTGCCCTAAAAAATCTTGATGCCTAAGCTGAACTATAGACTATTGTTTTTTAATTTTTTAAAGTTTTTTTAATTTTTAAATCCGGTATAGCCAATATACAGTGCTTATTAGTTTCAGGTATGCAATATAGTGATTCAGTTCTTTTTTTAATCAAGTTTTAAATTCCAGTATAGTTTACATACAGTGTTATATTATTTTCAGATGTACAATATAGTGATTCAACAATTCTATACATTACTTAGTCCTCATCATGATTTAAGTGTACTCTTTTTTAAAAATTTTTTTTTAAATTTTTTTTTATTTATTTATGATAGTCATACAGAGAAAGAGAGAGAGAGAGGCAGAGACACAGGCAGAGGGAGAAGCAGGCTCCATGCACCGGGAGCCTGATGTGGGATTCGATCCCGGGTCTCCAGGATCGCGCCCGGGGCCAAAGGCAGGCGCCAAACCGCTGCGCCACCCAGGGATCCCCTGTACTCTTTTTTTTAAAGTGCACTCTTTAATTTCCATCACCTATTTAACCCATCCCTCTACCCACCTCCCCTCTGGTAACCCCTCTGGTAACCATCCCTCCACCCACCTCCCCTCTGTTAAGTTTGTTCTCTATACTTCAGAGTCTGTTTCTTTGTGTTTCTCTCTCTCTTTTTTCCCTTTGTTTGTTTTACTTCTTAAATTCCACGTGAGTGAAATCATATGGTCTTTGTCTTTCCCTGACTTATTTCCCTTAGCATTATACTCTCCAGCTCCATTTGTGTCATTGCAAATGGCAAGATTTCATTCTTCTTTGTGGCTGAATAATATTCCCTTGTATCTGTATACCACATCTTCTTTATTCATTCATCTATTGGTGCATACTGGGCTGCTTCCATAATTTGGCTGTTTTAAATAATGATGCAATAAACTTAGGGATGTAGATATCCTTTCAAATTGGTGTTTTTGTATTCTTTTGAAATATCCAGTAGTACAATTACTGGGTCATAGGATAGAACTATAAACTATTTAAATCGGAATCTGGAGAAGTAGAATCCAGGCATTAGTAATTTTTAAAAAAGATTTATTTGTCTGGGTGCCTGGGTGGCTCAGTTGGTTAAGTGTCTGCCTTTGTCTTGGGTCATGATTCCAGGGTCCTAGAATCCAGCCCCTGTTGGGTTCCCTGCTCAACAGGAAGTCTGCTTCTTCCTCTCCCTCTGCCCCTCCCTCTACTTGTGCCCTCTCTCTCAGATAAATAAAAAGAGATAAAGATCTATGTATTTAGAGAGAGAGGGCATGAGTGGAGGGCTGGTGTGGAACTCGACACGGGGCTCCATCTGACAACCCTGAGATCAAGACTTGACAGGACCTGACATGACCTAAGCGGAGACCAAGAGTCAAATGCTCAACCAACTATGCCACCAGGTGCCCCCAGACATCAGGAGTTTTCAAAGCTACTTAGGTTATCTCTATGAACATCCAAGGCAGAGAACTACAGATATAAAATGACATCTCTGCTTGAAGTTTTTTTGGCCCACCTAGGTGATTTGAATTTCGCCTGCAAATGTGCTGGAGGCTAATTTGTCTATACAGAGTCTTGGAGATTTTCCCTTTGTCCACCGCTTGCTCAGTACCAGGACAACTTTCCTTTTTGTTATCTTGGCATGGGGTAGGGGCTGGTTAACTTTTTCCCTGTGATTCTGTCTCTTGGAATCCCTGCTTATTGTAGGGAGGGTATCCTAGTTCATTATCCGTGTTGAGTGGGACCTGGGCTTTAATTAACGTTCTCCTTGAATAGTGAGGCTATAAAACAAAAGTTTATGGTCTGGGGAAGGGAAAAATACATTCAGATCAAATGTAGCTTCTGTAGTCTACTTACCTCTTTGAGTTCACATCCTCTAGATTTTAGGCTTTTAATTTCTGGTTTCCTTGTCATCTCTTCAGTTCTTTCAGGTTTTTTTTTCATAAATTTCATGCATTTGTACTTACTTTAAGCCAGAGGAAATTCCAAATAGTTTTGGAATCAATTACCCAAAATGGAGGGTCTTGTCACCTAATGAGCAGACTATGAAAGAGTGCTTTTGTTTTTTACACGACCTTTACCCCCTTACTGGAGATACCACTTGGTTTTTTCAATTTATTAGCATATTGAGGATTCCATGATATAAATCAGATTGGTTCTTAACTTTGTTTCCTATAGCTTCAGCTTCTTATATCTGCCAGGTCAGTTTACCACTTCTTTTCATCATCTAAAATTTTGTTGCACATAGCTCTTTTCCTATTCTCTTTGTCCTTATGGGGCTATATTTTCCAAAAGTGTATTTTACTATCTTTTTGTGGACTTTCTTGAGGGACCAGAGGAACAGAGTTAAATGCACATGTGTGGTCTCTTGTGTTTAACAGGAAATCTCGTGTGCTTTTTAACATACTACATCATGGCTTCCATTGTCATGCCTGTCTCTGATTCACCTGGGATAAATAATCTGATTTTAGATTTTCATGGGATTACTTTGGGTCCCTCAGGTAATCCAGGATAATCTCCCCATTTCAGGGTCCTTAATCACATTTGCAAAGCTTCTTTTGCATGTGAAGTAACATTTTTGCAGGTTCTTAGAATTTGGATGTGAACATCTTTGTGAGCCATTATTATGCCTGTCTACACCCACAGTAGTTAACATGATCTCTTCTGATTCCTGAACATAATTGGATTGGGCTAATTCATTAATTCTCATATCTTTTTATTCCTGCTGTTCTCTCTTGGCTCAGTTGGCACATGATAACTTTTTTCTGATGTCAAGAAAATAACAAAGAGGAATACAGTGTTATAAGGGATTTTGAGAGAGTATTTAATTCATCTACCTCTGATACTTATGAATCACATGCAAAGTACCTTTTACCTTATCCAGTCATTAATTAATTAATTAATTAATTATACTAAGCAAAAGGTAACAATGGTGAAAACTTAAAATGCTTTTTGAATTTTTACGGTGTTCCCCATGACAGTGTTGGTTTTATCATGTAGAATTTCTTCTAGGAAGTTCTCATGCTGACCTCTAAAGAATATATGTAGGGCCTGATGATTGAACTTATAAGTAAAAAGATGAATTATATTGAAAATGGCCTTGCTATCTTGTGTTGCAAGCACCTCTGGCTAATGCTAATGCCTAATGAAATTATAAATTCAAATTGTTTTGCTTTTATCTTTCAGGGTCTTGGCATGTACTAGGATTAATCAACATATTAGTTACATGTAAACTTCGTTTCTTTAATTGCATGTTACATTTAGTAGCAGTAACAGAAATCACAGTTTTATGTTCATGGGGAGTGATAACAGCTTCCTTTTTCCCTTCTAGGGAGCAAATGCCTCATTCCTATGTTGGGAAATAATGCATTGTGTCATTTGTCAGTGTTATTTCCAGTTTGACTTTCCCTCTTTTTAAGTTCATTATTCTTTTGGGTTCTTATTTAGGAGCTATCTTCTACCCATTCTAGTTCACTATTTCTGGCATCATCATAATGCTGGTCTCAGTCCTTTATAGGTGAAGAAAGGACAAAACTTACCGAAGGACCCATTGGGTTCTGGGTACTGGACCATGTCCATTAACTTGTTAGCATTTCCTAAGATGTGTTAGGCAGAATTAAGTATGTTCACACATACTCTGTACAAGCATGATTTGTGGTCAGGTAAATTCAGAGAAGGCTGGATTAAATGAAGTTAAATTGGTTTATTTAAAAGGAGGTCTGGTAGAGTCTTTAATATCCAAATCTACATTCTCATTTTCCCGAGGAAATATTTTTATTTGATCATTTTAAGTGATTAATGTTCTTCAGAAGTTTGGGAAATATATATGATGATATTATATTAAACCCTCATAATTGCCCTTTCAGATAAGTATTAATTCTGTTTTTACAGCTGAGGAAACTGAGGTTTAAAGAAGTTGTTAATTTTGTCAAGATCAAAGAACTATGGAGTGGAGTCTAGATGCAGACTCAGACCTGTTCTATATGAAAGCCCCCCTTTACTTATCCTCTCCCTTGCTCCCTCCTTTCTTCTTTTCCTTTCACCCTTCCTTTTAAGATTACATTTGTCTGTTTATTTGATTATAAAATTAACATACATGTCCACTGAAGACTCTGGAAAACAAACAAAAGCATGATGAAGAAAATTAAAATTACTCATACCTCCCCTCCCTGAGATAATATTAGACTTTTGACATTTTAAATGTGTTAAGCACACATGTAAATTGTATTTTTATGGTGCGGTATTTTTTTAAACAAAATCAAGATCATGCTTCACACATTTTTAAACTGTACAGTCAATTAATATAATGTAATAAAATAATCTTCTAAAATTCGGTTTTAATGGCTGCAGTTATCCCATTTCAGAGACAACAAATTTATTTAGTCAGCTCTTTGTTGTTGGACATGTAAGTTGCAGCCATTTATTCACTATTATAAATATCACTATTTTGAACAGCTTAGCACATTACATCTTTGTGTACTTGTCTGATTATTTCTTTGGAATTAACATACACTGTACCAGTAGTGTAGGAGGAAGCTTGCTCTGGCCAATATAAGTTCTTATGTATTTATTTATTTATTGACAATTTTATAAGTAAAACATGCTTTTATTATTTAACTCATTATACTTCTGTTATCCCTTTTTGGCTGTCATTAAGCTTCCCTCTCACTAGTAGGACTTGTGTCCTCTGCAATTTTTCCATGGGGGAAAATTTGCATCCAGCTTTCTTGCTGGTTTTGCCTTATGATATGAATTAGCCAAATTAATAACTGAGGTGATAAATACAATCTACATATGAAACAAATAATCCACATGAATATTAATCCTAAAGCCATAGTTTTCTTAGCTTCCTGTTCCAGTCTAGAGGTTTTCAACCAATAGTACACATAATAGATGGCATTCACATGTTGGACATATACTATGGGTGCATGATGGACTTCGTACAATTCGTGGCATGCTACATACTATTAAACTCCTTTTCTTCAACATTTTGGAATACAAATTAAGGTGAGTAGTGTTACAGTAGGGCAACTACTCTGATTTATGTAAGAACTGATAACTCACATCATCTATCCTTAAAATATTATTAGTAAGATATTATTTGCCATGTATCTGTAATAGTATGTAATCTCTGCTTTAACAGAGAATAAAATCAACAATGCTTTAAACAGTATAGAAGTTTATTTCTCAAGTTAAAATTTTAGCAGTTATGGTAGCATTCTACTGAGAAGTTATCAAAGGCCCAGGTACTTTTCACACCCTTAATCTTGTTGTTCTGCCATTCTTAGAATGTTGACCTCTTCCATATGGCCCAAGATGATTCTCATAATATCTGAATTCCAGTCAGCAGGAAGGGTATAAAATGGCAGGGGAGAGCCACTTCTTTGCTGTTAAGTACATGACCCCAAAGCTGTAAACTTTACTTTTGCTCATGTTCATTTGACCAGAACATAAACACATGAGATCACATGTCTTGATAGTACTGCCTTGACAAGCTCAGCCTCTCTGGAGGAGTGGTTACTTTAGTAGCCCAGTCTGCTTCCCCCTCATCCCAGACTGGTTGACACAGTGGTACTGTGTCTAGATCATTAATACATCACTGAACTGAGCTGAAGATGGGGGACATGGTTTGAGACTCACCTTGTTCAGTCTTTAAATTGCTCTTCTCTTCACAGTTTGATTTTATTTATTTGTTTATTTATTTGTTTATTTATTTATGTATTTATTTATTTTAAGGATTTTATTTATTTATTCATGAGAGATGCACAGAGAGAAGTAGAGACATAGGCAGAGGGAGAAGCAGGCCTCCTGCAGGGAGCCCTATGTGGGACTCGATCCCAGGACCCTGGGATCACGACCTGAGCCAAAGGCAGACTCTCAAGCACTGAGCCACCTAGTTGCCCCCATAGTTTGACTTTTAATGGGAATGTAATTTGTGCTGGGGTCTTGGCCTTAATGTTAGTAAACCTAAGTGATTTACTTTACCATTTTTTGACACTGTTTATACAGGCAAAATAATAAGCTGAACTTATTGGAAAGTATTATGCCTTAGTTATTAGCATTTAGTAAATAAAGGGTATACTTAGGAAGAAAATGTATAAAGAAACAATTTTATCATGTGACCTTAATGTATCCCTCCTTTTTCACCTGAAGGAAAATAACCAAGTCAAACCCATACATTTTAGTTTAAAAAATTCTAGGTGAAACTTTGTGGTAGAGTGTGAGTTGTGCAAATACTGGATGACTACTCATTGTTACAACCCTGCCTTCACTGGCATTTTTTTTCCCTTTTATTTTCTTGAATTTTTAATCACAGGACCTCTCAGTTATATAGAATCTGCTTCAGTCATGTTTTTGTGTAGGGCGGACCTTGAACCTGGTTCTATCATCATATGAAATTGAGGGAAAATAGTCCTTGAACAGTCTTTAGTTATGACTGTTGTGATCCTGGGATGTTCGGGACCCACTGAGACCATGTGGAAATAAAAGATCAAAATAAATGAACATTCAAATTAATTTATGTTTTCTGGGTGCACCATGATTTGTACTCACTTGGCGCTATTTGGAAGTAGATATGAATAATAAATGTTTCTGTATTCTGAAGCACAGCTCTCACTCTCAATGTGCTTTGCAGCTTCTTTATCTTCAAGGAGCATAACAGGCTAGATCCAAGTTAACAATTATTAAATTCATTCCCCACCCCACCTCCAATCCTCTGCTAAATCTTCATTTTAGAGAAATATGGGTCTCTCTCTGATTTGCCTAGAGCAGCTGAGCTGGAGAAAGGCAATTTCCCACCTTCTACTGATTTCCTAATGCCCTTGCAGCTTTGTCTAGCTGGAGACCCTGATGACTTTTGACCTTTGAACCTAGGTCCTCTCAGTCACTGTAAACATGAGTTCCAGACCTAATCCTTCCATCAGAGGGCATTTGGAATTATCCTTTGTTTGTTTCTAGTTTCAGACCTTCTAGGGCAGGTTCAGGGGATCAGCTAAACTGTGTATCCCAGTTTTCCACATGGATGCCCCTCTTAATTCTTGGTTTCCATTCCAGTTTCTCTTGGGGCTGAGCTTTGCCCTGCATCTTGGGTTGCTTAGTTAGGGAATTGAAAACCTGCCTAACACCCACCTCTGCCTATCTCCCTCTGCCCTGTGGCTATAGATAGAATCTGTGTTTTGCTTAAATCCAGGCTCACCACCCTTCTCTTGAGCCAGGGAGAGATGCTATATGCCAGACTCTGCTTACCATATTGAACCCCTTGGTTATCAGTGCTTATCTGGGGAAAGGCCTCTTTGGACTGTGACAGCTAAGCTATAGGTCACACTTTGGAGGACCAGTGCTCCTAGGCCCTGCCTAATCCTAGTTTACTTCACTTTCCCTGATGAATAGTTGTTGGTCTAGCATGCTATGCAGCTTCCCTGAGTGACATAAGATATATTACCTTTTCAACCTGTTCTGGTCTAAACTTCCAGATTCAGTCATTTTCCTCTTCTAGCCTTGTAATATCCTTTGATTAAGAAAACATCTCACATGCTGGAATGCTCTACTGTGTCAGTGTGGTCAGTAAACAAATCTCAAATGTATGTTTATTTTTTTCAAATAATGTTTAATTTGAAGACATAATCAATTGGAAATCATGTTTTATTTTATGGGGGAAATGGGAAAAATTTTAAGGTAGCTTTAGGCAAATATTAAAAATTTTATAGTATCTCCTTTCTCATAATAGAATTAATTAAAATGTTAATTTGACAAAATACGAACCCTTAACATAATTACCTTAATACTCATATATTTACAAATTCTCATGTCTATAATGCACTTTTATTTCAGTGACATGTATTCTGACTAGCTTAGCAGCTCAAATGTGGACCTATAGATCTGAGTTTTGCCAAAAATGTTTTAATAATGGAAAATGTTGGGAATTAAAAGAGAAAGAAATATTTTCATACATAATCTTGTTTACCATAAGGTAACTTTCTTTTTTTAGATTCAGAGCTATATTTATGTCCAACAACATCAATTTATAGCCAGCAAATATTTATTAAGCACTTGCTGTTTGTGGGCACTATTCTGGGTGTTGGTGATTAGCAGTGAATAAAACAAAGCCTCTCTTCTCATGTAAAATTCCTGTGATGATGAGATTACAGCATTAGATTGGGGAGCTAGCAAATGAGAAACCAGGCATGGCACTCTTCTTTTCTACCTATCTTCTTAACCAGTGGCTTTGGATGGGATATGCTACAATAGGATTTTAGTATATGTGCTACCAAAGTGAGCACTAGGAATGTCTTTCTGTGTTGGCTTATTTCACTTAGTTTAGTGCCCTCCAGATCTATCCATGATGTCACAAATGGCAGAATTTTCTTATTTAAAATTTTTTTTTGTATTTGAGTATAATTGACAATGTTGCATTAATTTCAGGTGTACAACATAATGATGTGACTTCTCTATACATTATGCTATGCTCACCACAAGTATAGCTACCATCTCTTACCATAAAATGCTATTACGGTATCAATGACTGTATATTCTCTATATTGTGCCTTTTATTCCCATGACTTATTCAGTCCATAACTGGAAGCCTGTATCTCCCACTTCTCTTCACCCATTTTGTCCATCCCTTTCCCCTCTTCCCTTTGGCAATCCATAGTTTGTTCTCTGTATTTACATTATTTGTACTCTCTCTTTTGTTTGCTTATTCATTTATTTTGTTTTTTAGATTCCACAGATGAGTGAGAATTTCCTTACTTTTTTTAAGGCTGAATAATCTAAATACAGTACGGTCTCACTTATCTGTGAAATCTGAAATAGTCAAACTCATGGAAGCAGAGAGTAGAATGGTGCTTGCCAGGGGTTGAGGGGAGAGAGAAATGGGGGGATGTTGGACAGAGGGTACAAAATTTTGGTTATGCAAGATAAATAAGTTCTGGAGATCTGCTATACAGAATAGTGCCCATAGCTAACAGTACTGCATTATATACTTAAATATTTCTGAAAGGGTAGAGGTTATGTTAAATGTCCTTACCACAAGAAGATAATAAAAAGGGTAGAAAGAAGTTTTGGAAGGTGATGGATAGGTCAATGGCCTTGGCTGTAGTGATGGTTTCATGGGTGTATATTTATCTCCATACTCTATATGAAATATAGAAATGAAATTTTTGCATGTAAATCATATCTCAATAAATTATTCCTTTTTTTCAATAAATTATTCTTATATTTTTTATTTTTATTTTTTCAATAAAGTATTTTTTTAAAGAAGAATGTCTTAGTCTAGGTTTTCCTAGAAGCAGACAGACCACAAGGCAAACACTCAAGTACAAGTAGTTTTTCTGGAGGTGAGGAGAACATTGGTTGAGAAGTAGGGAAGTGAGACAGGTAAGAGAAGGCAGCCCCAAAAGCCATGACTCTGAATGATTGGTGCTTAATCTCATGAGAAAACTCTAGGAAACAGACCCTACTTCCTGAGGGGCAAGGGAACTGGGATGTTTATATACCAATTCCTGGTAGTCATTGGTCTGGGCCCTTGGAGTTGGGTTGATGCTAAGTCTGGCCTGCTGTTTGAGAAGAAAGGTGGACTTTGAAGATCTTAAAGAGCCCTCAGACACAGGCATTATAGATTCTGGAAATTGGAAAGCAGGATGGCATTCAGTTTGTTGGTAAGGATTAAGGTAAGAGGATATGGGCTGGTCCACACAGGTTTTGAGGGACAGCTGTCTTTCCCCTAGTAAATGAAAGTGCTCCTGCCATTTCAGACTTGGAAGTGATACCTGGAAGAAGCAAACTGAAATAAATCTAAGGCTTTGTTATAGGTGTAGTAAGATAGAAAGATGTTAGTACTAGAATTTTCTGGAGCTGTAGGTAGAGGCTTGATGGGAGATGGTACCTTCCTGTGGAGACACTAGATGGTGCTATTCTCTAAGTAGAAATCTACAACTAGATTTGTTTTTTTTTTTTTTTCTTTTTCTTTTCTTTCTTTCTTTCTTTCTTTTTTTGTTTTTTTGGATGCTGATCTATTATTACAGTTTAGCACACAATTTTAAATCAGTTGGACTTCAATCAATCAAAGAGTATTTACTGAACACCCATTAAGTACCAGAGTTGTGCCTGAAATAGAAAGGAAAGTAGTATTCAGAAGAGAAAGACGGCAAAGCACAAAACTGAAGCAGCAGCTTTCCATTTTAAATCAGCCTGGATTTTTCCTTTCTTTACAGAACCTTTAGAGAATTTATATAGCCTAAGAATTTTATTTTATTGTGAAAGAGCTTTGTATTAATAGAACAATATTTATTATCAGTTTTTGATTATATTATTTATTGAATATTACATATTGTTACTGATGAACTATATTTGCTCTTTGACTTTATGATGAAATTAAAAAGCATGTTTTCTATAAAATACTATTTTAATATCCCCCTCAAATATACCTCCTCCATGAACCTTTTCCTATAAATCCCACTAGCTGTAATTACTCCAAACTTCTCTTATTACCCAGAGTAACTCTAGGGAGTCTTTATAGCAGTGCTTCCTAAACTTTCATGTGTATAACAGGTACCTGGGGATCTGGTTAAAAAGCAGATTCAGAGTTTGTGGTCTGGGGTACTGCCTGATGTCTTGCATTTCTAATAATCTCCTGGATGATGCTGATGCTGCCACTCCAAAGACCACACTCTGGAGTAGATTTTGTGCTTATAAATATGGTCATTGAATGAGATTTGCCACAGTTGGAAACATGTTTTAATTTCCTGTAGGAGAAGCTCTTTCTTCCTTGTGTCTCTCCCTCCCTTCATCTTCAACCTCTTTTACCCCATCCCCATTATCTTCTTACAATTAATAGTACCTTGCATGCAGTAGTGACTCAGTAGAGGTAAATGCTTGGGAAAATAACTGTTTCCTCCTAAAACATGGAGTGCTACATAGTTTTCATTTGTCCTCCAGAGCCATTCTCCTTTTGTATTTACTCTGTTCTCTGCTCTGAGATGTGGTCCTATATGTCCTCTGGCTTCTAGGTAGGTTCAGTCTATGGCAGACCCAGCAGAAAGTCAGGGAGAGAGAGAGACGTCAGATATTTATCTCCTGGCTCCCTTCCTGCAAGGTTACCTTGGGCTGACTGAGAACTTCTACTTTCTTCACACAACTCTTTCCTTTTGTGCTCTGAAAGCTGCTTTCTTCCCTCCTCTCTTTGGGCCTCCGGGGTAGTAACTGCCCCTCCAGTGTTAGCCCTGGGCTTCTTGTGGTTCCTCTACATCTTACCTACACATTTTTTAAAAGTTCCCTTTTAAATATATCCTACTCAGATTAACCTAATTTAAGTGTACCAGCCCATTGGGACCCTAACTGAAACACTTGGTTACCACTGATTTTGGAAATAAATTGATTGATTGAACTGTAGGAAAACCTAAACAGAACTTGAGCCAAATAGAAAAGGCTCGATTTTGACAAATATTTAATTGCTTTACAATTTCAGGGACACGTCACTATTGCATGACATTATCACTCTTTGGGGGCAATGAATGAAATTTGGCTTCAGTTTTCCATTATCTTGGTGGTATTTTAAATATTCAGACAAAGTCTTTTGTTTCTCTGGTCAGTATGGATCAGGGGGTTCCTGGCTTGTTAGAGTTCCAGCCTGTTGGTCTCTATCCTTACTGCAATTGATGATGACAGACAACAGAAATAATAAATTTAACTTAGTCTGAAGAACAACCGTGGTCATTTTCTCTTTTTGACTTAACTTCTATCTGAACAGATTAGCCTTTCGCTTCTCTCATCTGAGTCCTGAGTCCATTCAATATCTGTGCATGTATCTGTATTTACTAAAAGAGAGAGAGAGAGAGCAAGAGAGAGCACTTTCTTGTGTCTGATTGCAAGACATCTCACTTTTTGTGAAATGTATCCATCACCATATTTAATTTGCACCTATTAAAATGTCAAAGAATGATCCATCATGAATTTGACCAATTTGACCTGGAATATTCCAGGGTAATAAGATTTTTAGTCCTCTGAAATGTGGCAGGAATTTTCTTCTTGGCTGTATTGACTCCTTCTCCATTAGGCTCCAACACTTGGGGCTGCAAATTCATTCCTCTCCTAAATAAATGGTCATGGTGTTTACCAGAATTTTATTTCTATGGCGGAGACCTCATCATTGGGATTTTTTAATGGGGAAATTTCATGGCCTGTTTTCAAGGTTATTACTCAGAGTGCCAGATATGTAACAAGGTTTTATTTTTCTTTTATAGTTATTGTCACAATAGATGCCATCATAGTAGTTTCTATTGCTCAAATGATCACAGCTAGCAGGAACTTTTTCATTTGAGACAATTAGGAAATCTAGTTTGGAATGTTTAGAAAAATAAACAACCATTGATGGCTCACTAATTGATTTCTTCTCCACTTTAATCATTCATCCATTCACCATCTGGTGATTGAGTACAATTGCTAAGTATATAGATAGGAACAATAAATAATTTGTTTCTTCACAGAGCTCATCTCTCTGATGAGTAGCATCTATATATAAATTAATTCTCATTTATTTTACAATAAAAAGTATATTAGGTACATGACACAGAGGAAAGAGGGCCTAACTTAACTATGAGAAAGAGGGGTTGGTTCAGAGAGCTTCATAAAGTAGTTGACATCTGAGTGGGATTTTGAAGGTTGAATAGGAGATAAAGAGGTGGCAAGTAGGTAGAAGCCAATTTATTAAAAGTTTTATACCTCCTGCTAAGGAAGTTGGTTTTTATCCTGTAGACAACAAAAGCTTCTAGAGAATTACACCTAGGGAAAAGATATGATCAAGTTTGCATTTTGTAAACACCTTTTTGGCCAGGCATGTAAGGGATGCCCTGGAAGGGAGGGGTGGAGTTGTGTGTTTATGAGGCTGGAGGTAGGGAAAGTAACCAGTTGCTACGGGAAGGAGCCCACACAAGAGCTAAAAACAGCCTGAACTAAGGCTGTAGTAGTGAGAAGAAAGAGAAAGAGGCAGATTCAAGAGATAATTAGGAGGTAGAATTGGCAAGGCTTAATGTCTGAGAAATTATGGTTAAGATATGGAGTATACAAAAGAGAGTATACTGGGAAAATGGGTGGGGAGAAAGGGTAAGTTTACTTTTGGATTCTTTAAGGTTGTGGCACCCTTAACAGATAGACTACTAGGTAACCTCAGAAAAATAAAGTATGGAGTAGAGACACAAGTGGAAGTCAGGGAGTAGATGGGATGTTTGAGGGGTTGAGTGCAGAGCTGAGCTGTCCAAACTGTTTTTTCTGTCTCGATACTCTTTTTTTTTTTCCTCTAATTTAATGTTGCTAATGACAGGATGGTTTCCATCAGGATGGGGAATGGGAGGAACATGCCCTAAGTTAAAAATCACTAGAAGAGGAACTGAGAATTTGCTTATGAGTGTAGGAAAAGAATGAAGAGAAGATGAATTCCCAACATTCAAGAAAAAAAAGTTTTGAGAGAGCGGAACTCACTCACTTAATGGGTAGATTCATTTACATTTTTGAAAGGAGAGAGATTTTATTTTTAAAAAACATGTGCAGTGATAATCATACTTAAGCAGGGGTCTCATTTTAGCATGAAACATGGGAGACTCTGAAGTCAGAAATGATTGAGAAAGACCCCCAAGCATTGGAAATGGTTGTCATGGACTGCTTTGCCAAAACCATGTGTCTTTATAGGCTAATATTCAGTTCATTTTGAGCCATCTTTGGTATTTTTAATACCAACAAGAAGTATTTTGAAAACGTATTTAAAATTATTTTCTTTAGAATCTGTCTAATCATTGTTCCTTCTATTCTAAAATTTTTTTTCCTCTGGTAAAATCAGGGGTAGAAAGCCTGCTTTTCTAGAAACAAAATGATATACTCAAGCTGCTGAGAATTTTATTAGGATTCAGAGTCCAAACATGGCTATGATAGTAGAGTTCCTCCCATCTATCCTACGACTAACATTTGGTGGATCCAATTTGCAAAAACTGCTCCATTAGAGCCCAAGAGTGCACCATCCAGGCTCCCTGCTGCTCCTAGTTTTGCTGCTGTTAATCAGATGTATTACATTCTCTAGCAATGGGGATGTCAGGCTATGCTGTACTTGAATCAGCAGAGAGAATAAAAGGAGTTAGGTCAGTAAAGAGCTTCACAAAAATGTTAGGGGAAACATATGCTTGTATGTGTACATACCTATGTTTATGTCTATTTCTATTCAGTCCTCTGAAGCCAGGCTGAGAAGGTAAGGCCCCTTCTCTTGGATGCTTTTGTGGGGAGGTTCTGGAATCCTGCCAAAAGTTCTGTCACTGAGCTGTGTGCCCAGGCTGAATGAGAAAGCTTAGTAGGGTTTGGGTATAAAAGCAGGAAGCCCTGTAACTTCAAAAGTAAATGGAATTGGATGGGAAGAACTGGAAACCAGCTCAAAAAATAATAGAAATACCCAAATGTGGAGAGTAATTGTTGAGATGAAACCTGAATGGAGCTAATGCCTAACTCCTAGAAATAGGCAGTGGCTGGATGGTTAATAGCCCACTAAGAGAGTACATCCCACTAAAAAAGTTAGATTTTTATCTTGAAGGCAGTGGGAAGCCATCTGCTATCTCAGATCTTTGGTTTAAATATGGCATAGGATATCCTAAGATTTCTATGCATTCCTTCTACGTGAATGATTTTCATTCAGGTTTATTGAGATATAATTTACATAAATAAAACTCACTCTTTTTACTATATAATTCCGTATGTGTTGACAAACACATAGAGTCCTGTAACAACCACCATGAGCTATAGAATAGTTCTCATCGCCCACAGAATTCTCTTGTGGCCATTTGTAGCCAACTTTTCCCTCCACCCCAGCCTCTGGCAACCACTGGTCTGTTTTCTGTCCCTGTAGTTTTGCCATTTTGGCACAGCCATTATGGAAAACAGTTTGGCAGTTTCTTCTAAAGTTAAATATACACTTACCATATGACTCAGCAATCCCACTCTTAAGTATTTACCCTGAAGAAATCAAAACGTATGTTAACATAAAACTTATATGTGAATGTTTATAGCAGCAGTATTCATAATTGCCCCAAACTGAAAACAATTCAAATGTCCCTCAGTAGAGGAATGGATAAACAAACTGGTACATCCATAAAATGGAATACTACTCAGCAATAAAAACCAACTCACTATGGATACAGGCACAATGTGAATGAATCTCATATACATTGTGCGAAGTGAAAGGCGGCCTCAGAAGGTTACACAATGTGTGATTCATAGTGACTGTACCATTTTGCATCAATGCAATGTACCAGCAGTGTATGAGAATTCTAGTTACTTTATATCCTTGCCAGAACTTGGTAGAATTAGTTTTCTTAATTTTAACCACTGTAATGATTTGTAATGTTATTTCACTGCAGTTTTGTTTTGCATTTTCCTAATGACTAATGAAGTTAAACATCTTTTCATGTTTATTTCATCTTTATAGTTTATATTATACTATATATCTTTTTTGATAAAATATTTTCAGAACATTTGCCCATTTTTTAAAAATCGGATTGTTTCTTTTTTTTTTTTTTATGAGTTTTGACAGTTCATTATATATTCTGGAGACAAGTCCTATATCAGATATATGTTTTGCAAACATTTTCTCCCATTCTGTGGCCTGTTGGTCAAGTACTTCAGTGTTTCTGGCAGAGCAGGAGTTTTTAATTTTGATGAAGTGCAATGTGTTGATTTTTTTCCTTTAAATGTCCTGATTTTGGTATTCTATATAAGAACTCTTTGCCTAACTCAAGGCCACAAATACTTCCTCCTGTATAATCTTTTAGAATATTTATGTGGATCTTTTCCTGGCTTCTATTCTGTTCCATTGATCTATGTGCTTATCCTTTTGCCAGTAGCAGCACACTGTTGATTATTAATAGTAAATTAGTTAATCAGATAGTGTGAGTCCTTCAACTTGGTTCTTTTTCAAAACTATTTTGGCTATTCCTACCCTGATTATATATGCAGAGATCATACTTCCCAATAAGGTCACATTCACAGGCTCAGGGTTAAACATGAAGTTTAATGGGACACTATGTAACCCAGTATATATATATATATATATACTGCTTCTTCCTCTCCCTCTGCAGGTCTCCTTGCTTGTGCTCCCAGGTACACTCTTTCTCTCTCTCTCTCTCTCTCAAATAAATAAATAAAATCTTTTAAAAAAACACTATATATACTCAGGGCATATATGCAACTATTAAAAAGGATATATTTATATCCTTCCAAACATGCTTCTTAATGGCTGCATTTTTTCCTCATCATGTGGTTAACTGAGTTATTTTTAAAATTTTAGCCACCTAGGCTATTATTAATGAATTTCTATTTTAACTAACACTGCAGTAAATGTTCTTATATATAAATCTTTTTGTGCATCTCCAAAAAGTTCTTTGCCACAAATTCCTAGTTGTAGAATTAGAAATTGCTCCTATTACTTTTAACCTAATCTTTTATAAGATATTTTAGTAAAAGCATTTTGGCAAAGAAATTCCAGATAACTTCCTGTTCCAAGGCTAGAATTCTAGGTAATGTTATCCTTTGTGTTTGAATTTTAAATATTTTCAGAACATAAAAGGGAAGTAACTCTACTGAAATGAACAAACACACATACAAATACATAATACCTTTTCGCATCTTTGACAAACACCTAGCTGGCTGCCTGTAGGCCTCTTATATGGTTATGTTTAAAACTTATGCAAGGAAAAGTAACCCATATCATATTTTGTTATATTACCAAATATCAGTCCACCACAAACAGTTCAATGAGGTATGTGTTGTTTTTTCCTGCAGTATGGACCTCTCGTTAATGTAGAGAAGGCCTTTGTGAAATCATTTTTTTATATTGACACCAAAATATGATTTGGGTGTCATAGCACTGTGGTATCCACATATGAGGTGTTTTTGATTGCTTATGGAATAGCAACTCTTGGTCGAAATGGAGTCATTGCTAAGGGTTAAGCTTTGTCATTTATTCAAAGGAAAGTTTGTTGCTATTGGAATTTCTCCTGTGCAGCTAGGAGAAAGACACAGGAATGTGGTAGCTAACCTTCTGGCTTAGTTTGCATGTACCAGTCATTTTGGATAAGCCAGTTTACTTACTTGAGTAAAATTTCAGTAAAAGTGTAAGAAAAACTCACTAACTTTTACACTAACTTCTGGGCTTTTGGCATGGATAAAGCTTTCTGGTGATTCTGTTGTTTGGGAGAAATGATTCTTTAAAACCTAGTGACTAAATGATGACACAGTCATAATGTGGTATCATTGTTGCTCCCAACGGCACTGTTTTCTTTTAAAGCCAAATGTCATGACCAACAGTTTCATAATTATTTTTAAAACATTGCTGGCTGAGGCTGGAAAAAAATTGCATTGGCTTCATGGAGCTTGAATTGGTTTTGTCCATACTGGTTTAAAATTTATAGACAAGCAATGGCCTGAAGCAAATATGGTCAGAGATACCCTACAAACAGGTTTTGGTATCAGGGTTGTTCTGGCCTTAAAAATCAAATTGGAACGTTTCTTCCTTTTAGGTTTTCTGAAAGAATTTGTATGATATTGCCATAATTATTCTCTTTTAAATTTTTTTATTTAAATTAAATTTAATTAAGATAGAGTCTATTATTGGTTTCAGAGGTAGAATTGAGTGATTCATCAGTTGCATATGACACCCAGTGCTCGATCTATCATGTGCCCTCCTTAATGCCCATCACCCAGTTACCCCATCCCCCCACCCACTTCCCCTCCAGCAACCCTGTTTATTTCCTATAGTTAAGAGTCTCTTATGGTTTGTCTCCCTCTCTGTTTTCATCTTATTTTATTTTTCCTTCCCTTTCCCTATGTTCATCTGTTTTGTTTCTTAAATTCCACATATGAGTGAAATCATACAATACTTGTCTTTCTCTGACTAACTTATTTTGCTTATCGTGATATCCTCTAGTTCCATCCACATTGTTGCAAATGGTAAGATTTCATTCTTTTCGATGGCTGATTAGTAGTTCATTGTATCTATGTACCACTTCTTCTTTATCCATTCATCTGTCAGCCATAATTCTTTCTTAAATGTTTGATAGGATTCACAGATAAAGCCAAACTAGCCTTCAGTTTTCATTGTAGGAACGTTTATAATTTCTTTAAAATACATAAAGCTACACTGAGGTGGGCACTTAATGGGATGAGCACTGGATGTTATACTCTATGTCGGCAAATTGAACTTCAATAAAAAAAATAAAACAAAAAAATTTAATAAAGCTATTCAGATTTTCAATTTCTTCTGTTAGTTTTTATAAACTATACATTTTATTATTTTATTTTTCAAAGAATTTTGTTCATCTGTGTTGTAAAATTTATTGGTATTAAGTTCAAATATTTCTTCATTATCCTTCTAACACCTATAGTATTTGTAGTGATATTCTCACTTTCATTCCTGTTATTGGTAATTTATATTTTCTCATTCCTGTTATTGGTAATTTATATTTTCTCTTTTTTCCTTCATCAGCCCAGCTAGAAGTTTATCAATTTTGTTAGTCAGAAACAACCCAGTGAACCATTCAGGCACTCCTTAAGTTGGAGTTTGCTTGCCGCCTTTAAATTCTAGCTTCTCGGGATGCCTGGGTGGCTCAGCAGTTGAGCATCTGCCTTTGGCTCAGGGCATGATCCTGGAGTCCAAGGATCGAGTCCCACATTGGGCTCCCTGCATGGAGCCTGCTTCTCCCTCTGCCTGTGTCTTGCCTCTCTGTCTCTCATGAATAAATAAATAAAATCTTTTTAAAAAAATAAATAAATTCTAGCTTCTGAAGGTAGAAGCATTATTTTTTCCTTATATAACTGTTTTAAAGCTATAAGTTTCCCTCAGTAGTGCTTTAAATAAAACCCACAAATTGTGATATGGTGTATTTTCATTATATAGTTTAAAATATTTTCTAATTTTTAAAAAAATTCTTACACCCATGGCTTCTTCAGGAAATATGGCTTAATTACCAAATATTTGCAGATTCTCTAGCATCTCTTTGTTATTGATTTTTAAAATAATTCTCCTGTGGTCAGAAAATAAATTGTTTGATTTCTATCTTTTGAAATGTATTGAGACTTGCTTTCTAGCTCAGTGTATCCTGGTGAATGTTAACTTTGTACTTGAAAAGAGTTGTTTTCCTGCATTTGTTGGCTACAGTGTTTTATAAATGTTAATTAGATCAGGTTGGTTGAAGTATTATTGTTCAGGTCTTCCATGCCTTTATGTATTTTTTTCCTTCATTCTATTACTTGGGTGGGGGAGAGAGAGAGAGGAAGGGGAAAGGAAAGAGAGGGAGGGAGGGAGCTATTAAAATTGCAGCTGTGAGTGTGGAGTTATCTATTTCGACTTCTGGTTTGGCCAATTTTTGCTTCATACATTTTGAAGCTCTGTTATTAGATGTGCACCAATTTAAAATGGCATCTCCTTGATGAATGTCCTTTTTTATCATTGTGAAATGAACCTTTTTATCTTTAGCAAAACTCCTTGTTTTGAAATCCACTTTGATTTTAATACAACTTAGTGTTTGTGTGGTATGTCTTTTTCTGTTCCTTTGCTTTTATACAATATGTGTCTTTATATTTAAAGGTGTATCTTGGGATGCCTGGTGGCTCAGCGGCTTAGCGCCCATCTTCGGCCCAGGGCGTGATCCTGGAGTCCTAGGATGGCGTCCCACATCAGGCTCCCCGCATGACGCCTGCTTCTCCCTCTACTTATTTCTCTGCCTCTCTCTCTCTCTCTCTCTCTCTCTCTCTGTGTGTGTCTCTCATGAATAAATAAATAAAATCTTTTAAAAAATAAAATAAAAATAAAAAAGATATAAATACCATACAGTGGTATCTTGCTTTTTTTAAAAAAAAAAAATCTAGTCTGATAACCTCTGTCCTTTAATTAGAGTGATTCATTCATTTTTATCTAATGTATTTTTAAAAAATGTTTGGCTTTAACTTTACCATCCTGATGTTTGTCAGGGGGAAATCTCTGATTTGTAGCATTTGCTGATTTCCACTTACAAATATGCCCACAATGGCCGATTTCGAGCTCCCATGGCAGCAGTGAAAAAATTAGAGAGAGATGCACATTTGTTTCTCAAGAGTTGGTACAAACTGTCTTCAGCACAATGCTACATGGAATTTAGTGGAGGGAAAGAAGGTTTGTCTACAAATATCCATAATACATGATAAAATAGAATGTGTTAAAGACATGGGTAAATTAAAAGTTATGAAAATTTAAAGGAAGATACTACTTTTTCATGGATTTTTTAAAAAAGATTTCTTAAATTTACTTATTCATGAGAGACACAGAGAGGCCGAAACATAGGCAGAGGGAGAAGCAGGCTCCCTGAGGGGAGCCTGATGTGGGACTTAATCCCAAGACTCCAGGATCATGACCTGAGCTGAAGGCGGACGCTCACTACTAAGCCACCCAGGCGTCCCTCATGGATGTTTTAAAAGACCCCTTGGGTGGGGTCAACGTGGATTCTAAGGACTAGTTTTCAATTTGCTGAAGGGTTTTAGTTTACCCTGAACAAAGGGAAATTGCCATTTTAGACAGTGGTCAAGCTAGGGTTCTGTGAGAAAGTGGCATTTGAGCAGAGACCTAAAGGAAGTGAGGGAGCAAGTCATGCAAGTTTCTGCAGGAAGACCATTCAAAGAAGCAGGTATAGGGCATTTGGAAGTTGATATTCTTTTTTTTTTTTTAAGATTTACTTTCTTTATTTGACACACAGAGAGAGTATGCATGTGCATGCCCTACAAGCAGGGGGAGTGGCAGGCAGAGGGAGAGGGAGAAGCAGACTCCCCACTGAGCCGAGAGCCAGATGCAAGGCTTCATCTCGGGACTCTGGGATCTTGACCTGAGCCAAAGGCAGATGCTTACTGACTGAGCCACCCAGGTGCCCCAGAAGTTGATTTTCAATAATGGTGTTATTGGGGATATTTCTGGATTTGGGAATTCAAAATGGTATAAAGTAATAAGAAAAATGTATTACCTCACATTTTAAGAAGCCCAGTAGGTGTTCAGGGTTGAGTAAGTCAGTGGTTCAGCAGTGTCATCAGGAACCCAGCTTTTACATCTCCCTGATCTTCTCTTTTCCCATCAGGCTTGTTTTCCTGATGGTATCAAGATGACTGCCTTACTTTACAGGTTTATATGCAGACACAATAATATACAGTAGAATAGAGACTGTTCATCACTTTTTGGGGACTGTTTAAAGTTCGTTTGCTCATGAAAGTAGAAAGGATCAAATAAAAATTATCTCTATCCATAACATAGATGTAATCATTGTTAACATTTTGACATACTTGCTTCATCTATTTTGTGATGAATAATTTTAAATTATTGACATCATGAAATATCTTTGTAATACATCTCTGAAAAACAAGGATATTTCCCTATCTAATCACCATATTATTGTCATTCCTGATGTTAATAACTATCCCTTAAGAGCATCTAATATTCTGGTCCATATTCTAATTTCACAATTTCCCCCAAAATGTCTTTTATGGCAGGCTAGTTCATACCAAAATCCAATCAAGGATCATTCATTATATATTATTGTTATATATCTTAAATCTCTTTTAGTCACGATTCTAGAATATTGCCTCCCTTCTTTTTTTCCATAGAATTGAAATGTTGAATGGCCCAGTTCTGTTGTCCTACAGAATGACTCAAATTCAGGTTTTGTTTGATTGTTTCTTTGAAGTGTATTTCTGTCCTTCATATTTTCTGGAAACTTGATGTTAGATCTAAAGAGTTGTATAGATTCAGATAAAAAAATTTTAGAAAAAAATACTTAATAGGTGATATGTACTTATTGCATCATATTAAGAATCAGATAATATCTAATAGCTCAATTCTTAGTCATGCTAAAATAAGGGGGTTTTATAATAACATTTTCCTTACAACTAGTAAATAATTTGATACCAAAGTATCAACCCTCACCTGAGAGAGTTACCTGAATCAATTGTTTTATTAGTGTTTACAAAATGATATTTATTAGCTCAGACTCTAATGGAAAGAGGAAGATCAACTAGGATTATTTATTAGGTTACCTTGAAGTACTAGAGAGGCAAGATAAATAGTTGACGCTTGACTCTTAACATTTAATTACCAATTTTCAAAGTTAGGTTTTAGGGGTAATGGTGACAATTGAACTTGTTTTGGCTTTCTTTTTTAAAAATAGTATTTTGTGCTCTTGGATTTTTATATATTCAAAAGGTTTCAATCAATTATAATCCTTATTCTTCTGAAACTCAAGTCCCAATTCTAGTCGTGGGAGACCCTTTATTAAAGTTGCTGTTGTATCCTTTTGATACGACTCCATTCATCTTTGAAAGTTCTTTGCTTTCCAGAAAAGCAAGATGTCCTATGCTTACTTTGTACATTCTCTGTCCCAGACCTGAAATTAGTAATTTCTTCAAGGAGCCCTACTTGGTGTACTTCTCATTAAGAAAGAAGAAACTTCTCATATAAGCTCTATAGCATATTTCACCTCTTGTTTCAATGGTCAGAACTGTCTTACATGCCCAATTCTAAAATACTCCCTGGTTAGAGGAATGGGATTCCTATGGTTGATTTAGTGAAGCACACGACTATGTAGAGGAGGGTTTTAGGGGTTCTGTTACAAAGTATAAAGGCAGGGCAGGCAAAGTAGAGTAAATAATTGCTAGGTCGCAAATCCAGCGTCTTCTACACTAATCCAGGTTATAAATTGCCAGTTTATCAATTTACATTGAGAATTATCTCTGGCAAAATACTGGTTCACAGTAATTATATAAGTATGCTTAGTCAAGAGGTCACCAGTCACATATTTTCTTGGTAAGAAACAGAAATTGAATGGATTTAGGGACTATCTCCATCATGTTTTGCAGCTGTTTGTAAACCTATTTCAGTCTACATAAACCATGATAGATTAATAGAATCAGGGTATTCTCTTGCTGGAAATATTTCTAATAAACAGTGACATTTTACTGTCTAACCTTTTAGAATAAGGCAGTCATGGATTGGAATGCCAACTCTTCTACCTGCTGGCTGTTTGTTATGTAATCTGTCAGAGGCCTCAGTTTCTGCATCTATAAAATGGAAAGACTAAAATGCATTTGATGCAGTATTTGTTTTTTTTTTGTTTTATTTTTATTTTTTTTTGATGCAGTATTTGAAGCTTAACTGATATAAAGCACTTAGCCAAAATGCATGCATAGTATTCAGTAAGTGTTAGTTTTCATCAGAGAGCCCCACTCTCTCTCTTTTTGATTGTCACAATATTTTGCCTATATACGTTTACTTATTGTCAGAGAAGTTCATTTATCTGCCAGTTGTTATATTTTAGATTTCATTTTAGGGAAGAACCCAAGCCTCTATGAGACTTAGAAAATCATTCTCTTTTATAAGCAACCAGTGTCTATAGAAGTTACCTTTTAGATGGAGTTATCTGTTGGGGAGGCATCTAACCTTCATATGCTAGCTCTTATTAACTGTTATTTCAGAGGGCATATTTTCCAACCTTTTACCAAATTCAGGGGCACACCTATTGGGGGCCTTCTTCCTTGTATGTACTGATTACAAAAGACTCTCAGAAAGCAGACTCTAATAGCTCAGCAGATGATCAGAGACAACAAAAAGAAGCAATATAGAACTCTCTTCACTTAATGCCCTTGGTAATTGCCTTTCACAGCTTTAGACATTCATGGGAGAGTAAATGCACAATCAGCCTTGATTATCTGACGCTGGTTATCGTCTCCATCAGCTTGGCCTCTGTCCCTTTGCTCTCTTCTCACCTGCTGATTGACCAGTTCACTGTTCATTAACAGTTTTTAGAAAGATGGGCAGAGAAAGAAAAGGTTGTTACATTTAAGTCAGTCTGCTTAGGTTAAAAATAGTTCATGTAAAATGGTTTCATCAAAGTAGAGGAGATGGAAGAGATTAAAAAAGAAAACTAAAATGATGTGGTTTTTTGTGTATTATTTGGTGGTTTGATGTGATTCCTGAATTTCTAGCTCTAATGATAATGGCAAATGAGAGCTGTCACCATATATATTTAAAATATTACTATATAGAATGATTTTGCAACACACACACACACGGGGGTGGGGAGGGATAGAAGAAAATGCATCAAAATTTAGTGGTGGATTCCTTTGGTAATGGAACTTTTATTTTCTCTTTTCATTGTTCAGTGTTTTCACATTATCTACAATGAGCCTCTTTTATAATAAGAATAAAATATATAGTTATTTTTTTAGAGAGGAAGGAGGAGGGGCAGAGGCAGAGGGAGAAAGAATCCCCAGCAGGCTCCATGCCCATCACAGAGCTTGACATGGAGCTCGATCTCCCGACCCTGAGACCATACCCTAAGCCAAAATCAAGTCAGATGCTTAACCAACTGAGCCACCCAGACACTCCAATATTATGGTTATTTTATTAAAGTTAAGTTTGAAAGGTGAAGAACAAATGGATGGAGTGATTTAATATTTTCTAAGTGCGTGTTGACTACTACTTGAAGCTTTTAGAAGATCAGCTAGGCAGTGTTCCTTTAGGAGGCACATCAAATTCTATGGAACAGACATAGGAGAAAGTGTTGATGGATCAGGGTAGATGAGAATATTTGGCAATCTAATATGGAGCTCAGAAATGTTCCTTTAGATTTAATTTTTTGGTCAAGAAGCCTGGGCCCTTTGGACTCCAACCACTTCATTTTGCCTTTGCTTTTTAGGAGACTTTAGGGAACAGAATTTGGGGACTTCATAAGGACTTTATGTCCTCTGGCTACTTTTTTGGCATCTAAAGACCCAGACATTTGGAATTGTGTCTCTTCTGTATCTTAGCTGACCTTGCCCTGGAAATAGACTCTGAGGCAAGGATTCCAATACAAGACATTAATTTAGAAGGTGATCCTGGGAAGCACTGGCAAGAGAGTGGAGAAATGAGAAAGGGAAGGGTGTGTGTATCAAGCAGGTTAGCATCTTGTGTAATTGCACTGTGAACACCGGGAGCCAGTAATGGAATAGGTGCTTTAGAGCTATCTCATCCAGTCACTGGCTGAGGGCTGCTCCTGGGAACATCCATTCCCTACCATTTACGGTGTATTGTAGGTAGCAAAGTGGGCTCTGGGAGCCAATGAAAGCTCGCAGGTGGAGAGCTGCAGGTGTTGGCCATCAGCCGTGGGCCAGGAGTTCAGGACAGTGGTGAGGCCTGAGGTGATACAGGCAGGCTCTCATAATCTGCCGCACTTCCCCCTTCATAGACAGTATAATATCACATGGAACAAAAGCAATTGTTTCTTTGCTTGGAAACAAAGCCTGTGTTACAAAATGCAAAAGCATATTTGGTAACAAATGCCAGTAAAGGGTACACCACTGGGGAAGTCACCACCATGGCTAACTGAAGCTCAGTCTTACTGGGGCCTTTGAGACATAATAAATAATAGTGAAAGGGAATATAAGGGAAGGGAGAAGAAATGTGTGGGAAATATCAGAAAGGGAGACAGAACATAAAGATGACTAACTCTGGGAAACGAACTAGGGATGGTGGAAGGGGAGGAGGTGGGGGTGAATGGGTGACGGGCACTGAGGGGGGCACTTGACGGGATGAGCACTGGGTGTTATTCTGTAAGTTGGTAAATTGAACACCAATAAAAAATAAATTTATTATTAAAAAAAGACACCTCCAAGTTATCCCACCAAAGGGGCAAGGAGGCTGGGGGTTTTAGTTTATTTATTTATTTATTTATTTATTTATTTATTTTTTTTTTTAAATTAATTTTTATTGGTGTTCAATTTACCAACATACAGAAAAACACCCAGTGCTCATCCCGTCAAGTGTCCGCCTCAGTGCCCGTCACCCATTCCCGTCCAACACCCGCCCTCCTCCCCTTCCACCACCCCTAGTTCGTTTCCCAGAGTTAGGAGTCTTTATGTTCTGTCTCCCTTGAGGCTGGGGGTTTTAATTCTCCAATTTAATCATTCCTGGCTGAGGGTTGCTCTCGGGGAAACTCCTGGGCACTTCCCTCCTGCCTCTCACCATAGGCTGAGAGAAAGCCTTCAGGTGGAGATCCGCAGGTGCTGGCAGTGGGAGGAATGGTGAGAGCAAGAGGCTGTAGTGTCAAGGCGCTGGCTTCTCTCTGCTACAGCATTGTGGCCTGAGCAACAGGACAGTTGTCGCTATGGCAGGGAGAGGAGGTGACCTCTGATTTGCAGTGGGCAGAAGAGCCTCAGACATGAATTCTCCCTGAGCTCCTGCAGGGAGAGTAGTAGAGGAGACAAATGCAGAGCCCATGTGGGGTGCCCCTTAAAGACATCTCAGTTTTGGGAAGGCATTAGGGAGGGATTGGAGAGTCATGGCACTTTAATATAGTACATTTTTATGTCTAAAGGCTGTAGTGGCCTGGGCAATCCAGGTTCCAATAGAATTTTGGTGCTGGTGGGGGGTGCCTGGGTGGCTCAGTCGATTAAGCATCTGGCTTCGGCTCAGGTCATGATCTTAGGGCCCTGAGATGGAGCCCTACACCAGGTTCCTTGCTCAGTGGTCAGTCTGCTTCTTCCTCTCTCTCTGCCCCTCACCCCCACTTGTGCTCTCTCTCTCTTGTTCTGCTATCTTTCTCTCAAATAAATAAATAAAATCTTAAAAAAAAGGAATTGTAGTGCTGAAGGAGCATCAGACATCTTCCTCCCCCATACAGTGTCCTGCTTCTCCTCCATCTGCTGGGTGAGCTATAAGTTATTTAGGTCCACCTATTTTGTTATTGCATACTGACTGGGTCTGGGGCAGAGGCAAGGAGTCAAGATAGCAGAAGATCTTAAGATATCTTACATAGTAAGGCAGTCAGACCTATTACATTGCCAACATTTACTGCCTCTTAGGTATCTACTGTGTGTGGTTATGCTAAAAACGTGCCTCTTTCCCAGGCTCTCTAATATATTCTAGTCAGTATCTTTTTCATATGCTTGGTAATTGCTACTGCATATTGGTTCATAAACTTGCTTGGTTCATCCATCCAAGGAAATTTATTCCTCACCACCTCAGCTTCCATAGCATGTTTGAATCTGAGGAACCAGGAAAAGCTGAACATTATCATGGAATACAGAATCAAAGTGCTGAGTAGGGACTTTGATAAAAGCTCAATAACTTTGGCTTTGCTTTTCTGTTCAGCTGGGCTCTCAAAGAAAGATAAATTATTTAGACATCCTCAAAACCAGTTCTGGCTGAATTTCTTGTGTATATTTCAACTTATGTTGTATATAGTAATTTATTTATCATATGTTAGGAAAACAGTCATTTCCTTTAATGACATTTTAAATTTTTCTTGCATTTCTATATGTGATTTTATTTTGTCAAGGGAATTATTATTTCCCCACACTTCCAAGATGAGCACAGGTATCACTTTATAATGATCCTCCCAAAATAGTGTTTGCTAAACTTGGCTGAGAAACTTTGTCTCATTAATCCATCAGTAATTTGATTGATTTGTTCCTTCTATCAGCAAGTACATATTTTGCCTTTAATGAGTGTCCATCGCTGTGCTCAGTGCTGAAGTGAGCAAAATAGACACAGGGCACAACATCCTGGAGAGGTGAGGTGGGAGGCAGCTGTACCACTGTGTAGAAAATGTGGCCCATGTGCCTCCTTGAGCAATTTCAACACTGGAAAGGCAGCTGGTTGAGCTCTAAGCTCAGCTCAGTTTTGTCAGTCCCCACTTCACTCCAGGCTCCTTTCTCCTGTTGCCTGTTCTCCCTCCGTCTGTCTCAAAGGGTTTTCTGGGCTGCTTCTTCCTTCCGATGGCTAGGTTCCCCTGGCGCTGGCTCTTGTCACACAGCCAGTTCTTGAAGGTTGTGGAGAGAATGTCACCTTGTTTTTTTTCCCCCTAAATTCTCCTTATATATTTCAAAATCAAAGGTGATTTATGGCAATGATTCATGCCCTACTGTAGCCCTGGGATTGAATGGCTGAATCTCGAGCAGAGGAGCAAGGAATGGGCTGAACCCCTCAGATTTAGACATCTAGTTGCCTTAAGCATTTGGGCATTATGCATTCAAGCAACGCTCTCTTTTTCTCGCATTTTACTTGGTGTGTGAGCAGGTGGGCGAAAGCCTAGTAGGTGTCATGGGCTAGAAAATGCTGTGAAGAATTCCTAACAGCTCCTGCCTGAACCTTCCACAGTGAAGCTGGTTTGCCTCGGAGCCTGCAGTCTGTGGCTGCAAGCTGTATGGAGTATGTGCTTATTGAATCATCTTCGTTACACATGGGTTCCTTTTTGTACATTTGAATTTGGTCTGTTCCCTGTAGGAAACAAGTTGGCTACTTTGAAACTGGTTGGCATTAAGCACACTGTGGTTTCCCCCTTTAAATTTGTTGATTGGGTAAATTAATTTAGAAAAATTGTGGAGATAAACATTTAAGGGAGGATTTTTAGGGAGAGGCTGGGACTTGATTCACTGTCTTTCCAGGCTGCTGTTACTGCAAGTAAATTTCTTATAGTCACATTCCTGAATCTGTCTCTCTCATGTCAGGATATTGTGAAGTGCAGATGCTGCAAAAGGGAGGATTTTTCCATCATTTTTTCAGAGAAGTGAGAGAAAAATGCATGTTCACAGCAAAGGAAAAATTGACTTTAAGAATATATTAAGAATAAAATGGCCTGGAACTGTGGTGGGGAGAAGGAAAACATTCACTAGACAGGGAGAACATCTACTCATAATAGTATAATTATTTTACTAGTCATTCATATTATTATCCCAGATTGATTAACTGTGACAAGAGATTTAATACGAATCATTCAGGGCACCCTACTTACAGGAGAAGAAAGGGTGACACCTTTGTCAATGAAAGTGTTGCTGTAAATATTAGTTTTTTCACAAGGATTTCTTTTTCAAGGAGGAGATGTTTGAGACCCAGAACGCAAATAAAATATATATGAAATGGTGCATTGTGCTATCACACTCCTGGATGGTTGGTATCTCTGCTTCAAATTAAGGGTTTGATGTCATGGAAACAGCTTGTTCATTTGGAAAGCTGCTGACACTCTGTGGGAAGGCAAAGGACCAGTGTGTGTGTGTGTGTGTGTGTGTGTGTGTGTGTGTGTGTGTGTGTGTGTTTAACATTCCCTATCAACCCTCAGCAAAACAAATACCCATTCCTGCCAGATAGTATGGAATTACATGGGAGGGTTAGACTTTTCTTTTACTTTTGGTGTCAGAGTTTTGGAACAGAGCATATGAATCACCTGGAAAATAATGTTAAAATGAAGATTCTGATTTAGTAGGTATAGGATGAGGACTGAGATTCTCCATTTCTAAGGAATTCTGAGCTGATACTGAGGCTAAAGGTTTGAGGATCACCCTTGGAAAACCATTCCTCTAGAATTGTTGGTGAACATTAGAATCACCTTCTTTGACTAGTATGAATTAATTAATGTTTTATTAAAATTTTCAGGAGTCGTACTTTTAAATTGCTGCCTTTTCAGATTTCTGTATCAGCTTTTACTTTTTTTTAAAGATTCTATTTATTTATTCATGAGAGATACAGAGAGAAAATGAGGCAGAGACACAGGCAGAGGGAGAAGCAGGCTCCATGCAGGGAACCCGATGTGGCACTCGATCCTGGATCTCTAGGATCATGCCCTGGGCTGAAGGCGGTGCTAAACCACTGAGCCACCTGGGCTGACCTATTAGCTTTTACATTTATCTAGAGCTAAGATGTCTTAGCAAATAAAAGTAAAAACTGCATACATGTTTGCATTATTTTGGATTGGACATTGTGTGCAGAGTATCAAATTATAGTGGAGTTTAGAGACCTAGAAGGAAACAGTTTGCAGTTTCCAACCTAATGTAGAACCAAGAAGCCTTATAGGAGATCAATCTGGTAAGAGCTATGGCTCTTTGGCAAATTGAGAATGCCCACTGTAGTGGATTGAAAAGTGTCCTCCAAAAATTCCCGCTCACCCAGAACCTCAGAATGTGACCTTGTTTGGGATTAGGGTCCTTGTAGATATAACTAGTCAAGATGAAGTCATCTTTGATTAGAGTGGGCCCTAAATCCAATGACTAGTATCCTTCTAAGATTGAATGTGAACACACACAGACACGGAGAGAAGAAGCCATGCAACAGTGGAGACAGTGGCTGGAGTGATGCCGCTACAACCCAGAAGAATTCCAAGGATTCTCTAGAGCCTTCATAGGGGGCATGGTCCTACTGACACCTTGATTTTAGGCTCCTGGCCTTCAAATCTATGAGAAAACAAATTTCTACTGTTTTAAGTCATCAAGTTTGTGGCAATTTATTACAGAAGCCCTAAGAAACTAATACACCTACCATAACATAGTGAGCTATACTGAAGCCTAGTCTTATCAGGTTGGAGAAAATATGCTCTTCTATACTTGAGATGGACAGGTACTTTATTTCCTAGGAGAAGTATGTGATTTTCATTCTATTGAGCAATAAATTTAAATCTCTCAATACATTCAGGGGTCATCTATTGTCCTGTGATTTTTTTTAAATAGCTTGTGATTAAATACATAGTTCCAATCACAGCTATGAAAGGAGAATGATAAAGTAGTACATCCTTCATCCAGCTTTCCTCAGCATCCTTAGGTTATGCTTGAGGAGCTCCATAGTACGTGTGCTGCTGATTTCTGACTGATTTGCCATAACTGCTTAGATGCTTATGGGATTAGAGTCATGGGTTTCATTCCCTGGTGAAAATGTTGACTTTGTTTTTACTCTTGGCCATAGACTGCTCACTTAACCCTGGTTAGTGTCCTTGAAAATGTTGATCAGGATTGGAATTAAGTGAAGCTATTTGGAGCAAATTCAACACTCTAATAAACAAAATATTTTAAGAGCACAGTCTACTAAAAGTGTATTAGTAGGTGTTATCCTCTCATGCAAAGCATAATATGATGAAGAGGAGAAGGAAGAGAAGGAGGAGGAGGAGAATGACATTTAATGTAACCGGTATATATGGGTCAGCACTTTCACTTTCCATCAGCATTTGGCTCATAGTTTGGAAAACTGAATTGTGTCTCAGGTTTGATCTCAGTCTGTGCTAGATTTGTAGGCACAGTTCAGATCACTTTGAAATTTACTAGGCTAATTATTAATGTAGCTGCTTTGATTTTGAGGATGAAATTAATTCCATGGATTTTTATAGTTGCCTCAGATATTGCTTTGGGAGTTCAGAGAGACATTGAAAATATTGCCCATTAATTTCTCTTAAGTCTTAGAATTGTATCCCAAATCTGACAAATACGATCCAGGTTTTATAATGATTTCTAGCAAGGCGTAAGCAACTTATCCTGTAGGGTATTTGTATTAGTGCAAATTTGCTCTTATGATTTACATTCTAATAGAGGAAAAGAGCTTGGGAGTTACTTCCTTCATGGTAAGATGCTGTGCTCTCAAGAAAATGGTTTAGTAAAAAGCTTTACTGGATGAAGTGCTATAATAGGCCCATTCTATAGTAAATACTAATTGGTAAAAATGCGTTGGTAGAGGCAGGGACAGCGGGGAGAAACTCATGCTTTTCCAGGTTTTGAATAACAATTTTATTACCCTAAGATGAAAGAAGGAAGTAGATTTATCTTAAAGTATTTGGGATTTAAGATAATTAAAAAAAAACAACTGCTCTAATGTAATGCAGCGTTTCATAGTTTTTCAGAGGTTAAGTAAACTGTACAGTAGGTTTAGTTAGAGAAAGGGGAATTTGGCAAAATACCAGCTGATTATATTAACAAGATGCCTAGCACCCTGTGTCTGCCCAGTCTGTCTTATTTGGTGTCATTTATTACATTTAGGGATGGGAGCCTCCCTAAATATCTTCTGTGTTTCTCATTTTTGTTCTATCAGGAAAAATACCAAGAAATTTTCAGAGAGCCTGAGATACTAGGGTGATGACTTCTATTTGTCCTGTTTTCCCCTTTGACTTATTAGAGGGGGCAAAGGCTTGTTAGGATTTCATAGAAGAGTGCTAGGACCTCGTAGAGGAGTAATTTCAAGGCTCTACACATATACCCAATTAAGGAGAGAATTAAAACTAACATTTATCTGAGCATCCATATCCCACCCACCTTCTGACATAGGGATTGTGATTCCAGTTTCACTTTTAGGAGACTGAGACTCAAAGAGATGAGGTATTGCCTAAGATCACACACCAATTAAATGGGATTCAGGTTAGTCTAACTCCAAAGTCCAAGTTCTCATCACTGTACCACTTTATTTTTCAAAATATAAAATATGGATGTAAATTATTGACTCCCACCTCCATGTTTGCCAGGCTCTTTCGCCTCCTGGGAGGTGAGAGAGCATAATGGTTAAAAGGGGTAGGCCCTGGAGCCTCATATCTGCTACTTAATAGCTGTGTGACCCTTGGGCAAGTTGTGTGCCCTCTCTGTACCTCATTTCCTTATCTGTGTAAAGAGTAGTAATATTAGTACCTATCCAGCAGGATTGTGGTGAATCTGGAATGAGCAACTAGAACAATGCCCGACACGTGGTGGGGACGAAGCTAGCATTTATCATTAAGCCTCATGATAATACTGTTAATACAGGTTAAAAACTGTCTCACTTGCCTGGAGTGGTGTGACTAGAATGGTGTAGCACAGTTGAAATGAGGTTTGAATCCAGCCTGATGATATGTCCAGGGCTCTTTCCACTGGATCTCAAGTAAAAGTTATTATCAGGAGTCATCAAGAATTAGAATTAGGGAAGATACAATGTACTTTACTGAGTCCCTTAAATGTTTGCTTTGGTCTTTTAATGCACGCATGTGCACACACACACTCAGAAAAAAAGTGCATGCAACAGCTTTTCTCAGGAATATGTAGAATCCAGTGTCCATAACCAGAGTGCTCTGATTTTCAGTTCTGCCTCAGGAAGCTGGTTATTAAGAAGGCCCTCACAGATTCCTCACTCAGTATTTTCCCCCTGGAATTCTGACTCTCTGTAGCCTACATGCTCTTTCTTCCTGCCCAACACAAATGGCAGGATTGCTGTAGATGCAGCAAGGACCTGATCACTGTGAATTGACCATGATTTGGGTCTCCTTGCTGAGCTGCTCTCATATTGGTTGCTGGGTTGTCAAAGATTTGGAGAAGATGGCCCTAATAACCACCAAGCCCCTTCTGACTATTGGTTCAAGTGTGAATAGGTGGCTGAGGTTGGGGCAGGGGCACGTTCCAAGCTTTTCAGCAGGAAAAGCTAAGTGAGGATCATGTTGTCACTTACTGTCACCATGACCCCATCTCTACTTTGTTCTCTTGTTGGTGGACAAGGATCATTTTTCCTCCACTATAAAGGGAACACAGTTAAGCTAGGTTAATACAAATCTCTCCAAACATTTCTGAGGCAGTTTGTTTTGACGTTGTGGTCAGCCCCCACATCTCCATTACTCCTGTTTGCCATAGTCTCTTCCACACCTCTGTTTCACTGGAATTGGTAATTATGGTGCCACAAAGAGACTTGGTTCATCTAACTATGTGTATTTCTCATCTTTTGAGCACCACTTGTACACACCCAGCCCCAGGATTTGACTTATGCCCTGCCTTCTCCATTCTGCCACTTAGAGTGTTAGGACGCTTATAGAACAGTAATTTGAAGGCTCTCCATATTCTTGACTGCAGAGAGGAATGAAACTAACATTTTCTGAGTACCTATCAAGGTTTAGGTGTGATGCTAGTAAATTCACATATCCCAGGAGTGTTCTGAAATGGGGATTATGATTCCCATCCACATCCTGTTTCTCATTTAAGGATCAGTTCAAACTCTACATTCTCTGCAACTGAGGTCATCTCTCTGAGTATCTGTCATATAGCCTCTATGGTAGATATGGTCAGCACCTTTATCCTATAGCCCCTCAGCATACACTGCTGATTTCTGTAAACACAGATACTGCTTCTCACTAAGAACACTTGCTATTTCCTGCCTATGGGTTTTGTTTCTAGTGGGATTATGCTCAGTGCATGTACAGGGCAAGTTAATGCCTTAGAAGCAGCCCTCAACAAATGACAGATGAGAAGTTGGTGGAAAAATTACACAGCATCTTCACTCTTGGCAAGGATAACTCTGAAACATGTTCTCCAGTGTGTCTCAGAGGTTCCCAGCAGGATTGAACCTCAGTTGCCCACAGCAGTAACCTATTCAGTAATGCACCCTATATCAGCTTCTTTTCCTTCCCTGGCTTACTTCCTATCACCCTTACTGGAGCTTCCTGGGATTGTCTCCAAAGTAAACTACTTGTATGTGAATCTTTAGAAGAGACCAATCCAGAAAGACCCTTTAGATTGTCTTTTAATGTGATTGTTTTCCACAACTTTGTTGCAATTTTTGTATACTGAGGTGGGTAACTGCATTTTTTCTCTTGATTCAACAATATTTATAGAGTACTTAATATGTATAAGACACTGGCTGGATTATACAAAGGATTAAAAACTGAATGACATAGTTAGTAACCTCTAGGAATTATAATACAAAAATAGATTTCAAAATAGCAATCCCAATTTTTTTTTAGTTTTTTCCTCTCAGTTTTTTATTAGTATTTTTTTAAATCAAAGTTCGATTTGCTAACATATAGTATAACACCCAGTGTTCAACCCATCAAGTGCCCTCCTAAGTGCCTGTCACCCAGTTACTCCATCCCCCCACTGACCTCCCCTTCTACCACCCTTTGTTCGTTTTATTGGTGTTCTAACTGAAACAAAAGAAGTGATGTTACAGTAACACAGATTCAGTGGTGATGCATTGTTGATGCTTCAGTCTTTTTTTAAAAAGATTTTATTTATTTATTCATGAGAGACACAGAGAGAAAGGCAGAGACATAGGCAGAAGGAGAAGCAAGCTCTGTCTGGGGAGCCTGATGTGGGACTCGATCCCAGGGCCCCAAGACTATAACCTGAGCCAAAGGCAGATGCTCAGCCACTGAGCCACCCAGGTACTCTGATGCTTCAGTCTTAACAGTATTAGATGATCTTCTGAATTAAAAAAATACTTATAATATACATTGCTAAAGTATCAAATGTAATTTTATCTCATATTTTTTCTGATTTTTATATTCATAATATTAAAACAGATGGCAAACAGCATAGATACAGTTTTAGGGCAGCCTGGGTGGCTCAGCGGTTTAGCACCACCTTCAGCCCAGGGTGTGATCCTGGAGGCCTGGGATAAAGTCCCATGTCAGGCTCCCTGCATGGAGCCTGCTTCTCCCTCTGCCTGTGTCTCTGCCTCTCTCTCTCTCTCTCTCATAAATAAATAAAATCTTTTAAAAAAATAAAAAAATTGAAAAAGATACAGTTTTGAATTCTGCTTTTGAATTATTACTCTATTATGTAAATTTCAGTTTTTTACAATCTTCATAATTATTGTAACTTAGAGTAATGTACTGACCTGATGTATCATAAATTACTGAATAGTGTTCATATTGTATAACATTTAGATTATTTACAATTTTTTACCTATTATGTATAATACTTCAATGAAGATCTGCTAACAGTTTTTTCCTGTTGAAATACTTCCTTTTTATAAATTTCTAGAAGCCAGATTACTATCCTCAAAGAGGCTTAATATTTTTGTAGCTCCTCTTGTCTCTGACACTTTTGTTCTTGGCATTTACCTAGAGTGGAGAGAGCTGTTTAAATCTATATGATGGGGAAAGTGGAAAGATGAAAATAAAGATACTAGGTGTCCTTAAAGCTTTTTTTCTGTTATCCCAATATCATGGATTAATGTAAGAGGCCAGTAAATGATCACATTGGCAATCACCAAGTGTTTTCCCTAAGGAGCCAAGATAGAGGGCATCTAAGCAGGACTATATTTTGGGCCTGTGAGTGATGGTCTCAAAGCATTTCCTGGTGATATATATTTAGTACCTCAAGTATCATGAGGCAGACATATGGGAACACTGGCATATTTTAACAAGGAGTTTCCCTGGCTTCTTGGGCCTGGAAGACTTGCTCAGGCCAGGCAGGAACTGTTAGCAACCACTGCTTCCCTAGAATGGGCTGTGATTTGAACTGAATTAAGTAGAGAGCTTAAACAACAGACCAGATCATGCAGAAGAAAGAGTCAGTGAACTTGAAGACATATCATTTGAAATATTCCACTCAGAGGACCAAAAAGAAGAAAGAATGAAAAGGAATGAAGGAAGCTTATGAGAGTTAGGCACACCATTGAGAAAAATAAGCTAAACCATTGTTGGAGTCCAAGAAGGAGAAGAAAGGGAAAAGGCAGCAGAAAGCTTATTTAAAGAAATAATGACTGAGATCTTTCCAAACCTATGGAGAAATTTGGACACCCAAGTTCATAAAAGTTAGTAGGTCACCCCAAAATTTCAGTGCAAAAAAATCTCCTGCAAGATGCATTATAATGCAACTAAGTAAAATCAAAGAAAAAAGAGAATTTTAAATGCAATAAGAAAACAATTCTCATAGGAGGAAACTTTTATAAGGCAATCACTGGATTTCTCAGTAGAAACCTTGCAGGCCAGGAAAGAGTGAAATGACATATTCAAAGTGCTGAAAGATACCAACCAAGGGTTTCTCACCTTCATTTCTTTAAAAAAAAAAAAACTATTTATTTGAGAGAGAGAGGGAGAGAGAGAGAGAGAGAGAGAGAGAGAGAGAGAGAGAGAGAACACACACATAAGCATAAGGGGTAGAGGGAGAAGGAGAGAGAGAATCTCAAGCAGACTCTGGGCTGAGTGTAGAGCCTGACATAGGGCTTGATCCTATGACTCTGAGATCATGACCTGAGCTGAAACCAAGAATTAGATGCTCAACTGATTGCAGCATCCAGGTGCCCTTCACCTTCATTTCTGAAAGACAACTTTACCAAGTAAAATAAAGACTTTTCCAAACAAATAATAGTTGAGGAAGTTCATCACTACTAGACTTTACTTATAAGAAATGCTAAAAGGTGTTCTTCAAGCTGAAATGGAAGGATGCTAATTAGTATCACAAAAACATAAAAAAATTCAACACAAGTATAAAGGATAGTATACAATCAAAATTAGAACACTCAAATATCATAATATGGTGACATGTTAACCACTTAACTGTATTATAAAGATTAAAAAGCAAGAGTATTGAAAATAGATATAGCTGCTCTAATTTCATAATGGATACACAATATAAAAAGGTGTAAATTGTGACATCAAAAACATAATGGGAAGAGGAGTAGAGCGATAGAGTTTTCATATGTAATTAGAATTAAGTTGAAATCAGATTGAAAAAGACTGCTTTATCTATAAGATGTTTCAAGTAAGCCTCAGGGAAACTACAAAATGAACACCTATGTACACAAGATAAAAAGAAGGGAATCAAAAAAAAAAATGAGAAGGGAATCAACATATACCAACCCAGAAAATCATTATTTTACAAAGGAATATAGCAAGAGAGGAAGAGTGGAAGAAAGGGACTACAAAACAGCCAGGACACAATTAACAATATGTTAATAGTAAGTTCTCACCTATCAATAGTTACTTTAAATGTAAATGGGTTAAATTCTCCAATCCAATGACATAGAGTGGCTGAATGGATTATAACACAAGACTCAACTATTTGCTGCCTACAAGAGACTAATTTCAGCTTCAAGGACACATATAGATTCAAAGTGAATTGATGGAAATAGATATTCCATAGAAATGGAAACCAAAAGACAGCAAGGGTAGTTATATCACACAAAATAGACTTTAAGTCAAAAACTGTAACAAGATGGGATGCTTGGGCATCTCAGCAGTTGAGCATCTGCCTTCAGCTCAGGGCATGATCCTGGGATCTGGGATCGAGTCCCACATTGGGCTTCTTGCAGGGAGCCTGATTCTCCCTCTGCCTGTCTCTGCCTCTCTCTCACTGTGTCTCCCATGAATAAATAAATAAATAAAATCTTTAAAAAAAACTGTAACAAGAGACAAAGGTCATTATATAATTATAAAGGTTTTAATTTATCTATAGGATATAACAATTGTAAATATAAATTCATCCAACATTGGGGCACATAAATATATTAAACAAATACTAACAGATCTAAAGGAAGTAATAGTATTGTATTGTCAATACAATAAGAGCAGGAGATATAAATACTCTACTTTCAATAATGGATAGATCACCAGACAGAAAAATCAATAAGGTACTATTGGACTTGAACTATACTTTAGATCAAGTGGGCCTAACAAATATATACCAATATGAATATACAGACATGCAGTTAGGCATATACATTCTATTCAACAGCAGCAGATTACATATTCTCAATTGCACATAGAACATTCTTTAGGATAGATCATATGTTAGTTAACAGAATAAGTCTTAAGAAATTTTAAAAGATTTAAGTCATATCAAGTGTCTTTTCTGACCACAGTGGTATGAAACTAGAAATAACATGAGGAAAAATAGAAAATTCATAAATATGTAGAAATTAACACCCTCCTGAACAACTAGTGGGTCAAAGAAGAAATCAAAAGGGAAATAAAAATCTTGAAACAAAAGAAAATGGATACATACCAAACACATGGGATGCAGCAAAAGCAGCGCTAAGAGGAAAGATAATAGCAATATATGCCTATGTTAAAAAAGAAAGATCTCTAATAAACAACCTAACTTTACATCTCAAGGAATTATAAAAAGAACAAACTAAGACCAAAGTTAGCAGAATGAAGGAAATATCAAAGATCAGAGCAGAAATAAATGAAATAGATAATGGAAAAATAATGGAAAAGAAATGAAACTAAGAATTTTTTTAAAAGAGACAAATCTTTAGCTAGACTTACAAAGGAAAAAAGGGAGAAAAGATGCAAATTAAATTATAAATAAAAGAGGAAACATTACAATAGATACCACAGACATACAAAAGATCATCAGAGACTAATATGAACAGTTATATGCCAAAAATTTGACAACCTAGAAAATATGGATAAATTCCTATAAACATACAACCTACCAAGACTTAATCATGAAGAAATAGAAAATCTGAACAGACCAATAAAAAGTAAGGAGATTGAATTAGTAATTAAAAACCTTATAAGAAAAGCCCTGGACCTGATGGCTTTATGGGTGGATTCAACCATATGTTGAAAGAAGAATTAATGCCATATTTCTCAGACTTCCAAAAAATTGGAGAGAGCACTTTCAAACTCATTTTACTAGGTCAGCATTAGCCTGATACCAAAGTCAGATAAAGATACTGCAAGAGAAGAAAACTACAGGTCAGTATTCCTGATGATTTATAGATGTAAAAGTTCTTAACACAGTGCCAGCAAGCTGGATTCAGCAGCATAATAAAAAAATCTTATGCCATGATTAAGTAAGATTTATTCCTGGGTTACAGGGTGGTTCAAAATATGCAAATCAATAAATGTGATTCCCCACATTAATATAATGAAAGGTAAAAATCATATGATCATCTCAATAGATGCAGAAAATGCATTTGACAAAATACAACATCCTTTCATGATAAAAACATTCAACAAATTGGATATAAAAGGAACATATTGGGGCACCTGGGTGGCTCAGTGGCTGAGTGTCTGCCTTTGGCTCAGGTCGTGATCCTGTGGTCCTGGGATCGAGTCCTGCATCAGGATCCCCGTAGGATGCCTGCTTCTCCTTCTGCCTACGTCTCTGCCTTTCTCTGTGTCTCTCAGTAATAAATAAATAAAATCTTTTTTTTTTTTAAAGAACATACCTCACACCAGTGAGAATGGTGAAAATTAACAAGACAGGAAACAACAAATATTGGAGAGGATATGGAGAAAGGGGAACCCTCTTGCATTGTTGGTGGGAATGTGAACTGGTACAGCCACTCTGGAAAACTGTGTGGAGGTTCCTCAAAGAGTTAAAAATAGAACTACCCTACGACCCAGCAATTACAGTACTGGGGATTTACCCCAAAGATACGGATGCAGTGAAAAACTGAGACACCTGCATCCCAATGTTTATAGCAGCAATGTCCACAATAGCCAAACTGTGGAAGGAGTCTCAGTTTCCATCAAAAGATGAATGGATAAAGAAGATGTGGTCTATGTATACAATGGAATATTACTCAGCCATTAGAAACGACAAATACCCACCATTTGCTTCAACGTGGATAGAACTAGAGGGGTATTATGCTAAGTGAATTAAGTCAATCAGAGAAGGACAAACATTATATGGTTTCATTCATTTGGGGAATATAAAAAATAGTGAAAGGGATTAAAGGGGAAAGAAGAGAAAATGAGTGGGAAATATCAGTGAGGGTGACAGAACATGAGAGACTCCTAACTCCGGGAAACGAACAAGGGGTAATGGAAGGGGAGGTGGGTGGGGAGATGGGGTGACTGGGTGACAGGCATTGAGGGGGGCACTTGACAGGATGAGCACTGGGTGTTATGCTATATGTTGGCAAATCAAACTCCAATAGAAAATATACAAAAAAAATAAAAAAGGAACGTACCTCAACATAATAAAAGCCATATATGACAGACCCACAGGTAATATCATACTCAGTGGTGAAAGGTTAAAATCTTTCCCTCTAAGATCAGGAAAAACACAAGGGCATCCGTTCTTACCAATTCTATTCAACATGGTACTGGAAGTCCTAGCCAGAACAATAAGGAAACAAAAAAATAGTAAACATACCAAAATAAAAAAGGAAGCAGTTAAATTGTCTGTTTACTAATGACATAATCTTGTATGTAGAAAATTCTGGATTCCACCAAAAAACTGTTAGAATTGATAAACAAATTCAGCAAAATTTCAGGATACAAAAACAGCATATAAAAATTAGTTGCTTTTATAAACAATAAAAATGAACTGTCTGAAAAAAGAAATAAAATAATTCCATTTACAAAGCATCAAAACCAATAAAATATTTAGGAATAAGTTTAGCCAAGTTAGTGAGACATCTGTACATGACAACTATAAGACATTGATGACAGAACTTGGAGAAGACACAAATAAATGGAACAATACCCTGTGTCCGTGGATCAGAATAGTTAAGATGTTAAAAATGCCCATACTGCACAATGCCATCTATAGATTCGATACAATATCGATCAAAATTCCAATGATATTTTTCAACGAAATAGAAAAAATAATTCTAAACTTTGTATAGAACCACAGATCCCCACATAACCAAAGTATTCATGAGAAAGAACAAAATTGTAGACATCACACTACTGATGTCAAAGTATATTATGAGGCTATTATAATCAAAACAGTATGGTCATGGCATTCAAAACAGACATAAAGACTAATGGAACAGACTTGAGAGTCCAGAAATAAACCTTTATGTATAAAGTCAACTAATATTTGACAAGAGAGCTAAGAATGCACATTGGGGAAAGTTTTGTCTCTTCAATAAATGATGTTGGGAAAACTGGATATTCACGTGCTAGAGAATGAAATTGGACCTTTGTTTGACACCACTCACAGAAATTAACCTAAAGTTAAAGATTAGGTATGGTTTGAGTATGACCTCAAACCATAAAACTCCTAGAAGAGAACAGAGGGAAGAGGCTCCTTGACATTAGTTTTGGCAGTAATTTTTTGAATATGACACCAAAAGCATGAGTAATGAGCAAAAATCAGCAAGTGTGACTACATCAAGGTAAAAAGCTTTTGCACAGCAAACTGAGTCCAGATGAAAAGGCAGCCTATGGAATGGGAGGGAATATTTGTAAACCATATACTTCACAATAGCTAAGACAAGGAAGCAACCTAAATGTCCTTTGAGGGATGAATGGATTAAGAAAATATGGTTTATATGTATTCAATGAAATATTATTCAGCTGAACAAAAGAAGGAAACTGCCATTTGTGACAATGCGAATGAACCTGATGAGCTTTTTGCTGAGTGTGAACCAAGCAGAAAGGGAAAAACAAATACTGTGTGATCTCACTCTAAGACAACAAACTCGTAGAAACAGTAGATTAATGGTTATGAGAGGGTGGCAGTGGGGGATATGGAGAGATACTAGTCACAGGGTTCAAACTTTTAGAAGATGAATGAGTTCTGGAAATCCAATGTACAACATGGTGACTATACTTAACAATTATGTATTGTATACTTGAAAGTTCCTATGAGGGTAAATATTAAATGTTCTCACAACATTTACTGTTTTAACAACAAAATGGTAATTACACAAGGGGAAGGATATGTTACCTAACCTTATTGTGGTCAACATTTTGCAATATATACATGTATCAAGTCGTCATAGGGTATATCTTAAACTTACACAATGTTATATGTTAATTTTATCTCAATAAAGCTGGGGAAATTTTTAAAAAATAAGATAGTACTTTTATATTTAATTTTTAAAATAAATTTAATTTTTAAATTTAATTTTAGATTTGATATAGTTTAGGCAATTATCTGTATTTCAAGGATGAAACCATTGCTTATTTATGTGCCTGATTTTACATTCTTTAAAGAGACTTTTTTTACAAAAAGGTTTATTTTGTATGGTCAGTATCCAATTTGGGAAAATCTTATATATTATTTTTTACTGATCATAGAAAAGAGAGATTAGGAGATTTGCTGATGTTTTCTTACTTAAGGGAACATCTTTTCATAGCAGTAGGCAGGAAATGAACACTATTAGGCTCGTTAAACTTGGCTAGAATGTTATGGAGAATTTTAGGCAGGATGAGTTAATTGAGGGCTAGGAAGGAGAGAGGAATTGGGGACCATTTTCTTTCCTGAACTTTGAGATTCAGTGCATTGACTTATTTTTTCCTTCCTTATCCTCCCACCCATCTGCTGGTCCTCTTGGGGGTATTTTTGCCTTAACTTCAGTGTGTCTGTATCCAATGTACAAGAGTAAAAATATTTTCATCTGCCTTCTTAGTAAAGGTAATTGAGGTCTGCAAACTAAACTCACAAAAGATAGATTAACAATACCAAAAAAAGAAAACCAATCCACAGAATTTATTTATGCATGCCACATGCATATATCGTAGGGGAACTCTGTTGAGTAACTCAAAGGGGTGGTTATAATTTGGGGCTTATATATCATGTTAACAAAGGACACCAAATTGTGGATAAGTGACTAGACAAAGGAAAGGGGGATTTGGGCCCCTAGGTGTGGTAAATGGTGGTGAGACAACTGGGAAATGTTTGGTCAATAAGGTTGTTTAGTAAGATTTGCATTGCAGATAAGAGTTGTGCTCTTCTTCCTAGTACAAGAAGAGGGGGAACACCTCTACAAATAGAGATTTATTTCAGCTTTACAAAGAGACATTTATGCTCTGCTTTTAGGCAGAAAGGGGGAAGGCAGAGAGTTCTTCCAGTTTCTGCTGTGTCTTAATTATTGTCAGCTCAAAATAATTCTTAGGCCAAAGTAGCATATTCTGGGGTGGCGTATTCTAATCCCCTTTACCAGTATTTCTCTAATGTTTTCTTTCTTCATCTAAAGTTATAATGTGCACGTGGAAGGAAATAGATAACATTGAAATTGTAGGGGAAACAAATGTTGCAAAGATTGTAGAGAATCCTCTGTTATAGACCAATTCTCAAGTAATGGTTCCCTCAAGTCTCCTCTGATATGAGTAGTCAATAAAAACAGGTCTAGTTAGTTTTATGCACCTTCCAGATAACTTTCAATTTTAAATAAAAAATGTAGCTCTGGTCTCGTTTTTCAGCATCTCAGGAGCATGGTGGTTCTGAAGCTAATTACAACATCTGGTGTAGTTATCTCCTTGTCTCTAGTGTTTACTCAGCTTTTCAGAGGGAAAGAGAAACTGAGTCATGAGAGTGCTCAATAGTTGTTTGGATTTGGGAGATAAATTGGTGGCAAAAAGATTAAGTCTTTTAGATAGATGTGGCTTGTAAATAATTGACTTTAGCCACTTAAATATGACCTTACCTTATTTTTGTAACTAAAGGACTATCCAAATAGCAACATGGATTTTAAAAAAATACTTATTTATTTATTTTAGAGAGTGCTCAATTGAGCGAGTGAGTTGGAGAAGGTACAGAGAGAGAGGGAGAGAGAATCTCAAGCAGACTCCCCACTGAGCATGGAGCCCAATGTGGAGCTCTATCCCATGACCCTGAAATCATGACCTGAGAAGAAACCACAAGTTGGGCGTTCAACTGACTGAGCCACCCAGGCACCCACAACATGGATTTTTAAATAGTATTTAAAAGTATGTAAAATCAGGAGAAGAGCTGAAATTTTTGCATCATCAGTGATAATTCTCAAAGGGTTACCCCCCGACACACACAAGACAATGTAGTAAATAGTATGCCCTGCTAATTATTCTGGGATGATAATGAGTTTGTAGTTAAGAGTTATAGACTCTCAGGGGCACCTAGGTGGCTCAGTTAGTTGTCTGCCATTGGCTCAGGTCATGATCCCTGGATCCTGGAATAAAACCCTGTGTGGAGCTCCCTGCTCAGCAGGGAGCTTTTCCCTCTCCCTCTGCCTCTCCCCTCCCCCCTACTCTGCTGTCTCTCTCTCTTTCTAATAAATAAATAAATAAATAAATAAATAATAAATAAAATCGTAGAGAAAAAGAGTTGTAGACTCTAAATTCAGATTTTCTGCATTTAAAAACCCACTCTAGAGACAGAACATGAGAGACTCCTAACTCTGGGAAACAAACAAGGGGTAGTGGAAAGGGAGGTGGGTGGGGGGTGGGGGTGACTGGGTGACAGGCACTGAGGGGGGCACTTGGTGGGATGAGCACTGGGTGTTATGCTATATGTTGGCAAATTGAACTCCAGTAAAAAAAATAAAATAAAATAAAAAACCCCACTCTATAAATGATCTTTAAGTTTATGGGTTTAGTGGAGCAGGTCATTGTCATAAATAGAGCTTTATGGAACCTTAGGGATTTGATTACTGAATATATCTCTTGCTGAATTCAAGCAAAATTAAATAAACAACTGTGATCTCGGGATGTTTTTTTCTTGAGATTTATTTTCAGGTAATCTGTATGCCCAATCTGGGACTTGAACTCACAACCCTGAGATCAAGAGTTGTATGCTCCACTGACTGAGCCAGCCAGGCTCCCCAATTTTAGGATGTTTTATTTGGGTCTTTCAGCCTGTGGGTCCTTTAAGAGTTGGTATTAATTGAGTGAATCTATATAACCATTGCTTGATTGTTTTAAATGACATATATTGTTTTTAATACAACAGCAAAGAGAAAATGTTCAGTATTAGATGAGCAAAGCATTAGCCCCACAGAACCACTTGGAAGATGTTCTCCAACAGAAGGTGGTATTACTGAAAGAAGGTGTGGGGTGAGCATGCTAGAAAGCAAAATTATGATTATCATAATTTCCTATAGATATAGCCCAGTAGTAATAAGCTGGAGGAGACCTTAGAGATTTAAACCAATGTGTATCAACCCTTGCTACACATTAGAATCACCTAAGGAGTGTTAAGAATAGTCCTTGCCTAAGATCTATCCCAGAGATATTTGACTGTGGTGGGGCCTGTGCACTAGAATTCCTAAAAAGCTCTCCAGGAATTCTAATGTGCAGCTAGGGGTGAAGAGCACTAATAGAAACCAACTGTAACTTTTCTGAAATGTAGAGATGTTAAAATGGATTTCCTAAGGGTATGCAGCTAATAAGTGGAGAGGCTGGCACTAGGCCTGGTGCTTTTTCTATTATACTATCTTTCCTGCTTCATTACCTTGGCAAGTTCTGTCTCCTTTTCCCCTCCACCCTCATTCACAATCCTACCTTTTGACTTGACAAGGTCAATAGTCTTCTTCTGGCAGTGAAATGGTGTGTTTGGCTCCAAGAGGTAAATTACTTCTTATGGGGAAGTACTTTTCCTCCAAGGGGAGCATATTTTCCTTGCCCTACTTCACAGCGTCATGGGGGTTCCACAGAGATGTTTAGCAGCAGGAATTCTTTGGAGGATAAAGAAGGTATTGTATTAAGATGCATGACAGCTCTTGGAAATACAAAGAGAAAACAAGTTTAGGAGCCTCCTAAATCTTGTACATTTTAGTTCAGAAATGAATTCTGAGTTCTTGGGTTTTTTCTGGACAATATGACTTATTTCTAAGATTAAAGTCAAAATACTCTACTTTGCAGGATTTCTAGGCCTCTGATGAGCCTTTTTAAAAGATTTTATTTATTCATGAGAGACACAGAGGGAGAGGCAGAGATATAGGCAGAGGGAGAAGCAGGCTCCCTGTGGGGAGCCTGATGCAGGACTTGATCCCAGGACCCCGGGATCACAACCTGAGCCAAAGGCAGACACTCAACCACTGAGCCACCCAGGTGCCCTCTCTGATGAGCTTTCAAAGAGTGGCATTTCAGAGATATTTGTGAGACTGTTGAAGATTACATGGGGAAGATGTTGAATTTTATTTCTAATGAATATTTTTTCTTTTTAAAATTAAACAGTATTTCACACATATAGAAGAGAATAGAAGAAAACATAATAACAGTGTACCTGCTTCTAGCTTTTTCAAATCCATGTACTATAACTGTAATAGAACACAATATAACATAATATAATTTAGTAAACAAACCCTTTTACTATGAAAAATTTCAAAAATATAGTAATATAAAATATATAGTATTATGAATCATTTAGTCTTCATTCAGCTTTAACAATTGCCAGCCTTTTACTAATCTATTTTCATCTATTCCTCTCCTTTTCTTTTATTACTAGAATATTTTTTAAAAATCTTAGACATCAACTAATTTCAGTTGAATGTATTTTGATATGCATCACTGAGAAGGTAATTTTTTTTTACATGACCACCATGCAATTATTATACCTAACAAACTTAGTGAAAATTTCTTAATATTGTCTAATGCCTAGTCCATAATCAAATTTACCCAGTTGTCTTAAGGGCTTTTTTAGAAAATATTTATTTATTTGAGAGAGAGAGGAGGGGCAGAGGAAGAGAGAGAGAGAATCTTAAGCAGACTCCCCACTGAGTGCAGAGCCCAATGCAGGACTTGATCTCATGACCCTGAGATAATGACCTGAGCTGAAAGCAAGAGTCAGATGCTTAACTAATTAAGCCACCTAAGCATTCTGAAAGTTTTTTTTAAACATTTGTTTAGTATAATAACTTTTTATCATCAACATTTTCAAATGTAATCCAAAATGAAGCGAATAGTACAATGTGCTCAGTATCCCATTGCCTACTTCAACAATCAGACAGATACAGTTTTTAAAGAGCTAAAATATCACACAACTCTTCTCCTGTATTAGATGTGTTTCATTTTTGAGAATGCTTTTAATAATTATTTCATGTAGGTAATATATAGTGTGAGCAATATATGGTGTTTGCATCCTTTAACCCTACTTGAATATTATACCTATTCTATGGTAATATGTCTTTTTCACTTGGTAGCATATGTTTTTAGATTTATTTTTTAATGCTCTTTCTGTGGGTCAGCAATTTTGGCTGAGCTCAAGTTTTTCTGCATCAACTGAGATGATCATATATATTTCCTTTCATTCAGTTAATGTGGTATAATACATTGATTGATATTTGTACATTGAATCATGTTTGCTTTCCAGGAATAAATCTTACTTAGTCATGATGCATAATCCTTTTAATATGCTACTAAGTTCAGTTTGCTAGTATTTTCTTGAGGATTTTTGCATCAGTATTCATAAGGAATATTGGTCTGTAGTTTTATTTTCTTGTAATGTCTTTGTCTTGCTTTAGTATCAGAGCAATTCTGGCCTCAGGGAATGAATTAGAAATGTTCCTTCGTCTTCAGTTTTGTAGAAGATTTTGAGAAATATTGGTGTTTGTCCTTTAGAATATTGGTGTTAATTCACCAGTGAAACTATCAGGGTCAGGTCTTTCTTGGGGTATTTGTTTTGTTTTGATTCCTGATTCAGTCTCCTTACTAGTTATAGTTTTATTCATATTTTCTGTTTCTTCATGATTCAGTTTTGATAGATTTTTGTACCTGTAGGAACTTGTCTGTTTTGTTTGGATTATGTAGTTTATTGGCATATAATTGTTCATAATATTTTCTTACAATCCTTTTAATTCTGTAAAGTTAATACTAGTGTCCTCACTTTCATTTTGTATTTTTCTTATTTGTAGCTCCTCTCCTTTTCGTTGTTACTCTAACTAATGGTTTGTCATTTCTGTTCATCTCTTAAAAGATCAAAAATGTTTTAAAAGTAGGCCCCACTCCCAGCATAGAGCCCAATTAGGACTTGAACTCACCACCCTGAAATCAAGGCATGAACTGAAATCGAGAGTCGGATGCTTAACCATCTGAGCCACCCAGGTGCTCCAGATATCACACTTTTGGTTTCACTGAATTGATGTTTTAAAAATTCTCTATAGTATTTGTCTTTCTAATACTTATTATTTTCTTCATTAGCTTTGGGCTTATCTTGCCCTTTTTTCTAGTTCTTTGGGCTTATCTTGCCCTTTTTTCTAGTTCTTAAAGTTTAATTTTACGTTTTGATTTGAGATCTTTCTTCTTTTTTAATATATACATTTATAGCTATAAATTACCTTCAGAGCCCTACCTTTACTGTATCCCATGAGTTTTAGTGTCTTGTGTTCATTTCATTCATCTCTAAGTATTTTGTAAGTTCCATTGTGATTTTTTTCTATAATTCATTCTTAGGATTCTATGTATCTGTGAATTTTCCATTTTTTCTTCTGTTACTGATTCCATTGTGGTCAGAGAAAATACTTTACATGATTTAAGTGTTTTAAAATTTATTGAGACTTTTTTTGCAACCTAACATATGATCCATGCTAGAGAATGTTCCACATACACTTGAAAAGAATGTGTTTTTTGTTAATGTTGAATAGAGTGTTCTTTATGTCTATTAGCTCTAGTTGGTTTATAATGTTGTTGCACTATTTCCTTATGGATCTTCTATCTAGTTATTTGACCCACTATTGAAATCTGGGTATTGAATTTTGCAACTGTTATTGTAGAACTACCTATTTCTCTCTTCAAACGGTCAGTGTTTCTTTATATATTTTGGGGCTCTGTGATTTGGCACATATATGTTTACAATTTTTATATTTTCTTTCTGATTTGACCCTCTTATCAATGTATAATATCCTTTGTCTCTTGTAACAGCTTTTTACTTGGACACTTTTATTTCATATTAATATAACCACTTCAGCTCTCTTGGTTACTATTTGCATGGAATGTTTTTCCATCCTTTTACTTACAATCTGTTTGAGTCTTTGGATCTGAAGTGAATCTCTTGGATACAGCATATAGTTTGATCATATTTTAAGAATCCATTCTGCCAGTCTCTGCCTTTAAAACATAGAATTTATTTACAGTTGAAGTAATTAATGATAAATAAGGAATTATTTTTGGCATTTTGTTGTTTCTTGTATGTCTTATGCCCCTTTTAAATCCCTTATTTTCTCCATTACTGCCTTCTTTTGTGTTTAGTTGATTTTTTTGTAGTGAACCTTTTCCTTTTTGTTTTCCTTCTTATTTCCTTTTATATATAATTTTTAGGTATTTTCTTAGTGGTTACCATGAATATTACATTTAATATTGCAAATTTATAACAAACTAGTTTAATTGACACCAACTTAACTTCAAAGGTATACAAAAGCTATTCCTATGTACCTCTTTTGTCACCCCTTTATGTTGTCATTGCATACTATGTCTTTATACATTGTATGTCCAATAGCATATATAATAATTACTTTTATGTATGTCTTTTAAATTTTTTTGGAAAGAACATGTGGAGTTATAAACAAAAAAATACAATAGTGGCTTGTGCATTTCTCTATATATTTATTTACTGGAGATCTTTATTTCTTTATATAGCTTTAAGGTACTGTCTAGTGTCCTTTTGTTTCCCATGGATTCTCTTTGACAGTTCTTTTTTTTTAAAGATTTATTTATCTATTTATTCATGATAGAGAGAGAGAGAGAGAGAGAGAGAGAGAGGCAGAAGCAGGCTCCATGCCGGGGCCCGATGCGGGACTTGATCCCGGGACTCCAGGATCACGCCCTGGGCCAAAGGCAGGCGCCAAACCGCTGAGCCACCCAGGGATCCCCTCTTTGACAGTTCTTATAGGCAGATCTAATTTTGATTAACTCTCTCAGCTTTTGTTTATCTGTAAATGTCTTGCTTTCTCTCTTATTTTCAAAGGAGAGTTTTGCCAGATGTAGAATTGGTGGTTGACAGTTTTTTCTTTCAGTATTTTAAATATATCATCTTACTGCCTTCTGGTCTCCATGGTTCTTTTTTTTTTAAGATTTTATTTATTTATTCATGAGAGACACACAGAGAGAGGCAGAGACACAGGCAGAGGGAGAAGCAGGCTCCCTGCACAGAGTCTAATATGGGGTTCATGACCTGAGCCAAAGGCAGATGCTCAACCACTGAGCCACCCACGTGCCATGGTCTCCATGGTTCTGATGAGAAATTAGTTGTTAATCTTATTGAGGATCCCTTATATGTGATTAGTTGCTTCTCTCTTGCTTTCAACATTCTCTGTCTTTGGTTTTCCACAGTTTAATCATTATGTCTCTGTGTTTGGTGTCTTTGAGTTTATCCTACTTGAAGTTTGCTGAGTTTCTTATATGTATAGATTCAGGTTTTCATCAAATCTAGCAAGTATTTGGCCCTTATTTCTATTTTATTTTAGTTCCAGTATAGTTAACATACAGTGTTATATTAGTTTCAGGTGTACAATACAGTGATTCAACAGTTCTATACATCACCCAGTGCTCATAACAAGTGCATGCCTTAATCTCCATCATCTATTTCACCTACTCCCCCCACCCACCTCTTTCTGTCCTTTTATCTCTTTCCCTTCTAGAATGCCTGTAATGCCCTGGTTGGTCTGCTTGCTGGTATTCATAAGTCACTGTGCTTCATACATTTCACTCTTTTTTCTTTATTTTCCTGACTCAATTTCAATTGCCCTGTCTTTAAATTTGCTGCCTTTCTTCTAAACCTTTAAATTTGCTATTTAACTCCGTTAGTGAATTTTTATTTTATTTATTGTACTTTTCAGCTTCAAAATTTCAGTTTGGTTCTTTTTTATAATCTCTTTATTGATATTCTCACTTTGTTCATACATAGTTTTCCTGATTTATTTAGTTATTTCCCATGATTTCCTTTAGCTCTTAAAGTATATCTAAGACAGTTGTTTTTAATTCTTCCTCTTGTAAGTATGATGCCTGTGTTCCTTCAGGGATGATTTCTAGAGATTTATTTTGTTCCATTGAATGGGCTATACTTTGCTGTTCCTTTCTATGCCTTGTGATTTTGTGCGTGTGTGTACAGAACTGGGCATTCGAATATTATAATGATGCAACTCTGGAAATCAGATGCTCTTCTTTCTCCAGCATTTGCTGGGTTTTTATTTAATTGTTGAAGGCTGTAGTAGTCCCATTTTTTTAGTGACGTCCCCACATTACTCTTGTGAAGATTGTTTTCCTTGGTGTGTATGTTCTCTGAAATCTCTGTTACTTAGCTTGAGTTCAGCTAGAGTATTGACAGATATTTCTTGAATGCCAGGAACTAAAAACAAATAAACAAGCAAATAAGCAAAACCACAATAAAACCAAATCAAAACAACACAAATAAAAAACATTTCTCCCAGATTTTGTACGTTGGCTTTATTTTGGGGTTCTCTTTCCATACTTGGCCTGGCTTGCACTGAGCCTAAGGATCAGCCCAAGATGAAAGCTTCTCAGTTATTTTCTAAGCATGCATCTTGCTCTGGGTAAGTGCACAGCTTTCTAAATTCCCCCATATACACAGGTGTTATTGAATGTCTTAATTTCCCAAAGAAATTCTCTCCAACTTTTACTCCTTGGCCTTAGAGAGTCTACTGCAAGTTTCAACGTTAATCTTTTGTTTCAGGTGTCAATGGGTTGTTAGTTGGGCTTATAACATTTTAAGCAATGCCTCCTGCTTTTCTGGCTTGGGTTTGATAAATACCTTGATAAATACCTAAATACCTCATATAAATCCTTCCGATAATCCCTGAACAGGTAAGAACAGACATATATAATACTTTGCAAATAAGGTCTGCTTTGTTCTCTCTGAGATCAGGGACCAGAATCCCATAGTGAACATGGACTAAGATTCATGCCATGACAGAGAGGGGTTGGAAAAAGGATGATTAAAACCTGAAAGATTTCCTACTGTTTTGAAGTTGCTTTTTTCTTTATTCAGTGTCTACTTGATTGCTATAAACCTTTTACTGTTTTCCAAAGCTCTTAGTTAATTTCCTTAATTTTTGCTAGTTTTTTAATATTTCTGTGAGCTTGGAGCTGCCCACTCTGCCATTTTTCTCTAAACTGTATCATGTGAAGCTGCTTTTAATAGAAGCTTCCCGGGATCCCTGGGTGGCGCAGCGGTTTAGCGCCTGCCTTTGGCCCAGGTCGCCATCCTGGAGACCCAGGATCGAATCCCACGTCGGGCTCCCGGTGCATGGAGCCTGCTTCTCCCTCTGCCTATGTCTCTGCCTCTCTCTCTCTCTCTCTCTGTGTGACTATCATAAATAAATAAAAATTAAAAAAAAACTTTAAAAAAAAAAAGAGAAGCTTCCCACTCATTAACCTACAGAAGGTATAATCGTATATAGGTCAGGTGACTCTACCTCCTTGACTTAGTTATTGGGACCATGGGATGTGTACCTAATCCATGGCTTGGATTTAAAATCTTTAAAATCTTTTGTTGGCGAATCAAATTTCCTCCCTCTGGGAATCTGGACTGAGAAAATGAGGCAAAAAGCATCAAGAACTGAGACTGAGGGGATCCCTGGGTGGCGCAGCGGTTTAGCGCCTGCCTTTGGCCCAGGGCGCGATCCTGGAGACCCGGGATCGAATCCCACGTTGGGCTCCCGGTGCATGGAGCCTGCTTCTCCCTCTGCCTATGTCTCTGCCTCTCTCTCTCTCTCTGTGACTATCATAAATAATAAAATAAAAAAAATTAAAAAAAAAAAGAACTGAGACTGAAAATATATATAGAGAGAGGCCTCACAATAGGCCATATTTTAAGTAAGCAGATATTCAAAGAGCTACATAAACAAGAGGTCATGTGGCCTGTGAGAAAGGAGATAATAGCCAATCCCCAGATTTCCCTTGGCATCCAATATCCTTCCAATCCCAGTGCCTATGTATCCTTACAACAAACTCCAGTTCTCAAGGTTCCCTGCACGACTTTCTTTTTCTCACAACCTTTAGAGCTCAGTTGAAAACTTAAACCATCCTCAGAGGCCTTCATAACTAAGACTTTAAGGAAATGTGATATGAATCACCTCCCTAACATGGATTATATTTCTCTTACAAGGCCCCTGACATTAATAATAAGAAAAGAAAACATCAGAACAAATGTCTTCAATGAAATCAACTCATGTGAAAAATAGTCCAAAACACCAGATAGGACTGGAATCATTCATCCTCTAAAAAAAAAAGCAGTTGCCCTCTGTTGTTTTCATTTGGCCAAATTCAAAGACCAGCAGAAATTTGAACATATCTTTGGACCACATAAATCCCTTTTTTCCTTACATTGGAATACCAGTAGAAAGGCTGTATATGACGTGATGGTAGATACATCTCAGGCGAGCTTGTTCCAAAAAGAGTTACAACTGTATTTATTCAAAGGAAGCATGTAAAGGCACATATGAAGGGGGACAACTGCCTCCCAATAAGGTAGCAGAGACAGAAGGCAAAATAGGCACTAAGTCAGACAATCGTTCTATTTGTTTTTCGAGTAGAAGAGGGAAATGTGCTTAGAGCAGCTGTATAATACTAGAGTGAGTAATTATACTGTCTACAAAGCCTCTGCTATTGCTGTTATAAGAAGCTTCTAAAATGGATGAGACACCAGAACTAGTCCTCCTGCTTCCATGCTGAGTCAAAAAAATGGAAAATCCCTTGGGGAGATCTGAGCACTTGGTTGGTTCTAGCAGAAGTGCTGCTGATTGAAAAGAGGCAGGTGGCAGGTGGCATGATCTTACTGGGAAAAATGCTTTTTGAGTCCATTGGCACGCACCTCAGGGGCCCATGTTTTAATCAAGCTGAAGGGATACAAGTGGCATTTTCCTCTTGTCTTATTACTAGAAATACAAATTTAGGTAAATAACATGGAGTAGTATTTCTCAATCATTTTTCTGACACATTTCCCTTTTTAACAAGTATAAAAATCTCATGCTATCCATTAATGTTATTTGAAATTTCTAAAGAAATTAAAATGTTATTTAAACTATATCAGTGTATTGACATCAAGGACTAATTTACTTTCTAACTATGGACTGATCCTTTTAAAGTCACTAAATAGGATAACAAAGTTACTAAGTTTCAGGTTGAACATGAAAGTCAAGTTATCAGGTTACTTAAGGTTCTTGAATGCTTTAAACATATTCTGTAGCCTTCGTGTTTATCTCTCCTGCCCTTCTCTATATAGAGAGATAGACAAAGAGATAGAAATATATCACACATATCTATATATCTATAGAAAGATCTACAAAGATCTAGCTCTATATTTATCACATATATATTTCTCTGAATGTCTCTACTGAGAGAGAGAGAGAGAGAGAGAACTATAAAGGAACACAAAATAATTGTTAATACATTTGTGAGACAAGACTTTCACATCTAGGTTAGCTATCATTATACAGTTATGATTCTATGTTGAATCATAGGAAAGATGATGTAAGCACCAGAAAAAAGTGTATAAATAAGGCCTGTTGGGAGGGAACAATAATTGTAAGTTGTTTATGCCAGAAAAGCCTTTTCAGAGGTGGGTTGGAGTTGTCCCAGGCCTTGAAAAATGAATACTAATTAGGGAGAGAATGGAATAGAGTTTTTCAGTCTTGTAGGATCTTGTGTTTTTTCAGAGAATGCTGTGACTCTGAAAACCCTATGCTGAATAGCTACTCATCCCAGTGTTAAATCTCTAAAACTTTATTGTGATCCTTGTAAAACCCTCTCTTAAATGTCAGTTGGCAGTGTTGGGGACTCACAGGAAGATATATAATTATTTTGCTTCAGCCAAGACACAACCAGTGACACATTTAAAAGAATGTGAAAAGACTGATGGCAAAGTTGATGCATGGTGAGCATTGTTCCAAAGAAAAAATAATTCTCTAGGAAAAACGATAATTAGCCTGTGGCCAGACTTCATTATAGTCTGTGTTGACTCTGAGCAGCCATGTTGAAGTTCTCTCTTGCTCTTACAAAGGAAACTTAAGAAATATGCCTTCTAAGGTGGCTTGTAGAAGCTTTGTTTCACCAAGATATTGGGTTCTAAGTAGTATGGATAGGCATTTTAAGAAAATTTCAACTTTTCATATATAAATACTGTCTAATATGCCAAGAAAACCAACAAGCTGTTTCAATTCATTGAACAAAACTTGGTGAGAAGTAGACAGGTTTAAAGACTCAGATTGAGTTTTTATTAAGAAATAAAATAGAACAAGAAAAGAAAGAACTGTTACCAAGGCTAAGGCCTGGCATGCTGCACAAGCTTCTTTTTACTGTGCCTGTCAGCCACTTTGCTCTCTTCCCATCCTGCCCTGTTTTTATTTTCTTCCCCTGCTCTGTATTCAGAGCTAAATCTGGAGTGTTTTGAAAGCTCACTGTGTACCCTGGAGCTCTTTTCCCTGGAAATGATATAACACTGGCCACTTAATATTGTTATCTTCAACTATTGTTCTCTTTTGACCTGAGTCAAGTGTCCTACAAGTCTTTTTGGGCTCCATTTCCGCCTCTATTATTCATGGGTATGTCATTTATCCTCTTTTCAGTTTAAGGGGTTCTAATTTTGAAGAAACAAAAAAAACCCCCTTCAGATGTTTCCTTTGTAACATTCAGTTGACTTCATTCTGATTTTGGCCACAAATGAAATCAAGTATAATCAAAATTGGCCTACTCTCTTGCTCTCCCCCTTGTCCCACCTCTAGTCCCAGGACCCCACAGAGATATCTCTGTCCTGCTAGTCCTTGCCTACAGGATTACGGATAACAGCATCAAAAGATAGCCAAGACTTTATACTTAGAATCCTTAAAACATTTTCATGGTTCTTAAAAAGCAGCAGGGTAAAATTTATACTCCTTGGCATGGTCAATGGGTCTTCAATATGTGACTCTAGGATATCTTTTATAATCCAGTGTGGTGGGTAACTTGCTTACCTAGGATATCCTGTATCTTTCACACCACCAGGTCTTTCTCACAGTAATACCTCTGCCCTGAAAATCCTTTCCTCTACCTACTCCTATCACCTTCAAGGTTTAACTAAGTATGTCACTTCCCCTATACATTCGACTTATACCCACCCCCAAATTAATTTATTTTTAACAATTGTTTCAATCAAGATAGGCCAGGTTATGCTGCAGTAACAAATGGCTTCCAAACCTCAGTGACTTAAGTTTATTTCTCATTTACTTTACATATCCGTCCCAAGTCAGCTATATCTCTGCCTCCACTTCACTCTGGAGCCCACGTTGGCAGAGCAGTCTTTATCTGGAATACTGCTGGTCACCTGGCATGGGGTAAAGAATGTATAGTGAAACAAGCAATGGCTCTTAGTTCAGAAAAGGAACATGTCAGTTCTGTTTGTGTTTCATTGGCCACAAGAAATCCTGTCGTTAGTCAATGGGATGTGGAAGTATAATACATACCCACATAGGAGCAGCTGGTATTTTGTATATTAATACAATTAACTCAACAATTCCCCATGATACCTTGGCTCTGTCACTGTTGTATTTATTATATAGTATTACTGTTTATATATCTTGTCCATCTGAACTATTAATTCATTAACAGCAGGGAATGCATTTTATTCATCTATTTATTTTCTGCAGTTTGCACGGTGCCATCAAGGCACATAAGAACTGCTTAATAATTGCTTATTGACTGGTTGGATAGATAAATGAATAAATAACTTTTGGCTTAAATCCAGTTGGGACATTTGCAAAAAACAAAGCAAAAAAAAAAAAACAAAAAAAACAAAAAACAAAAAACAAACCCACCCTACTCTATTTAAAATTGCTCAGTGTCTTGGGAAAATGTATTTTTGGTGAAATATCCTTATGGTGTCTTTTGGACCTTATGCCTCTGAATTATTTTCACAAAATATGAAATCTTTGGGAGCCAGTTGGCATCACCATTAGTCACTGGAAATCATCCATTTGACACCAGCAAAAACACAGGCATGCTGCATTTCTCACAAGGGCTCTAAGTTAGTGAAACACCCGCAGTGAGAATATATCATTATCCTTTCTTTTAGAGATGACACAGATGATGCTTGACCCTTCAGTTTGGATGCAGAGGAGCAGTCTCATACAAATGAACCTTGGAATACTAAATCAAATTTATCCATAGGACAAGGCTAGGTCCATACAAATGACTATGTAAATGATGTTGCTTCAAGTAATTCCAAGAAGTTTTTCCTATTCCCAAATGATCTTTCCTACAGTGTGTCAGGGCCCCAAATTTTCCCATAAGGACTACTACCCTGTTTGATTCAGTGTTCTGTAGGTCTACCTTGCTTCTACTCCTTTCTCTCTGCCCCTACTTAAAGGCAGCAGTTATAGGTTGACTCTTTTTTGCCATTATGCAATGCAGCCATCTTCCATTTTTATAATTTAATTTTGGCTGAGAAATGTAATCTCTGCGACAAAAATTTATCAAGTGTATACTGGGTTTTAGGCATTGTGCCTTCTTCTAATAAGTTCACAGTCTAGAGGGGATGACAGACAAGTAAACCAAAAATTAAGGCCTGGTGTGATAAATGCTATGATAGAGACATTCTGGGGTGCACAGACACAGGCCATCTATAAGGTAGAGTGGTCAGGAGAAGATAACATATGAGTCTTGGGATCCCTGGGTGGCGCAGCGGTTTAGCACCTGCCTTTGGCCCAGGGCGCGATCCTGGAGACCCGGGATCGAATCCCACGTCGGGCTTGGTGCATGGAGCCTGCTTCTCCCTCTGCCTATGTCTCTGCCTCTCTCTCTCTCTCTCTCTCTCTCTGTGACTATCATAAATAAATAAAAATTAAAAAAAACATATGAGTCTTAAAGGATAAATGGGTTTTGTGTGACTTGGAAATACATATTTGAGACTGAAAAAAACACCAGACATATAATATGTAGCATGGAGGTGAGGAAAATTACTTGAATCTTTTGTGAACTGGCTGGAGCCCAGGGCGATGATTCTAGAAAATGATACTGGAGAGGTAAGTGGGGCCAGGTCATGGAAGGCCTTGTTTAAGACATTAGTGGTGGCACTGGGGTTTTAGATTTGAGTTTTAGAATGTTTATTTCAGGTAGAAGAGTAAAGGAATGAATATAAGTGGACGGGGGTTATTTCTAATGGTGAGAAATGATGAAGACTACAGCCTTAGCAATTAACAGAAGTCAGTGTAATAGGAGGAAGTAGAAATAGTAGGATCTAACTACAAGCATGTGGAGGGCTGAATGGAAGGAAAGGAGTAGAAGAGTTTAGGAAAATTAGTAGGTTTCTCATTTGGATAAATAACTGGACAGTAGTATCATCTACCCAGATGAATCAGAGTACCAGGTTAAGGGGCTGAAGAGGAAGGGAGATTAGGATGGGAGATGAAAAGACAGGTTTTAAAATATTGGATTTAAGGAGCTCGTATGACACTTAAATGGTGATATGGTGATATCTAGTAGATAACGGAGCTAACAGGAAACTTACAGTACTATGAGAAAATGATTTGCTAGCTACTAATGCATAGATTTCAGTTATATTCAATGGAGGGAAGGAAGAGGGATATAAATAAAACTATGATTTGAGAAGAGAAAACAAGAGGGCTGTTTCAGTCAGGGCTTTATTTCCAAGTAATAGAAATTGAGATTGAACCCTGGTTGATTTCACTAGATCTCCTGGAAGGCAGAAGAATCAAGCATGGAGGTTATACAGCCAGGGTAAGTACTCCGAATCATGACAAATGCTGGTCTACTGCAGATCCCATTGCTGGCAGTGTTATAGACTTCACCAACCCTGAACTGCCTTATTATTATTTTTTTTAACCAGGATGGATTTAGCAAGGTTTCTGCTTCTGACTGTTAATAGTTTCTGTGTTAGGCGGGGTTCTGACAGGAAATAGATAGCACACTCAAATGGGTCACCAAAGTGAATTTAGGTAAGAAGCTGTTTTCAAAGGAACAAGAGAGGATGATGAAGCACACAGAAGCTAGCCACAGAGGGAAGACTTTACCACCCATCCCTAGGTCTGAAAGGGCAAGGGAAGGAGCCATTACAAGAACCCAGCAAGATCTAGTGCCATAGGAGAGAGGCTGTGGCCTTTCCTACAGGGATACAGCCATTGCCTAATTACATCCTAGCAAGGAAGAAGTGAGGGGAATAAATACATCAGCCTCACACTCTCCTGGTTCTCTGATCTGCTGCTAGTGTCACTCACTGGCCAAACATAATGGGAAGGCATTTGGTTAAGGAAGCCCAGGAGATGTGCTGTCTAGAGGTCTGCTTCTTGGTTGCAGAGAAGTGTGGAAAAGGGTAGAAAATGGATCCAGAGGGCTAAATGGGAATATCCAGCACAACTTTGAATTTAAATCATTATTAGAAGATCCTAGATTATGTGACCATGCTTGGTTTCCAGATAGCTTGGGGAAGCAAGCCACTGGCATTTTCAGAATACATACTGGGAAATAAGCTATGTTCAAATGATAGGGGAGAAAGTTCAGCCATAAAGAATAACAACTGTCTCCTCAATGGTCAAGGATAGGACTCAGAAAAATCATTAAAAAAAAAAAAAAAGAAAAATCAACATTTAGCATAGCAGCATATAGAGGGCCCACTTTTCCTTTTCTTTTTTAAGTTGAAGTATAATTAATATACAGTGTTATATTAGTTATATTAGTTTCAGATGTACAATTCTATACATTGCTTATTACTCATCAAGACAAGTGTACTTTTGATCCCCTTTAAATATTTCCCACCTCCCACCACCCACCTCCCCCTTGACAACCACCAGTTTGCTTTCTGTATTAAGAGTGTGTATTTTTGTCCCTATTTTCTTTGTTAGTTCATTTGTTTTGTTAAATTGCACATAATAAATGAAATCATATAGTATTTACCTTTCTCTGATTGACTTATTTCACTTAGCATAATACTCTCTAGGTCCATCCATGTTGCAAATGGCAAGATCTCATTCTTTTTTATGGGTGTATAGTATTCCATTGTGTATATTGATCACATCTTTTTAGCCATTTGTCTATCAATGGACATTTGAGTTGCTTCCATATCTTGGCTATTGGAAATAATGCTGTAATAAACCTAGGGGTGCATGTATCTTTTTGAATTAGAGTTTTTATTTTCTTTGGGGAAATACCCAGTAGTGGAATTACTAGATTGTTTGGTATTTCTATTTTTTTTAAAGATTTTATTTATTTATTCATGAGAGACACAGAAAGAGAGGCAGAGGGAAAAGCAGGCTCCCTGCAGGGAGCCCAAAGTGGGACTCGATTCCAGGAAACAGGGATTATGACCTGAGCTGAAGGCAGACACTCAACCACTGAGCCACCCAGATGCTTCCAGTATTTCTATTTTTAATTTTTAAAAGAAACTTCATACTGTATTCTACAGTGCATCAATTTACATTCTCACCAACAGTGCACGAGAGTTCCTTTCTCTCCACATCCTTGCCAACATTTATTTCTTGTTATTTGATATTAGCCATTCTAACAAGCATAAGGTGATATTCTATTGTGTTTTTTTAAAAGATTTTATTTATTTATTCATGAGAGACACACAGAGAGAGGCAGAGACACAGGCAGAGGGAGAGGGAGAAGCAGGCTCCATGCAGGGAGCCCGATGCAGGACTGGATCCCAGGACTCCAGGAACACGCTCTGGGCTAAAGGCAAGCGCTAAACCACTGAGCCACACAGATGTCCCTTTATTGTGGTTTTGATTTGCATCTCCCTGATGATTAGTGGGATAAAGCATCTCTTTATGTGTTTGTTGGCCATCTGTATGTCTTCTTTGACAAAATGTCTATTCAGTCTTATATCAAATTCTCAATCCATTTTGGATTAATTTTCATGAGTGGTGTAAGACAGGTGTTCCATTTCATTCTTCTTACATGTAAATATCCAGTTTTTCCAGTACCATTTATTGAAAACACGATCCTTTTCCTATTGTATATTCTTGGTGCACTTGTCAAAAGTCAGTTGACAGTATATGCGTGGGTTTATTTCTGGGCTCTCTCTTTTGTTCCACTGGTCTCCATGTCTGTTTTTATGTCTGTACTATACTGTTTTGACTATCATAGCTTTATAATATAGTTTTTAATTGGGAAGTTTGGTTCTCTCCAAATGAGTATAACCATCAATACTAGGTACTATGGCTTTTCTGATTGAAAACTAAATTTATTCTTTAAGTATAGCTGGCCTAACTTGGGGAGGAAGTAGATGAAGTAAGAATGGGATAGGTAAGGTATTATATAATGAGTTTAACATCTTATTTAATGAAGAGATATGACAGCTCTTATCTAGAAGTTAGTGTATGTGAGTAAATTAAAGTTGTCTGTAAATTCTTTGAACCTTTTCCAATCAAGAGTTGGGGTCTGTGAATCCTGAATCTGAGCAGTTTCTATGATGATAGACAAATAGAATATGGTGGCAATAACACTCCCAGTTTCAGTCCCAGGCTTTAGGAGTCTGGCAGTATCCAATTTCTGCCTTTTGGAACATTCTCCCTGGAAGCTCTGAGCCATCATGTATGAAGTCCACCTACCATGGGACCACCAGGCTAGAAAGGTTGCATGTAGGTGCTCCGGTTAATGGTTTCAACTGAACCTAGCCTTCAGGGCATCTTGCCAAAGTGCCATATATATGAGTGAAGGTACCTTGGACTCTCTAGACTAGCCCATTTGCCAGTTGAATATCACTATGTGACCTAGGTTGACACCAAAGAGGACAAAAGATTCACCCAGGTGAACCTGGTTTGAATTTCTGACATTCAAAATTCAGAGACATGGAAAGAAAGTTACTGTTTTAGACAGCTAAATTTTTAGGTAATTTGTCATATAGCAATAGAACGCACAAACGGTGGACTGAAATAGTGTGTACTAGACTTTGACTTCACCAAACCGCTTTAAAAATTTTAATTCCAGTGTGGTTAACATATAGCACTATTTTAGTTTCAGGTATACAATATAGTGATTCTATATATCATTCAGTGCTCATCAAGATAAGTGTACTCTTTTTTAAAAAAAATATTTTATTTATTTATTCATAAGAGATACAGAAAGAGAGAGGCAGAGACATAGGCAGAGGGAGAAGCAGGCTCCATGCAGGAAGCCTGACATGGGACTCGATCCAGGAACTCTGGAATCACTCCCTGAGCTAAAGGCAGATGCTCAACCACTGAGCCACCCAGGTATCCCAAGAGTACTTTTAATCCCCATCACCTATTTCACTCATCCTCCCCCCACGTACCTCCCCTCTGATAACAGTAAGTTTGTTCTCTATAGTCTCTTTTTTTTTATTTGCCTCTTTTTCCCCCTTTGTTAATTTGTTCTGCTTCTTAAATTCCACATATGAGTGAAGATATGTGTCCTGAGGCAAGGGAAACAAAATTAAAAATAAACTATTGGGTCTACATCAAAATAAAAAGCTTCTGCACAGCAAGGAAAACAACCAATAAAACTAAACTGAAACCTACTGAATGGGAGAAGATATTTGCAAATGACATATCTGATAAAGGATTAGTATCCAAAATACATAAGGAACTTACACAACTCAACACAAAATAACCCAAATAATCTAATTAAAAATTGGGCAGAAGACAGGAATAAACTTTTCTCCAAAGAAAACATCCAGATGGCCAACAGACATGTGAAAAGATGCTCATCATCACTTACCATCAGGGAAATGCAAATCAAAGCCATAGTGAGTGAAACTCCTTTTTAAGTAAAATTTAACATTTTCAACATTGAAAAGCCATCTTAATCTATTGATTAAAAATGCATAATCCCCCAGACTACTACAATTTCACAGTTGCTTTAAAATGAATGTGTATTTTATTAATGAAACAACATCTACATATATCTGAAAAATAGTAGTATCTATATGTTTAAGACATATGAAAGTATTTAGATTTGGAAGCCTCATACTTATTTCACAGAATCCCAAAGATCTGTGGCCCATTGTTCTTAGAGACCAAACTAATCTACTTGTATTAATAGATGTAAAAAAAATTTGATATGATTCTGGAGTTAGTGGAATCAAATCTCTGAAGTCCATTGATGATTTACCACTGAAAGATTTTCTGTGTAGCCCTGAGTTCATAAATTGACTGCAAAGAGATTGGTATCTAGGGCCACTTGAGTGGCTCAGTTGATTAAGTGTCCAACTCTTGATTTTGGCTCAGGTCATGATCTCAGGGTTGTGAGATTGAGCCTTGTGTCAGGCTCTGTGCTGAGCATGGAGTCTGCATAAGATTCTCTCTCTCCCTCTCCCTCTCTCCCTTTTCCCCTCTCTTACAAAAAAGATTGGTATCTAGGCAATGAAATAAATAAATAAATGCATACATACATACATACATAATTTCACATATACAAATATTTCATGGTGGTCAAATATTAGTACTGTGATTATTTGAATTTTCATTTTTGTATATTTTCAGAAATTATTTTCTAAATACCCTACTTGACCACATGATAGGTATTTATAAATTCTTGTAGTATCATTTGGTCTTTGACACTTGTTCTCATCAAATCTTTCTTTAAAATATCTTATACTAGAGAATGGAAAGCCTTCTATAGAAAAGTCAGTAAAGGAAAATATTAGTTTTTTCCCTTGAAAGATAGAATGTCTGATTTTAAGCTAGTTCAACGTTGCAGTTGCATCCAGTATCAATGTTATTTATTTTACATTTCTTGGTATTATGTGTCTGATATATTTTCAGAGTAGTTTGAAAAGCAATTGCGTAGACTATGTAAGTATTCTTTCTCCTGAGTATTACCTGATACAAATGGATTATTCAATAAGACCATTTACCTGTGGACTTTAGTGGAACTTTTTGGAATCCATTTAGATCTACTAAATTTATTTCTGGCCTCCCAGCACCCAAAGAATGTAAGCTTAAAACTAGCCAAAAAAAAGCAATATCTGAAACTAAATCTGCTGATGTTGAATGGTGAATACTTACAGGATGAATGTAGCTAAACATATGAACCTATCTGAAACTAAAAGGACAATTCATAAAATGATGTTGGTACATTTGAATATTTACTTGGAAAGAAAAAGTTGGTTTCTTCCTCATACCATTAACAAAAATAAGTTCCAGAAGGATTAAATATTTAAATATGAAAAATGACATCATACAATTATTAAAGGAAAAATAGAAAAATAATTTTGAATTTTTGGAGAAGGTGAAGGATATTCTTAGCTTGGCCTTAAGGTTTTATACATTAAAGAGAAACTGAATCAGGCTGACCACATAGAAATCATCATCATCATCATCATTATTATCATTGGCATGACAATACTAAAACAAATTTTAAAAACATAATAAGTGAAGATGCCATGGAGTAGGAACATATCCTTATTATGTAAAGATATTTTTTTACAAATTAATAAAACAGATAAATACTTAAGTAGAGAAATGGACAAAAGTTTTCAATATGCAATTTTCAAAGGAGGAAATTCATGTGAAGTCCAATAAATAAGAGAAGATGGATAATTTTACAATAATTAGGGAAGTACAAATTAAAATGACAGTATGGTGGTATTTTTTCAGCTACCATACTGTCAAGGATGAAAAAGATGGCTAATAGCCAGAGTGGATGAAGATTCGAGGAAATAGTCTCCTATGCTGTTTAAATCTACTGACCTCCACCATCTAAATTGACTAAAGTTTCTGGAAAGCAAAGTTGGATTAAAATGTGTTTACTATTTTTTTTTATCCAAGAATTTGCTTCTAGGTAATTAGTCTAAAGAAATAATAATATAAGTATCTAAAGGGTGTTTTATTTCAGTGTTGTATGTAATGGCAAAACTAGCATGAACTCAAAAATCCATCCATACAGTAGAAAAAAATAGATATTTATTTTTAAAGGACAGACTAAATATGTAACAATGGATGATTGAATAAAGAAATTGTGATATATACATACAAAGGATTATTATTCAGCTTTTAAAAATGGAGATCCTTTTGGATGAGCTGGCAGGACATCATGCTAAGTGAAATGAACCAAATACAGATAGAAAAATATCGCACTATCTCACTGATACATGGAATCTAAAAAAAGTCAAATACCAGAGAGTAGAGTGGTGGTCACCATGGGTGGAGAGATGGAAGAAATGGAGAGATGTTGGTTAAAGGCTACAAAGTTGCAGTTATATAGGATGAGTTAGTTTAGAGACCTGATGTATGGCATGATGACTATAGCTGATGATACTATGTTAAAGGAGGCTAGAGATTGGCTAAGGTAGGTTTCAGGTGCTCTCATAGGTACCCAAAAAGGGAAACATTGTGGGGAGATTACATGTTAATTAGCTTGACTGTAGTGATCATTTCACTACGTATATGTATATCAAACTATCACATTGTGCACCTTAAATATATATAATTTTTATTAAAAAATAAAAGATTACAAAAATAGTTGTATGGAAGTGGTAAATCACCATATTGTACACTTGAAACTAATACTACATTGAACTTTAAGTTGAATTCAAATAAAAACTTTGAAAAAAGGGACGCCTGGGTGGCTCAGTGGTTGAGTGTCTGCCTTCAGCTCAGGGAGTGATCCCTGGTCTGGGGATGAGTCCTGCATTGGACTCCCTGCAGAGTGCCTGCTTCTCCTTCTGCCTATGTCTCTCCCTCTCTCTCTCTCTCTCTGTCTCTCATGAATAAATAAATAAAATCTTAAAAAAAAACTTTTAAAAAAGGACAGGCTATATTTATAGACATTGACATGGGCATCCTACCACAATCTAAATACTTTTTTTAAAGGCTATAGAATGGTATGTAGTGATCGAGCACATTTAGTTAACATGCATATTAAAGTTAGTAAGACTAACACCAGATAGGTAGCAGAGAGGTTTCTCTTGGAGGTGGGTAGGACTTTGTTTTCATTTGTTAAAAAATATTTTGTGTTTATTTTTTCCACAGTGAATTTGTGTTACTTTGAACCATGAAAAGACACTGAAGGTGTGCATTTTGAATAAAATTGAAAATTAAGGGTAAGTTTTCCATAAAGTACCAGAATTTTATATAGTCATCTCTGATCTCTTGGCATTTATTTAAATTACTGCAAATAACTAAGGTAGACAAGAAATCCTTGGCCTGAAGAGTCTTCACAGAGAATAAAAATGGGGAAGATAAAAAAAAAACCTATCTTATTTTAGCCCTTTTGAAAGACACTCATAGCTTTCTCCAGATCAGATTGGAGTGTCATACATAATACCTCAATGGTGGTCTTTTTTGGGGAAAGGATGTAATTTAATTCTTCCTTCCTCCCTCCCTCCCTACTCTCCACTTTTCCACTTCTTTTTTTGTACCCTGTTAAACAGTAGCATTATAACAAGAACAGATACTTGATACCTTCTTCTCAAGGACCTCTGGACAATACCTTATTTTGCATATTCACAGGCCCCAAATTAACCACCCACACCAACTTTAGTTTAAGGCTGCTGTAATGATAGCAGGCCTCACCCAAAATATTAGTGGGCAGAGCACTTTGGCAGGTTAGCTGCAGGGAAGATCTGTGAATAGCTGCCAGTAGAGAAAGGAGGTCACCAAAAAGGTTGGCTTTGCCAAGTCCCTCTGTCTTTCTTCCCTTCGCTTCTCAATGAGTAATCACAGTGCTGCTTTTGCTTGCAGATATAAGGTCTGTGCAGCTCTAAATCAGGGCTGTATATCAGAACTTTGGAAAGATTTTTATACATAAAAATGCCTGGGAAGTACCTCTAACAGATCTGGTTGGGTGGCCAAAATCTATTTCCTTTTTATATGTTCCTTCAGTCATTCTCATGGTCAGCTGGCATTGGATGTCATTGGAAACTATAGCTCACTGCATAAATCTGCAAATCTTTGAAGACCTGGGGGTTCAGTAGACCTTTATAGAGATGGCTTTCCGGACTCATTTTTATAAATTATCTTATGAAAATATGTTTTTGGTCTTTTCTATAATTAGCAGTGTGCTCCCTTCTCTGAACACTTATAGTTCTTGTATGTACTACATTACTCAGATGGTAACCCTAATCAGGCATTATGTCACTAATTCATGTATTTAACAAATACTTATTTAGCACCTACCACATTCCAGGCTCTATTATAGGGTTTGGTTAGTATTTACTGTTTCTGATTATGTGTTGTATTCATCTCTGTAGGTACTGTGTTCATCTCGAACCATTATAATAAGGAATTTACATGTCTGTCTGCCCAGCCCACTATTGCTGAGTTCAGGAATTGTGTCTTATTTATATTTGTGTTCCTAGTGCCTAAGCACCTTCCCTGGCATTTAGTTAGCACTCAGTGAATATTTGTTTATGCTCTTGTCCTTGAGGGAGTAGGGGAGAACACATGGTGTGTTCTGGGACTTACAGGTCAGTGGTGATTATTCTGGATGGTTAGTACATAGCAGGCATGGGAGGAAGTGGTGGGAGTTGAGGTTCAATGGGCAGGCAAGGCCTGACCATGTAGAGTCTTACATGCTATGCTGAGAAGTGTTGATTTTATACATAATGGTGTGTTCTATGGCCTGAATGTTTATGTCCCTGCCAAAGTGCATATGTTTAAAACCTAATGCCCAAAGTGGTCGTATTAAGAGGTGGAATCTGTGGGAGGTGATTAGGTCATGAGGGCAGAATTGTCATGAATGGGGTTAAATCCTTTATAAGAGAGACCCGAGAATGATCCCTTGCCTCATTCCACAAGTTGAAGAGACAATGAGAAGTCAGCAAATTGGAACAGGGGCTAGAACCCAACCATGCTGGCACTCTGATCTCAGACTTCCAGCCTCCAGGGCTGTGAAAAATAAATTTCTGTTGTTTATAAGCCACCCTGTCTATGGCATTTTGTTATGACCAGCCAAACAGACTAAGACAGTGAGTCACTCAAAATTTTATGCACAGAACAGGCATGATGGGAGTGTAGCTGGCAGGATGTTAGGAGAAGAGCCAGGAATCAGTCATGGTTGGCCAATTAGGATTTATTGCTATAATCTAGGTAATATAGGCCTAAACACAACCTTTGGTGGAGGAATAAGGAAGAGAGGATAAAACAATTCATGAGGCCTTTCCAGTGGTTTGATGGAGCTGGCTTGTATCAGTTTGTGAGAATTGATTCTGTACCTCTCTTTCCAATTCCATGATAGTGATGTCACATTAGTTCCTTAAAACTGGCCATGGTGGGGGTACTTACACTCTGAAAATTGGCAAACACTGCAAATCAGAGTTTTGTTTGTTTACTGGAAAGGTATTTTACCAACACATAACTGCATTTACCTTAGTTTGAATATCATTTCACCTAGAATGCCTTACCATGCCATGCCTGGTTAAGGTTCATCCTCTGTATGTTTTCATAGAATCCTACTCCATCCGCATTATAATACTCCACACTCTATATTTTAAAAATTGGTTTACTTGTTTGCATATCATGCTGGGTTATAAGCAGCAGTGTGTCTGCAATGTTCACAACTGTACCCATTCTTATCACATAAATAAGTGTTCAAAGATATTTAATAATTGTGTGAATGAATAATGTTTTATTCCAGTAGTTTGTGTAGCAGATACATTTCTGCAGCAATTCCAGAAGTAATGAATGTATATGGATCATACTTTTTACTCTTTAGGATAAATTGAGTGAATCAAAATTACAATGCAATTTTCAGAAAGCCACATATCCTCAGCTCTTAAAAGAGAATAGATAAAATAGGTAATTTCTCTGATCATAACATAAAAGAAATATTTTAAGAAATTATTTCTTGTTTTCTTTTAATTTTTCCTCCTTGCAGATATGAAGCCTGAAATTTTCTTTGCATTTTAAGTGTAGAATGAGAGGAAAGAGACTAAGCTAGCATTTTATAATAGCTAGGAAAATACCTTTTCAGCATTTTGATTTAAAGAAGAAACAAAAGGTAATAGGGAAAAAATTTAGACTTTCTTTAGCCTTTTCATGTTGTTGACATTATACTTGTCAAAACAGATATCTTCCTGTCCAGATTGATATGTATACTTACCTGTAAAACATATATAAGGTGTGTTATTAAAATAGTGTTTGAGAAAAATTGATAACATAGCTGTGTTCATTTTCTACTGCTGAATAACAAAAAGCCCCAAACTTAGTGGCTTAACCCAGTACACATTTATTGTTGAATCCAGTTTCTGTGGGCCAGAAATTTGGCAGTAGTTTAGCTGGGTGCTTCTGTCTTAAGGTTGAAGTCAATATACTGACCTGGGCTACGATCATCTGAAGACCTGAAAAGTGCTGGAGGATACACTTCCAAGATAGTTCACTTGCATGCCTGGCACATTAGTACTGGTTATTTTTAAATTTATTTATTTAATTCAAGTATAATCAATACACAGGGTTATATTAGTTGCAGGTGTACAGTATAGTGATTCAACAATTCTGTACATTACCCCTTCACTTATTCCCCCCCAACAAGGGCAACCACCAGTTTGTTCTCTATACTTAAGAGTCTGGTTATTTGTCTCTTTTTTTCTTTATTCATTTGTTTTGTTTCTTAAATTCCACATATAGGTGAAATCATATAGTATTTATCTTTCTCTGACTTATTTTACTTAGCATTATACCCTCTAGACCCATGCATGTTGTAGCAAATGGCAAGATTTCATTCTTGAATTATGGCTGAGTAATATTCCATTGTGTGTGTGTGTGTGTGTATCTATCTGTCTACCCACCACCTCTTATTTACCCATTCATCTATTGATGGACACTTAGGTTGCTTCCATATCTTGGCTATTATAAATAATGCTACAAAAATATATGATGGTGCATATATCTTTTTGAATTAGCGTTCTTGTTTTCTTTGAGTAAATACCCAGTAATGGAATTCAGCATCACGGGGTAATTATATTTTTAACTTTTTGAGGAATGTCCATACTGTTTTCTATAATGGCTGCACCAATTTGCATTTCCACCAGTAGTGCACTGAGGGTTCATTTTTTTCCACATCCTTGCCTACACTTGTTATTTCTTGTGTTTTTAATTTTAGCTTTTCTGACAGGTGTGAGGTGACATCTCAGTGTGATTTTGATTTACATTTCCCTGACGATTAGTGATTTTAAGCATTTTTTCCCATGTCGGTTGGCCATCTGGATGTCTTCTTTGGAAAAATGTCTATTCATATCTTCTCCTCATTCTTTAATTGGATTATTTGGAGGGTTTTGATGTTGGGTTGTATAAAGTTTTTATATATTTTGGGTATTAACCCCTTATTGAGGGTTTGCTAATATCTTCTCCCATTCAGTAGGTTGTAAGTTAGTGCTGGTTATTGTCAGTAGACTTCTCCATTGTGCTACATCAGTGTCTTTAAGACATGGCAACTGACTCTCTCCAGAGCAAGTGTTGTAAAAGAGTGAGCAAAGAGGAAGCCACAGTGTCTTTTATGACTCAGGAGTCATATGCCTTTTCGGGGGGGGGGGGGGCGGCGTACTCTATTCCTTGGAAGCAAGTCAGTAAGTATAGCCTGTACTCTAGAGAGACAATAATTAGACTGTACCCTTTGAATGAAATAGTATGAAAGAATTCGTGGACATATTTTAAAACTACCATTATAGCAAAATGCTTACATTGTAAATTCTGAGTGAAAAAAGTTAAATTCCAAATTATTTATTTAATTTGATCAAAATTGGATTAGAAAAATAGCAGAAAAAGGTTAAAGAAAATATGGAAAATATGGATAGATCAATAACCACATAAGAGGTCTTTGCAAAGAGAATCAAACACTTGTGACTAAGAAGGCAAAATAATTGAAATATGCAACTTTATAAATAGTTCTTGCAAATAAAATATTAAGTCACTTAGAACAGCAGTCAGGGAATGGGGAGTGAACAGCCTCTGGAGAAGACACCAAGGTGTCAAGACAGCAGCTTCAGACTGTGGAAAGATTGTAAAATGAAGGCAAATGTTACCCTGGCCGGACATCTGTCTGTGCTTTCTTAAGGGAAAAAGCCAGTTTCAGGGCAAGCCAACTGAGATTCTTCAGGAGAAAACCAGGTGAGTTCATTAGCATGGGGGAAGGACCCTGAGACTGGACAAAGGCTGGAATTCTGGTGTTAATGGCTTGCCATTAAAAAAGGTATCTTCCCTCCATGTTTGACCTGCCTTACCTACCTTAGCTTCACTGAATGGGCATTTATTGCATAATGTTTCCATCCTTTTTACTGACAAATTGAGTGTTTTCTGCTTTAACCACTTATGACTATGGTAATCATGTCCCTAGCTTCTCGAAGCTGGATATACCAGGTAAAAAGATGCAAGTATTGCAGGTGAAGGGAAAAGATAATTGTCCCAGGAGGACTCAAATAAAATTAGATACCACCTTCCTGAGGTGTAAATTGGATACCGATGGCACACTGGAGTAAAATGACTTAGGGACATTGGAAATCAGTGCTCCTCAACAGTCTAAACACACGTCCCAAACACAGACAGTGACACCTGGTGCTCTTTCTGACAAAATGTTTTGCAGCTTTGAACATTCAGTGTGAGTCTACTGTCAAGTCAGACAAAGAATGTGGCACATTTTTAACATATGCAGGATCATCTAAGCCCCCTTAGGGAAAAAAGAGAAAAAGAGTCTCCAGAAAGACAAGTTGAGTGGTATCTTTCCCAATATTGTTTGTATTGAAAAGTAACTTAGCAGTGTAGAAAGTGGCTATACCTCTTGGAATGTATGTAAAATGGAATGTATGTAAAATCCATCCCATTTTTTTCCTCAAGTGAACTGGTATTCTTAAAATATTTCCTTCCTAGATGCTGCAATAACGTATTTTAGTTCACTTTGTACCCTTCTGATGAAGCCAAGATGCCTTTAAGAATTGTCTACCCTCTATAACCATGGTTCCTTACCTTGTCAGTATTCCTCCAAATATGGTGTACTCTATCCTCTGCCTTTGGGCTTTGCCCCATCCTGCCATGTCTTTTGGTTCTCTCACCTGGCCAAAAACTTACCTCTTTAGAAAGTCTCCCAGGATTAACTCCTTCTCTCTTCCATCAGTGCCAAACCTAAAATCCTAAGTCTTACATCTTTAGTTGATGGTGTACTATTGGTAAATGGTTAGTTTTAACAATTTCCAAGCCATGCCTTTTCTATTGTTCAAAGTGGCAATATAATCAATGGGCCTGGATTCTGACCTCCCAGGATCAAATCCCAGGTCTACCACTCATTAGCTACATGACTTTGAGCAAGTTACTTACCTTGTCTCAGGTTTTTCAGCTGTAAAATGAGAATAATATTAGTGCCTAGCTTATAGAATTTTTGTGAATATTGGAACACAATATATATCAAATACTCAGAAAACATTCAGTAAATGTTCATTACTGGTAGTAAGATAAGCTATGTCAGCAGGACTAATACGTGTATAGGAAAAAACATAATTTTGTTGCAACCCAGATTTTAGTAGAAAAATGATGTTGGGCATGTGGCTTAAGCTTTCTTCTTATTTTTTTTTAAAGATTTTATTTATTCATGAGAGACACAGAGAGAGAGGCAGAGACATAGGCAGAGAGAGAAGCAGGCTCCATGCAGGGGGCCCTATGTGGGGCTCAATTCCGGGACTCCAGGATCATGCCCTGAGACGAAGGCAGATGCTCAACGGCTGAGCCACCCAGGTATCCCATGAATCACTGATTCTTTACTTGAGACTTTATTATAATCCTGGAACCCTTTCAGTGACCTTGAAAATTTTCATGGGATTCTCAAGAAAATAAAACCCTCAAAATAAAATAAATTTTAATATAATTTAAAAAACCACTCTAGGGCAGAATACAGAGCCATTGGAAACAAAACAAAAGCATGCCATAACTTTGTAAGTCTGATACTCATTGTCCTTGGTATTGGCCAAATGTATTTTATGATTGTATCATTAATTGTACTCATAAACTTGACTTTGGTGTTGTTTTCTCTTTAAATCCATGCTTAGTTGTAATCTGGAAATTATAGTGCTTCATGTAAAAATGTTTCCTCATATACCAGAAATGAGAAGTCCAAGTGGTACCAAATAAATACACAGCATGCTGGACTTCCAAGGTGCAGATCCTTTTTGAATTAGCTTTCACTGCTTTGGTGGACTATGGAATGTCAGGGCAACCTGCCATAATGCAGCCAAAACAAAAACAACACATCAGCTGCCAAGCACACCCCGGTTGCAAAGGTGAACGATTCAGGCAGACGTCAGCATTTAATGAAGCCCGTTGTTCCCTATAAATTAACTGAATGCTATTAAATTTTGCTGATAGCAATGACTATTTTGACCATGAGCCCCTCCATTTATCAAGCTTGAAAGGAGAATTAGGATCTGGAGTGACACAGACAAGAAAACATAGGGGAAAAAAATCCCCTAAAGGAAGTAATCTTTTACGGCCTTGTAACATGTTGGCCTCAATATAGAGAGATACTGTTAGTGATCCACTCACTCAGTGCCCCAGGACAGGCTATATGAGTAGTTTTCGCAGTGTTAGGGCATAGAGTTAAAGGTGTAAATTATGGCTTAGACACTCACTACCAGCTGGCTTAACTCTTTTCAGAGGGAAGTGTTCCAGAAACAAGGCCTGGTATGCACTGTGAGCCCTGCAGATTTGACAAGGTAGAAACCACAAGAGGGGCTGGATTCACCCTTCTTGCCAATGAGATACTCCTATGATTGCTTTTATAGCTTCTCAATCCTTAGTCCCTTCATCTGTTGATAAAGTAGACACCCAGAAGTCCTTCACTTTTTGCTTGAAAAATAAGTACTAGGAGTAAAAATCTAAAGTAGAGCCATGCTTGATGAGAGAGCAGAGCAGCAGCAGGAAGAGGCCCACTGTGTTGATGTGGGTGTTCTTTTCCTCCTTGCTGCTGAGAAGTAAAGTCTAAGGACCAGGAAGAAGTGAGGATGGCAGGGAGGTGGAGAATAGATCGTGGTCACAGATGAAAGTGGTGGGCTCCCAGACAAGCAGTGAATTTTGCGAGTTACTTCTCAAGGGTGTCCTTTTCAGTCCTTGGCCATGGTATACAACTAACTGTCCTATGTTTGAGCCCTTTGACAGCGCATTCTATTGGGCAGCTTCTTTCTGTGTGCTCATATTCTCCAAATCACTGGTGTGTTGGCTGTGTCAGTCACACTACCATTGTAGCTACAGCCCCTGCTGATACCATCTAGCCTGTGGCCCACAGTTGGCTAAAATCATCCAGCTTTCAAAAGTAGCTCATTTTGTTAAACAGAAAAAGAGTATTTCTGAACTCGGGCATATATGTGCCATGTCCTCACGTATTTCTTATCTTTTCAAATAGAGAACACCTAGTCTGAGCTTTGTTGATGCTTCAGGTATGAGGAGAGCAATGAGGAAAGACAGGGATGGATAGTGGCTTATCCTTGTAGGGAAAGATTGCTTCTCTTCAGCCTTCTCCAGCCTAATAACTTAGTAAATGCATTTCTGCACAGCTTTTCCTCGACCTTGAGAATTTTGGTTCTTTTCCTTCAGTTGCTTTTGGGGAAACTGATTCTACCCTTGGCACTAGAGGTGAGATCTCTCATGTAGGACTGGACTCTTCAGAGTAATTCCATTCCTTGGCCATAGATACTGGTTCAGGGGTGGATTTGTGACACGGTACTATATATTCTTGCTAAGAAGCTTTCAGGCTCTTTAGAAATAGATTGATTCTCTCCCTGTCTTAAAGAGGATGTAACTCCGGAAGTCACTGGAGCTATTTTGAGACCACATAGGGGACACAGCCTGAGGATAATGTTGATACATAAAGGAAAGAATCTAGGACTTCCATCTCACTGCTGAACTGCTGAATCAAACATGCCCTGAAACCTGCGTACCCTAACACTGGACTTTCAAATTACATAAGCCTTTTGTTGTTTGAGCTATTTTAAATTGGCTTTGCTATTACTTGCAGCCTAATTCCTCTTAATAATACAGCGAGTGGAAATAGTATTTAGGGGTGTGGCTAAGTTAAGGTAAATTTCCACTGTGTGTTCAAATTAGTAGAGAAGAGTAGAGTGGGAGAATTCAGAGGTGTATGAAAGACACTGCAGAAAAAGAGTAAGTCTCTTGGACGTTAGAATTGATGTGCATATCTTCTTTTTTCTGTCTGGGTATAGGTTTCCCTGAAGGCTAAGCTTCTTCCAAAGCTGCCTATAATTGAGCAGATGCTCAATGACTATCAGATACAATGAAAGGAAACCAGTGCTATGCTGCGGAGAAAGCAAGCACACCTCCTCCATTCGCTTCTTAGTTAATTTAGTAGTGTCACAAGGAGGTCATATTTCCACAGTCCATCAGATCCTGAGTCATTTGGGCTTTTTGGTGAAGAGTAAATCTTTGGGATTATGGGTGATGACCCCTTGCAGGACACAGAAAACAGATAGTGCAATAGAGCAAAGGAAGGGCAGGCAGCACAAATTAAGCCTTCATTCTTGCTGCAGTTGCCTCCAAAATGTTTTGTCACTCTCTTGCCCTCTTTAATTCTTTTCTAAGCTCTACTGACCCTTGGATCTTTCAGTGTCGCTTGTACTATATACTCATTATTCCTGAATGAGTGTGTATCAGGGGGCTTTCACTTTCTGTAAAACCGGTCAAGAACAAATGACACACTGTTCACTCCTATAGGATGCTGATAGTACATACTTGCTGTCGTTAAGGTGACTGAATGTGTTTATCGTGGTCAGCTTACCCTTTATACCCTCTTGTTCTCAGCATGGGCCCATGAGAATTTTGCACATCACAAGGTAAGGCTAACAGTTGAAGTAGACTTGACTATTAACATACTCTACTTAGTATCTGCTTCTGAAATATATACTACATTAGGCCTCCAATTTATGTTGTAATGAGTGTAATCTATTTTGTGGAATCACCAGGTTAGAAGTAAGCAATAATTTTAAGACTTTTACTACATAGGTATCCAAAAAAATCCCTTTGTGGTTTGAATTTTTACTACATTTATTTCTATGTAAGACAAATGATTTACAGAATGTAATAAATAAAATTGTTAATGATTCATTTATCCTAACATTTATTTTGATTTCTTATGTTATATCCATAGCTATATACAAATGTATTAAAAATGATGTCAGACATGAAAGCTAACATTATTTCAATTAAATGAACTAAATCTTGAGTTTTCCAGCAGTGGCAAAAATTTAAAAATATCCTTTTTAATGAGATATCAAAATTTCTTTGATTTCAGATAATTATTTCTCACTTTTCATCATCTGAAGTAACATTATCATAGTAGTGAATTAGAAACCAGTATGGGCAGGAGAAATATTTAAATCCCACCCAATTTCCCACTGCATTTCTCTATCTGTGTCATAGATTCTGAGTATCCTCTATGTTTCCTTTGGTGGGTGATTTGAGGGAAATTTAGGTGACTATTTTGTCAGAGATTGGAATATTTGATGGGTAAGTTGATGCAAGGAGTTTAGGAGAAACTTTAATAGTAGTTGAAAATTATGATTTGTGTGCTAGATCTAATAATTTCATTCCTAATAAAGGATCACATTGCCACAGATGTCATTTTTCACATGCACCAATTGAGTATATAAAATTTGCAATCAGATCAGCAACGTGTCTTATTTACTTATTTATTTACTTAATCAAGCTCCTGGTCAGTTGGGGGAAATAACCTTACTCCATAGAACTTCTCCTTTAAGGGGTTCTGTGATATAGCAGTTTCCTTAGTTCATTAAGGAATTTGTTTGGCAATTATTACTGGAAAGCCTGGTAGGCAGAACAATTTATTTTTTTTAAAGATTTTATTTATTTATTCATGAGAGACACACACACACACAGAGGCAGAGACACAGGCAGAGGGAGAAGCAGGCTCCATGCAGGGAGCCCAATGCAGGACCCAATCCCGGGACCCCAGGATCACGCTCTGAGCTGAAGGCAGATGCTCAACCGCTGAGCCACCCAGGCGTCCCTAGATAGAACAATTTAAACCCAAGAGTAACTTAATTGAAAATTAACTTGAAATTAAGAAAAAATTTGTGGAATAATAATATAAATAAGTAGGGTTTCAAAAGAAAACATCCTTTTGGATATCTTTTTAAAATATTATTTAAAAAAAAATAGTATACTTCCAGCATTGACCAGTTCTAGGATAGTGAGAAATGACACGTCCAAACAGCCAAGCACCTGATAAGAAGAAATACTGTAAAAAATATTATGTTAAAGAAGAGAATTTTATTTAAATATAGATTAGGCTCTCCACTCTCCTTCCCACTCCCACCCCATATCTCACAACACCTTGCCCATCCAGGTCTTTAATCCAGTGGTGTTTCCTAAGTGACAGCCTGCCATCTTGTATCCTGTCATTGTCCCTGGAGCTCAGTTTAGTTTTGAGATGAAGCTGAGAGTTTAGAAATGTTGCCTTGGAGCTTAAGATGCTGGGAAATGTTATAGCTCACACATTCTTGCTACCATAATCCAAGAGTGAGTACTTGGAAAAACATGTGTCAGGCAGTATTCCTAATTGTTCGATAGCCAGTTGTTCTTGTCTGATTAATTCTTCCACTAATAAGAAATACCATCTGGCTCCTGTGGACAGAAGGATAGGGGAGATGTGGTAGAAAATGAAATATTTTGTAGATCACAATTTCTCCAAAGGAAAATCTGCCAGAGAATAGTAAAAAATTGCTTATTTGAATAGAAATATTGGAAATATTGGAACTATATTAAAAAGTTTTTGTTACTCACATTGCTGTTTTCTGTAGCTAGGCAGAAAAGTATACAAGGGACTTTAAAAAAAAAAGATTTTAATTATTCATTCATGAAAGATATACACACACACACACACACACAGAGAGAGAGAGAGAGAGAGAGAGAGAGAGAGGCAGAGACACAGGCAGAGGGACAAGCAAGCTCCATGCAGGGAGCCCAATGTGGGACTTGATCCCAGGACTCCAGGATCACACCCTGGGCCTAAGGCAGGCGCTCAACCACTGAACCATCCAGGTGTCCCTATATAAGGGACTTTAAAGTCATAGCCTTGATCAGACCCTAGGGGCAGCTACCATGAAAAGAAGCCCTAGAAAGATAAAGAATTGTGAGCTTCGGTGTCTTAGTAACTTTGAACTTACATAAGACCAGAGAAAGACAGGGAAGAGAAATATTTACTTTGAAAATAGATCTATATTTCTTTTTGAACACAAGAAATATCCAAGAAATTGGGACACAATTCAGCATGAATCCAGAGTAGAACTTATGTAGCTATCAGGGAGTTATAAAAATGTAGAACTTAATAGTTAAAGGCACATAGGGCTTAGGTGATATAAATGACTTGGAAGGCAGTAATTATTTTAAAAATAGGAAGGTTATGGTGAATGCCAGTTAGTGGTGTACAGATATTTGAACCATTTCTTGCAGAAAAGAGGTGGCTTCTGATAGCTGTGGTTGACAGTGACCTCTGTTAGTATATGATGGGAAGAGAAAGGGATCCCTGAACTCTGAGTGGGAAGGAAGCTAGATGTTGTATGAACTGAACATGCCTCTCTATTGAATTGCATGTGTAACTCTTTGTTCATGGTTGGGGCAGAGAAAACCTGCATTAAATGCAATATCCAGAAGAAGGTTGAGCCACAGGGCTTTGGTACAATAAATATTCATTAATTTAAGTACTCGTGACAGTTCCAGATTCTTCTGCTTTTGGGTACAAGTATAGTTTGATTTTACTTGTATGCACGTGATGCAAATATTAGTACATATGTTATTGGAGGAGACATGGAATGCAGTAGACACATTATACATGTCTGCCATCATGCAAGTGGAAGAAAAGGACTGACAAAGTCTGACCCAGAGACACTTCTGCCAGATTCTCAAGTCCAGACACAAAGGGCTTCAAAGGTTCTCAGGAAGATTACAGTGAGGAGACTCAGAGGGTATCAAGAGGCCACAGCCTCTATATCCCCAAGACCCAAATCAACAGTATCATCCACCCATACAGGTACTGAGGTCATTACAGGCATGACCTCTGACATTAGGAACTGGATATATTCGAGTAGTTAGCCACAAGCCCTTCAAACCTAAAAAAAAAATAGCTGAATGTTGAGTGGAGAGCTACTGGCAGTGGTGTACTGGAGCCAGGTCATGCTGGTTTGTGAGAGACAATTGTTAAAATTATTTAGCAATTTTATGAGCCAGTTATTAAACTGTAAATAGTTTAGAGTTGGCTATGCCCCCTCTTACCCAGAAAGCCAGTTGTTAAAGCTTATAAGCACACTGCTGGACACAAAGCTTCCTGAATATACAAAGACAAACCTAGGGGCACCTGGGTGGCTCAGTTGGTTAAGTGTCTGACTCTTGGTTTCAGCTCAGGTCATGATTTCAGGGTTGGGAGATGGAGCCCATGTCAGGCTCTGTGCCCAGTGCAGAGTCTGCTTGAGATTTTCTCTTTCTGTCTCCCTCTATCTCTCCCCTGCTCTCTCTCTCAAATAAAATAAATAAATAAATTCTTTAAAAAAACAACAAAATAAACCCCTAAGATGAACCTAGAATTGGAACTCTTCTTAGTTCTAACAATCGACCTGGTTTTCGGGAATCATTCGGTTTCTTAATCCTGTTCATACCTCAGAATGATCTAGCTTCCAGAGTACCTGATGGGCCATCATTTTTTTTTAATCTATACTGAGCATACCCATAGCTTTAGTTCTTCTGTATCCTTAATCAGTTTTTAGTTTTCTCTTAGTGGCATTCTTCTACTAGAGACCTTCACCTTAATTGCCCTCAGTCCTGGCATGGCCCTGAAGCCACAACACCCATGATATCTCAGAGAATTAAATTAGATTCTGTTCATTATCTGTATATATCTTGAAGAATATTTCTAATTGCAGTAGATGCTGCTGGTGCTCTCTCCATATCCTTTGGCACTCACCATTTTAGCATATGCCAACAACACCTACATAATACTTGCAGTTCTCTCCCTGAAGGCTATTTGTTCCTCAGGTCACAGATGGAACAGGGTGGAGGGGCTAGTAAGTTAATGCCCACAGTCATCTCCCACAAGTCTCCAGTGGGACTGGGCCCTGGTTGTTCAGAGATAACGTTTTTATGTTTTTATTCACACTGCCCCTATTGTCTTCCTTCCTGTCCACGTTCATTTTTCCTGTCCCCTGTGGGTGCTCCTGGGATCACCTCCTAAATAAACTACTTGCACATGCAGTCCTTGTCTCTGGATCTGGTTCTGAGGGAGACCCGACCTAAGATATTCATCACTGTCATTTTCATGCCATAACAAACTGGAAGACACTTAATGAGCCACATTCTGAAAAACACTTGAGTTCTAAAACCTGAATAAGACGATTCTTAGTTGGCAGATCACATACTAATAAATGTTCAGCTTGGTATCTACTTTATTTTTAATGCTGTGTGATAGCCAAACATTTTATAGTTGTGCTTGTTGTGTTTTCCCTTCACTATCATAAAAGTAATGCAAAAAGGACACATATATATTTGTTTTTAGTCCTGTGCTTTATTTTTAATTCTGTATAAATAAATACAAAATGACAAAAGTGTATGTTTACTAAACATTGCATATGATTGTATGACATTACAGAATGTGTCACAGTATTTCAGCTTGTAATTGTGTCCTTCAGTTGTTGCTACATAATTCTATAACTTTTGAGATACAGTTCATTTGGAAGCTGTAGCAGCCACCCTTTTGTGGAACCCCTGCATGCTTACACTTGCAAAAGTTTGTTTGGAGAGCTTCTGAGCCACACTGGCTGAAGTCTAGGGATATTTTTGGAAACATCTAAAACAGTAAAAGTAAAAGGGATGAAGAGGATTTTCTTTTTCACATTTGTAAAAGGCATGCAGTGATCTCAGAACACCATAACTATAGTTATTTCAAGTTTAAGCATTGGACTCAGTATGTTTATTTGTAAAAATTATTCAGTAGCACTGATTCTAAAACTTACTTTTTAGCCATGGAAGGTCAGTTGCCATGGCCTGACAACATTCAGTACTACTTCCAGGGTTTTGGAGTGGGGTTTTTTTGATCATTTTCTACAATACGAGGTCAATTGAAGTAGAAAAAGTGTGCCCTTTTGCTAACAGCCTTACATTTTTTAATTCATATAAATGCAGACAGGATGGGATCTTTTGTTTGATGGGCTTCAGTTCATGAGACTTAACATTCTTACAGATTCAGTATCTGTATTCCTGTTCAAGCTGTTGTGATGGGTATTTATTACACATTTTAGGACTCCTCCTAAATGATGCTTTTAATTTGGTGACTTAAACCTTTAACTCAAGGGAATTTCTGCTTATTATGTTCTTGTGAACCAGTGATCCTCCCTGCAGAAATGAAGATTTTCATGTAGATGATGAAATGTCATCTCAATGTAATACCCTTGGGAAGATAAAATAACACTTGCACCTGAGAGGGAAAAGCCTGGCATCTTGAGCCATGCCTTTGTGATAAGAAATTTTAATTTTGAAAAGCCCATAGCGAGGATCATTCTCAAAGGGGAAAATAGAGCTTTTCCCCTAAGGTCAGGAACATCACAAGGATGCCCACTCTCACCACTGTAGTTCAACGTAGCAGTAGAAATCCTAGCCTCAGCAATCCAGACAACAAAAAGAAATAAAAGGCATTCAAATTGGAAAACATGAAGTGAAACTCTCACTCTTCGCAGATGACATGATACTTTATGTGGAAAACCAAAAGATTCCACCCACAATTGCTAGAACTCATACAGGCATTCAGCAGTGTGGTAGGATATAAAATCAATGCACAGAAATCAGCTGCATTTCTATGCTAACAATGAAACAGAAGAAAGAGAAATTAAGGAATCAATTCCATTTACAGTTGTACCAAAAACCATAAGATACCTAGGAATAAACCTAACCAAAGAGATAAAGGATCTGAAGGCTATGCTCCTTACATCACCCTACTCTAAAAACTACAGAATACTGATGGAAGAAATTGAGGAAGACACAAAGAAATGGAAAAATATTCCATACTCATGGATTGGAAGAATAAATGTTAAAATGTCTATGCTACCCAGAGCAATTTACACATTCAGTGCAATCCCTATCAAAATACCATCGACATTTTTCACAGAGCTGGAACAAATAATCCTAAAATTTGTATGGAATCAGAACAGACCCCAAATAGCCAGAGAAATGTTGATAAAGAAAACCAAAGCTGGTGGCATCACAATGCTGGACTTCAAGCTATATTACAAAGCTGTAATCATCAAGACAGCATGGTACTGGCACAAAAACAGACACACATAAATGGAACAGGATAGAAAACCCAGAAATGGACCCTCAACTCTATGGTCAACTAATCTTTGACAAAGGAAAGAATATCCAATGGAAAAAGAACAGTCTTTTCAACAAATGGTGTTGGAAAAATTGGAAAGCCACATGTAGAAGAATGAAACTGGGCCATTTTATTACACTATGCACAAAGACAAACTCAAATGGATGAAAGACCTAAATGTGAGACAGGAATCCATTAAAATCTCAGAGGAGAACACTGGCAGCAACCTCTGTGACCTCAGCTGCAGCAACTTCTTCCTAGACACATCTCCAAAGACAAGGGAAACAAAAGCAAAAACGAACTATTGAGACTTCATCAAGATAAAAGATAAAAAGCTTCTGCACAGCAAAGGAAACAGCCAACCTACAAAACAGGCAACCTACAAAATGGGAGAAGATATTTGCAAGTGACATATCAGATAAAGGGCTAGTATCCAAGATCTATAAAGAACTTCTCAAATTCAACACCCAAGAAAAATAATCCAGTCAAGTGTTGGGCAGAAGACATGAGCAGACATTTCTCCAAAGAAAACATACAAATGGCCAACAGACACACGAAAAAAGCTCCACATCACTTGGCATCAGGGTAATACAAATCAAAACCACAATGACATATCACCTCACACCAATCAGAATGGCTAAAATTGACAAGTCAGGAAACAACAAATGTTGGTGAGGATGTGGAAAAAGGGGAACTCCTCTTGTGCTCTTGGTAAGAATGCAAGCTGGTGCAGCCACTCTGGAAAGCAGTATAAAGGTTCCTCAAGAAGTTAAAAATAGAGCTACCATATGACCTAGAAATTTCACTGCTATATTTACCCCAAAGATACAAATGTAGTGATCTGAAGAGGCACATGCACCCCAATGTTCACAGCAGCAATGTCCACAATAGCTGAACTATGGAAAGAGACCAGATGAATGGATAAAGAAGATGTGGGACATACACACACACACACACACACACACACACACACACACACACACACTGGAATATTACTCAGGAATATTACACTGGAATATTCTCATCAGAGAAGATGAATACTTACCATTTACATTGACATGGATGGAACTGGAGGAGGGTATTATACTAAGCAAAGTAAGTCAGTCAGAGAAAGACAATCATATAGTTTCACTCACATGTGGAATATAAGAAACAATGCAGAGGATCATGGGGGAAGGGAGGGAAAATGGAATGGGAAGAAATCAGAGAGGGAGATAAACCATGAGACTCTTAACTATAGGAAACAAACTGAGGGTCACTGGAGGGGAGGCGGGTGGGGGCATGGGGTAACTGAATGATGGACATTAAGGAGGGCATGTGATGTGATGAGCACTGGGAATTGTAAACAACTGATAGGTTATTAGACTCTACATCTGAAACTAATGATATGTTGGCTAATTGAATTTAAATTTAAAAAATTTTAGTTTTTCCACCCCTTACTTTACATTCTTGAATATTTTTTTTTAGTGCTCAGAGATGACTTTCCTATTTTATAAAGTAAAATCATTGCCACTATCCAGGGATTGAATACAGACTGTCTGTACCCTCAATCCTGTGTAAGCAGTAAGTATGAAGCACAAATGAGAATACGCTGCAGTGATGTTTAAAACAAAAATCTCATGTTTAAGATCAAACATGAGTTTTGTCCTGTTGCCCTGTTGATCTTTGCCAGCTGAAATGTATAGCTCTTCATTCTGTTTTGGATTTTAGCAAAAGCTAAATACATGAGTTGCAAAATTCACCAACATTGCTGAAGGGTATGGTAAGAAAATCCAATTTAAGATTCAAAATCATCATCTACAATTCGTTTTAAAATGAAATTCTTTTAAAAGAAATCCCATTTTATCTTTATCTTTTCTTATGGAAAAAAGGAACAGAAATAGAAAGTAAAATATTTCCCTCTGTGTATAGAAGGTATGCAGGTTGCCTGATGACATCATTCAAGAAATACAGAGTGGGGCAGTATTCATTCTTTTTCAAGCCTTACTATAGGTTTTAGCAGTGCCCTTTAATAGGCACTAATTTGAATGTTGGTCTATCTTCAAGGGAATTGTGGACAATGAGGGAATAATTGGCTAAATATCTCCATAAATCTGGAATGTGCATGTTATTTTGTCATTAGGATGGAAACTTAACCAAGTATATGTTGAAATATTAAAATGAACTCATTCATTTTCTCTTTTCCCTTGGCCCTTATTTTTATAGGCTATTTAGGGAAATGTCAATGTTTGAGAGTAAAGCAAAGTGGGCAAAAATCCAAGGGATTAAATTTAGTTCCTGTGGATGACTTTCTACCATAAAATATTTCCAAGTTAGTTAACTAAATTAAATGAACATGCAGTTATGAAATGGAATTCTCCAAGGAATTGTAGAAAAGGCCTGGTGTGATACGCTTCTTTTTCTGACCTGGGATTTTTAACTACATTACAGATTGGCTTCTGAAAAAGGAAGTCAGTCTGGCCTTTCTTCCATTGCTGGCATTTCTTCCATTTGTGAGAGAGTTACCACTAATAAGAGGGTGTTCTCACTGAAATTATCCTGTGGAAGCTTACATTCATGGACACACTACACACACACACACGCACATGTGCACACATACCAAACTCTATACAGTTTTTTTCTGTGTATATGTGTATGTGTGTGTGTGTGTGTGTGTGTGAGAGAGAGAGAGAGAGAGATATCTGATTTCAGTTTCCATGGAAATGGGCTAAATAAGGATTTTAACAGACAGGAGTATGAGTGCAACTTCTTTGCTATTCCCAGCTCAGAACTATTGAGACAAAATATGAAATCATTCCATTCCTTTACATTGGGAAATCAATAGCATAGTTTGGTACCTGGGACATGTAATTTTGGATTCAAATTTTCTTTGTCATAGTGATTATCATGCATCTATTTAGTTAACCCTGTGAAATAAACTAAACATGAAAACCCACCCACTACTCCCGCCAACAATTGATTTGACACCCCATTCATATATACTGCTTTGTTACCCTGTCTCAGGCTTTTCTCTTCCCTCTCCGTACAAGTGTTGACCTATAACTATTACATAGGGCATATCCTCTCTCTTCAACCCCGAATGCCTATAGAAGACCAGAATGCTGCAGAAGAGTAAAGCTAAACATATTTTCTTAGGCCTCTATTGACATCCTGTAAGCTCAGGCATGTAGGTATATAGGATGCTTCCTGCTATGAGTTTTGTGCGGTTATGATCATATATATATATTTTTTTCGGTTATGATCATATATTAAACTAAGGCCAGGAAATTGACTTTTCTTTCTCTAGAGACAGAGGCATAACATTGTGACCATTAAGCAGATATGTAAAGTTGTATAAAAGATGCCTGCTTGTTAAACAAACAAAAAACCAAACCTTGAGGTGCCTGGGCTCAATGCATTGAGTGTCTGCCTGTCTGCCTTCCTCTCAGGTCTTGGTCTCAGGGCCCTGGGACCAACCCCTGAATCAGGTCCCCTGCTCAGCAGGGAGTCTGCTTCCCCCTCTCCCTCTGCTCCTCCTCCCTGCTTGTGCTCTCTCTCTCTCTTTCAAATAATAAATAAATAAAACCTTTTTTTTTTAAAAAAACCCACAAATCTTTATCTGTACTACATTAAGTCATATAACTTTTTGACTGTTCATTTGAATCGAACTCCAATAAAAAATACAAAAAAGAAAAAATACAACAAAAAACACATACTGCTTGCTATTAAAGAATATTAAAATAATCTGGATGTAAAAAAGAAAGAAAAGGAAAAAAGGGAAAGTGAAGATATTCTGCTGGCTCATTGCCATTTCACTCTTTGGTGTGTGTCTATCAGAGAATTAGAAACATGTATGAAAAAGTGAAAGCGGTAAATGTGAAATCTTCTTTTATACTTGGAATTAGATATCAAGATTTGAAACAGGATGCTTCATTGGAAGATGAAATTTTAATATTAAAGGATGGTCAGCTAAAAACTCAATGTATTTGTCATGAGCCATTTTCAAGGCTTAATATGCTAAGTGGCTTAGGGGCTTCTGCAGTCTCTAATTCCCATGTGCAAGCCTGAAATATTGCCCTCTGGTGAAAGCTGGTCAGATGGAGAGGAGCTGTGGGATTGCCAATCACCAGTGGGGCGGTTTTTCCCTGCTGATTTTGTTTTTGTGTAGCTGTGGGATGATGTAAATACATATTTTAGGTGCCAGAGAAACTCAAGTGGTACAAAATATAGGACATCATTTTTTTCCTGAAAGAGTTGGTTACATTGACTTTCCTTAAACATCTTTAAAATGTCTTGACTTTAAGAAAAAAGTATTGTTTATTACTGCTACTTGTTAGACAAGTGTTTTAACTCTTTGTGGGAAATTTCTCTAGGCAAATTTTCAGTTGATTCCACCCAAGTAAGTCCTGCCTGTCATGAATCAAAGGTGGTGTGACCCACTCTTTGTCAGGGTTGGGATGTAACTGTGATATTTTTCCCAATAGGTTTTAATGCTTATCTGTCTCCAAACTGACCAACCTGAATTAATTATGTACTCTAGAATTTGGAAATTCTTTCTTAGTTTGAAAACAGGTTATTACTCCCAGAATCACATACTTGCCTATGGGAAGAAACACAATTAGAATCCTGCAAAACACAACATAATGCTGGGGTTGCTTTTGGAGAAAAAGAGACTATTGAATGCTGCATTAGTGATTAATCTGATTGACAAGATGTGATTTTATGACTAATTGCCATGGATACAACTTAAAAATTCATTGTGATTTAGCTTAAAACTGTACAAATTAATACCTAATTCCCGGGACTTCTTTCTTTAGTGATGACAATAAGAGAGGGACCACATTTTACTATTAAAACTATTTTAAGTCAAAGGTGAGGATCATTTCTAACATCACTAAATATTTGATATGGACTTTCTTCCCTTTTGTCACTCACTAAAATTGGACTAAAGGAACATATAAGTGTTATGACTATGTCATTGTTAACAATTATGGGCAGGGAATATCTTTAATGTTAAAAAAGTTAAATGCACCCGGCTATATCTAGACACAACTTTTTAGAGCTTTGAAACATTTGCACATTCAGAGGAATGAGAGAGATCTGACCAAAGAGTTATTAAACCTAAGCTGAAACTTTCCTTGTTTGGGCCTGGCATTCAATAATTCTGTTCACAGGCTCTAAGCTGAAGTGTGAATATACAAGCAAGAGTGGGCGGTTGAACATGGGATCATAGACAATAGAAATAGAACCTGAATGTGTTCTCACCAAGTTACTAAGCAGGAGTTATGGGCTGAGAATACAAAAGAAAATGTGGAGTCCTTTGACTTTATTCAAAAAGTATAGATTCAGGCTCCCTATTTTTATCTTCTAGAGATTCCTGAACAACTCCACTATTTGCAGCTCATAATTTCAGCCCTTCTGCACAAATTTGATTTGCTTCATCTTCCCAATCATTATTTTTTTCCTTCCACACTGTCTAAATTTTAGGAACTCTTCCAGGGTTCGTCTCCCTAATTCCTCTTAATGTCCACTTCCCAAGTGTGTGTGTGTGTGTGTGTGTGTGTGTGTGCGCGCGCGCGCATGCACGCACACGCGCATGGATGTGTGTGCTGTAAGTTTTTGGTCTTGAATAGTTCTTTCTGTTACCTGGGTGACCTTTTTCCCAAACTGATGTTTCCTATTACCAGGTTTCCCAGGATGGCACCTTCTTTCCTTGAGGTGGATGAAAGGTACTGGCTTACCTACCAAATTAATGCTAGGAATAAATGAATAATGCCCAGTCCTTCTTAAGACTGGGAATTGGTAAGATGGACTGACCACCTGGCATGTCCTTCCTCTTTCCTCCCCACTCCTTTTTCCGTTGTCTCAATCACAAAGAAAAATTTTAGATAAATTTCCACAATTCCAGACCTTGAGAGTGATGTCTGTGGTTTTGGGTCTCTGCTATTGTCACCTATGACTTAGGAAACTCCATAAACTGTTCCTGCTATAGAACTGTTAGCAATTTGTAAATTTCAAGAAACATTCACTTCTCTGGTTTCTTTTTCTAAAGTGTACTGGCTGGTCTCAAACATCTCATACAGGAAACAACTAGAATGGGAAGGTAATATTTTTTATGGTTCCCTGCAGATAGCTGAAGTCCTTGGCCTGCCAAACCCCACAGAACCACAGGGCTGTGGCTGCTAAAGCATTTTAATGTGCCTTAAGATGTGTCAGATATGTTGTAAAAGGCAGTGTACATGTATTATGTGTGTGCATGCATGTATGTATGTCTATGTGTTGTACTTGTGTTATGGGTATGTTGAGTGTACATACATTGTGTGTGTGTGAGAGATAGAGATAGAGATAGAGAGAGAGAGAGAGAGAGAGAGACAGAGTCAACAGGTCATTACCAGTTTTGATTAGTCATCCATGGCCCTGAGAGGCATTATAGGATCTGACTTGGTGGTTCTGGACAGAGAGCAAAGTCAATTTTGGCAGGATGTTAATTTAAAGAATAAAGGTCTGAAAGTCTGAATTAAACATGTTGAGGGCTCACCCTGGAAATTAAGTACATTGTTTTGCCAAAGAGAATCATGGGTTTTCCCAGCCTGGAATGGGTAATGGAAATGGGCTGAATCTTTGCCATTTTGTAGAAAGTAAACAAAGCACTTAATAGATCTCAATGAACAGAGTCTTCTAACTTCACAACAGATGCTACAAAGTGGAATTGATATTCTTCTATCTCAGTAGAAGGCCCCCCTTGCCATGGCTGGGCAGAGTGTCATATAAATGGCACTATTTGGCTGCCAGTGCCTTCTTTGTGCTTCAGGGAAGACCAAGCAGTGGTTCTGCCAGCAATGCTGTTAGGACAACCCACATACATTCCATTGTGCCTAAAGTTATACCAGAAAAAGCACAAGCAACAGGTACAAATAAGTCGATTCTTTTCCAACTTCCTCCGTCAGTGTACACCATTGCTAGCTTATGGCTAGGAGTCAAGAAAACTGGGCTTCTATTTGCATATCTGTGTCCAAGACACACCTGTCCTTAGATGTAACCATATGTCCACGGCCATGATTTCCTATTTGCCTACTACAAATATTATCAAGATGAATGAGACACAGCCTCTCCTCATTTGTTGGTGAGTCAGCTGCTGCAAGTGTGTGCACACATGCCTCGTGTAGACATCTAGCATAGCCTGGGAGCAGCCCTTCCGAGCATGTGGTATATTGCTGCCACACAGCATGTACCTGTATAACTTGGAAGTCGGCTCTTCTGACCCTGATTCTTTAACAGAGCCCACTTTCATATGCTGGCTTTGCTGGATGCCCCCTCTGTGTGTGGGGTGTGCTCACTGTAATGTTGAGGCTACATATACTTTGTTGCAACAGTGAGAATGTGGTAGCAGCCTGGCACTCTTTCTGCCAAGAAGAGCACAGTGCAGAGGTGTCCTTTCCCCAGTTCTACCCTGGAGAGTAGGTTTAGCTGGTGCTGGAACATAAACATAAAAATAAATAAATAGATGAATGAATGTGGAATAAACGAATGGAAGTAGGCACTTGGCTGGGCATGAGGGACCAATATTTGGAAGCAGTTTTGGCTTCTTGGGAAAAAGGTGGTTGAGAAACTCTTGACTGCCCATTAGCCAAAATGAGGACACCAGAATCACACTCCCAGTGAGGTCTTTATTAATTTCAGACAGTGGTTCTTCACCCTTTTTGGGTCACAGACCTCTCTTAGAATCTGATGACAACTATGAACTCTCTTTTTAGGAAAATGCACATATTAAACATACACACACGTTTGCATATAGTTTTAGGGAGTTCAGAGTCCCACCCTCCCACCAAGTCATTCATGGCCCCCAGGTTAAGATCCCATAATTTAGATACATAGAATTTGGCAGTAAAGTGGCAGAATGGAGGAAGGACTGAGGCCAGGAGACTTGAATTTGTAGTCCTGTATCTGCTTCAAACTAGCTCTGTGCATGTGATTTCACTGATCCAGGTTTCAGTTACCTCACATGGAAAATGAGGGAGTAAGCTTCATTCTGTCCAGAGATTCATCTGATGTCAACATTCTGGAGGGAGAAGAGGCTGGCACATTCCACAGGAATGTACTTTGAAAAGAAGCCTTCTTTCCCTATCAGGCAGGCTCCTCTGAATGCTTGCCCTGCTAATTTTAATCTAACTTGAAAATCTCCACAGAGGCCATAGCTCTCTGGTTGCCTCCCTTCTTCTTCCTTGCATGGTATGCTTGTAGATATCAAAGAGGACTTGAAACAGATCACCTGGGCAGAAGGGGGGCAGGGGAGAGGCAAGGCTGGGGAAGACATCCTGACACTGCCTATTCAGGTGAACGGATTCTAGCTCATTCACTTTCCTCTTTGCTTTCTCCTGGACTGGCATGAAACAGAAAGAAACAGTTGTAACCACCACAGGGAGGAACTCTGCCATGTGCTGGCTGCAGCCATCGTCAGGTCTTTGCCAGAGAATCCACTAGTACTAATTTAATACTTTCCTCCGTGTTGCAGCTTTATCATGCTTTTAAGAAGTGAGAACCTTTGTGTTCAGATACCTGGTGCTTTTTGTGTAGCACAAACTTAAAAGCAAATTACCCAGCAGGAGTGTTCAAATATCTTCAATCAAGTCAGGCATAGTAATTAAATAGCAAGTGCCCTTCCCTCCTGACTCTCATCCCCAAGTGCCTATATCCTATTTTTTCAAGGATTACAGTCCAGCCCCAACATCCAGAGCTTGTGCCCTCTTGACAGTTGTCCCAACAAATTGGTCATCCAGGCGAATTCTGAATACCCTGAAATGAACAGGAGAACCCATTGCATATTCATGTAGCCCTAATTCTGTGCCCAAATCTGCAAAAATGTACTTCTCTGTAGCTTGACCTCATGGCCCCTACCTAGTGCTACTGTGTGGGATAGAGAAATTACAAATAATGTCTTGAGTTTCTTCTCTATACCAGCCCTTGCTGTGAGTGCTTTCTGAACATCCTCTCCCTTGGTCCTCATGGTAAATCTGCAACATCGCTCCAATGTAGACTCTCCGAGGGCAGGTATATTTTATCTGATCTGTTCGCTGCTCTGTCTCCAGTCTCTAGAACGGTATCTGGGTGATATTAGGCACTCAGTATATTTGATGAATTTAGAGATAGTTATCCCCATTTTACAGAAGAGAAAACAGAGATTCACAAAGTTCAAACACTACTACAAGCTGCAGGGCTACTTTAATAGGATCCAAAGGAATAAAGCCATTATGAGGAGGATACCATTTGTGTTCAAGAGGCTCTGCCTCTGCCACACCCCCAGGGTGGCTGCCCAACCCACCTGTTCTTGAGATAGACACAGCCAAGCTCCACTGCTCAGGCTGGGGGCACATGGTGCCATGGTCCTGGAGTGCCACTTAGAACAATTGAGTGGTGGTTAGTTAGAATAACAGGGTTATGAAGGGCCTCATTTAGAGCAGTATATTGCAAAAATAACTGTAGCCATGGAGGATGCCATCTGATTATCTCCCTTCTGAGTGAAAATTGAGGGGGCAAATATGGTAGGAAAGACGGAACCCAAATGAGCAAACACCAACAACACACACTACAGACCAAACCAAAGCAGAACAAAACCCCAAACCCCATAACCCAACCAAACCAAAACTTAGGAGCTGGAACAATGAAGAGGGAGCTTCACGAGGGTTTGTCTTATTTTTTCTGTGGAGAAAATGTACTCCTTTTAGCCCAAGGAGGCCTCATGCTACTTGCTGGACCATTGGCATAGGGCTAAACAATAATGCCCTGTTGTAGTATCATTTTCTTTCTTGCAAACCCCAAGTTTCTTGTGAATTTACACTTTCTGCTGAGTTCTATTCGATAAAGAATATTACCCTGACCCTGACTTTTCTTTTGTTTTTTTCCTTACGACTGGCCAAGAATGCCTAAGTATCACAGTTTTTTTTTAGCTGACCAGGAGAAATATTTTTGATGAATGGAATGTTTTCTTTGGTAAACAAACACCAACTCAAAACCAACCAAATAAGTTTCTTTGGTAAAGTGAACATTAATGTCTTGGTTGGAGTTCATTGAAAAAGAAAACTTTTGCAAGTGTTTGCTAAGGATCGTTCCTTCCCTCTTTATAGCAATTAAAAAAGTAAAACTTCATGAAGTCAAGACTTAAATTTTATGGGGATGTGATTCGGAGTTGCTTCTAAAGTGTCTTCTCCGTGGTGGGGCTAAACCAGTGCTGTCGGAGCAATAATCATTAACGAATAAATAATCATGATCTAACAATAAATAATAAATCTTGGCATGCAGAGCCCCCTAGTAGAAAAAAAATTCATTCCACGGTCAGAATTCCATAAGCCTTGATTTCAAGTGCTGAAAAGGGAAGTTGACAAGGTTGAAAATGCCCTTCGTTTAAAAATACAATATTCCAAGGTATACAGAGACTCAATCAAGTTGGAAAACTACTATCTGTCATAAAACAAAGTTCCACAGCAAGTCATTCTGGTTGACCAAATTGAATGATTAAATTCTCAACAAAATCCATTTAATTGGCGTGTGTGTCGCATCAGTTTTGTGGAGTCGCTTTAACCCGAGGTGCTCCACGTGGCCGACACTAAATCAATGGCTGATTTAGAACACACTGTTCGGAAAATGATTTAGCAACATATGATTTAAGAATAAAACCAATCCCCTCTTCAGCTGTGTTTTATAAATAATAGCCTCGTTGCAGGCCCCTTGGAGAGAAAATTGATCGCAGGATCTATTATGCGAACTTGCCCTTTTTCGAGGACTGTACTTGTCCCCGGATTAAAGCTCATTATCTTCTAGTTGAGTGCATAACACGTTGGTATGATCGCTTAGTGTGTCTGCAGGAGAGACTGAACAAGTGTGTAATGCACTAGCTACGTAGTTAGAACTGTGTGAACAACAGTACATGAAATAGAAAGCACAGGTTTGCACTTGGTGCAGTTACATCTGAATCATTTGGGCATTTTTGCTGTTTGGAAAGACAATGGCAAACCTAAATCCCAAACATTACCCAGACATTTAAAAACAAAACAAAAAAAAGAGTCTGCCTTGTGGCCGATAAAGTCCTATGTTCTTTCCTTGGAAGTGTACTTTGAAGGGAGTAATAGCCCTCTTAAGGGAAAATCTAAAAGTGGCCTGCCCTGTCTTAGGCATGCTGAAAAGATGGAAACCCTCTAGTGGTGTGACCTTGGCTGAGTCGCTTTATTCTCCTAGGTCTCAGTTTTCTCCTCTGCGGAGGATGGGGGAAGTTGCACAGTACATCCGCTAAGGTCCAGAGAGCAAAGGTACTTTTGGGAAATGCTTACCACTATAGATGTCTAAATAAGCTACATTTCTAAAAGGGAAAAATACTGTAGACATTTGCCTCAAATGTGACCAGGATTTAGCTTCATTTTTATAGACGTAAAGAAACACTGGAGTCTGGGACGACATACACAGCCTCTTCCAATCAGAGTGTTTCTGTTTAGAGCCTGTAGAGACTGCAGTCAACAGTATAAACATCTAGGCTCGTTAATGTACAGAAGGGCCATGCAGTGCTTTGGAGGGGCACCGGCAGCGTGTGTGTGTGTGTGTGTGTGTGTGTGTGTGTTGGTGTAGGGGGGAACCAGGAAGATGAAAGTCCAGCCAGCTCAGCAGGAACATTTGACCATCATCATTGATCAGTTTGTCTTGGCGATTACATCCGTCTGTCTCCCCTTCCGTCCTTCATCTCCCTGTCTGTACTTCTATGAGGTTTCTCAGTGTCAGGACTTACACTCACCAGACAACTTCCTTTTCTCCTCTGTGTCTCTGAGCGGCTATGTCTCATAGCGAAGGCAGACTGGCTCTACCAGTTGAAAGCTATGGCAGGTAACCATTTCAGTGTTCATTTCTCTTTCCTCAGCTATGCATAGGCAGATGTTGCTTCTGGGTATCCGTGCAAAAACAGCATGTAGGGTCAAACCACAAACAGCTGTACCAGCTGGCCATATTTTTTTTTGTTAAAATGGAGACACTGCCTCTGTGTTCAAGTAGACACTTGCTTTTCCTCCATGATGCCAGGTATTTGGGTTTGGCTCTGCAGTTTTGGGGACTCAGAGCCTTCTGCCAAGAGCTGTAACTAATAAAGCAGATCCATTTGGTGACAAGCAACAAGATATTCCAAAATAGAATCGCTCCAACTCTGCAGTGCTGGAGCTGTCATTGGTTTAAAGGTGTATTAGCCAAATCATACAAATGTTAAAAGTATACTGATGGGGGGGGGATATGATTTATTCATTCTAGATAACAAAACTGCCTCACCTGGGTGAATTTAGGGATCACTCAATTTCATTCCGTGGATACTGGCCACTCTACCATGTGTCACTTCCAAGGTTCTGGCTTGCTTTTGCTGGCTAGAACTTTTGAAAGCATCTCCTTGGGGTGCTGGGGAGCTAGATGAGACGGCTAAGACCTCAAACCACAGACTCTGCCTGGAGCTACTGCTCTGCAGAAGTTCTGGAAGCTTTATTGTTTGAACAATGCTTAAAGCTATTTCTGCCTTGGCAGCTGACCTTTCAATCAGTAGGTTTCTGTCACAATACCAGCAACATCTGCAGTGTGAATAAAATAGGATTCTGCTTGCTAATAAGCTTTCTTCTATTAGATCTTAGTTTAAGAGACTGTGTGTGTGTGTGTGTGTGTGTGTGTGTGTGTGTGTGTGTGTGTAAATTCTTTCTGGTAGCAATCCTTTTGTTTTAAAGACTGAAAATATGCAATGCCCATGTCCCCCCCTTGTCCTTTACTTTGGCAATGTCTGTTTCTGAAAAAGAAAGAACAACTTTGAATTTGTTTCATTAACATAATCTCTTTGCTCTCCATAAGACCTAGGGTGAAAATATAACAAGCAGACTCCATCACACTGTTGTAATTTGGTCAACCACTCGGGTACTATCAATATCCACCATTTCCACACATTCAATTTCCTCGCGGTTTTCAGGATTTTTCTTCTCTTTCCTTTTTTTCTTAGAGGGTGGCAGAAAAGTCAGTATCACAGGTAAAATGGCAAAGCAGTGAAAGAAGGTGACAAATGCTATTAAAAACAAGCACCTGAACAGTGTACAGGTCAGATTTGAAGGCACAGCTGCGAGAGGAATCAGACCAACAATATAGCAGAGGTAGCTCTGTAAAATAGCTACCCCATGCACTTCCAGAGCATTTTTTACCCATTTAGTTCTTGTGAAATCCTTGCCCAGAACAAAGGTGGATAACAGTGGAGCACAATTGTCAATTGTGTAGTTAATTCCGTAAATTAAGCATAGCACAGAAATGCAGTCCAGTTCGACTTTCCATAATGTCATGAAACCTATAACGCCAAACTCCACGGACACAACCGTTAGAGTGAGCCAGACATTGATCAGAGAATCTGCCACCAGGAATGCCGAGAAGAAGAGCAGGAACAAAGCACTGATGCAGGAGTTGTGCAGGGGGGCTCCCAGAGAGGAGGCATATCGATCCATATACACGAAGGACGGGTTGAAGACAATGAACTTCACCTTGGAGGTGACAGAAAGTCTCCTGAGGGTCTCCAGGAGATCATAGAGTTCTTCTCTGTTAGTTTCCATGGTCTTGGCCACCAAAAACATTCTGGAGGCCACTACGTCAACCTCGTCATTGTACTTTTTAGAGAAGATGATGTCCTCTTGAAAATGTGAAAATTGGGGAGCTTTCAGGAAGGAATTCCTCAACATGTCTGTGAAGTTTTTCTTGGGCAAGCCAGTGGACACATTGAGTTTCCGAAGGTAATTTAAATAGCTCTCAAACCAGGATATCCGCACAAACCCCTTGGTGTATTCTAGCACGTCTTCTTGGACACTGGTGTTCCAGTATTCTATGGACTCGTATATGTAAAACCCAATCACTGGACTGTAGTTACTAAAGTACTTTTGCTGGGCAGTAGTGTACTCAATGGTTTGCGTCGCAGTTGCTACGATGTTACTAAGGTCTGACCCTTCACTGACCTGCAGATAGCCCATTAAGGCAAAGGAAATATAAATAAGGTAAAAGAGAACTACAAAAGGCTTGACATAGGTGTTGGTTATCCAGTCACAGTAATAGCGTTTGAGGAAACATACCAATAGGTGACTCTCGTAAGTGTTCGCTTCCTCGCCGTCGGTTGTGTCCTCGCTGAATCTGGCTGTCAGGAGAAACCTGTACCATGCCGGCTTCTCCTGCAATGCCTCGGGCTTTGGGACTTTTCTACAGAAGATACTATGCTGGTAATTGTTTTCTATGTAGCCAGTGAATACCAGGCTGGAACCATAAAACGAGAGTACATAGAGGTAGTTGAAGAAGATTGCAATACAGGAATTGCAGCAGAAAATCCTGGCTGCCTCAATGTTCGTGAAAGGGCTGGCCCCTATGCCAAAGGTGACCAGGTACATGGCAGTGGTGAGAGAAAAGGAGAGCATGGAGTCTGCATAGACAGCTGCAGTTCTCTCTTTCACATGTTGGTCTTCTCTAGTTTTCCTCCAGGAGGATAACATTTCAAAAGTCCCATATAATCCATGACCTGAGGGGGCAGAAAAAGACCAGATCAGAAGTTGAAAAGACTAACCTCTTTAAAGAGAGGAACCACCTTGGTCATGGGGAACTACCAGGCCAAGGGAAATACAACCAGCCTTGGTGATGACAGGTCAATGCCAAGAGTTTCTCTTGTGGAAGACAGACCTGTATTTTAATGAATCCTGAATGTGAATGGCAAGCGAAAGAGAAGACAGAGAGCTAAGATCTTCGTGCTCCCTTCTGGCTTAAGAATGCTGGATGGACTTTTGCCTGTGGAAAGCTGAGCCTCTTGGGGATTATATACAGCAAAAGCTCAGGGTTGTTAGTGCAGCTTGCAGAGTTTTTGTTTCCCGTGGTTGATAGAACACTCCAGAGAAGGTTCTTGGCCACTCATGACTTGGCTTGTCATCCCCACAGGTCTGGCTGGAGGTCAGCACAGAGGAAGGCAGTGGGCAGAGGGTTCTGAGTTAGTCTCGTCATCTCATCTAAGTTTGGCCAAGTGGAGGGCTTTAGTGACAAAGAGTCACTGTGTTTAATTAGAGCTTTGACAGGAACCTAAATCACAGCCTCTTTTCCCCCCCACCCCCCCACCCAAGTATCTGTCCAGGAAGCAATAAATCTGAGACATAGAGGGAAGCACAGTAAATAGCAGTGAGTTGAGTGAATAGGAAACATGAAAGATGGAACACGATTCACATGAACTCTCCCTACAATTCTTAAAAATTAAAATTCCACTTGCAGGTGTATAGCTTGCATTTTGTCTTCAGGGACCTGTTTGACCAATTTTGCTTGTTTGTTGATGACGTATCAAGCAGAGGGTGACTCTGCCGGCTTCTCTGCACTATTTGGCAATGGCCTCTGAGGAAGAGAGCCAGATCAGTAACCTCTTTCCTTAACTACTTTGTGCCTTGCCACCCTTGGTTAGTATTCCAGTAACATTGGAATAGCAGAAGCATGGCAGGTGCCCATGTTTTGACTCAATTCTACTGCTTGAGGCTGGATCTAGCTTGGACTTCTCCCACTTCTCCTGGCTGGAGGCAGACACTTGCCCGATGGCTCTCCCTGGGTTTTCAGGCCACTGAAACACTGAAAAGCCCACCGCAAGTGCCCTGTTGTGGCTTTCAGTAACCCCTCTCTTGGCCCTGAGATCAGCAGATCTAATTTTCTGCTTCTATGCCTTGGCATATTCAGTCCCATTATCGAGGATAATAAAATCTTTACCCGGTGGTACAATAGTCTTGTTTTTAAAAAGGAATTTAAAATCTCTGGCCAAGCGTAATGCTGAGTGAAGTGAGTCACTGTTATCTTGTATGTACAGTAACTGGGTGAACATCTTCCCTTGTTCCCAGGCTGGTATTTATATCCTTATTGTGAAGTCTTGCTGGGTCTCCAACCTGAATGCCCATTTCATAGTCGTGATATAGACCTGTTTCCTCGGAAGGATTTGGTGTTTATCTTAATTTACGAGGCATCATTCTGCAGCCACTTTTAGAAGTAAGGTCAAGACTGTCAATTTGATAACTGGCACTGTGGCCCCTGTTAAATTGGAGTCACCTAAACTCCCCAGACATGAAGGGAAAAGTGCACTCATTGACTGGCATCCTGTTAATTATGTTTTAGAAAGTTAACGTCTAGTCTCAGGAGGGAGGCGTATTTATTAAGTCTGTTTCCACGCTGTCCTCAGGAAGGACGGACTGACCTTTGATTAAAATTAGTAACTGATCCCCGGACAATGAGAATAAAAAGAGGATTGGTACGTCCAAGGCATCTGCACCCTAGGGAAATGATACTGACCGTTTCATCTGGGGCCATGTAGACTAAGTTCTCTTGGCTAAAACACACTTTAGAGTTTCACTGGAAATAGCAAGTGGAGATTTTTTAAAAATAGTATTTACATGCTAGAGACAAGGAAAATGTTTTAAAACAGGGCTTTAGTACTGAGTCATTAAATATGGTAAGAATATAAGAATGCATATAGCAGGATTAGAATTAGTCATATAGTAGAATTTAAATTAAATCTGTTCTGCAAGTCCTTTTTTTAAGTCGATGTGATTGATGTTTTCCAACATTATCTGACCTGACTCTTGTTGGAAAATACTGTAAGAATCCATTTCTTACCACGCTGTTGAGTAGTCTTATAGGCTAAGTGAGGGAAAGGAATTGGAATTAACAGAGGTGTTAGGTGAAGAGAGTGAGGCTCAAGGGTCCAGAATGAAAATAATCAAACTCAAGGAAAGGTGGAAATAGGCTGTGAGCTTGTCTCCCAAGTTCTGTTGCTGCATTTTAAATGCCTTGTCCTTCTACAGTTTGGTCATTTTTATGGAGTCCCAACTCTCTTTGCATATGCTCTTGGTTTTGGGGACAGCTCCAGAGAGAATTTTTGTTTTATTCTTAGGGGCCTTTGGAAACTATGCCTTTCCCTCTTTCTTCTCGCTACAGTGGTGTGCACATGTAGACCAATCACGGAGGCAAGAAGAGATGGCCCTGAGAAAGAATCTGTCCTACCTCATCACTCAGAATTTGTTGCTAGTCATTGTTGATCTTGCCTCCAAGGACTCCCACCATCCTTCCTAATATACCAGGTTCTTGTTTCTCAAACCACACCTTTCTGGTGGATGCCTACACCCTAAATGCTAAATCGGAGGTGTGTGGTGTCTTTGAAGAGCTCTTTGGATTTCAGGGACAATTGTGGACATCATACCTGGGCCTCCCTCCTGATTTTTAGTCAATCCAGAGAAGGCTGAGTGCCAGCATAGCTGTAGGTGCCTCCCAGGGATTAACAGCCTGGAGCACCTAGCTGGCACTGCACCTGATTCACAGCTGAGTACTTAGATCGAAGAGGTCAGTCTGTTCCCCTAAAGGAAAGCTGAGCCATGGGGTCTCTGTTTCCTGGCCTAGACTCAAGGGGAGTCATATTCCAGGAGCCCTAAGAATATCCTGCCTGCTCCTGCAATCCCCCAGAATGCCTACTATGCCCACAATTACAGCCAAATTCCCTTTGGTTCTGGCCTTCGAGGGTGCTCTTATAGGTGCAAATGCTTCTGGGACAGTGGTCTACTGAAGCACCTTCCCTTAGGTCTGGGGGTGGCATGGAGCCTGGAGATGGGAAGGCAGTGAAGAGGAAATTAGATTTCACCGAGACTGAATCCTTTGCATTTTTTCCTCCAGCCGGCCCTGGCCTTATCTTTTGTAGCTACTTGAGAAACGGGCCAGTGAAACCCAGGAAATGCAGGGAAGAATGGTTTTGGTAGCTTCCGTTCCTCTCCACTTTCATCTCTCAGCAGGTGCCTCCCTTCTTCAGTGTCACCATCATCCATCATCCTCTTAGCTTTGGGGCTGGGGTCCAGCAAGCAGGACTTTGAGGCCAAGTCTCACAGATGTTGGCAAACAGATACCGCATGTGGATTGAAGATACTTTGCAGAGGTTTGGCTGTCTTTTTCTCTATTTTTGAAAGGTGCTTTAAAAGCAAAAATATTGGGACACCTGGGTGGTTCAGTGGTTGAGCGTCTGCCTTTGGCTCCAGTCATGATCCTGGGGTCCTGGAATCGAGTTCTGCATCAGGCTCCCCATAGGGAGCCTGCTTTCTCTCTCTGCCTCTCTCTCTCATGAATAAATGAATTTAAAAATCTTTTAAAAAAAAGAGCAGAAATATTGCTGTCTTCTCTGCTCTCTAGTTTTTAAATTTTCTCTATGAAGTTGGAACTCTAGAAGCCTCTCTATTAAATCTGACCAAGAGAAGTATGTCATTTATGCAAAGCATCATTTTGGCAAGGGACCGTTATCCGTCTCTGGTGTTGCAAGCCTGTTCACGAGCACTCTCCTCGCAGCAGCACCCACATAGGGAGCTATCTAAACCTCAAGTTCCAAACAGATTTAGCTTTTGGTGACCAGAGGCCCTGTGGTGATAATAGGAGCTGGGGCTCAGCATCACAATGGCAGGTCCATAGCCTGGGACTTGAAAGTAAAGACTATCCTGGTGAGCATGCCAGGGACCGACCAATATTCCCAGGCATTCCCTCTCTTACAGTCACAGTGTTTTAAGGCTGAAGAGTTGCCAGAGGGAACTGCTAAACACCACATATTGATTCTATCAAATTCTTAAGATAAAGATGCTTTTAAAGTATTCACTGGTCTTTTAAAAGCACATGCAAGATGTTTGTTTCTGTTTTGGTACATTGCTTGTCTATGAAGTTACGTGCATATCAGTATGTGTCAGGACATACATACAGGCCCAAGTTTTAATTATTCATGAGTGAACACTTGGAGGCAGTGGGGGCTTTTAGCCAGGTCCTGGGATAAGAACAGTGGAGCTCTCCACCAGCATTCAGATACAGCTGGTGCTAGGCACACAATTTACATTTTATTAGCAGTAGAGTTTGGGACTGTCATCTAGTAAAAGTAAATACTAGGGGATTTAGGCTAATAATTTTTCTTCTTTTCCAAGTGATTTTATATCTGTGCGTGCACATGACTTTCAGGCTTTGGGGCCATGAAGAGAAAAAGCAGCATGGGTGATAAATAGCACTAATGGTGGAAAAACCTCAACTGGTAATCCTCCAGTCACTTAGGGTGAGTCTCAGGAACACTCACAGATTAAATCTCACCCTCACTCAGACCCTTTTCTGGGGCCTGACCAAAGCCTTCAGGGTTGTTTATAATCCACTAATGCAAGAATCCACCAACGAATAGCTGAGTGTTAACCCAGCTTTACCCAGTAGATGTGGTTCTGGAAAGCTATTCATAAAACAAATCATATTTTCAAGGTATTGAATGGTTTTGCTATCAAAGGCAGTCTGGTGATTTGTTTACCTTTTTGTCAATGGATAATTGACAAGCTAATTGATCTATTTTGTGCATCTGGATTCTGTAAGGCAGATTTTTCTCCAGATTCAGACTTTTCTGCTTTCCCCAGCACACACAGACACAGCACAGAGGCTGATGCCTTTGGGCACTGCTCACATTTTCATCCTTTCCCTACTAGCAGGATTTCCTCATCTGAACTTTTAGAACACAAGGAGTAGCTGAGAAGATGAGGAGGTGAAATGGGATGGCTTGCTGATGGATGGTCTTTTAGTTTCAGTGCAAAAACATTTAGTATTAGGAGACAATGAAGCCATTTATAGCATGCCTGCACAATGCCAAATTTCTTATGTGGAAATAAAATGACTACATTCTTCTAGAAGACCCAGAGTATAATGAATGCATGAGCAAAATCTGCTTAAAACATATTTTACTCTTAGATGAGCTTCACTAAGTAGCTCATGTTCATAAAATGCTTTTCTTTCAGTGACATCCCCATAAATTCATGATTTTTGTTTTTTCAAGAAGAAATTTAAAGTATATGAATGTCTGGGTTGAGTAACATCTATTTTCAGGGAGAAGTTCATTAATTGGGTTACATTTACACTTTGCCAGTTATAAACATTTACTCTCTATGCTGAATTGTTTGGTTTATCACAGCCTGCTTTGTGTCACAGTTAAGAGTGAGAGTAAAGGAAGGTGTACTCTGCCTAAGTTAAGACGGATACACACATCTTATGCTTTCTACCAGAGACTTGTCACAGTTTGGCATTCTAATCACAGCAGTGGATTTTAACCTGAGAAATGCTTTTCCTTCATTAGAGAGTTGCAAATAAGAGTCCAAGAAATGAATATGCTAATAGCTCTTCCTTGTCAAAAGAAAAGTATTTAGATACTGAGTGTGTGTGTGTGTGTGTGTGTGTGTGTGTGTGTATGCGTGCTACATAAAATCAGTGTCTGTAAATGGGGCCCAGAGTATATGCTCTGGTCATTGTATAATATCTTTACATATAGAAGACATATGTAATATATAAATATATGTATATATATCGTATCCTATTCAAACATCTTATATATTTACACGTAAAATGTGTGAATATATACTATATAATAGGGAAATGCATAGTATTTATATTCAAATATTTAAACAGTATATGCCACATGATATGTTATAAACACATGAAATACATATATATGCACATGAACTTATTGCATAACACATCAAATTACATATGACATATAATATAGCTCATGTGATATGTAATATATACTGTGCACACACAGGATGAATTGTAGGCTGATTTGAAAGGTATTTTAATGCTGAGGAAGAGAAATGCTAGTGCTATTACACTATTGATGGCAGAGAAGAGGCTAGAATCCTTCTCTTATATTCCATCTATGCTTTGGGTCTTGGCTGCTGAAGTAGCCTAGGTGAAATGCAGGGCTTCCTTGACAATGGCTGTGCATCTGCTTGCATTGTGAGCTCCTGTAGACCCATTTGGTCAATACTACTTGGCCCCGGCAGTGACTTTCTTTTTTTTTTTTTTTTTTTTTTCGGCAGTGACTTTCTGAGGTGCTGGTCCAAATGCAACAGCAAACTAGGTATTTTTCTTCATGGTCTGTTTTTACCAGCTCAGTGTTGTGATGTTGCCTCCTGCTGCCTGGCCTGTGTAAAATCTGCCAATCCCCCACTCCCTAGACTAGGTGGGGCAAGCCCACCCAGATTGTACCAGGAGACCAGGGTCAAAGAGGAAGTGTCACTGCATTCCTCTGCCTAACTGAGCTCTGAGTTCCTGGACCTGCCTCTCTGTCCTATTCTTGCCCTCCTTTATGGTTACGAATAGAACAATCAAACATGTTTTGTTCCATCTCCCCAGACCTATTTCTCCCCACCCACCCCTTGCTGTTATATGATGGGTGGAGCATAACAAGAAGGTGAGAACTACCCACAAAACTAGACTGCACAATCTCCTTGTAAGTAGGCCCCAAATGACCATCAGACATTATGAAAAAGATATCCAGGGAAAAAAACTCCATCAGATGTAAACAAAACTGGAAACAATAAAGCCCTTATAAATTAGGGGTTTTTTTCTCCAGAAATTACTGAACCAATTAGTGATTTATATCCAAGCAGAGTATTTCCACAGCATTCTACTTCATCATGTAGACTGTCATATCGTTGCGAATAATGGACTTCTACAATAATGTATTAGGTTGAACCATAAGAAATTACTGCTTTGTAGTTCAAAAATGATACCAATTTTGTAGGTCAAAAATAGTTGAATATTGGCAATTTCCTATGGTTTGAACTTTATTATTATCCCCCCCCCCCCCACACACACACACATGTCTCATGACTTTAGAAATATACCAGAAAGGGGCACCTGGCTGGTTCAGTCAGTAGAGCATGGTACTCTTGATCTTGGGGGTCCTGAGTTTCGAGCCCCAAAATGGGTATAGAGATTACTTTAAAAAAAAAAGAGATATAGCAGAATACTCACCAGGAAAGCAAAACCTTTCAGGTTTACTTGAGTTTAGAGCAAAAATAATAAAGAGTTTTGATTTACCAGAACTGACTTTCCTGCACAGGAACTTTCACCTCTTTATAAGCCTGAGCTCCATACACTGCATCATATTCCAGGTGGCATCAAATGAGGACAAATTCTTGGAGAACTGAACCTGATCTTCTGGTTTCTGCTAAATACAGATAATCTTAGAATATACCTGAAAGGAACCAAACGCCCCTGCTATTATTCTCCTCCTAGAACTTACATCCTTTCTTCCTTTCCCATTCTTGAATTTGAGTTGCCTGGCTTGATAATTCAGAAGGAAAAGAGCACCCTGGACGTGGCATTTGACCTTCTCAAAGTCCCAAACATTTGAAAGGGCTGTGACTCCCTAGTAGGTCACTGTGATCATATAGTGGTTAGCAGTCTGTTGTGAAAGGGCTTGAAGAATATTTTTCTTGAATGATATTTTTTGTCTCATCTTATCTCCGTGCCTCTTGTATCTTGATAAATGCAAAGCAACCCTTATAATGTACAAACTAATATCAAAACTATTTTTCACCACAACTTCAGTTCTGCCCTTTCAGCTGGTCAGAATGTACGTGAAGCCACAAACCTTCCAGATGAAGGAAGAGACCTTCCTTCCATTCCCTTCTACATTCTCCAACATTCCATTCCCTTCCTGATTTGTGTCTGACCAGGAAAACTGTGGAAATGGTAAGCCTGTGAGGAGAGCTTGCATGCATAGAATCTTTGCCAATTTCTTAAATCATAGCCAACTGGAGGACAATGGTGTAAATCCTAATCCTTTAAAGGAAGTTCCATAATGGATTAAAATGATGAGTGTCATATGTTTACATTGGCAGTTCAAGTACTTCAGTACCTGATATTAATATAGTTTGGAAAGAAAGGATATTACTTTATGCATAACAGGTATGGATGAGATAAACTCTTCTTCAAGTTTATAGTAACTAAAAAATGTCAATGGGCATTTATAATGCTGTAGACCTTTAAGGATTTCAGCTCTAAATAAACTGATCTGACTCATATGGACAGGGGTTTTGGCAGAAGTAGGATTGTCTAATATGCATGACACTGATTAAAAACATTCTAAATCATGATGTATCTATGCTTACATCATTGCCAAAATGATTCATCTGTGTAGGATATATTCTTATTGCCAGAGATGTCACGTATCATCTTGGCTAGAAACATACAGTCACATCCCATTATGGCGAACTCTCAGAGTTTATCCAAATTCTTTCCTATTCTGGAATTTTGTCAGGTTAATACTGCTTGACACACGTGGTCTTAAAATTTTCCATTCTAAATCTACTGCCATTTTGGCATTTGGCTGGATCTGGCCTTATGTGACCGGCATCACACTGAGAATGTTTAGTTTGCTGAATTTTAAATATAGTGTTTATCACATTATAGACCTGTTGTTGGCCAAGGAAATCTCTGTATTAAAGACTTTTTCTAAGATACTTTTCCTTTTAAATGAGGCCATATAGTTTTAAGTTTTTATTTGATACTGTATTTATATAACATAGAAAATCAAGAAGTTTTGCTTAAATCTTAGTTTAAGTATAGACATTTTATGTTATAGACAGACAAAATTTAAAACTGGACAGTTTATGGACTCATACTGCAAAACCCTTAGCACTGCATTGTTCCTTGGTCATTTGAAATATTTAGTGGCATTTTAGGGCTGGTCATCAAAAATCCGGGATTAAACATTGGCCCTAACTGCAACATTTACGAACATGTTTTTGCCTGTATTTCATTTCACAATAACATTCTGAGAATGAAGTTTATCTGCGAAACACAGAAGAGTGACCATCCTAAATCCAGGCACTGTTGGTTTTATGAGCATATTAAGCACCCATTACATGGTGCAAAATATTTATTGCAAATGGGCCTTTAGCTACTAAAATGCATAGCTTCCTTTCATGTTGTGACTAAGTAATTTGAGATTTCTTTGGGCTGAAAGTGTACAGAAAGGTTGCATACTGATTGTCAGCAGGGAAAACTGCCATCAAATCAATGCATGTAACTTTCCTCTCAAATTGCAAACAAGGAAGTATTGGGTACCTGCAGCGCTTGCTCTCTTTCACCACAAACGCCAGATTTTTCTGAATTGAACTCTGACGTCAAGTTCAGTGATAGCCAGTCTCTGTGGAGTTGTGGCATTACTATTTGTGGACTTTTCTGAAGCCACTTCTCAGCTAACAGCATCCAATCTCTTACATCTTTGCACCGATAACTAGCTGGTATGTTCCTTTTTGTGCTTTTATTTATGATACTTAAAACTTCTTTAGGAAGTACAAAAATAAGTTTTAAGAAATCTTAAATATCATAACTTAGTTTACTTAATAAAATTAATTAAAAGAAGTTTCTAATATTCCATTTCATTTTACTTGGTGAAATTAGTTTTAAGAAGTAAGTAAGAAGTAAGTAAGAAGAAGTAAGTAAGTAAGTAAGTAAGTAAGTAAGAAGTAAGTAAGAAGACTATTGCTATGTTATTTTACTTAAAAAATATTTTTAGGAAGCTTTAAATATTGAAGTTTTATTTTACTTTATGCAATTAGTTTTTAGGAAGTTGTAAATAGTATATCATACTTTGGGCTCACTGGTCACATCTTGGAGTGTCATCAAACCTGGGCCAATAATCCTTTTTCTAGCTCTGACATTCTTTCTTCATGATCTTAAAAACCCACTGTCTCCCATCAGTTCCCCACTCTTTCCTTATTCCTGTTTTTCTTCTTGCCCCAAAAACAATCAGAATAAAAATGCTGCATTTTTAAAATGAAAAGCCAAAAAATAAAACCCAAGCATGGAATTAGTCATGGGCAAAACATCTTCATTTAAAGAAGCCTTGACTCAAACCTCCAAGGAAGCTACTACCCAGGTACACTGAGTCTTCAAGGAACCACCGTGGATCCCATCATCGGTGCATGACGTCTTGGGGTTCAAGAGGCAAGTTATGCTGCCTTCTTCACGGACTGAATTAGGGAGGAAGTATGGCAGCCTCCTTCTCTCATATTTGGTGGCGATAAGCAAGCCATCTGATGAATGTGCAACTTGCTTGGTCTCCGCAGCTCCCCCTTTGCCAGGAGCTATCATGTATGTTTTACTGCCTAAGTCTGCATTCCCACAGACCTCAGAGCATGGAGGGCAGCATGCATTCTGCGACCTTGCAACTCCACCACCCTGCTTATAATGTAACCATAATGCAGCTGAGATTCCTGAGTAAATTATTTTCTTTCCTTCCGCTCCCCCCAAACAGGGCATTAGGCATTCTAATGAACTCAACCATAGTTCTTTCTCATTCAATGAAAAGTGTCACTTCATTTGTCATGTCAGTATCTGATTCCCAATGACATTTTAATTCTGCTAAAGGAACCAATGAGAAATGGTCACAAAAAGGGAGAAGTGAGCCCCTGGAACCCTTGGCCCACAAGAACCCTGCCGTCAGGCTTGCTGGATATGCCACATTCAGGACCAGATGAACAGAGCAACTGATGTTGTATTGTAACCACTCTGGCTTTGTTTGGATCGTTACCTCTATCAGGAAATTCCTGCAGCCCCGAGAGAGAATATACTGGGACTCTCATACCGTCATTTTTAAGCATTCTCCTGAGTTTATACAGCAAGGACAAAGAAAGAGGTACCTTCTCATTTATGTCTCACTTGTTGCTTTCAGAGTTCTTGTACATTTATCACACCCCCTTTTGTGATACTCACATCCATTCCATCCATAGGGTGGGGACGCTGAGGGGAGCAGACCCTGTCAGTGCCCAACCCATGTGCCCTCCAATTCACTGTTCCTGAGCTCACAGAAAGCTTCTCACTACACATGCCATCTGAGGGTTTCTGTGGCTGCAGGAATGTACTCAGTCTTCCTTGGGGAGAGCCGTCCATGAATCACACAGGGTTTCTGGGTACATGGCCCAGCTTGTGGCTTCCTCACCCCTCATGGAAGACCTCTCTCAGGTATGTTCTGTTAAGTCTCCCAAAGGCCCCCAGTGGGATTGAGCTACAGGTGCCTAAAGCAGTAACCTGCCCATTAACATAGTCTGAATTTTCTTCCTTCTATGACTCATATTCTCACTCCCACACTGGGGCTTCCTGGGCTCACCTCCCAAATAAACTTCTTCTCTCTAAATCCTTGTTTCAGGGTCTGCTTCTGGGGAAGCCCCACCTAAGACAATGGGGTGCCAGAGAAGATAAATATCTGCTAATTGCCACACAGCTACTTAACAGAGAACCAAGGCTGAGACTCAGGGCTTTAGACTTGTGGCACAAGTTATTTTGGTAAATACTAAATAAGGTTGCCCCTTGCCAACGGCCAGCACATTATAGAATCAGTTCCAGGGCTTTTGGGCAAAAGGAAGACACTATCAACAAAACGAAGTTGTTAGATGGCTACTCCCTGTCTTTTAGAAACCCAGTCACCACCACCAGAAGGAGGAAAAAAAAGAAAGGAAGGGCAGTAGTTACCTAGCATGACGAAAGGGACTCCCAGGAAGGTGGAATTGTATTTCCCACCAGTAAGATTGATGATCCCGGCCGCGGTGAGAGTGGCCAGGGTTATGGTCACCAACCCGAGCAGGCCTAGCCAGGGTTTGCTGCGGACGCAGTCCTGCATAGAGCAGCACAGGATGGCCATGGTGACCACCAGGATCAGGCTGGTGACCAGGTAACGTTCCGATACACGGCTGGTCTTCTGGAAATCTTCCCTCAGTGAGGAGGACGTGTAAGGGTACATTTTGACTTTGCTGTTGGATTTCTGGAACAGTCGGACAGTGTCACAGAAGCTGGACTCCCACCTCTCAGCCACCATGTCATTGAGACTGTTGATTGACTGCAGGTAGTAGGTGAGCTGGACAGCCTCTGCGGATTTTACCCGGTCCTTGCTGTGCACAGTGACGCCTCCAAGCTGGTGTCCGTTGTACACTGCCCTCCCATCCTTTAAGTGAGTGATCGGGTATGTGATAGCAAAATTGGTCCGGTTGGTGGCCCGAGCATTCTTTAGCTCCTCCAGAACATGCACTATGTCATCCACGATGCAAGTCTTATCGTTATTCAGGATACATATGTGGGCAAACGTGTAATTAAAACCAGGCCTTGGAACCTGGATCCTGGTCACAGCAGCATGCAACTATGGGAGAAAAAATGAAAGTCAGTGTTTATTTCCAAAAATAAGACATTAATACATGGCATTAGCTCTGTGGATTCAGATCTCTCTTTCTGGGAGTGATGGAGTCACTTGTGTCCTCTCTAAGCTAAAGAGTTCAAATTAAATGTTATAACCTTAGGTTAGAAACTAGGTAGTAAGGATGCAAAACCAGCATCAGCAGAGGCTGAGAACTTGTCAGAGATGAAAACTGTCAGGCTCCACGTCAGACCTGCTAAATCAGAAAGCTCTGGGGTGGGGCCTGGGAATCTGGGTTTTCACAAGCTCTCCAGAAGATTCTGATAAAGGTACTGTTTGCGCAGTGCTGGGTTAAGGCACAGCATTATTTCCACAGGTTCTCTTCTTTATTTGTGACCCAACTTGTCTATAAATGTCTGAAAATCTCACATACGTCCACCATCTAGAAGATATAATGTACAAAGTGAACTAGGGTACAGTTTCAAGTGCAGAGGTCTTTGGTAGGCCCATCCCCTGCTGCCAACTTCTAGGGCCCCTAAATGACTTCCCCATCCAATTCTGTCACTCGGTGCCATAAAAGGCAGGAGGCTCACCTTGAGAGACCTCATATTCTCTGGCTTTCCTTGTCTGCTTATATGGGAAGGGAAACGGAACAGCGAGAGACTGGCTGGGATACATGGTGGTCATGCTAAAGAAGCACAGTGGGATGTATTCTACACACCCCTCCCCAAGTCAGACTTTCCATGTCCAAGCTCTATACACCTGTGGTCAAAGTGGACAGTGGGAGTACAAGCACTCATTTAACAGCTCCTCCTTTATGCCAGGCACAGTTCTAGGCCTTTTATGCAGATCAACTCATTTCGTCCTTACAAGAAACTATGACGTAGGTACAAGTAAAAGCCTCATTTTACAAATGAGGAAAGTGAGGCACAGTTGCTTGCCCAGGGTCCCACACATAGTAAGGACACATAGGCTAACCCAGGTAGCCTGGCTCTGGAACCTGTGCTCCTGGCCCCTCACCACACACCTCTAGGTTAATAACGCTGGTAGTTGAATCAAAGTTCTTGCTAGCAACTAATGCTTAAATTGGTGCTTTCACTGGCCAAGTGCTAAGGTTGCCTAAAAAATCACAGGTGCTCAAGTTCAGATATGTAGGAGTATGTGTACTCTACAGTCTAAGGTGAGAAAATAAGGCCTTATCTCTGTAAAATGTGCCCAGTCAGCAAAATGAGGCCAGTGGTAGACATGTAATTGAGTGTTAAGTAAATGATTGTGCCTGTGGCTAGCACTGAGTGGGTTCTCAAAGGCACAGAGATACCCACTGTGTATCTAATGAGTGAAGAACAACATTTCATATGTAGTGGGAATAAAGTTTAACATCCAGTTGCCACACCGTGACTGTGCCATTATTACTCATAACCTTCTGAGCATCTCTGTGACCCTGATATATTTTCTCTTAAATCTGCTCTGGATGGATTATTTGTGAAGACATTTTGCTGTGCATGTGCCAAGGTGAGTGGGATATTTATTATGCTTTTTGAAAATGTCGGAGGGGTACCAGCTGTCAAAGTCCTCTAGTTAGCACAGAGCATGAGTTGCTAATCCTAATTTTCAGCGCACCCTCCCCCATATCTCCTCATGGGCATCAGCCCTCAGGTTCAGGAAATGCTTCACTATATTATGTTTGGCTGAAAATTTTGAGTTCTTTCCTACACACACAGACACACACACACACACACACACACACACACACACTTTTGATCTCCCAGAGATACCTAAGAGATTATTTTCACAAAACCCTTACCATATGCTAAATTTTTGTTTTGGTGCTTTGGGATTAATGATGAGCACAATATCTTCAATGATCTTAAACTGAGTGTATCTTTTTATCCATTCTTCTCTAAGCATGGCCCAGTAAATTTTGATTAAAAGAACTTCTAACTACAAAAAAAAATCTCAAATATAAAGTTATTTTAGGGGAGGGAAGAGCCAAGAGGAATTTAAAGACAAGAGAGAGTTTTGATAAGTGTTCAAAGAAACACTTTGGGGAAAGATTCAGAATAGGCTAGAAAAGGAGTGGTATTGAAAGCATGCATATGTGTAATATTTAGTGCATTGTTTGTTCCTATGAGCAGTCTAATAAATCTCCCTTAGAGTGATTACTAAATATGTCAAGAGAAAAAGATTGCCAAATAAGATGGTGTTAAGCCACAGGGCTGAACCCAGTTATAGCAAAAGGATAGTTTCCATCCATTCTCTAAGGCGACCATGCGCTGCTGGGTGGGGAGTTTTAAACTATTTAATGATGTGCCAACTCTGAAGGTCTGCTGCTATGATCCCTGAGACCATAGGCCAAAGAAAGCATGCACCATGTTAACTCCTGTACACCAGATCATAGGATGGAGACTTGGGAAAAAGGAGTTCTTAGTGAAGCTTGAGAAGGAATGTTTCTTAATTCTCAGTACCAGAGCTGCCGTGAGATGCAGCTGCTTTGAATTTCCAATGGAGAGGTGGGTAGAACATGTGTCACTCTTGCTTCTGAGTGGCAGGGAGATGCTGAGTGACAAAGCATCCAGAGAGGGGGTGTTGGCTGAGGCCGCCTACCTGGCAGGAGGTGTCTGTGGGTTTCTACTGTGGGATAAGAGGTGAGAGGATAATAAGAGGCATGGAGAACTGAGACTCCCTTCTGTGGCTTCTGAGAGTCCTCAGTTCTGATCTTTGGTTCTTATGACTACATGTCAAGTACACACACAATCTAGTCTTGGCCATCCACTTTGCCATTGGCAGGTACACTGACATGCTACCTGGGTGTCAGCCTGTGTAGGGTTTTAGAGTGCTCTGATTTAACCTCCTAAAGGAGCCCCACTTAGGACAACAGAGACATTAGTAGGCGTTCTTAGATATATTCCCTGGGGAAAAAAGGAAGCCAGAGATTGAAGCTGTGTTGCTGTTTTTTTTTGTTTTGTTTTGTTTTGTTTTTTGTTTTGTTTTTCTGTATACTTACTTGAAATTTCTGCACTGGAAAATGAAGGTGAAAATGATAACAGGTTAGTTGTTAGTTTATAGTGACTTCATTTTTGTCTTTAAATTAATGTCTTTTCTTGGGGCCAGAAGGGGGATAGCAAGCCAGGGAAAGATCAAAGCATGATAGTGAAATGGTGACGAAGACACCTCCATCTACAAAATGGACAACCTCTAGCCACACAAGCTTATTGTTGAGCTCGGGAAGAGGCCCTTAGAAAAAAACAAGCACAAGTGACACAAAGTAGTAGTCCTGACCTTAGTATAGTTGGAATATATCATGTGAATCTACACATAATCCATGTTTCCATAACTATGTATAGGTTCTAGATAATTCACTCAACACACATTCAGTAAATACTCATCAAATTTACCATAATAGGATATTGTTGTCAATAATAGGATAATTTCCCTGAATGTAGTAAGCCTGTGCTCACACATGGAAAATCACAGAAGAGATACAACACTCAAAACAAAAAGAATATTCTAACAGTAGACAATGCCAAGCATTTTGTGCTAGTAAAGTCTAATCCAATGTCAATCCCGATCACAATATTTTCTGTTCTGTATTTGTTGCCAAAGAGGCCAGGACTGAATGTTAAATGGAGATTCATTCCCAGGCTCTGAACATACAGTTTAAATTGTTAGCTTCTTTGCCCTCATCACCCTTCAGGTTAGGAATGATAACAGTAACAGTAAGTAGTCTGCTAAGTACTTTCTTCAAAGTTCTAATATTTTATTTGTTACAAGACTCTATGGAAATGATTAAATGATTATCCTCATTTTATAGCTGGAGCAATTGAGATCTAAAGAATGTCAGAAGCCCACCTATGCTGACCCAGTGAATGAAGGGCAGGGTGGGATCCTGCGGATGGCAGGCGGCAGGCCACGTGGCCCTAGCCCAGCACAACTTTGGGTGGGGACAGAGAGGATTTGGGGAGAGGTGTTCCGTCAGCTCGCCCAGTTCAGATGATTGGCCATGGCTGTGACCAAGCTGTGGGATGGCCATACTTGGGGATCTGGGGCCCATTAAGAAGAGACCAGACATAATCCAGACAGCCAAAGCTCATCTGTAGATGGCAGTATTACAGGTGACAATATCAACAGGTAGCTAAGGGGATGGGTTTTGAGCTTACTGACTTTTCTTATTCTCCATCCAGCCTCTGTGGTTGCCAAATAAAACTTTTCATAGACAGGCTTACTAGGCAGAAAGGCTGTGGGACACAATGGAATCCAGTAATAAGGAGTTTTGTCTTCAAGTCTGGCTTCTGCTACTTACGTGGGAGTGTCAGAGACCCTAAAGAATGTCATTCCTTCAGGTCTCGGATTTATCAGTAAAAAAACAGGAGGTTGGTTTAGCTAATCTTTACGGACAGACCCTTTTGGTTCTCACACGACATAATTCTAAGATGAGTGACATCCACATACTACATGATCAGATGCTGAGTGAGAGAAAGTTAACTTCATAAATATCAATTTGAGATTTATTATAGCTGCTTGAAGTATGCTTTTCCAACACACTGAAGTTCTTTCTAGGTCAATGACAGATCTGATGGTAGATGAAACCCAGAAAGAAAACCACAGGGTAGGGAAAATAGGTTTACTGAAGAAAAAAAAAAAAGACTCCCTCCTCTGAGTGATTTCGCGTTCTGGGGAAGCACTGGCTCTTCTAATCCCCTTCTGCCAGAGCCTGGGACAAAGCCAGTGTGGGCTGCCGGTCACGACAGGCCAGAGTCTAATTTCCTCTCTGCCTCTCCTTGGCACACTCAGATCTTCCTCAGAAGACAGCAGGGGCACCTTGTAGAGAGTACAGAAGGGGTCTGGGAGGAAGGAAGTGTCTGCTCCCGAGCGAGTAGTGATTAACACAGGAAAAATCCCCGTGCACTGTCAGGATCTTTCACACCTTTCGGCTCGTCTTTGTATTCATTTTTTTATTGCAAAGGTGGAGAGTCAAGACCAGAGGGCCACTCTGCCAGGTAGGGCAATTAACAGGCTCTGGGAGCAGCCACAAGCTGTCCAACCCCCCACTTCTCCCCCGGCCTGGGAGGCAAGACTGGCAAGAGGTGAGGGTCCCCAGCTCCACAGAGGGAATCAGTCTGATGATCCACCTTTAGCAGCTGCCTTCCTTTCCTTGACTTCCTACCCCCTCCTTCTGCCTGTCACACATAAGCTGCATTCATGAAAAAAAAAATTTTTAAAGGTTTTGATTTTTAAGTAATCTCTACACCCAAGGTGGAGCTTGAACTTTACAACCTCAAGATCAAGAGTCACCTGCTCTACCCGCTCAGCCAGCCAGCCAGCCAGGCACCCCCATTAAAACACTTTAAAAAGGGAGGTTGGTTAGCTAGCTTTTCTAACTTCTATCATTTGTCCCCAAATAACTACCTTCAAAGTGGCACTAAATCAAAATGGCTTTAAAACTGCTTTCAAGGAATATCTGGTTTTCACCCCCAAATGAAATATTTTCTTCGTCGAATCGTTCCAAATTCCACATCATGATCTGGGCCTATATTCTGCAACTGTAGATGGGTAAGAACTGACTGGCAAGGGATCCTCACCCAGGACACGAGAAAACAGCTTGAAGTGGATGGACCTGGTCTCCGCAGTTCAGCAATTACGCTAGCTCCCTCAGTGTTATGTCCTGTCTTTGCATGATCTCACTCTCACCCACTCTCTTTCCTCTTCTTTTAATAGAAGAGCATTACATCAGAACACCAGAAGTCGCAAGTTGGGGATTGTTACCGTGATTCATTTGTAGCGCAGCCAAAAGCAAGTTAGTCATCCCTTAATAAGTGAACAGAAATATCATTCTGCCTTTGAAACATTACATGTTTGGAGGACACCAAATTTAAGCTGTGGATGTAGCCAAACAAGTGACTATCTGTCTACACGCTTCTTCTATACATGTGTGCCCAGTGTCAGGCTGACCTGCTCCGAGTGACAAGAGAAAATGGTTACTTCTGTCAATACCATAGAGTCAGTGGAGCTCTGGGAGAGTGGGATGTGTCTGTTCTCCTTGCTTTACCACCGGGGGGTAAACACTGTTGTTGCTGATGTTGACACTAAAAAGCAGCCAAGAGAGAGCCCCACATTGTAATTCCTCAAACAGGCTGTTTGTCTTTGCAGCCTTGGCTGAAAAAGCAATCCAGCTTTCGATCTGAAGCGAATAAATCTGGGATTTTAGAAACCAAAAACAGTGATGATGAAGGAAAAGGCAAGTCTAAAATCTCCTTGCAACTTTGGCCCAATTCCACATTGGTCTGGAGGAGAAAGACAATGTGTTGAAGCAGAGATTGGGTAACCTCTATTTCCATAGTCTGGGGCAAATTTTCATGTGGTCTTAATTAAAAAATATCCATTGATACCATGAAAAGACCCTTGGAAATGTGCTATGTTAAACTTTCTGATTAGGGTGGTTATTTTTTTTTAAAGATTTTATTTATTTATTCATGAGACACAGAGAGAGAGAGAGAGAGAGTGAGAGTGAGAGAGAGAGAGAGAGGCAGAGGGAGAAGCAGGCTCCCTGCAGGGAGCCCAATGTGGGACTCGATCCTGGGTCTCCAGGATCATGCCCTGGGCTGAAGGCAGGCGCTAAACCACTGAGCCACCTGGGCTGCCCAGGGTGGTTATCTTTTAATCCCATTGTCCTCACTTCACTTTCATGGTCAGGATTGGGCTCTGGTGGAGCAATTTTGTAGGTCATGAGTTTTGCTGACTATCTGTAAGATGACAGGATGCTCTCAGAAATGGGAGAATGTTAAAGCTGACTGGCCAAGAGGCAAAGAGAAGTCCCAAAGAGCCACATGCCTGGGGAATATGCAACAGCAGTTTTAAGATTTGGTCAGGAGAGCACAAATAAGTCTTTAAGGGACAGGAAAAACAGTACCAAGGACACCCAAGTCTGGAAAATGACCGTGAAACCTGAGTGGGAAGAGCACTGGATCAGGAGTCAGAAGACTTGAATTTAAATCCTGGTTTTGGAGGGTATTATGCTGAGTGCAGTAAGTCAATCGGAGAAGGACAAACAGTGTATGTTCTCATTCATTTGGGGAATATAAATAATAGTGAAAGGGAATATAAAGGAAGGGAGAAGAAATGTGTGGGAAATATCAGGAAGGGAGACAGAACATAAAGACTCCTAACTCTGGGAAACGAACTAGGGGTGGTGGAAGGGGAGGAGGGTGGGGGGTGGGGGGGAATGGGTGACGGGCACTGAGGGGGACACTTGACAGGATGAGCACTGGGTGTTATTCTGTATGTTGGAAAATTGAACACCAATAAAAATTAATTTATTAAAAAAAATAAATCCTGGTTTTGTGGCTTGCTGACCACATGAGTTACAGATAAATTTTTAAAAAATGAGCCTTTAAGGATATATTATCACGGCACTTCCCTGCTTTAAATCCTCCAATGGTTCCTCATGGCACTGAGAACCAACACCTAAGTCCTGACTGTAGCCAACAAGATGGTACACTGTCCTTGCTGACATCTTGGGACTCATGTCTCACCATCTCTTAACTCTGTAGGGAATGTCCTTCCTCCACACAGCCTTGCTTCTTTCACTTTCCTGCTCCGATGTAATTGGCTTCCCACCCTCAATTAAAAAGAATAGTGTCCTTCGTCATCGCCATCATTTTTTCTCTTAGAGTTTTTTACTGCACTGTGATAGGATATTACATTACGCATCTTTCTTTGTTTCTTTATTCCGCTGCTCCCACTAGAACAGGAGTTATACCATGCTGGTGTATTTGTCCATTTGGTCTACATCTTCACTGCAAAGGACAGTTCCTACTACATGTACTCAGTAGTTATGGAGTAAATATATGAATATAATAATCTTGTGACTCAGTGGATTTTAGTCTGTCTCATGAGCAAGAGGCGGGCCAAAGGAAGTGATAAAGTGTGTGCATTTGGTAAATTCTAGAGGGCAATGAAGGTGACTGCAGTTATTGTACAGCAGGGAAGCATGCAGTGCTCTTTTTTCTGCCAAAAAGAAAAAGTCCACATATGACCTAGAGTTGGTTCCTGAATAGTTCTGTAGGCCCTGATCTTTCCTGGGTTTTGAGGATATTTTGCGCTTTAGTGGGAAAGACATGGGTTCTGAGGTCAGAATGCCCCAAGTTCAAATTCTTCCTCTGTCAGTTCTACCTAAGGGACCATTGCAGGCACGACTGGGCCCTGTCTTCTCATGACTTCAGCATACACTGGCCCTACTTTCGGCCTGATGTGAAAGTCCTGGGGCATTAACATGCTATCTTAGTCCCAAGCAGCCTGGAGCTAGGACTAAAAAGTTTGTATATAAATACCCCGGCTCCCTGTCCCCAAGGTGGGGTGAGTCTGTGGCACGTGTTCCTCATGGATTCTCAGAGTTCCTCAGCAGGATTAGGCTGCCATTGGACAGAGGGTAAATAGCTTGACAAGGGCCCTATAACTTACTGCTCGCCTTCCCTGCTATATGTTGCCATTCTCTTATCGGTACTTCCTGGGATTGTCTTCCAGATATACTACTTGTTTTGAGTCCTTGACTCTGGGTCAACTTTTAGAGGAACCCAAACTAAAACAATGACTAGGCATTTAATTCAGTTTCGTTAACTGTAAAGTGGGGTCATAGGGTCACTATGAGGGTCAAGTGTGGTAAGATCTAAAGGTGTCTACCTGGGAATTTATTATTGTATTAAGCCATATGGAATGGCCATTTCTGTAGGTAACAGAGTGGTTTAGTATTGGCAATTGTATGTAGTTAACCTAACTGACCTCCGGTGAGGGTCTGTTCTTGCCCCTTCCTGGCCCCTCTTCCTTTCCAAGAGTCCTAACAGAACTGGGGCTCCCCTCATTGGAGTACCAGACAAGTTTATTAGGCTTCCAAGGTACAGTTTGGTGGTACCAGGACAGGCTTTTAGGAAAAAGACAACAGTTCTGTGCTGGGAAAGATCTCACACATCCACAAATAAGACTGCATGATGAGCATGCAAAGCCTGCATGCAATCAGAATTCACACTTTTAGCAGTTTTGGTTTAAAAAAAGTCAAATGCCATAGAACCCACATCCTTGAAATACTTGAAACTGCCAATAATTAATAACGATGTTCAATCTACAAAATTATGAAAAAGTGTCTCTATCGAATGAACTCCTTTGGCAGTTTTTTTTTCCTTCCAATGATTTACTAAGTTTCTAATAAGCACTGAACTTGAGAACAGTGTAAATTATGGCTGATAAAAGAAGAACTAAGAAAAAAATTCCCACCTAATGACATGGTCATGACACTCCTGAATGATGGACCATGAGCTTTACGAGACTGAGCACATGATGTAGTTCATAAATGAGTGTATCATGTGATAGTGCATTTTTCACTGGAAATTTTTGTTATCAAGCTTCTCTAACAAAACTACTGCCTTTAAGAATCACAGGAGTGACCCCAGCTACTACCCTCCTTTTCTGGATCTGAAAAGAGGCCTTGTGGAGTAGATGGTGAAGGCTGTGATGGTTTGTGTGATTCAGCTTGCCCTGGCCCTGACCCTTCTGGGATGTGCTAATGTTGGTGGCCTATTTTGGCCTGGTGGACATGGTCTGCCTGGGCTCGAATGCTGGCTTGGGCACGCTGTCTCACCTTTTCCAGGTGAGCTGCCTACTGAGATTATGGTGCACATCAGACCAGGCAGGGAACCGTGGTGGGGCAAAAGGAGGAAACTAAAAGGTTTGAAGTGCCTACTATGTGCTGGGTTTTGTGCAGAGAATGCAGCATCTGTTACCTCATTTAATCCTCGTTGCAACTCAGGCAGGTTGATGGTACATCCATACTTGCGTGTGGGGAAACTGAGCTTCAATGAACTTAAATAACTTGCCCATGGTCACAGATTTAGTATGTGGATCAGCCCACATGTAAATCCTGGGCTTGAAACATTGTTCCCTCATGGGAGTTCCTTTGGTAGAGTAAAGACTTCACACCTAATTTCTGTGCCTTGGCCATTTGGATACTGATGAACTTGTGTTTGGGTATTAGGCTTCAGCACAGTCCAGCCACAGTGTCAGATGTTTAGCAGCAATCTTGAATCGAAAGTGGTGGTGATGTAGCAAAGTCAAGGGGTAGAACATGACAAAGCATCCTTGTGGAAGCAGCAAGACTCAAGTACTGAACACTGAGGCCCAGCAAATGCTGGACATTGACAACACAAACCTCAGGGAGGAGCCACAACCCCGTTACCAATGACAGGCATGCACGACTGGAGATGAAGAAGACAGATGTGTAAAGAGAGGAGACTTTCATCAGTCTGAATAGCATCCTTTCTGTCTTGAATGTTTCCTGTGTCACTGTCCGCCTCCTGCCCCATGCACATGCAGAAGGAAAAGAGAAAAAACAATACTCTACAGAACATACTAGTAGAAAGGACTGGCAATTTGGGAATTTATTGCAAAACGCTGGATTGAAGTTGGGGATACTACAGGATGTAGGTATCACCCCTCCCCAAAGGCTGTTTAACACCAGGATATATACTCTTCATGAGGGCAAGGGCTCTGTTTTCTCCATCCTGTATCCCTGGCACATACTGGAAGCCCAACAAAGATATACTGACTGCACCTTCTGTGTTTGTTCCTTCTTGCTGATTTATATTTTCTCTGGTGACATTGAATGATACTTCATTTGTACCCAAAGGCTACTGTGCTACATGCATATCATTTCCATCTTAAATAAACAGATGACATTGAATTTAGTCCTGTCGCTTACACACTGCAGACAAATGGCTGATCTCATTAGATAAATGGATATGGTTAGAGTATAATCTAAAAAATATAAGAGCAGAGAAACAATTTAGGTAGGAGATTGGGTACTGAAATAATTATTATACTTAATTATAGAGTAGCTTGAATTTTTATTGTGTATTTGTTGGATTTCTATTTTTGGAGGGGAATTCTTTTTAAATACAGAAAAGTTTAGAGATGAATATAAAAATTCTCATGTACCTACGTCCAATGTCATGTCTATTTGAAGATTCTGTGTCCCCACCCCATGTTAATGTTGTCAGTGGGCAGGGTGATCATATAATTTTTCATCCAGATTGGAACACTTTTGAGAGTGCAGGAGGGCACTGTTAATTTCACAGAAACACCAGGCATAATGTGGGACCATCACAAGCAAAACAGGATGTTCTCCTTACCTATGAGTGTCTCAGAGGATGTGACTACTGATATGACTTCATCTATTTATGCCTCACTGTGGGCATGCGATGGAAATCCTTTGGTTTGCAGACCCATCACTGCTGATGGAACCTAGACTTTTACTGTAGGTGACACTAACCTGTAATCACAGTCCTCCAGGAAAAGGCATCTGGGAAAACTACTTCCATCTCTGACTACTTCCCCTCCTCCCATCACTGCAACTTCTCTCCATGGTAAAGCTCTGATGTTTTGCAGAATTCGGCTTTCATGTAGCCCAGTTCTGCTCTCTAATGCAGAGTTGGAGTGCATCTTTAGCATCCTCAGAACATTCCATATACCTGCCCTAAGGACACCAGCCATGCTGGAATAGGCAGATGGCTTCCACTTGGTTTTCTCAGTGATGTGGCTTCACCCAGGAAGGAGCAAAGATTGCTTTCATGCCCAAAGATGCCACTCTGGGTGATTCTGTCTTGGTTTAATGCTGGCAATGGCTCACAAATTTGGCTGATTAAATTTTTCAAGGCTTGCACATGTAAAGTCTGTGATGGGTCTCAGATAGGCAGCAGGTGGGAGACCAGAGCATTTCTGCTTTGTTGGGAGAAAGCTGTCTCTATTTCATTACCAATTATGGCAATGAACCATTTGCTCAACCTGTATTGCCTACACTATGTAGGATATTAATATAAACCCTGGGAAGATAAAGAACATCAAGACGTAGTTTTACCCTCAAGAAATTTAGAGTCTAGCAGAAGGACTTCAGGTAGAGTCTCAGAATTGGTTAGCACATGCAAACCACAAAATGGAGTGTTGCAATTCCATGATGGACGTAGCTAGGGGGTGTAATGGGGCTACAGGGAGACTAGTATATGTTCGAGTGTGTGCATGTACCAAGTGCATGTGCACAGCATGTGTGTAGTAGTGGGAGGGGCACAATGAAATACAAAGTTGGAGAGGAAGTGGGACCAGTTGAGGGAAGATCTTCCCATTCACCCATTCAGTGAATACTTATTAGTAGCTATTAGTTAATCTGACGTCAAGCTGCGTGAACAAGACAGATAGGGCTCTGCCTTCACAGAACATTCAAACTCTAAGAGATACAGACAACAACAAGGCAATTTCAAGATTTGCATGGAGTTCTAATATGGGAGAAGTGCTAGATGGTAAGGGAAGAGCACCTGTGGCAACCTCGCAGGCACCAGGGAAGACTTGTTGGAGAAAGTGACTTATAAATTGGCACCTGAAGAATGAAGAGAAATTAACCGCAGGCAGAAGCTTGGCATGGGAGTATGGAACTGGTGGAGACACTATGGGCAAAGTCTGAGAGGCACAAAATGGGTATCAGGGGAAATGGAAGTGGTTCAGGCTGGTGGGAGAAAACAGGAGAGCTGGAGGCTGAGTCCAAATCACACAGGGCCTTGTTTGCTAAATGTGAGAGACAGACTTCGTCCTGCAGGTCGCTGGGGGCCAATGAAGAGTTTCAAGCAGGGGACAAGATGATCAGAACTGTGGGAGATGACTCTATCTGCAGTGTGGGAGACTGGGAAGGTTGGAGAGCAGAGGCAGGGAGACGGAAAAGATCTGAACCACAGTGGACATACTGGCATGAAACAGGAAGAACATGGGTGTCTCTACCTTTCCAGAGATCTGGACAGCTTAGCCTGGGGAGTAAGCCAGGTAGTCAAATCTGATGACAACGTTTAGCTCCATGGTACCGATTAAACATTTGAGCTGCATTTCCTAGGTCTGGGTCTTAATGTGCCATCTATCAGTTGTCGGTTTATAAATGTGCAGACCTAGCTGTCATGTGGTCTTGGACTTGTCTGCATGTACGCTGCTAAAGTGCAGTCACAGACCACACAAGTACAGAAGTTCTTGGCCAATTGCTTCAAGTTCTTCTGTAGCAGATGCACTTGGCATCCTGCTCATATCCTCTAGTGCTTACCTCTTGAGAGCACACCTGCCTGACTGCAAATGCCAGCACCCATGCTTCTTTGTCAGAGAGCCCACTTTGCCATCTGCTCGGCAGACCAGAAGTTCTGGGGCATTAACACCCCCTGGGAACAGACTTCAACCAATGACAGATGGGAGTTGGCATAGAAATACCCGGTTTCCCTCCCCATGGGTGGGACTATTCATGGGTGAGTGTGTTTGAAATCGCTTCCCAGAGCTTGGGGGGAGGGCGGGGGGGGTGCTCCACTTGCTTCCAGCCTTGGCCTACCTGATCACACAGCCTTTGAGGCTCCTTCCCCCTCCTGTCTTGCTACCCTGTGCTCCCCTCCTCCCCCGCCCCCTGTTTCTGGTTGCCCTTCACCTCCCAAACAAACTACCTTTACTTGATTTCTTGTTTCAAGGTCTGTGCCTGGGGGATCCCAAACTGAGATAATGTTTAACAATGGTCAGTGCCCCTGGAATTAGAGTTTTCTACTGTTCTCAAAACACTAAAGCATTCTAAAACCAAGTGCTAATTTCCTGTGTATTCAAATACAGTTATTTAGTCAAATGCAGCAGACTCCTAACTGGAGAACACACTGCTGGTCAGCAGAGGGGAGGGGGTGGGGGATGGGTGAAAAAGGTGATGAGGATGAAGGAAGGCACTTGTTCTGATGAGCACCGGGTGTTGTATGGAAGTACTGAATCGCTATGTTGTATACCTGAAACCAATACTGCCCTGTATGTCAAGTAACTGGAATTTAAATAAGAACTTAAAAAAAAAGTTTTTAGAGCCCCCCACCACAAACCCCCTCCCCAAACACCAATATGGTCATGTCAAAATAAAACAACCCTTAGGGAGTAAAGTTAGTATCTTTCGAGTTCTTCTTCATACTCAGTCTTTTGATGGTGGACACATTTTTGGGGATGATGCCCAACTACATACAGTAGGTACACAACAGATATTTCTCCAGTGGCTCTGCTAAGTTCATGAATGTAGATGCCGATGCTGTCAGCTGCACTTCCCCCTCATTTGGGATATAGTCCAATCTTTTCATTAAGGTTTAAAGCTAATCACATGTTGGGTCCAGGGTATACTGATGACCAGAAGGCACCATAACTCATCAAGAATGGCTTAGGCCTGCATCCTGCCGGGAACAGGGAACTGCGAAGTGACATAATCTCTCCTCTTTCTTCTTGCTGATGATAAAGCAAGCATTTCTTTGGCTTTTACTTTATTTGGAAAAAAAAAAACACTCAGAGACACAGCAGCCTCTTTGCATCCTTCTGGAGTATGTCAGCAGGTAAGGTCTCAGGCTTCGGTGTTCTCTGTTGACAGCAAATGCTGGAATGTTGCCCAAGTTGGATGAGAGTCCCTATCTTTACATTTCTGGATTTCTGCTGTTATGGCGGTCGGTGTGTGGGAGAGACAGCTGATGTGTTCACTGGATTCCTTCCCAGGCAGTGATGTGCCTGGGGAGTACGTGCTGGTGGAGGCACATTCTTCATGCGTCGGCCCTGCTGCCGGTTCAGGTGTGGAAAGGCTCCATGATGGCAGTGTGTCGGATGTCAGGAAAACTGAGCCGACTTGTCTGCCAAGATTCAGGCCGTCTTTCTTGTCGTTCCTCACCATCACTAGATGTTCTGCACTGCTGGGATGGTAGTCTCACTCTTGCACCTTATTAACAGGATCACTGAAGAGAATGTGTGTGTGTATACTCTTCATTATTGAGGTATAACATTTCTATAGTGAAGGATGCAAATCTCAAGTGTGGAGCTCAGTGAATTTCACAAGTACATACCTATACATAAGTACTGCTCAGATCAAGACAGGTTAACTACAGCCCCCAGAAGGCTCCATCATTCCCCTTCCCAGTCGATACCCTCACAACCCCCAGGGCAAAATCATTCTGATTTCTGTCAACATTGATGAGCTTTGCTTATTCCTGAGCTTCTGATAAATTGAACCATGCCGTATGTACTGTTTTGCTTCTGCCGCCTTTTACTCAACCCACAGCTTGTGATATTCATCCATGTCGTGTTTATCAGTAGGCTGTCATTTATTTTTGCTGTGTAGTATTTCACTGCATGAAGATAGCAGAATTTATTTTTCTCTCCTGCTGGAGGACGTTTTGGTTTGTTTCCAGTTTGGGGTTTTTATAAATAAAACTGCCGTGAACATTCTTGTGCAAATCCTTTGGTGGACATACGCAGTCTTTTCTTTCAGGTATATATAGTGGCGCATTGCTACGTGTTTAACAGTAAATTCTCTCACAAAAACAGCTCTGATTCGTAAGCATTTGTAAATATCTCCACTGTGGCCAATTTCAAGCTACCTAGGGGATGTCAGTTAGGAAGAGATATGGCAAAGCGGCTTTCAGGGGCCAGTAGGGGGAGCCAGCCTCAGGATACCGCTGGGTGGATAGACAGACCCAGGGGTGGAATTTGGGGATCAGAAAGTAAGCATATATTTAAAGTTCGCCAAAGTGATTGTACCATTTTACATTCCCACCAGCAATGGGTGAAAGTCCTAGTTGCCCCATATCCTCAGCAGTGCTTAGTATTTATCAGTCTGAAATTTTTACCATTCTGGTGAGCAGTCACCGGTGTCTCCTTTTGGTTTTAATTTTCATTTTCATGATGCCTGAAGCTGAGGACCCTTGCCCATGCACATTAGTCCTGTGGCTGTTCTCATTTCCAAAGAGCCTGTTTGAGAATTTTGCCCCTTCGGATATTGGGTGGTTTTGTCTTTTCCTTATTGATTTGTAGGATTTGTAGGATATCTAAATCAAGACAATTGCTCCAGAGGCTGCCTGGCATGCTAGAAAGAACCTGACATTGGGATCATACAGACTTGTGTGTTAAGAAACTAAGTTAGTGACCACCTGATAGTCTTGAGCAGATTCCCCTTCTTGAGCCTGTTTCCTCGTCATCAAAATGGGATCACTATCTAGAAGTGTGGTTTCCTTCTGAATGGGACAATGGAGTGAGAGTGCCTGGCAGAGGAGCACATCACAGGTTCTTAGTAAATGTTGGAACCTCTCCCCACCTCAGTCAGAAAGTATAGCTGGCACTTTTGCCCATGGGTTGCTTGCTATTCATGAAACACATGATAGTTTTCATTTGATGCCTGGAAATCCCATGTTCTTCCTGGCCGACTTAGTGGTGTTCTTGTCATAGAGCTACTGCCTGTCTCTTGAAGTGAGAGTTTCATTCTTTGTGAGAAGTGGCATGTGTCTTTTTGTGGGAGGCACGATGGCAAGGGTTGCTATCACGAGATTCTGCATGCCTCATTTGATGTGAGGCAGGGAGGATCTGCAGGGCACTTTTTAGAGCCCCATCCTCTATGAGGGAGAAGCGGCTGCAGGGCAGCAGCTGTAAGAGGCAGACGGCTCTGGAAAGGGCTGCCTAGTGAGCAGTCAAGCCCCAGGCCCCAGCCCTCCCTTCCAGGAGTTTGGACTTGGGAGGAGTAATGGGCCTGGCTCTCGTGTAGCCTCCTCCAGGAAGCCTGCCCTGGGAAAGCAGATGAGGTCTTCCCTGGTTCCCTGTATCTGTCATCACTTGCCATAATATAAGGACGTTGTCTTTCAGCACTTTTGAGTATTATTCTTTGTTACACGCCTACTCCCAGCACAGTGCAGGCACACAGTACTCAAGACTGAAACATTCTGGACAAGCCAACAAATTTTTGTTCAGTTGCCTTGGCATCACCAGCATGCATTAAACAGCTTTCATATCGGTGTCCTGAGACCTAGTTAAAGACTACGACTGATTGGACTGAGCAGAAGTACTAGCTAGTTTGCGGAGACTCCCAAAAAAACACAAAACAAACAAAAAGGCAAACCAACAAGGGGAACTGAACACATTGGAAGATGACTGTTACAATCAGTATATGTACTTTTTATGTCTGAAGGTAAAGGTGTTCTGGCAATTGACACACAAAACTAAGTAGCATAGCAGTGCTTTTCCAGCCCAGCCCTCAGGGGAATACACAGCCAGATATTAATATATGCAGCTCCTGAAAGAACAAGACATTAGAATTAGGAATAAAGAGATTTTTAAACTCTCAGTCTATCATTTCCTCTCTCCTTTTTCCAAGCTTTAGTAGCTTTATCAGAATCAATATAAACAAGCCTGCAGATCTCCAACTAAGTTTAGATTCATTTAAGTAATGGATGAGCTTAGGTGTTACTCTGTTACCTTGCAAATAACATAGCGAGTAGAAAGCTGAGATGGAATAGAAGAACCTGGAACACAGAAGTATCCCTGTAAATGCCACCTTAACATTTTTTTCACATCAACCATTTAAAAGAATCGTTAAACCCTGCGATGTGCTTATGTGTTATCATAGTGGAAACGAGTGGGTTTTGTAACTTCTCCTTTTAAGTTAACAAATGGGCAGAAATGCCCTTAAAGGGGGGGAAAACTCAAATACTAAAGAGCAGACCATTTTGAAATGGAAGCATTTTCACGGTGCTTTGCACACAACTTTATAAAGACAGCTCCCAATAGGCACCAAGCAACTCTCAGTAGGGAAAACCCAGATTGTTTTTATGAGTGGAGACTGGTGGCTTTGGCAGGTTACCCTGTAAAAGACAATCCGTTAGCCATCGGCTGCTTCCCACTTGCAGCCCTGAAGGCCTGGTACATGCTCCCAGAACACCTTCTGTGGAACCTGGGGGCTTATTAGCAGAGAGTGCTGACTTCAGAGACTCCATGTGCCTGCTGCCCTGCTGCCCCAGGAGAGTGGGGCCAGTGACCACACTCCACACTTCTTTGCAGAGTTTGGATGGATTCCAAAACACAGCCTCACAGGAGCAAAACCCACCCTGCCTGACATGAAAGAGTATCTGGGTGGGTTTAGGAGAGAGGTCAGGAGGGGCTTTCTGGAATCTGTGGAGAGAGCAGCAGTCAGAAAGAAGCAACCTCCCCTTGTTCCCAAAGCATTCAGCACAGCCTCCTGAAGATTTCTTTGTTTGTATAAATATTTCAAAGTTGGGGGCTAACAGTTGTTTTTAATAAGCCAAGGTGATGTTTAGATGACACGAACAATTGAACTAAGGTTTTATTTTCATTTAAAAATCTATTTGTTTAGATGAGCCACGGGAAGACAGCGAGGTTGCAATGATTATGGATTTATACATTTTTTCACTCCCAAGTTTTTACAATTTTACTCAACATAAAACAAGTGGAAGAGGAAGGGCTACCTCCCTAATTTATCCTGGCTGTCTCTTTGCTGCCTCCTCCTCCTCCTCTGCTGGTTAGCAGCACGACTGGATGGAAAACCTGTGAGGTTTACCCTGCACTTCCCGCCTCCTCAGCCGGAGCCAGCTGCTCTCAACCCTGCTCATTTGAACCACCTGTAGAGCGCTGCAAACTCAGATGCCTGAGCCTGGCCTCACCCCTTGGGATCCCAGGCTCTTGGCGAGGGCTCAGGCATCTGTATGGTAAAAACCTTCTCTGGGACCTCGACACAGAGCCAACGTTGACAATCCCTGAATCACTCAACAAATCCTGTTGATTTCACCTCCAGAATCTCTCAGATCCATCCTCTTGTGTTCCATTTCCATTGCTCTTGATTTGCTTCTGCCCCTGGTAATCTACCTGGACCGACGGAAACTGTCAGTCTTCCCAACTGCCAGCAGATTTATTTTTCTAAAACACAAATTCAAACTTGTCATCCTTCTGCTTTATATCCTCCAATGGCTCCCTTACGAATGAATGACGGAGCCTGTTTATTTCTTAGATGATGATGGAGAACAGCTGCTCCTCATCCTAGGCAGCAGGCTCTCTCTTGGCTTCAAGTGCCTTCTTTTTAACTTTTTATTTTAAAATAATTTAAGACTCACAAGAAGAGGTAAATATAGATCAGAGTTCCCGTGTATCCATCACCCGGCTTCCCCGATGATAACTTCTTACATAACCATAGCACATGATCAAAACCACGAAACCGACTTTGGTACAATACTACTAACTACAGGTCTTACTTGGATTTCTCTAGGTTTGTATGTGTGGGCATGCACTTAGAATGCTATGACATTTTATCCCTGGGGCTAAATACAGTTTAAAAAGTATCTTTTTAAAATGTAGCAGTTATTCTTAACCAGGGTTCCCGCAGTATTAGTTCCTGGGGGACCTTTAAAAAAGTAACCATGTCTGGCCCCACTCTAGACTATGCTTTTTAAGTCCAGCATTTATCAGATTTTCCTGTGTACACAAATCAATTAGGGATCTTGTACAAGTGAAGGCTCTGATCTAGTAGGTCTCAGTGGAGCTGAAGATTCTAACACGGTGCCAGGGGATGTGGCTGCTGTTGCTGCCAGTCTGTGGACCACATGTGGAGGAGGCCACCCTGTTCCCAGACACACAGAATGAGAATCTATGGGAGTGAGTCCTAGACCCAGTATGTGTGGATTCCTCTCATGATTCTAACCATGTCGTCAGGGTTGAGAACCGCTTAGGTACATGATGGAATCTAAAGCCTATGTCACCATTAAGAGGTCACATAGAACCATTTTAGGTCATGTCCGTCTCCTCTGATGAGCCATCCAAATGCTAACCAGCTTTTAGAGTTAAGAAATCCTTCTTTCTACATAACCCACTCAGTTTTTCTGAAACTCAAAAGTACCCAGTGTGAACTCTCTCAACTTGCCTTTCACTTCCACTTCAATTTCTTCGCTATACTTTGCCCACCTTGAGAAGGTAGGCAAAGGGAAGGTGAGACTCTTTGTTTTCAAACTCAAATTCTACTAAAGGGATGGCTTCCGATTTACCACCGAATCTCTTTTCATTCCCTTGTCAGTTGCCCTTGAAGCCCACAGATATTAGACACATGCTCACTTTCTTTAGCATTTGACAAGATGTACTTTCAGCTACCAACCTTGTTTTCTGTCCTGCAGAGAAAATCGCAAGCCATCAGTTAGAAATTACCTTCAAATTGCTGCCACCACATCCATGCAAATATCCACATCCATCTGTTTCTGTCCTCTCATCTGTGGAAATCAGGCCATGACCCTCCCTCTAAGATCCATTTCTTCCATTGGGTTCTGGCTTTCCTTTCCTTCTTCTAGTCCGGTTAATCTCCTCTGTTTCTACTAGTTCCTTCCCAAGAGCTTTGAAATATGCTCATGCCTCTCTCAAGTTAAAAAAAAATATATAAAGGCCTCAGTGACCCCACTTCACTTCCAGCTTCTGCCATATCTCCCCTTCTGTAAGGAGCTCTTTACATTTTCTGTCTCCAGCTACACTTCAGAGAGTGATTCATGCTTGCTAACTTCATTTCCTCACCTCCCACTCATTTCTCAAACCACTCCAGACTAGACTCTACCCCAGCACTCAACCAAAACTCAACAATGACTTCTAAGCATGCACTAATGGCTACTTTTCAGTCCTCACTTCCCTAAACTCCCAGCAGATACTTACAGTTAGGGCAATAATGTGGGGTCAAAGTAGCACTTTAAAAATATCTAAGGTGGTTAAGCATGTTGAGCTTTTCAAAAGGAATCCAGTCGGCTCCATTGAAGTGTGGGTGTGCTTTCTTCACTGCTGCATCCTCTACTATGTGCCTGGCAAGCAGAGGTGCTCAATAAATATGTGGGGTTTGACCTAAACCCTCCCTCTCTGCCATGATGAATCCCATGACACGATTTTCTCCTCTCCTCCTACCTCTTCACCTGGCTTTCTAGTGTCTGTCTGACTCCTCTACCTTTGCCTACCTTGTAAACCTGATAGTACTCAAGATTCTGTCTCTGGTACTTCTGATCTTTTCAATGCAAATGCACTCCTCTTAGGCAATGAATTCCACTGCCAAGGTTTCGCTTGTTACCTTTATGCTGTCCAATCACTGGTTCACATCAGTACCTCACCTCTCTTCCAAACTGCAGATCTGAATTTCCAGCTGTCTCCTAAAGATTTGCAAATCCATATTATGGCACTGTTTCAACTGGTATATATCCAACAGCAGAATCTTTTCCTCTAGATTTTTCTCCCACCTGTTTCCTGTTATGGTCAACAGTGTCCTTTTTCTGCTTACCTAGGTGGGAAAACTCTAGGCCACTGTCACCCCTTTCCCTTTGTTTACTTGCACATCCAATAACCTCAAGTCCTATTTATTCCACTTCCCTATTTTAGGGGTAGTATTTTCCATGTGTTTTGAAGCCTATCAGTTCCTTGGTTGTCATTAGGGGTCACCAAAAAAATAAAGAGTATACACAACCAAATAAACTTAAAAACTGCTGAACTGGACAGAGTTAAATAGATTTCCTTTGAAAGCCTTTGATATGCTAATGTGATATGCTAATGTGCATTCAGTATGGGGGATCTGACATGGAGATGCCCTAAACATTGTTTCCCAGTGTTATTTCATCTCAGAACCCAGTTTTTTTTTTTTTTCAACATCAAAGGAAACTGCCCTAAAACACATTTTGGAAAATGGTGGTCTAATCTATCACCTTTTTTCTCCTATAGCTATCCTATTCAAAGCCTCTTGCTTACAGACTTAAAGCAGTTCTCTGGGTGGAGGAGGGATCACCCTGTCTCCAATATCTTGCCTCTCCAACTTAACCCCTACACTTCTATAAGAGCTATCCTTATAAAAATTGAATCATTACTCTCCTCGGATTATTAGACATCCTTCCCCTTCCTTCTGCCCTTACTGATTTTCTGCCTGCCTGGCCTGTCAATTACTCACAGAGGAATGTTGAAGTCTCCAACTATAATATGGGTCTGTCTCTTTCTTTCAGTTCTATCAGTTTTTGCCTCATGTATTTTAATGCTCTGTTGTTAGGTGCATACATGTTTAGGATTTAAGGTCTTCTTGGAGAATCGAATCCCTTTATCATTATGTAATGCCCTCTTTATTCCTGATAATTTTTCTTGTTCCAAAGTCAGCCACATCTGAAATTAATATAGCTATCCAGCTTTGTTTTGGCTAGTGTTAACATGGTATAGCTTCCTCTATCCGTCTTTTTATTTATTTATTTATTTATTTATTTATTTATTTAATTTTAAATTTTATTTATTTATTTTATTCATGAGACACACACACACACACACACACACACACACACACACACACACACACAGAGGTGGAGACCAGGCAGAGGGAGAAGCAGGCTCCATGCAGGGAGCCCGATGAGGGACTCGATCCCAGGGCTCCAGGATCACACCCTGGGCTGAAGGCAGGTGCTAAACCGCGGAGCCACCCAGGGATCCCCTCCGTCTTTATATTTAAAGTGGGTTTCTTATAGACAAGATAGAGTTGGATCTTGTTTGTTCTTGGTCCCCTCTGACAGTCACTGTCTTTTAATTAGTATATTTACACCATTCACATTTAAAGTAACTACTGATACAGTTGGATCAATATCTACAGTGGTTGTAACTGCTATTTCATTTGTTCTTTCTTTTCCTCTTCTTTTTCTGCCTTATCTGGTTTTAACTGAGAATTTTAAGTTATTACATTTTATCTCTTCCCTTGGTATATCAATTTTACTTCTTTCCTCAGGACGCTTGGGTGGCTCAGTGGTTGAGCATCTGCCTTTGACTCAGGGCGTGATCCCATGGTCCGGGATTAAGTCCCACATCGGGCTCCTGCAGAGAGCCTGCTTCTCCCTCTGCCTGTGTCCCTGCCTCTCTCTCTCTCTATCTCATCAATAAATAAATAAAATCTTTTTTTAAAACTTTAAAAAAATTTTACTTCTTTCCAAAAAATGTTAGTGGCTGCTCTAGTACTTACAATATATATTTACACCGAATCTAAGTTTATCTTTAAATAATACTGTAATTTCCTCATGTGTAATACAGTTGGGATATAGTGGAGTATTTCCAGTTCCTCTCTCCTCTCCCTGGTGACATAGCTGACATTCATTCCACTTAATCTATATGTTATAATCACCTAAATACATTGTTACTATTATTGCTTTTAAAAGTTATCTTTTAGATCAATTAAGAATAAGAAAATTAAAAGGGCTTTATTTCACCTTTTATTCCTTCTCTAACACACTCCATTGATAGATCTGAGGTTTTTACCCATATAATTTTTCTTCTGGCTGAAGAACATTTCTTGCAGGAGAGGTCTGCAGGCAGTGAATTCTCTCAATTTTTGTCTGAGAAATAGTTTAAGCATAGTTTTGCTGAATCTAGAATTTTAGATTGGTGAGATTTTTTCCTTTTAACTCTTTATAAATATTTCATTCCACTATCTTCCTGCTTGTGTGGTTTCTGATGAGAATTCTGATATAATTCTTATCTTTAAAAATTTTTTTTAAGATTGTATTTGTTTATTTATTCATGAGAGACTCAGAGACAGAGATGCAGAGACAAAGGCAGAGGGAGAAGCAGGCTCCCTGCAGGGAGCCCAAACGGGGAATTCAGTCCTGGGACTCCAGGATCACGCCCTAGGCCTAAGGCAGGCACTAAACCACTGAGCCACCCAGGCATCCCTAATTCTTATCTTTGTTTCTCTATGTGTACAGTGTCCCCTCCTCTGGCCCTACACCAGGCTTCTTTCTAGATTTCCTTTTTGTCTTTGATTTCCTCTAGCTTAAATATGATATGTCTAAGTGTGGCTTTATGGGTACTTACCCTCCTTCCTGTTCTCTGAGCTACCTGGATCTGTAATTTTGTGTGCATCGTTAATTTTGGAAAGTTCTTGGCCATAATGTATTAATCGTAGTTATTTTAAATTTCCTGTCTGATAATTCTAACATCTGTGTCATATCTGAGTGTGGTACCGAAGCTTCCTTTGTCCCTTCAGACTATATTTTTTTCCTTTTGGCATCCATGTAATTTCCTTTTCTAAAACTGGACATGTTGTATCAGTTAATACCAACTGAGGCCTTTACAGTGAGGATTTATGTTACTCTAGGAGTTGGGATGTATTTAATGTTTGTTGTGGCTGTATATACCAGAAGATTCAAATTCCTCCATTGTCATTATTTTTGTTTGTCCTCTTGACCTTGGCTTCCCTAAGTACTCTTTCACAGAGAGAGTTTGTCTTGCAGCTGTAATCCACTATTACTATACTGGAACCTTATTGACCTGGTAGTGAGATTTAGAGAGGGGAAATGCTATATAATAATCTGATGAAATTTCAGTCTTTAAATGGCCCTGTGTTTTGAGGCTACAACTTTCACAAATATTTCTCCAGGGGTAGTTTTTCCCCCCTCCCCTACTTCCTTCCCTGGATGTAGCACTTTTAGTCTATTTCCTTAAAGTCTTGACACCTGTGGACTCTCCCCTCTCCCCCGACACTTAGGTGAGACAGAAAGGCTGATGGGGGCTTCAGTGGCAAGGAACCTAGGACAAAAGTTTCAGAATTGTGCTCTAGCTAAATCCTCTTCTTTAGAAAGTAGGCCTCTGGTATGGAGAAGACTGGGTGGATTTCACAGTGGTTACTTTTCCACCTCTCCCTGTCAGAGCTTCACCTTGGGAATCTGTTAGGGTTCCTGGAGACGAAAGCCAAGAAAACATGAGCCTCCTGATTCCTCTCCCTTGAAAGAGAGTGACTGTAGCTCCCAGGAGTCTCTCACTTTCATGCTATTCCACACTCAGGCTCCATCTGTTTGTCAAAAGTACCATTTAAGCATTTCTATCAGAGCATTATGCTTCAGTAAAGCAGATTATGTCTATGTCTGTATGGATGTTCCTGCTTCTACAGGTTTTGGGGTGAGTTTCTGTGACCTCAGTTCTCTGATGTGTCCAAGAGGAGTCATTAATTTTGTCCATGTTTTTCTTAGTGTACAGATGGGAGTGACAACTTCCAAACTCTTTACATGTTGAAGTGGAAACTGAAGGTTCTCCCCCTTCCTCTGTTACCAACTGAAATACTGCCTCAAGGCCATCAGACACCAGGGCCTGATGCCTCACTCATCTATTTCTGTATTTCGTGGTGACAATCTGGTGTAGTTGTTTTTAAATGATGCTTTAGAAATCAGTCCTGTGTTTGCATCTTGATTCCATTGCTTATTAGTTAAGCCATAGGATGTATCAGTATTTTATCAGCAGCAGTGTTCAATAGAACTTTCTCTGATGATGAAAACATTCTTTACCTGTTCTATCCATTACAGGTACATGTGGCTATGGAGTATTTGGAAAGTGGCTACTGCAGCTGAGGGAATGAATTTCTAATTTTATTAATTTAAATTTAAGGCCAATAACCACATGTGGCTAGTAGCTTCTGAAATGGACGGAAGAAGTGTAAACAGCAGATGAGCAGATATCCTATTTTTTATTCTCATTGGGTCTTTCAAACTAAAAATATAGATGGTGCAATATTATACTATCTGGGAGTTTGAGACCATGTCAGCAAAGCTTCTGCTTCATAAAAGGTAGTCACTGACTCTACAGGTACTTTTTACAAAAGGAGATGGGTGATGTGAAACATGTCAGCCGACGAAGGTACTTAGTCTTTTCCCCTGGGAATACCCAGAGGCTTGTTCTCTTCCACTGGACAAACGTGTGTATTTGGTGTAGGTATTATGAGATTAGTGTGGCTTTAGGTACATTTCACTTTATGAATTTGTTCACACATGTATCCCCTTTTATCTTCCAACCCTGTGATGATGATGTTGCTGATCCCACTTTCCAGGTGAGGAAATTGAGACCCTAGAGAGCTTAAGTGACTTGATGAAGGACACATTAATGGTTCACAGCTTCAAACAGACCTTTGGGGGCTCTGAAGTGCTTATTCCACTATGCCTAAACCACTATTTACTGAACTGCACTCCAGTTATACTTTACTTATCTTTAACATCACTGATGTCATACAGTAGTTGAGACTGAACATTAGCTTCCAGGGCCCCTCCCTGTGGACATCTCACCTCTAGCAACCACAGAGCTGGGTCCTTGCCTCAAAAATGCAACAGGCAGCTCCTATTTATACCCACCATGCCTTCTGGTTTGATATAAAGAAAGTTTCTGCCAAGGTTAAATGTCAGGTGGCCCTGTGTGGGAAGTCTCTGGCAAAAGGAAACTTGGGTAATCACATGGTGACGGTAGCAACAACATCCACAGCGTATGTATGTGTGGGTAGGGGGCTTCTGTCTCCCCTCTGCCCCATCTCAGACTGTCTTTTCTTCTTCTCAGCCCCTTTCCCCTAAACTCCAGCCCTGAGACAGGCAGCAGAGAAGGCCTTCTGTCCAATACACTTGCCTTAAATTGCAAGCTTAAAAGTTTCAGACTTACATAGTACCCTTCACACAGTAGCTTTTGCAGCATCCTTCAGAATTAACTGCTAAGCAAATATATTTTGCACCCCACTTATATCTGTGGGCCAGGTTCTTAGAGAGAGGGAGACTGGATTTTTGAAATTAGACCTGGCAGCTACTTACTGAGCTGCTTTAATAGAAGTGGCTCTCAGAGTCACTGGACCAACAGGAACAGCATCACCTTGGGAACCTGTTAGAAATGCAAATTTTCAGGTCCTACCTCAGGCCTATAGGATCAGAAACTCGGAGGGAGACCCAGAATTTGGACAAGCCCTCCAGGGTACACCTGCTCAAGCTGGAGGGCCACTACCGAAGAGCGTGGAAGCAACGAAATGGCACTGAGTAATTAGGATGCACACAGGTTCCTCGGATCTACCAAGCCACTGCTCCAGTCAGTGTGGTCCTCAAACCAGCAGCAGCAGCAGCCCTGGGAGCTTGTTAGAAGTGTAGGATCTTAGAATTGCAGTCCCAGACCTACACTGAATCAGAATATGCATGTTAATAAAATTCCCAGGGAATTCCAAAGCATATTCAAATTTGAGAAGTGCTAATCCTCACTTACATTGAGGTTAGTTCCATTTGAAGAGTTCAGGCACAGAGAACCAGGTAGGCAGGGGAATTTTCTTTGGTGGATTTGATTTTGATCCTAAATAATTACAGATTTCTTTTATAACCCCACAAAAAGAAATTTTAGAAAGGGGAAGGTAGGGGAAATGCACTGACCTATATGATTAAAACCCCCAGTCAGCAAAATTTTACATTTCACAGTTTCAAAGGGCTTTACAATGATCACTTTGCCTGGTTCTCCTGATCTCTAGCAATTCCGAGGACACTTTCCCTTTGAAGTGCTTGCAGATCTACTTATTTCGGCAAGATTTTTCTGGTAGACACTGTAGTCATGTAAATTAAGCGAGAGAGGAGAGTTAGCAACCCTCTCACCTCCATAGCTGGAGAGTCCCCGTCTGGCATGCTGTGAGGAGAGGTGAAGGAACCCTTGCAACAGGAGCCTGCAGCCTCCCAGAGCTTTTGATTCCTCAGACACTTCCTGGGCTGGAAGGGAAGGCTTCCTTTGTGTGTGAAGCCCCGTCAAGCATGAAGATGAGGTTCTGAACCCCAAGAAACCACCTTGGTGAGGTAAAATGCAGCCCCCACCCCCATGCCAACTGACAGCTCTGCCTGCCTAAGAGCTTAGGAGCTGCATGTTCAGCAGTAGGATGAATCCAGTCCAGTTGTCTGTCATGACTGCAATGGAGTCATTAAAAACCAACAAATGGCCAATATGAGTATTAAGAATGTAGACTGAGCACCCATTATGGCCTGCTGGGTCAAAGAAAAAAAAAATGCTTGCACGTTATTTACTCACCAGGCGATGGTGGCTCTGGAGGAGTTGGCGCTTATGGAGGAATAACAGGCATTTTCAGGGCCAAGAGCAATAATGATAACACACCCTACAGAAAGCTGTGGTTACCATGGGTTTGTCAGATACCGGATCTTAGTGTGTTCCTATCATCAGTGCGTGTGGAGGATGCTGTTACACTCAGGGGCAGATGAGGAACCTGGGCAGATGAGGTAAGTTACTCAAAGTCATATAGGGAAGTTGGGACTTGACCTGGGCTTTCCTGACTCCAAATCCAGTGTTCCGTCCACAACAGCTATGTTGCAGCTTTGCTACTCAACGTGTGCTCTGCTGACCAGCAGCATCACCTGAGAGCCTGTTAAAAATCTAGAGTTGGGAGTCCCTCCCATCCTGGGCTGAATCAGGGTCTTTATTTTTCACAAGGTGTCCAAGTGATGTGTGGATACATTAAAGAGTCCAAGAACAATTCATCTTTTACTCAGCATAACCACTCACTTAGATGCCAAACCAAAACAAGAACGAGAACAAAAGGCACCAGTGCAAACCTAACAAAATTAAAGTACTGGGTATCATAAAGATTTTTTGAGCACTTGTAGTGATCGTTCTGTAGCAGAGATGAATTTTTTTTCCCTTGAGACAATTAGAAGGATTTGGCGCAGCTGTGGTATTTGGCAAAGTCGTGGGGCCCGTGGGAAAACGGGCAAAGGAATCTCACCTTCAATGCTGAGAAATTAGCAGTTCTAGTGTGACCAAAATAAATCAATAGAGAAGGGAGAGCACATTTCCCATCCTATAAACTGTCAACTGGCAATAATTTATTAACTACCTGCTGCATACTCCACATTGTGTTAGGTTCTAGGAGAAATTTGGGAGCATGAGACATTGTTCCTGCCCTTAAAGAGCTTATGATCTTGTTTAAGAGAAAGTATCCTGTGACAATACAGCAGATTATATAATAATGTATAATAAAGCATTAAGGAGTATGGACATGACTGTAAGTCAGACAGATTTAAGGGAAGGAAGGAGCAATGACTGTGGGAAGTCCTCCTCAAGTAGGAAGCATGTGAGCTAGACCCAAAGTAAGGAGTGAATGCATTTCTAGGGAGCAGAACAACCAAAGTGGATGTATGGAGACAGGGTTATGAGAAGGAGGCCTGCAGACTTCTCTTGTATTCACAAAGGGAAGAAGGGCTGGATCCGGGCCACTCAGACCTGGGGGTTTGGCATAGAAAACCCCAAGTCCTGGTGGCATCCAGGCCCTGTTGGGAATCGTCTTTATCACCATCCAGTGACAGAACTGAAAATGAAAATGACTGGGTTTCCAAATCCAAGAAAAAACAGCTATGCTGGATCATTCTTGCCCACAAGCTTCCTTAAGATGGGGTCACAGGCCATTTTGTTGAGTGAAGGGATGAACATCCCCTAGAAAGTGAGCCCTCAGCTCCTGAGGCGTGTAACTCTAGATGGGCATAAGACCCTTGGGGCAGACGCTCTCAGCTCATTCTCACCTCCACATCCCAAGTCCTCTTACTGTAAACACTTCAGCTCTTTGCCTGAGGCTTTTCTAGAGCAACAATTCTGATTCTAGGGACACATACAGCATCTGGAATGGTCAGAAACTTCTTTAGTGCCTCCCCCCACCCCGCAGCTAATCAATTGACAGTGGCTAGACAGGAACAAATATCCAGCTTCTTCACCCACAGGTGCGCTAATCTGGACGTCTATTCTACAGGGTCTCCCAGAGTTCCCCAGGGACACTGAGCCCCAGGTGCCCACAGTGGACCCTTGGCTCCCCTGATTGGCTGCCTGCTACTCCCTGTTTCATGCCCCCACTTTTTCACAGGGATTTTTGGCTATCACCTCCCAAGATTTCGTATGTGCCTACATTAAAATCTTCATCTCGACTATACTTGGAACCTGCAAGTTAAACTTAAAGTGGAAGACCTCACAATGGGGATCTTTCAAAATACCAGAGACAACATTCTCAAGAGGATTTCTTAGAGAGCAAGAAGATAAAAATAGCTTCCCTCTTCCCTCATTGCCTCCTTTTGTTCAAAATATGAATTCTGAAGTTGAAGGCATGACATATTATTCAGGGCTTCCCATATCAAATAACAACTGTGTTGATTTCCTTTCCTTTCCTTTTTTCTTTTCTTTTCTTTTCTTTTCTTTTCTTTTCTTTTCTTTCTTTTCTTTTCTTTTCTTTTCCTTTCTTTCTTTCTTTCTTTCTTTCTTTCTTTCTTTCTTTCTTTCTTTCTTTTTTTTTTTTTGTCTTTTAAAGGTTAGAGATTACTCACCTCCCCTGCTGGTCATTAAATCAGTCTGGCAGGAATCCTCGGAAGTTCTGTGGCCTTCCGGGCATGTGTGCAGACAGGCCTGCTTGCTGTGATGTGCTAGCAAGCAGGTGACTTCAAAGGTCTGCTTTGAGCCTATCTCAAGTATCACTTGGGGCTCACACTGAGCCCCAAAGTCAGCTACCAGATGGCACATCTCACAAAGTCAAAGTTGATCAGATTCCCCAGCACCCTGCACCTCCCTAGCTCCTGTGCCGAAGGTTGCTGTACCCTGTCAGGCAGGAGACAAATCACTCCTTTTGGCTTACTTCTCCATCTCCTAGCTAGTGGACGGAGTCACCAGTCAGATGCTCAGCTGTTCTGTGAGGCTTGCAAGTCTGGTGAGTCCTGAGAGGTTCAGTTTTTGTGTTGATTTTTCAAAATCATGTTTCTCTTACTCAAATGGGGCATCTATTAAGATACTATGAGTCATTAGAAAGGTTGGCTTCCTCTAGCACTATAGCTTTATTTTTACATTTCAGTTTAAATGAGCAGTTTATCCAGATTTGTCCCCAGTGCTCACCTGCATGGGGAAGTGAGAGATTGCTCCCCAAATCTAAATGAGACAGGCAGGGTGGGTATTCGAGGATACTCCTCACACCACAGAAATATGCTTAGAAGTCAGACAACCCCAGGATGACACCGTACTTGGATTATTGGGATGCTCCTCCTATGACATGAAAGGACAACGAATAGTGATCCCAGTCTTTCCGTGATTTTCCCGTAGTGCAAAATGAAAATGCAAAAGGCAATTGGCTGGCCCAGGAGATGCATAGATGCTGCCCTCTCAGGCTCGTGCTTAATCTTTTATAAGAGTATCTGCCACTCAGATCATTCACCGAAGGGACTTGGCTGCTCCAGTCACCATAGTACCTGTCACCAGAAAAAGCACCCTCAGATGCTAAGAGCAGATTCCAGTGTCAGCATCTGCAGAGAGGACCTTTACGATGGCCTCCAAACCCAGGAGTCTTTGGTCCACTGTTCCTTGGATGTGGGCTCTTTCTTTTTTCATTTAGTGTTCAGAAAAGGCAAGCAGTTGGACCAGGCAACAAAGCACCGCCTCCTGCCTCCTGTGCAGGTTGCCGCTCACAGTGGGGTCTTACCTGCTGTCAGGAGAAGCCTAGCATAGTGGGTGACTGCTACAGACTGAGGGTCAGGCCTGCTGGTGATGCTCTGACAAGTCTCAAGCCCAGGGTGCATTGAGCAGCTCTGCCGTGCAGGCAACTAGATTGCATTCGGTTTCTTGGGTTCCTCTCCAGCAGGGTTTAGACTATAAAGGACAGAGGTGTGAGAGAAAGCAAGAGAACTCCATCTTGGGGAGGATTACGGAGAATCAGATCTCTGCCCAACCGCCCAAAAAAGCATCTCCTCAGAGGTCATAGTATTTGTCTCCAGCCAAAGTTCTATAAGATGTGAACTTCTCTTTGGCATTTTTTCATTTTACGTAATCAATGCAGCTGGAAAAAAAAAAAACCCTAATAAAACCATAGAACGCAAAGGAACCCCTTCCAGCAGGGTTTGGGCCCAGATTATTCTTTTCCACAGGGCGCTGTCCTATGCCTGTGGGATGTTTAACAGCATCCATGACCTCCACCCACCAGATGCCAGCAGCAGCCCACCCCAGGTTGTGATGGTGAAAAATATTGCCAAGTGTCCCCTGGGGGCCAAAACCACCCCTTGGTGAGAACCGCTGCCCTCCAGGTTACTTAACAGTGTTCTCGTCCAGAAACTGCTCCAGTAAAGGGGGTTGGAAGACAGTATGGGAACTTCTTAATGTAAAGGACCAGAGAGTAACATTTTTAGGCTTTGAGAGCCACATGCTATCTCTGCCTCATATTCTTTGTTTTTGTTTCTTTTTATTACAATATTTAAAAAAATATAAAAACATCCCCTGAACTCAAAAAGTAGGCTGGAATGGGCCCATCCTCAGCCTATAGAGAGAGGAGTGATGGCCCTTCCTACAGTGACTACAAGTGCTGAGACAGTGTCTGGAAACGCCTGGGATCTGGATCCAGCTACCAAGTCTCTAGGACCATGAGCTAGCAGTTCTGCTGCCCTTCTTGGAAAGCCTGAATTAATTAGTTCCAAGTTAAATTCTGTTAATCTTGTTTTACAACTTAGTTCTATTTAATGTATTCAAACATAAAAAGTAAAAAAAAAAAAATAGAAACTCAATATTTGAACAAAATGAGATTCTCCTGTAAGTGGAAGAATGTCTGCATAGTGAGGATGTGTCCTTCCACTGGTTTGGAATACAATATCCTATGAAGTTCCTTCGAAGAAGAAGAAGTTGCATAAAGGAAATGCACCCCCCACACACAATTTCAAAACTGAAAGATGTTTTAATAGGATAACAGAGGTTATCAAGGAAGGAAGAATGGTATCATGGCAAAAGAGAAGCCTAGAAACTGCCTGTAAAGCTGCAAAAATAAGGACATGTCATTTTGAAAATACATTTCAACGTAGTTTCTATGGAGTTGTCTTCACCCATCACAAAAATGTCTGAATAAACTAGGGCAGGTCCATCTGACAAGTATTTATTGAGGGTTTACAATGTGCCAGGGACTGTGTCAGGCGCTGGAGTCAAATCCACCTGGACAGTGAGCAGGGCTCAAAGAGGAAACAGCTTCACCCAGAGATTTTTCCAGGAAAATTTTATCTATCTTTCTCTCTTGTGTATTGCTAATTCCAGATATCTTACACTTCACTTTGGGCATTTAGAGTTTCTCTATGTGGATTTTCACTGACACTGGACAGAATCAGTCAAGAAAATGTCCTTATGGCTCAGTTACCACTGTTAAGACAACATTATGAGATCAGAATGAGACTTCAGTCAAATATATTTCATTTGGACTTAGAAAATGTACATTTTAAGTTATTCGAGTAGTTTATCATATGGGAGGCAGTAAATTATAGTGAAGAGTACTGGACTGGGAGTCAGAACCCTGTCAGGTCCTGTTTCTGTCCTCATCTTCTTTTCATGGACAAGTCAGTTAATTTCTAAGGAGCAGACTTCTCATCTGTAAAATGGGATCACAGCACTTTTACCCTGAGGCTCTTGCTGTATTTAAACATACTATGTGTTTCTAACTTACAGAGTGGCATAAAGGTAATATCGTTATTATAAGGACTGGGCTAACCTGGTTCTTCATTCTACACGGATAATTCTGGGATATATCAAGTATTGTCTTGGTCACAGCCCTGATCAATTACCAATAAGACCTTCTTACACTTCATTTTCGGTGATCAAGAAGAAACATATTTATAAAAGCTCATTAGGCGCTGTTCTGAAATTTGCTCTGGGATGAACATCATGGATTTTCTGTTAAAATACAATAATGAACTAAATTTAATCTTCTAATGAAACGAAGACTTTTAAGGATGTCCAGAAATTAATGGTTGATCCTTCACCAGCACCATCGTGTCTCACCCACCTTCACCCCAAATTACATCTTTGTCCCACAGACTTCAGAGGAAACCACTGCTAAGGACAGTCACCCCCTCATAGTTTGGGGTGGAAATCTATGCTGCAGAGTCTGAGGATGGCAACTATGTCACTTGCACAAATCTGAGAAAGCTTCTCCAAGTGAGATCAGCTGGATTTTCAAATGTGGACTTTTTTTTCTTTGTGATACTCAATTATATTAAAAAAAAATCTACCTGGGTTTTGTCGTCATCACTTCCCAGTCTATTTTTGCTCAGAAAGTACCTGGACTAATGTCCCAAGAAGGATCTCCTTCATAAAATGGGTACAACTGCAGAGCACTGGGAGGAGTAAATGACACAGCCCTGCAAGGTCCTTCCTCTGGTTTCGTAACGGGGCCTGAGGAAGCCTTATAAAACCCTGCTTATTCTCTGTCCACCTTGTTTCAAATGTGATGCCATCAAATGGGCAGGAGCCGGATGGTGCTGTGTGCAGTGTTAGCTGTTAGGGCCATCCTTGATGCCAGCAGCAGAGTATCAGTATAACACTAGTACGGGCAGAAACAGGGACTGTTTGACTACTAACACCTTTTATAAAGGACAAATCTTCATCTAATGGAAAGAAAGGAAAATAATGATAAGTGTTCCCCACCCCACCCCCCAATTTATATCACCATGACTGCTGGAGTTTTCCTGGACCCCAGCTCCACACCCACCAGATGTAGGAGTTGGAAGTGGAAAGGCAAAATGGATATGTGAAATTGAGGCAATTCCCTCAGTTTCCTAGGTCTGAGTTTTTATAAACTGTATGAATTCATTTGACCAGAGAGCCATCAGCTTGAAATGGCTTCTGACCACTATTTGACTTGCTTTTGATTTTCCCCCAGACACCTTGCACATGAAAAACCATCTCAAATCTGAAAACAATTTACTGACAAGACCGCTGTCCTTTAAAGTTGCCCTTTAGCCATGGAGGCAAAGACAGCCTCCCTCTCTCCAGACCCAACTTTCTCTGATAATATGGTTTTGTGTCCCGGACAGATCCAAATCAAATAGGAGAGAAACAGTCATGTTGAAAAGAGGTCTGATGTGCCTGTTGATGTCTCATTAACCTTGAGAGTGAATGTAACTGGTGACTGCCCGTCACAGTGGCGTGACGGTTTGTTAGGGGGGAAAAAAAGCCAGTGGAAACATCACCTCGGGGGGGAAAAAAATACAAAGAGAAACATCATTTAGTAGATCATCTATCAAAACATGGGGCAGCTTTCCAACTGTCAGGACTGGCTAAATTACAGTTTCCTTAAGCCTGTGATGAAACTACTTCGTGTTTTCTTGAGGAAGCATTTGGGGCAGTATTTTACTGTGTGTCAGAATATGTTCACTGAAGTATTGGGACCCCCCCCCAAAAAAAAAACACTTCGAGGTTAGAAGCATAATCATGAGAAAAGCAAGTATTTCCGGACCACTGTTACTAAGGTTCTGTGATGATGTGTGTGCCACTGAAAATATCACAAGCCACCTGGACGTGGGAAGGTCCTAATTCCACTGAGTCCCTCTTCAGGTTCCCCTCATTCCTAATTGCTGATTGGTATCACCTCAACAAAGAGAGGCAAGGAAATAACACAGGAAAATGAGCATGTCTCCAGGGATAGAGGGTTACCTGTCTCCAGGGATAGAGGGTTACCTGTAGAGGAAAGAGGAGACAGTTCCCCAGGTTCCCTGGCTGCCTCCCCTTGGCACAAACGGACTAGAAGTCTAAGTGTCGTCTAATCCCATATCTGGACTGAGACCCTGACAAAACCAGCACCTTTTGTGCCTCTGCCCCAGGGCTCCAGCTGGGACTGGTTCTCACCAGTCCTCCGCAGAGGGGCACCGTGAGTAAACAAGCCCCACAATTCCCACTGGGGACTTGGATGGAACATTCTCACCTATTTTTGCTTTCTTCTCTGAAGGTCTCCACTTTACCATCTCTAGTCCTCATTCCTCTGCTTTTCTAAGGAACTTCCTGAAAGTTATCACCATTAACCTCACTTTTCACATCAAATTTCCACCTCGGGCTGACAGCACAACCTGTTTCCACGAGTGTCACCCTCTAACCAGCTGCTTGGTTTCTTGTGCTCTCCGTAGGGCCACATAGCCTGGCTTCTGTCCTCACCCTTCTGGCTCTTCCCCTCACCGTGACGCCCAAATGCACCCAAATAAAAGTGGATTAACCAAATCTCTGTCTTCCCAAAGAAGTTTGGGCATTTCAGAAGAAGGGAGCTACTGTGCAAGGCGAAATAACTGCGAATAACAGACATCATTTCCTACCCCGGGAAGACAGAGATGGCCACCTCGCTCTGGGGAAGAGGGCGGCGGGGCAGCCCCACATCCTCGCCAGAGACCACACTTCTTTCTGGCTGGGCATGAGGCCTCTTCCTCACCATCCCGCCCCACATTCCTTTGCCCCCTCACGGCCCCTCAAAGCAGCCTTTCCGAAATCACTCCAAAGGCCACAGGAAGGGAGTAAAGAAATGGGGAGAAGGGAGAGGAGGGTGTCTGAATACCGCCCCCCCCCCCAGCGTAATATTTTGTTTCCAAGTACCAGGACTTTCTAGAATGTCTTCTCTTGTTGCGCTCCTTCCTGGCCCAGTAACCCCCCAAGCCTCCCCACCCCCAAGACCACTGCAACCAAAACAAGCGCACCGACCACAGCACCGTGGCTGCCGCCGCCCCAACTGTTGCAGCAGCTGCCGGGGTGGCGGCGACAGCGGAGAGGGCAGGGCCGGGCCCGGACCCGGACGCTCCCCGCCCAGGAGTCTAGGAGGCTCCGGGCGGCCTCCGAGGGGCGCGCGGTGCAGGGGAGCCCCTGCGGCAGCCGCCTGGGATGGGAGAGGCGGCGCTCCCTGCTCGGACCCCCGCGCGGAGCCAGCCCAGCCGCGGCAGCGGCGCCCGTGGAGGCTGCCCGCGCCCGCCCCCCTCTCACCTTTAAGATCAGGTCGGTGTGATGCTGGTCCAGCATGTTCGCTTTCTGGAAGGAGGTGACGATGACCCGGCCGTAGCGCCCGGGGGTCTGCAGGTCCGAGTAGAGTCGGTGCTTGGAGCGGTTGACCGGGAAGAGGCTGTTGACGAGGTTGCGCTCGATCTTGGCGAGGCTGTGCTGGGGCGCCAGCAGGTGCTCCACGCTCTCCTCGACCTGGTAGCGGCTGAAGCTGGCGCCGAGCAGGATGGAGATGAGCACGGGCGCCGAGGCGAAGAAGACCGGGTGACTGGCAATGAAGTGGCCAAGCCGGGAGAAACACGTCCTCAAGCCCCTGTGCAGAACCTGCCGCAGCATCCTAGAGCAGAGCGGGCGCGGGAGGAGGGCGAGGCGCACGCTCGGCGCGGGCTCGGGCGGCGGCGGCGGCGGCGGCGGCGGTGGTGGCGCCCGCGGCGGCGACGGCGGCGGCGGCGGCGGCGGCGGAGGCGAGACCCGGAGCTCTCCCGGAGCCGCGGCACCACCATCGGGGAGTCCCGCGCCGCGCCTCGGGAGGGTCCCCTCGGGCCGGAGACACGCCCTCCTGCCCGCGGCCGCGCCGGCCCAGAGAGCCCCCCAGCCTGGCGGCCTCCGCGCCGCCCCCACCCCGCCCTACCCCGTGCGCCCTCCCCACCCCCCGCCGCCTCCCAGCCCGAGGGGCTCCGCGCGGCGGGGCCGCGTCCCGGCTCAGCGCGGGAGGGGCCCGGAGCTGCCCCCGCGGCGCGTCATGACCCCACTCACCCGACCCCCAAGGCCAACGACGGGGTGGCGCGGGGAGCGGCGGCGGCGCTATCTCGGGGAGACTCTGCGCGCCAGCCTAGGAACACGAGGACGGAGAATTCCAGGCTACACCCAGTCCCCTCCCCTCCCCGCGCTCCCCTCCCCCGGCCCGGCCCGCCTCGCACGCCCTCCCCTCCCCTGTCCTCCTCCGGGGAGACCCAGAGATGAATAAAGAAATGGCCCTGATTTTCCAAACAAAAAGTAAAGAGTTCTCCCGGGGGGCGTCGGGTGGACCCGCTCAGAGCCAAGTACCCCCAGAGGCGGAAAGGAGGAGGCTGAAGACTGCGTGCGCCCCGGCTCTCGCCAGGCTCAGGTGGTGGCGCGCACTGGCTGGTGCGGAGAGGGGGTGGGGAGCGAAGACGCTCGAACGTGGAAATCACGCCTCCTCTCAAGTAAGAGCCATTTAAATTATCCCCAACACTGCAGCTGCCGCGGGACCACGGGGTCCGAGTGTGCGTCTGGGGCACGTCCACCCAGAAGGCGTCCGTGGAGAACCTTTCTTCTTGCCCTTATCTAGGGTCGCTCCAGAGTGTATTGGGGTTGGGCAGTTCTGCTGCGCGCCCCTCAACCCGCGCCCCCCCCGGTCCCCCAGTAACAAAAGTGCGGGTACTGCTGGTCAGTCGGTGGAGCTCCCGGACACCCGGCTCTCCGCCCTACCTCCTCCTCCTCCTCCCTGTGTCGTCACTGGCGGGTCTGGGGGACCTGGTGCGGCGGGGCTGGAGCGGGCGCCCCTGCGGGAGGGCATAGAGTGTTTGTGAACCGGGAATCCGTAGCGTTACTCCCCTTCTCTCCAACACCCCGCCCTCTCGTTCTCAAAGACGCAAGTGTGGGAGTGGGGGACACCTTATCTCAGACCTGGAGAGATACTGGTCTCCGAGCATGCCGAGCCGCAGGGGGCGCGGGGGAGCCCGGGGGGCGCCGACGTCTCGGCAAAGTTGGGCGTGTGCGTGTGCGCGCCAGCCTTGAGCTAGCAGGCAGCCACTGTGGTTTCCCCTCGCACTCCCCCTCCAGAGAATTTCCCGAGAAGGCGGGCGCCGGCTTCGGGCCCGGGATAGACCTGCGGCGGCGGCGGGAACGGCCACGCACAGGTACAATTTAGCGCGTTTCGTTGTGCGCTCTAAGCCCCGGGGTCCATCCATTGCAACTCAAACCGAGCCGGATCTCGGAGTCTGGGCCACTGAGGCGCTCAGTATGGCTAAGGGGGTGGGGACCGGTGCGCCGTGAAGGGTCCCGAGGTTTTGCGCTCTGAGCGCTCGGTTTTCCCGTTCCGCGCCTCCCGTCTGTCCCGCTTGGCCTCCTAGTGCCAAGGGTCAAAGGAGAGGCGGTGGCGACTGGAGGCGCGGGCCCAGGAGGGGAGTCCGCACTACAGAGCGTGGACAAGCGTACTGAAGCTGAAGGAAGGCGGAATAGGGAGAGGAAGAGGAGGAGGACGGGGAGGAGGAGGAGAGGAGAGGGAGACAGCAATGGGTGGGAGAACGCGATTCCGGGAGGTATTCCCCTAACGTTCCCATTCCAAGACTCCCCAATGCCAAGCGGCCCTTCACTTCTCAAACTGAACTTGGGAACTTGCATGTTGGAAACTGGAAGTCTTGGGCTGGGAAATCCTCCTTTTTAGGTTTTTCTCCTCCCTTCCCCCACACCAGACCCTCCTTCCCACATTCCCTCAGCAACACCTGCAACTGCTGAGCTGCCCACCCCGGGGGCGCACCCTCTCAGCTCCTCCTGCTCCCTAGGTCCTTCTACCCATCCGTACTCTAGTCCACTTTGTCGGCTCACCCCTGCCATTCCCCACACGGGTCTCTGTTTCCAAAGGCTCCCCCCTGGCGCCTAGGTTCAACCGGCAGCATCCAGCCAACACCTCCCCCACCCCCGCCCCAGTATCTTCGTCCCAGGGAGGGACATGTTAGGAGGGGCTGGAAATTCTCCGGCAACACTCCACTTGTGCCCTTCCCCCAGCATCGTAATTTCTGCTCGAGGAGACGCCGCTCCTCTGCAGCGCTTTGCTGATTCACGATGATCGCGGAGGGAAAAGCCTCTTTGACTTGTGCCCCTGCAACTGGCGAGGCAAGCGCAAGTGGCTGCGAGGGCACACGCTTTGGGAAACCACCCACCACTGCGCAGCCGAGGTGCTAAATGGCAGGGTGGATGCCCTGCGTGGCGCTCAGCCGGGGCAGAAGGAAAGGCGGAAAGGGCGGGCGGGGGGTGGGAGTGCCGTGGCAGTGGGAAATACCGCGAGCCCAGTTCTGTGCCGCTGAGCTGGCGGCAGCTGGTGGGTGGGCACCTCTCAGGAGGCCTTAAGTTGATCTTTAAGCGGGGAGCGAACCGAAATGTTTCATGTGCCCTGATGCCAGCGCAGCGGCAAAAGTAAGCAGGGAAGCCAACCGACAGGTCTCCTTGGGAGCCTTGAACATTTTGGCGAAGCTCTTTGCATTCTCAAATCTTTGTCCCTCCAAATGGTTCCCTCCTAACCGAGGTTCACTCGCGTCCCTAGAATTTCCGGTCTTTTAATGTGAGCCCTCAAGCAGGCTGCAGAGCCGTCACCCCCTTTCTCGGTGCCTGGGCTGAATCTTAGAGCGGGAGAAACCCAGTGTCGCTCAGCTGGCCCGGGTGGGAGTGTTGTCCTCCCACAAGGAAAGGCCTTTACTTTGAGACCCGGGCTTTTGCTTCCAGTCCTTCCAACTCTATATTCCTATTCGTCTTTATGGATATGTGTGTGGGGCAATGGCCACCCCGCCTGCTTTAATTCGGAGGCACTGAATAGCCTGAGGGTGGATCTCGCTGCCACTTTTTCTTGCGGGGAAATTCAGTTAGTATTACCTAAATTGAGTTGGAGCAAGGGGGGGGGGGGGAGCGTCTCCTCCTCCCGATTTGATTTTTCTTCTCTTGATTCAGACGTTCAGGGAAGCGTTGCCGCCACCAAAGAAAGATCTGGATTTGCATTTGGGACAATGACCTTGGGAATAGAGCTTCCATCAGGACATTCGTAAATTATTCCATTTGCTGATTAAAAATTACATTTTAATTGTAGAAAATTTAGAAAATAACAACTAGAGAAAGAAGGAAACAAAAGGACACTATATCCCTGTTCCTCTCACCACCTTTCAAAGACAATATAATGCAGAAGTTCAGGCTGCTGGTTCCATAGCCAATGAGTTGAATCCATGCTCCACTACTTACTATGATAGGTTGGGTGAGTAATTCCACCTCCTTATGCAGTACTTTCCTGTTCTGGAAAATGGGAATAATTAATAGTACCTATCTCATAGAGTCGTCCTGAGGAGTAAATTCGTTAAAAGATGGAAGGCACTTAAAAAGGTGCCTGGAATATCACAGACACCTAGTTAATGATCTTTGTCAGAATTCTAATCTTTCTTGGATATGTGTGTGTGAAAAAGAAAATCAGTCCCTGCCATCGAGGAATTGGCCTGGTATTATAATTTGGGACTTAGTGTTGCTAGGAGCTGCCCTGGTACTCATAGTTAAGCTTCCATGGTCTCCTTTTGAATAACAACTATTTTCCAAAACACTAGTGCCAGATAAGATCATTGAGTAACTGCGATGGATCCAGACAAAATTAGGACCACTCCATAATCATGTCTGAACACAGATGAAGCATGAGTATTGTCTGAATACCAAAAATGACCAAACAAGTCCCTATCCTGGCTAGCAGGAGTGAATATTGTGGGGTTTTTTTTTAATTTAAAAATTTTTAAACAAATTACAGCTATCGCTTTGGTCTAGTCTTCTCTCCCAGATAAAGACTTATTAAAACACCCAATCATAAAACTACCCCTGATTCTTGACAGCATCCAATCCACAGGAAGCCCCATTATCTTAAATCTTTCCCCAAATTACTTAACACAAACCCAAATCGTTCTTATTGAGATGGCCCTCAGTTCCCCATGATGCAGATTCTCCTTCACTGCAGTGAAAAATAAACCCAGGCCATTCAACTACTGATACATTCCTGGTAGTCTTCAAGCAGGAGGGTTTAGGCAATGGATGTGGCATGTTTATTCACTCTCTTTTTCTAAAATTGAAAGTCATAGTAAATGTTCTGTTTGGTAAACATTTTTTTTCATTATATAGATTGTAAGCTTTTTCTCATATTGCTTAATATTGCTATAAAACCTTTTTATGGCTGCAAAGAATTCCATCAATGGCTAAAACTCAGCTTATTTAATGTATACTCTATTTGGGGGCCTTTAGGTTTTTTAAAAAAAATTTACTGTTGGGGCGCCTGGGTGGCTCAGTTGGTTAAGCGTCGACTCTAGATTTCAGCTCAGGTCATGATCTCAGAGTTGTGGGATAGATCTCTGCATCTGGGCTGTGTGCTGAGTATAGAGCCTGCTTAAGATTCTCTGTCTCCCTCTCCCTCTGCCCCTCCCCCTGCTGTTTACAAAAGAACAAATAAATAAATAAATTTTTACTGTTATAAATAACACTGAGATGAACATCCTTCATGTAAATCTCTGACTACATCTCTATTTTCTTAGGGTCAAATATCCACCACTGCTTTTTAAGTAGACTGCTCCTTACAGTTGACTTTCTAATCATTGTTAAATTGGAAGGGACAAGGGCATTACTTCACAGGGATTAAATTTGTTGATAAAATAAATGAAGTATTCTCACTTGGGAGAGGATCATAGGAATGATCTGTTACATTAGGAGTAAGTCTGTTGGCTCAGTCTTGCTCAGAAATGCCAGAGGGATTAATCATGGTGTGGAGAGAGTGTGGGCTCAAAGGAAAATCCTATTGCTTGATAAGGTTAGAAACAGGTTTACTCTTGTGTAGCAAGTGTGTCAGTCATTAGCTTTCAATATCACAACACCATTTTCTGCCAGAGGAACAACAAAATATTTTTATGCATATATGTTAAATCAAAACAGTTCTATGTTAACCATGAAATCAGTATGCATAGCAGGATCATGATATTCGGGCAGCTCCAATTTAGGGTGGCTCTTAGGATAGTGTGCTCATCACTCCTTTTTACATTTCTAATCTCAGTAACACTGAGATTTTTTAAGCAGGACATGTTTCTGCCATCCTAAAGGATCTAGGTAAGATTTCTTGGAGAATGGAAACACATGCAGGGAAGGGCAAAGTATAGCAAGGGTTTTTCTTTCAGAGTAGGGAAGCTCCCCTGGCCAATATCAGTGTTATCTTGAATGGGGATGTCTCCATGAAGTATCTGCTGGGACTCAGTCCTGTTTTGACCAAGAAGCTATTTTATGTACAACAACACTGTACTCCCTGAAATTTTATCCAAAGAGAGACTTCTGAAGATAGTTTAAACTTGCACTTGAGGAGAGAGCACGTGTGGCAAGTCCTAGTAGGCTGCTTAAGACAAAGAGCCACACTGCTATCTGTAGATGATACCCATTCAAAAGGGTGCTGATTGGATTTTTCAGAGTACTCTGCCAATTTAGTAGGATCTCAGCATCGTCATGAGTCTTTTTAAAAAGTGATCTATCGGGATCCCTGGCTGGCTCAGCGATTGAGCGCCTGCCTTCAGCTCAGGGCGTGATCCCGGATCCAGGAATCGAGTGCCACATCGAGTCTCACATCGGGCTCCCTGCATGGAGCCTGCTTCTCCCTCTGCCTGTGTCTCTGCCTCTCTCTCTCTCTGTGTCTCTCATGAATACATAAATAAAATCTCTTTTTTAAGTGATCTATCATGACATAAGGAAAAAAGTCATGCAGAATCATTTTCCTGCACTGATTCAGGGAGAGACCTTTTTGGGTATTGTTTTTGTTTTTTGTAAATGGGATTTTTAAAGAACTTTTTTGTCTTATTCATTTATTTGTTTATTTATTAGCATTTTAGGTAGTTAAAATACAGTGCAATATTGGTTTCTGGAGTAGAACTCAGTCACTTATGACTTAGATGCAACACCCAGTGCTCATCCCAACAAGTGCCCTTCTAAATACCCATCATGCATCTAGCACATCCCCCACCTATGTCTCTCCATCAAAAGTCAGTTTGTTCTCTATCGTTAAGATTCTCTTATGGCTTATTTCCCTCTCAGGAAGAGACATTTTGGAACACACTAGCTGGGTGTCTTGCTCACCCACGTCCAAATTTGCTTTTTTTCTCCTAACAGAAAGCCTCACCTTCTCTTTACTTTCCAAAATCCTTCCATCCTTCAAGGTTCTCATAAAATCCTAGCTCACATATCTGATAAGTTTTCTCTGACTGGCACACCAACGTTGATTAATTTAACTAGATTGAGTAATCTTATTGCAATTAGCAGTAAGTTTCTACAGTAGTCAACAACTACGAGAAATAGAGCAAGAGATTCCCTACTCTCAAGGGATTTTTAGTTTAATAAGTTTGGATACATATACCGAGGATTAATATATGAACCTGAGCAAGGGAGATGCCCAAGGAGAGGTCATGACAATGGTGTGGGGTCTCAAAAAGGCATAGATGGTATCTGGTTGGTCTCTAGTTTTATAGTGTCTTTAGTCTAGAATTAGCATCTTGCTGGTTTGAGCGTCTTTGTTATCTAATATTATGGATACCTACATGTTAATGATACTATGTGTCAGTTTTTTGGATAGCCTTTGATCATGTTGGCTGAGCTGCCAGAGGACCCCTTCTCTCTTTCCTTGGGATCGTCTTAAAGTTTTGGGAAGTCCTGAGTAATGCCACTTTCTCGATATCAAACTAAGTGCAACTCATGTTGTTTTTTCATTAAGTTAAACTAGCTTTCCTTCCACTGCACCTAAATGAGGAGAGTTTACGTACATTTTTCACTTTCAGCACCAGGGACAGATCCACGTAAACTTAGTTACTCCTCCCCCTTCCAGCCCCCATCTCTTCTAAACTGTTATTAGAGAAAAATTAGAGCTAAAGAGATTATTTAGAATAATATAATCCAGGGGGTTGATCATTTTTTTCTATGCCAGGACAATTAAAATGAAAATGTATTTAAACTAGTGGACCACCAAATCCAATAGAATCATATTTGAAATTGTGCCCAATACTTTTATGGCTTTGTGATGTGTTTGTATGGGAGGGGGGCATTTAAAGGGATACATTAGAGCTGACTCTAAAATACAACCTCTTGAACTTCAGGAGTAATTTAGCGGAAAACTTACAGAATAGAACACGAGGAAAAGAACATTTTAATGCATTTTATGTGCTAAGTTTACCGTAGGCACTTTCCCATACCTTACCTTTGTGATTTGCAAAATCACTGTGGGCTGTTAAGAATTGTAAAACCCATTTTAGAAAGAGAAGAAACTGAGGATTAAGGACATTAAATATCCTGTGCAGGATTACACTGCAGTGGAAGCGTAAATAGAATCTGGGCCTATGTCATATCAAAATCTATGTTTTTCTGTTCAATCATTCTTCTTCAAAGCACAATTGACTTAGTTCCTTTCCAAAAATGCCTTGACTGGGTATCATAATACGTCAAAAACATCTTAATCAGATAACATAATATGCCATGAATGTTATAAACAATTAATGCTATTTCTGTATTTGCCGTTCATGTAATAGTGTTGTAAAGTGGCAATTTTGTGGCCTATCCATTAATCAGTTTTTCAGTGTTTGGATTCATTTCTGATGTTGGTGTTCCTCAGAGGAGTTTTGTGGACCAACAAAAATATTGTTATGGAACCCAAAGTGTTTGCTGATCTAATCCAACCCACTCTTTTTGCAGATGGTAAAACTTTTGCAGTGCTTGTCTGGATTTTTCTAACAAGAAAATCACTCAAAATGTTAAAATGGAAAACTGTCAACTGGTTTGAAAATACATAATGAAAAAAGCAACCAAATAGATTGACCTTATGCCTGTTGAAATGCTTCCATTTTTTCAGTGGTTCACCAACACACATTATACTGCAGAGGGAAACATTCTTTAGTTCTCTTCCTTTACTTTACTCTGTAAAGTGAATAGAGATCATTCTAATCACCAGAGCCATTGCCTTATGTATGAACATAGGGGACATAAAAAAGCAGGGGGTTTCCTGATACAACTCTTAGCTTCAGGGCAGTCTTTCTTTGATGTTTATATATTTAATCCCTTTAAAAATTGTACTCCAGAGCATAACCTAAGAACAAAGCACTTCATCCCTTCTGTTATTAGAACTGTGTACTTCTTGCTTTGACTTTTAAAAATGACAGAGCTACAAGGCATTCTGTTCCCCATGGCTGATCACTTCCTTCCAGTGAATGGCATTATGTTGGTGAATTAATTAATAGTAAAATCTGATTTACATATTCACAAATATTAGAATTGTAGAAAAATTACATCAGGAGGCAGCTCCTTGGAGAAGCTAAGTGAGAGGAGAAAAAAAATCAAAGGTTCCTTTTTCAGATATAGCATAGGACTTGGCATTTCTAGGCTGCTTTGCTTCCACCTTCGGGCATCTTCTGAATTTTGTAAAGCGGATTATTCTAGATATGGAAAAGTCTGTTCTACCATGGGTTGAAATACTTAGCCTCAGGTGAATGCCATTGCCTCCTGTAGTGTGCCAAGGAGCAGAAACTAAAGTAGTTTGGCTACTGGCCTATCCATCAGCAAATGTGGCCCTTCATCTAGCTCTGTCTTATCACTATATTTTAGCTTTCTGTCTGTAAAATCAGAATGAGAAAGATGATGATGCTATCTCCCTGGTAAGGAGATTTTCAGGTGTAAAATATGATAATGAATGTAAAGTGCTTTGAAACAACCTGACACATTATTGGGCCAGGTAGAAGGTCCAAGGCACATGCTAAATATGGAGCATGAAGGCATGTAAAGGTCTTGCCTTTGAGGAGTGCACAGTGAAGTGGGCTGAAGCCAAATGAAATAATAAAATTGTGGAGTGCGGCAAGGATGTTGGTACTATGGGACCAGTGAGAATGTTTCCCTAACCCAATCTGAAAAATAGAGGTAAGGTTTGTAGAAGCTTTGGAGAGCATGTGTAGAGATGCTGTCTGGTGCTCCATCCTTACCCTCTTGGCCTAGAAGTTCACTCTAGGTGGTTTCTGTATACACTAAGGGCTTCCTGCCTTTCTCTGTTTGACATATCCTTTGGCCATGGGGTAGGCTGGAAATCCCAGTGGGCTAACACCCCTTGAAGTAACTCTCAATTAATGAGGAATAGGAAAAATAAGTACCCAGATTTCTTTGTCTCTCTGTGGGACAACTCAGAAATGTGTTTCACTCAGGCTCTCAAGACTTCCCAGCAGAGTTGATCACCCTAGTTGCCCACAGCAGTAACCCACTCTTGAACACACCCTGAATTGGCTTTTCTGTCTTCTCCATCTTCCATCTTTATGCCTTCACGGAGCTTTCTGGGAATTCCCTCCTAAGTAAACCACTTGCACCCACACCTTTGTTTCAAGATCTGTTTCTGAGGGAGTCCAATCAAAAACAAGAGATGACATCCAAATGGAGTCTCAAAGGTTAATAGTTAGTCTAGCCTAGTGAATTTAATGGTGTGTAAATTATGCATCAGTAGAGCTGTTTGAGAAAGAAGAGAATTAGCTAACCCCCCATGGAGGGAAAGAGTTTTCAGGGCTACTTGGAAGAATTCTTGGAGTATTCAAGGCAGAGGAAATATCATTTGAAATAATTATAAGGATGGGATAGAGAGCTTAGCTTGTTTTGGGAACTACAAATAGTTCAGGATGGACAGGCAGTAGTTTGGAAAAGTGGACAGGAACTGGGTTAAAAGGGGACTTATAAGCCTAGATAAGGAGCTGGGTGTTCATTTTGAAGATGACCAGAAGCCATTCCAGGGCTTTGAATGAGGGAGTTTATGGCCAGCCTTATGTTCTATAAAGTTACTCCAGTGGCAACATAGAAGATAGATAAAGGAAAGGCAAGTCTAGAGGCAAAGAGACCAGTTGGGAGGTCATGATAATAATTAGGATGAGAAGAGATTAGGACCTGAAGCAAGGTAGAGGCCAGTGTGATGGAAAGGGAAGCATTGATAGGTTTTTTGAGAGATAGAACTGCCAGGACCTAGATGATTGCAGAATGGAGCCAAGATACTGCATCATGATTTCTGAAAACACAGTGTTGTTCCAAAGGGCTTTGCTAAGCCATGCCCAACCCTAGAGATATTAGTGCATTTTTACTAAATTCCACTGGAACACAGAGCCTCTTGTCAGGGTGAGGAAGAAGGAGTGGGGGGACTGTGTTAAGCTCTAAGCTACAACAAATGGGGCTTGAATGTAAAGGTTTGGACATGAGAGCTGGACGAGGGAGGTTAGTGGCCTGGAGGAGTTTACAAGGTAGAGGATAAAACTGATTAGGTCAAATCCATAATATGGTGATTCACGTGGATTGATAAATGTCATTGCTTCAAAGGGAACTGAGTTATATGTTATGGCTGTTTCTTACATAAGACAGTTTCATCTGGAGAAGAAGGAAAGGAGATCAATGAGAAGCAGGGGTTGGGAAAATGAAATGTGTGGCTTTCATGGGTGAGATTCCCCAAAAACCTCCCTCTGTGTTTCATCTCAATTCACTTCATCTTTATAATGCACCCCTGTGATTTCCCCTCTACTGAATCTCTAGAACCCATCCCTGAAGGTGACCAAAGAGCATACTCTCTCTATAAGGCCTCCATTTCTGGTGGCAGCTTATACTTTGTTAGGTCACGCACACACAGGCACATATTTCACACGTGTGTGCTTTAATTCACACAATTAGCAATCACATTGAAGAATACTGGCACCAACATTTTGCAGTGTTAGCGACTCATTCTTTCCCTGACATCTGTGTGGGGGCACTGTAAATATGAAACCATTTTAATGAAATATTTTTAGTCCTATTATAAATTATACTGCTATTAACATTCATGTACAAGTTCTTATGTGGATGTATGTTTTTGTTTCTCTTGGCCATGTAACTACTGCTGGAATATACATGACAACTCCAAGCTTCACATTTTGAGGAACTGCCGAGCTCTTTTACAAAGGGCCTGAACCATTTTACATTCTTACCAGCAATGTTTTATGTTTGTCTGCTTGTTCATTATAATCATTATATGTAGTTTTTTTTCTATTGTTAGATGTTAGTTTCACAAAACCTTTGCAATCTCTTTCTTGATTTGTCTTCCTTCTAAATTCTTTTTGGTGAAATACATTTTTTTTTAAAACATCTTAGAATGTTACTTGAAAATCCCTATAATAACGTAATAAGAATTAGGATAATGAGATTATCTAGAAATTATACTAGATTGGACCAGTGTATTACTTAGCTCATTGTTTGGGGATTCTGAATTTCAGATTGTGATGTTCACATCTTGCTGTGGAAAACCAAATCTTCCATGGAGTCTCCAACTTGGGGGGATTCTTTTTTTTAAGTAGGCTCCACACTGGATGTGGAGTCTAATATGAGGCTTGAACTCATGACCCTGAGATTAGGACCTGAGCTGAGATCAAGAGTTAGATGCTTAACCACCTGAGCCACCCAGACCTCCCTCTCCCCAGGGGAGATTAATTTAACCCACAGAACAGCATAGATGAAATATGGGGACTACTCTGATGGTCCCTCATTTTACACAGGGAAGAGGAAAGAAAGGATGGAGGGCCAAAAGGAGGTGAAAGACTGAGAAGGAGTTGTGGCAAGGCCATGAAGATGTAATGTCCTGACTTTTGTTAAGCTTTGACCTTAGCACAGGGCCAGGGCCTGAGGTACAGTAGTGGGTCTGGTTTGGACCACTTGGGAGCTTGGTCATTTCACTTCTTCTCCTTTGTCCAGTTCAGACCACTCTCCCCAGTTTTCTCCTTCCAGTTCCACCCTACATTTATCCATCCATTCCCTATCACTCTGGCCAGTGGGTGGTGAGGCAAATTGGGGAATGGGGAAAAGAAGAATGAGAACATATGGGTTCATGACCCTTCCTCCACTTCTTCACCTCCCTATTTATTATCAATCTGGTAGGCGTTCTGTTTAATTTGCCTTACCTGAAGCAGTAACACTTTGATCTCTATAAAGCTGTAGAATCACCTAAGCCATGGTAATGAACTCCCCTATAGAACAGTAAAGGTGAAATAAGGTGGTGACAAAATCCCACAGGAAGGACTATTAACTAATGTTATTAGGTGATACTTTCTTAGTGAGAATTCCCTCCACTGTAATATTTCATTATTAATAGTCCTTGGGAGTTTAAAGAAAAGAAATACCTTTTTATTTCTCTGGCTTGATCTCCTGGTACTCATAAAGGAATCTAGGCTGTGCTTTACGATGCCAAAAATCACTGGTCAATCCAATTTGATAATAGAACAACAATCAACCACGTTATTTGGAGCTATGTAGACAAAACAGCTAATTGTTTGACTGAAATATTCACATGCAAATCAGTTATTTTGACATCATATGGGCACAGTCCAAGTCAATATTTAAATAGTAATTTGAAAAATCATTAATTGGAGCCATATTTGTTGATTATCTCATATATACAGGAATTTTTCTCATTAAGCAGATGGCTCTGCATCAATCCCATCTTAGAAATTAGTAAACACAGATTTTCCTAGCTGTAGAAAGGAAGTAAATACATAAGAAGGGGCCAGAGGCATAAGGAAACCTAAAGAGAACTCTGAACACTGAGGTGGTGGTAATTCTTCAGTGGTGGTAAGATCATCTGTGGAGGAGATGGCACTTGGCAATTTGAACATTGGAGGTGTCAGTGATTAATCTGGTGTATTAGTTTCCTTGGGCTTCCTTAACAAAATGCCCAAAACTGGGTTGCTTGAACAATGGAAATTTACGGTCTTGTGGTTTTGGAGGCTGGAAGTCTGAGATCAATGTGTCAATACAGTTGGTTCCTTTTGAGGGCTGTGCGGGTGAATAGGTCCCATGCCTCTCTTCTAGCTTCTGGTCGTTTGCTGGCAATCTTGGGCTCTGCTTGCTGGAGACTCATCATGTTCACATGCTGTTCTCCTGTGTCCATCTCCAAATTGCCCCTCCTTTATGAGGACATCAGTCATATTGAGTTAGGGACTCACTCTTCTCCATTGTGACTTCATCTTAACTAACGATATCTCTAATGGACCCTACTTCTAAATAAGGTCCTGGGGCTTAGGACTTCAACCTGTGAATTTCAGGGGGAATACAATTCAGTCTATAACATCTGGTAAGCAACTAATATGACTTCCACAGGGGCCCAGGGGTCTCATTTTGACTGGGTCATTTTGACTAGATGCTTTTGGGGAAAGATAAGGGCAAAGTAGAAATCTACTGTCAACCAGATGCTAGGACCATTTAATCCTATTTTTTTATGCCCTTCTCTACTTCCTCTCCACATTTGGGAGGACTGGGACTAAAAGTTGCTTTAAGATGTGAGGCCTAGGAGAAGCTTGAACTTTGGTGAATCACTCACATTTTCTGAGGGTGCTTCAGGTCTCCCCCGGCCTTGGAGATCATAATCTAAGAATATTCTTCCTTAGTGTGTTCCATATGTTTTCCAGGCTAGCTTGAAGTTTTGTGTCAGAAGACACATGGGTATTTTCTTTCTTTACTCTTTATAAAATTACTCTCTCCCACAGGAGGTATTCTCCCCAAGAATTTTCATATTCTTAACCTAACATGAGCTCTCAGAGTCCTTCCTTCTACTTTATTTGAAAACACATGCTCGAGTTTCCCTGCTGCATTCCCTTCCCCAGCCAACACCATGGCTGACTCCACCCCATCTTCACCCTTGTGGGGCTTTCTCCTTGAATTTGGGAGAATCACTGGGCTACCATTTTCCACTTGGAAGAAAGGGGATGGTGAGCATCCTCTTAAATATCCCAAACACTTTGGTTAGAACCATCCTGTCTGAGAAGTCAGCCCTTGGCGTTGTGATGGGTTGTGTTTTGCAAGGATCTCTCTTGCCTGAGAACATCACCAGCGGTGCCTTGGACTTCCAGTGAGTAATGTCAGAGGATATTTGTGTCAGTGTTAAACTGTCCTTCGAAGACACCTTTCTCTTACCTGTGGGAAGCCCTCTTATGTTGCTCTGCTTCATCTGAGAACTTCTTCAGAAGTGGCTCCTTTTAATTGTTGATGATGTTTATTACAAAGCTTTTAGTAAGACAATAATAGCAGCTATGTATGCATAATGCAAGAACGATTGAAGGGTTGAGTCAAACCACTGGGCAGTTCGGTGGGAAAGAATCATCAGGCCAAGCTTTCATTTGGCACCTCTTGGCTAAGTGTTGTATATATTTATACATACACATCTCATGATTAGATATTTACATATGTGCATATACAAACAAAATCATGTTGTTTAGTTGTCAAACAGAAGTTATTGAAGTAAAACCTGGATGTCTCTGTATATAAATTAGTGACAAAATATACATTATAAGCCCATTGTAGGTATCAATGGGGGGGGGGTTGCTAGGAGGCAAAAATCCAGATTTCTGTTCTCAACGGGCTTGATGTCTTAATGGGGAGACATGATTGTTCATTAATTCAAGAAAAAAATTTATTTTTTTAAGAAAAAAATTTAAACATCTAACATTGCAGGCCCAATTTGAGAACTGATATATGTTGTAGGCTATTACCCCTATATGAAAGATCACAGCTTACTGGAGGATGTAGAGAGGTTGACAAAAGATGACAAAAGTCTGGTGGAGACTTTAATAGAGGAACACATAGGGCATTTCAAGAGTTGGTGTTAGATATGCTTAATTCAGACTGAGAGAGCCAGGGAGGCTTCCTGCAGGTGGCAGAAAACTAAGACCAATGCATTACAGCACCATAAGTGTTATGCACTCAATGGGTGGTGCAGGTGTAAGTAGCATTCAAAGATGGGGAGGTCACTTCATGCTGAGGTGACAAGGGATGACCTCATGCAGGAGTGGGGTTTGAGATAAACTGTGTAAGTTAATGTCAACAACTGTACGTACCTGGCCACTCTGCAACTGGGCATTGTGGAAACTGTCTGTGGGGAGTTGGGTGGTGAGACAATCCTGGGGTGTTGTACAGGTTGGAGCTAGAAGAGAGAGATTTAACATTGAATCTGAGCCCAGCTAGCCATGCTATCCAAGAGCTGTCACCTGTGTCATCAGTATTTGTGTGGGGTCAGGGGTTGCTGGGGAAGGGCAGGCTTCACAGCAGATGGATTTGGGAATGGAAGTGTGGTTACCTAGAGTAATGGATGGATATTGGAAGAAGGGGGCTTATTTATCATAGTGTATGAGTTAGGAATGCTTTTGTCGGCAAGTGAAAAAACCCAACTAAGAATGACTTTAACAAAAAAAGGACTGATTTTCCCTGTATATTCCAGAATCTGGAGTTAGCCACTGGGGCACTGATTTAGTGGTGCAAGAATGTCAGAGATGGCATCTCTCCCATTCTCTCAGCCTTCTCTTCATGTTTGTTGCCTCGTGGTTGAAATATAACATTCCCAATTCTAGACATCAGGTATGCACTGCGGGAAGGAAAAAGGGGGAAGGTTATGTCTATTTCTTTAATAAGGAAAGTAATATTTTCTCCAGAAGCACCCCAGGAGATTTCACCTTGTGTCTTCATGGCTAGACCTGTAGTACATTGCCACTCCTAAAATCAGGAGAGGTTGAGAAAGAGTTTAAGATTTTTAGTCTGTAAGAAAAGGGAGAGGGGGGTTATAAATGAGTGTTGGGAGGGCCAAGCAGGAACTGGGATATGCGTGTTGGGGCGCGGGCGGGGGGAGGGGCGGGAAGCATGGGGAATTGCTAGGGCTATTTGTAGCTTGAGCTGGGGTACAGGGACCAGGTGCAGTACCAGTAGCGGCCTCAAGGGGGAACCAAAGGGAAGGACACGCGGCTGGGTCCCCACACAGCGCTCGTTTCCCGACTCTTTGGGTCTCTCTCCACCATCTTTGCCTCTCTACCTCTGCCCTTAATCCAGATCCTCGCCCTTTCTCTCAGATGTTGGCTTTTTCTTTGATGCTGTCATTGGCCTCTCTCTCTTCTCACTCTGCACACACCTGGAGGGAAGTCAGGAAGCCGACATTAGCAGGACCTGAGACTCCTGCCAGGCCTAGAAGCTGTGCCAACCATAAGCTCCCTCTGGGTAAGGCTCGGATTTGCCAAGCCTGGCATCCCAGCCAGCCAGAGAGGAGGAAAATAACAGGGGCTCGAGAGCCCAATGATTGGTGCCAGGCCAGTCAGTGGGAAGCCAGACTGTAGTCACCTGGGATAAGAAATCTGTTCTCTAAACACAAGTTGGATTCCGGACTTGCGTATTTCCTTCTTGGTTTCTGCCTTTCCCTTAAGTTTCTTGGTATGCTTTTCCAAAACCCCCACCCTTATCATCTCAGAATGAAAAGAAAAAAGGAATTACCCACATCACACCAATGAGAGCCTCTTCCTTACCTCCCCAGCCAGGAAGGGGGAAGACAACCTGTCCTAGCCTGCAATTCGGGTAAGAAGAGGGTGGTTAGTGGAGTAACTACCTTGGGGAAGGGAGCCAAGGACAAGGGTGATTTCTACCGTCTTGAAGAGACTCTCAACCAGGATCCCTGGGGAGATGGGGAAATCAGAATTTGTGGTGAAGCTGACCTGTTATGGTCTAAAACAAAGCAGCACTTTGCCCCATGGAGTGGTTTTTAATCACAGTGTTTATTTTGCATGTCCGAGGATACTAAAGGTGGGCATAAATGTTTTTTTAAGAGGCAGCATGGCCCGCAAAGACTTCTCTGAAGTACCTGTAAGAGGATTTGGCAACTTGAATGAGTGACCTAATGGGGGAGCTAGGCTTTGGAAGTCTGTTGAAGCCTATGAATTCCCTCTCAAGAACTGATCTTACATGCATAAAATAAAATACGTAGGATAACAATGAAAAGTCAACTATACTGAAAGACGGATATCAAAAAATTTAAAAATACCCAGGTCTGCAATAGACAAATACATGTGCTTCCTTATTAACATGTTAAATAAGATCTAGCAACAGTTCTAACAACTGCTGTAATTTTGAAGCAGTGATAAGTGTTAACAGTATTTTGAGATATCTGCAATGACTGAGATGTGAAATATGAAGATAACTGTGAGCTTTATTGGGGATGAAGTCACAGGCACTGCAAGAGGACTTTTGAGGTTTCTTGCCTATGTTGAATTGAAGGGAATGCCAAATTTCACTTGAGGGTTGAAACCCAAAAGGTAAAATTTTCCTATCCAAGTCATGGGCCTCCTGAATTCTACCCATAGACCTCATGGTGGTGGGGTGAGCGGGGGGTGGGCCACAGATTTAGAAGTCCTGACTACAAGGTAGAGAAAAGAGGAGACTACACAGTGGCAGGTTAATGCTACAATTAAGGAGGGCATGCAGAAGACCAGACAGTAGCCATGGGGGCACTATCCATCCTTCCGTGAATGGCCTGGAGTAGAAGCTGCATTCCGTTTTCTGGGTCTGTTTGGACTCACAGATAACGCCAAGTCCGGGAAATGGTGCTGTTCATTTTTTATTGGCAGTGGACTTGGTTATCTTGCGGGAGATTAATGGACTTAGAGTCTGCTCCAAGCCTGGGAGGGCTTCTGGTGAAGGTTTGCTCTCAGCCTTCCTGCCTTGACTGGCTCTGAAGCGTTCACACTGTGTCAGCCGGTGTAATGTTTATTTGCCTCCTCCATGAATGTGCTAAATGCAAATGAAAAGGCAACATCAAACACAAACGGAAAGGTGCAAGAAAAAGATTTGGCTTTGGGTCGTCCCTCTTTCTGAATATGGCACTGGGAGTCTAATTGCTAATACACATCAAGTCTTCAGTCAGAAGGTCACCTCAAGACTCACGTTAATCATTATTCTCACTTTGCAAACTGAGAAGGAGGACGGGCAATGAGTTCAAGGCCAAGGAGCATGACAAACAGGGTGTGATGAATAGAATTTCCAACCAAAGAATCACAATCCTTCTGGCCATGGATGCAGTTAGTTACACTGTTGAAGGCATGTCCACCAGTAAGCAAGTAATTATTGAATGCGTGGCACATGATCCCAGCAAGGTGGGGCTGGAGGCCTCTTCAGCTGTGATGGTCAGGCATGGCCTCTCTGAGGGGGTGACATTGTCATCAAGAGCCCAATGAGGAAAAGCAGCAGCCACACAAAGATCCCAATAGAAGGAGTGGCGAGTGGCAGTGCCCCCAGAGGGCAGCCTGTGTTGAGGGGCAGGGCCAGGTGGAAGGCCAGGGTGAGTGAGAGGGAGCATTGCAGGAGATGCAGCAGAGGGATAAGCAGGCCCAGAGCTGGGAGGGCTCCGGAGGTCACCGTGGGGAGTGGGGATTGTGGCCCACTTGAAACAGGAAGCCTCTGGAGGATTTTAAGCAGAGCAGCCGGCTTGGCTCGATGAGCAAGCTCTGACTTCTGTTTCCACCCTAGCTCTGGCTGCTGGGTGAGGACTGCCAAAGTCAGGAGTGACCTGATGGGGAGTCGGGGCCACTTGGACTAGTACTGTAGCTGTGCGGATGGTGGGAAGCACCCAGGTTCTGGAGATATTTTAGAGGCATAGACTATAGGACTTACTGTTAAATTAGATTAGACATATGAGAGGAAGAGCGGAATCAGGGATGACTCCTCAGAAACGTGGGGAGAGGTTTCTGAGCAAGAGAACACTAGCTAAAGGTCTGCTGTAAGTGGCAGCACTGTCCATGGGAAACATGATGAGTTATGTGTGGTTCTTCTTGTGGCCTCTGAAACTGCCCCCCATGACCTTTCGCAATACCACTACCTTCTAGGTCTCCAGTGTCCTTTTTGGCTTTTCCAGGGTTATAACCATACACCTCTTTCTTAGAAAGCAGTATGAGGGTCAAGGGTTGTAGGGAGAAAGGGTAGGGTTTGGAACACAAAAGGACTAGAGCTCAAATGCTGGCCACCTCATTTACTTGTTCTGTGACCTGGGCAGCTTGCTTCTGAGTGTCAGTTCTTTGTCATCTGTGAAATGGGATGAAAAGAGTTACCACGTAGTGTTTTTTGAATACTGAATAACGCGATGAATGAAAAATGCCCAGCCCAGAGCAGGCGCTGAGTCAGCTCATCCCAACTTCAGATTCAGTTTACTTCTCTCGTACTCTCTTTGGGTCTTGGCTTGGTGACAGCCTGGCCAGATGTTCACTAATAAACTAAATCACATGGAGATATTGTCCTGGTTCTCCAAGCTGGCCCCACATACAAGCAACTGGGGAACTCTAAAAAATACTCAAACCCACACCCCACCTCCTAGGGTTTCTGATTTCATTGGTTGGGGGTGTCAAAGGGTCATTATTTTTTTAAAGCTCCTGAGGTATCTATGATGAGCAGCTATGTTTGAGAACCCCTGTTAAATTAATGGGCAGTCATAATTTCATCAATGCTCATTCAGTAGCCACTAGCATTTCTAGAAAAATGGTAGGGGTTCTAAAGATGTACCCCAAGCTGAAGCTTTCACTTGAGGAAACAAGGGCTTTTCTATTAAGAGTCCCTCTTAGCTAGTATTTGTTGTATACTCGTGTATCAGTGTGTCAGTGCTCGGTCCTGCATGCTTCCCCGTGGAACTCCCAGGCTTCAGACCTCTTCAGGTGGCTTCCTATGGCACTTTGCTTTAAGAGCACAAACTTGAACAGGGCCTCTCTCTCTCTCTCTCTCTCTCTCTCTCTCTCTCCACCTCCATCTCTATGTCTGTCTCACTCTCACCTTAGCTATGTTGGCCTTCTTTCCAGTCCCTGAAACGTCCCACCTTCTCTGCCCCGTTAGGGCCTTCACATGTGTATTTCCTCCAGCCAGCCCCCGTCACACTCCCTTTGCCCCAAAATTCTGACTCCCGAAAGTGTTTTGATCTGCCTTTCGTAGGTATCTACCTCTTTGCCTGCTTGTGGAGTATCTGCCTTCCACACTCTATTGTGAACTCACAAAGGCATAGATGGGTCTGTTTTGTTCTCCGTTGAATCCTCACTGCCTGGCCCAGTATGACAAGATTTGTTTGAGTAAGTGCGGTGGTGAACATGGCTTCCCTGGGCCTTACACTCAATCAGGAGTGTGCTATGGGTGGAGAAACATTCTAGTGCCAGCTTCCCAAAGGGCTCCAAGACCGTCCTTTTCCAAACTGGGACCTTGGTGCCTTAATCTGGTCAGTTGGTGACTCTCAGCCACCCTTGTGGCCTCAGTGTTCTCTTCTGTTATCTAGCCTTGGTCAGGACTACGAAGTGGTTTTAATAATGTTGAACCCCACAGAAAAATTTGGGATGTTGGAGTGCTCTTTCTAAGATACTCTGTACAGCTTCCATGTAAATTCCTGCCTACGAGTTGATACAAGGACTGAGGAGCTGGGACTATCTGTCTAGACAGTATTACCAGTGTCTGTGCTGGGGGCTTGACTCAACTGCACTAGCCCAACCCCAATTTAGTTGAAGTGTTTTCTTCACCAAAGTGCTTCACTGGCCTAGGGGGCAAGAGCAATATTATATTCATTGTTATACATAGTATGATTTTGGTGGCTGGCTATACTTCATGAGGAGGAATGAGTGGTGTATTTAGAAAACAAAGCTTCGAGGTCATTTTTATTCCCCCATCCCCCTCTGAAATCTTTCATTTTTTGTGTGTTTGTAGGGCAGAAAGACCATGCATATCACTGAAAGTCTTTGCTGAGTGGTTTTAGTATGGAGGCCCTCATCAGCAGACCTTGAGATGAGCTGTGGATGCAGATAATCTATTTGGGAGTGGTCCCAGGAAGCACTGGTAGGGGAGGGGTGAAGTGAGACAGGGGACAGAAGGGAGCCTAAACAGACACATGTTAACGATAGCGTTACTATTGTGGGTGGCTGCCCCTCAGTCCTGCTGTGGGCCTCTGGGTGACTGTGTACACCATGGCTCAGAGTTGTTCTACCTAAGGGGGAAGGAAGCTGGGGTGCATATCCCCCACTCCCATCCTTTGTTGGTTGACAGCCACTGGAGGAGGCATTAACTCCTGGCCCTTCTGGCCTGCCCCATGTGTGGACAGAGCATGCGCCTGTGGCTGGAACAGGCTTTTAGGTAGGGGGCCACAGAGGCTTGCCTGGAAAGCCATGGGCATGTAAGAGAATCGTGAATGGCAAGAGGACATAGACAGGGTGCCAGCAGTTTCTGCTGTATCTGCTATACTGAGGATCTCTGCATGTGTGCCACATTGCTAGGAGTAGCAAAAAAGTTAACTATTTTGCTGGAGGCTTATGAGTTCAGATAGATGATGACTCAGACATATATATAGAACATGTATAGTAAATGTTCAGGACATACACATACCTTCAGCAAATACAAACAAGTAGACAGACTGAGAAGGAATGTACCCTGAATACAAACTGGTATATTACACTAGTCAACCCTAGCTCCATTCTCATTCTGTAGATAAACTTGCAGAATTCAGGGATTGGGTAGATTTAAGAAATCTCAAAGACATTACAAAACAATTGTCAGAAAAATATGCATCCTTAAATTTATATAGTTTATATACAACTTTACAACAACTGATAGGAAAAATACGGATGGTTTTAAACTGATAAGCTTATCAAAAATATTTCTTCTGCCTGCTTCATACAAGTCAAAGATTTGTTACACCAAATGTTTTCTTACAAATTGGGGTTTATGATACTAGCCCTACTTGAGAGACATACAATGAAGAAGAATTGAGAAGAATAGTGGTAAATAATGGAGAAAATATTGATGTGCTCTGAGTTTGTGAAGGAGATGTGTGTCATGTGTGTGCTAGAGGCAGGTGGAGGTAAAGGCAAGAATTGAAGATGAGTCAGCAGCTAGCCTAAGCAATTGGTAAATAAAATGGAACCATTGTGAAGTGTTTGTCTTATACTCTGTTTCCTTTATATGATTTCCTATGTTTTTCCCCCCCTAAAAAGTAAGCAGAAGCAGAGGCTGTTAATTCAAAATATTATTTATCTGGGTAAGGCCTTATCCTGACACACAAATGTCAACTGGAAGCATAAGAAAAAAAAATATTTACTTTGGCTGGCTTGTATTGTGCTTTGGGTTCAACTGAAAACCATTAGTGTTTATTCCCAACTCCCCCCACTGCTTTAAATCACTGAGCCAAAGACTGGCTTCATTTTGTTGAGGTCATATTAGCTCTGGGCATGAGGGGGCTCAGTGATGCTCAGAGAGGGAAGCTAAATGCTGCAGTCAACATCTGCCCAAGCTTGGTTTTAAGGCGCTCACCTCGATTCACTACATTAATAATTTTTAGATGCAATCTTTTTTAAAACCAAAGTTATTTATTTAGGGAATCATCTTCCTACATTTCTTGAAATATTTGTTGGTTAATATTTAATCAAAGTACAACATGACCAAAACACTAGAGAAATAAAGATATGCTACAGATAGAACAACATAATTATGGCATTCATGTGTAAAAACCAATACTAAAGAGTTTTCAGTTTTCTAAATGATGCTTTTAGCTTGCATTCATTTCTGGGCTCTGATCTGTGCCGTCTTGGAAGGTGTTCATTCTGTTTTTGAAAGTGCGGTTACTACTGGGGTGGCCAGATACCGAGGGCTGGGAACATCTTCCTAAGTCCCATGCTGAGGTTCTGTTTCGTGGTCTTCTCTGTGGGACTGGCTGTGTCCTCGTGGCAGAGTATAGGCTCGATGACATGTGTGGCCTCTAATTTCTGTCCGGGTTAGTACCTCGTGTGCCCCTGCCGTGACTGGCAGGTGAGGACGGCCTTTGAGAGGAATAGTGAGGGAGGCACCGGTGGTCCGTGGTCTAAGGTCATTACAGATCACCGCTGCCTACACGTGTGCACTAGCTGGATTGGCTGATGGGATTACTGGGAAAAGGGACTTCTCGAAGACTCCTGTACATCTCTTCCATTGGAGCCACCTTTCGATGTGCACAGCATGCCCTTGTCAGATGGCCCGGAAACCACAGTTCGGTTGAAAGAGGAAGAAAGGCAGCGAGAATAATGGTGGGGATGGCGAGCCTCTCAGAATCCCCTCTAGGCTTCTAAAAATAAAATACCGACCTTTCCCCAGTCCCTCACCTGCAAGGGAAAAGTCCTCTTTCTTCTTTCATGGACAGTCACGGTCTTGGTGAGAAGATGAGTGAGGGTCTACCTAGGAAGAGGGGAAGTACACTAGGAATCTAAGTGGTAGGGATTCCATCCGGGAACTCGTGACCCAGGTGTCAGAAGGCCAGAGAGCAAAAGGGAAAGTGTGGGGAAGCCAGAGAATAGTTTCCGGAAGCAGTTCCCACCCGCTCTGGGAGGAGGAGAGGGAGAAAGGAGGGCGTGGGGGCCAGACCTGGGGCTCCACGGAGCGGGTGCCCCGCTGCGGGGCGGCCAAGGAGGAGGCCGTGCAGTGGCAGCCTGAAGGCCAGGATGGCAACGGTCCAGCGAGCAAGGAGCGCGAGGTGAGGCCGCTGTCGGAGCCGGAAGGAAGGACGAAGTCCCTCTCCCCTTTTCGCATACTCCAGATTCCTCTGGGAGATCCTCCATGCTCGCTCTCCCACTGGCCGAAATGGCCAGGAAGCCAGCTAGCACGGGCACCGGGGCCTTGTGGCCTGCAGGGAGCCCCAGCTCCAGGCCCACGGCAAGCGGGGCAGGCAGGGGGGTGCTGGGGACAGGCCAGTCACAGTGACCCTCTGTCACCGACGGGAGTAGGCCTGTGTCCTTTCCTCTGCTCGGTACTTTGCATCCCTTCCTTCTGTCCTGGCCGTGAAGAACTCCCCAGCCTGGCCTGTTCCCTGCGTGGCCTCCCAGAAGGACGTTGCACGAAATGAAGATGAAGAGTCTTCAGTTTCTCCTGCACAGCAGCGGGATTTTCTCTGCGCTGGCCCTGCTGGAGGACCTGCCGAAGCCACGTGTGTTAGATTGAACGGAACAATAGAATTGTGATTTGACTTTCAAATATATCACTAATTTGAACAGGATCCAAGGATATTGAGGCTTGAGAGAGGCAAGGAATTAAAAATGAACACATTAGGAAAGTTCAACCCAAGCAGTAGATGAATGCGTCTCCCTCCTAATCCCTTAGAAAATACTTGACTGTTTACAAGACAGAACACTCTTATTCTGATGAATTTGAGGGATTTATTAAGGTCTTAAAATCATCCTGGTTCACTTTTATTTTTTTATTTTTATTTTTTTTATTTTAATAAATTTATTTTTTATTGGTGTTCAATTTGTCAACATACAGAATAACACCCAATGCTCATCCTGTCAAGTGCCCCCCTCAGTGCCTGTTACCCAGTCACCCCACCCCCCGACCACCTCCCCTTCCACCACCCCTAGTTCGTTTCCCACAGTTAGGAGTCTTTCATGTTCTGTCTCCCTTTCTGATATTTCCCACTCATTTTTTGTCCTTTATTCCTTTTCACTATTTTTTATATTCCCCAAATGAATGAGACCATATAATGTTTGTCCTTCTCTGATTGACTTATTTCACTCAGCATAATACTCTCCAGTTCCATCCACGTCGAAGCAAATGGTGGGTATTTGTCGTTTCTAATGGCTGAGTAATACTCCATTGTATACATAGACCACATCTTCTTTATCCATTCATCTTTCGATGGACACCAAGGCTCCTTCCACAATTTGGCTATTGTGGACATTGCTGCTATAAACATCAGGGTGCAGGTGTCCCGTCGTTTCATTGCATCTGTATCTTTGGGGTAAATCCCCAGCAGTGCAATTGCTGGGTCGTAGGGCAGATCTATTTTTAACTCTTTGAGGAACCTCCACACAGTTTTCCAGAGTGGCTGCACCAGTTCACATTCCCACCAACAGTGCAAGAGGGTTCCTCTTTCTCCACATCCTCTCCAACATTTGTGGTTTCCTGCCTTGTTAATGTTCCCCATTCTCACTGGTGTGAGGTGGTATCTCATTGTGATTTTGATTTGTATTTCTCTGATGGCAAGTGATGCAGAGCATTTTCTCATGTGCATGTTGGCCATGTCTATGTCTTCCTCTGTGAGATTTCTCTTCATGTCTTTTGCCCATTTGATGATTGGATTGTTTGTTTCTTGGGTGTTGAGTTTAATTTTATTTATTTTTTTTTAATTTTTATTTATTTATGATAGTCACACACACACACACACACACACACACACACACACACACAGAGAGAGAGAGGGAGAGAGAGAGAGAGGCAGAGACACAGGCAGAGAGAGAAGCAGGCTCCATGCACCGGGAGCCCGACGTGGGATTCGATCCCGGGTCTCCAGGATCGCGCCCTGGGCCAAAGGCAGGCGCCAAACCGCTGTGCCACCCAGGGATCCCGGGTGTTGAGTTTAATAAGTTCTTTATAGATCTTTGAAACTAGCCCTTTATCTGATACGTCATTTGCAAATATCTTCTCCCATTCTGTAGGTTGTCTTTTAGTTTTGTTGACTGTATCCTTTGCTGTGCAAAAGCTTCTTATCTTGATGAAGTCCCAATAGTTCATTTTTGCTTTTGTTTCTTTTGCCTTCGTGGATGTATCTTGCAAGAAGTTACTGTGGCCGAGTTCAAAAAGGGTGTTGCCTGTATTCTCCTCTAGGATTTTGATGGAATCTTGTCTCACATTTAGATCTTTCATCCATTTTGAGTTTATCTTTGTGTATGGTGCAAGAGAGTGGTCTAGTTCCATTCTTCTGCATGTGGATGTCCAATTTTCCCAGCACCATTTATTGAAGAGACTGTCTTTCTTCCAGTGGATAGTCTTTCCTCCTTTGTTGAATATTAGTTCACCATAAAGTTGAGGGTCCACTTCTGGATTCTCTATTCTGTTCCATTGATCTATGTGTCTGTTTTTGTGCCAGTACCACACTGTCTTGATGACCACAGCTTTGTAGTACCACCTGAAATCTGGCATTGTGATGCCCCCAGCTATGGTTTTCTTTTTTAAAATCCCCCTGGCTATTCGGGGTCTTTTCTGATTCCACACAAATCTTAAAATAATTTGTTCTAACTCTCTGAAGAAAGTCCATGGTATTTTGATAGAGATTGCATTAAACGTGTAAATTGCCCTGGGTAACATTGACATTTTCACAATATTAATTCTTCCAACCCATGAGCATGGAATATTTTTCCATCTCTTTGTATCTTCCTCAATTTCTTTCAGAAGTGTTCTATAGTTTTTAGGGTATAGATCCTTTACCTATTTGGTTAGGTTTATCCCTAGGTATCTTATGCTTTTGGGTGCAATTGTAAATGGGATTGACTCCTTAATTTCCCTTTCTTCAGTCTCATTGTTAGTGTATAGAAAAGCCACTGACTTCTGAGCATTGATTTTGTATCCTGCCACACTGCCAAATTGCTGTATGAGTTCTAGCAATCTTGGGGTGGAGTCTTTTGGGTTTTCTTTGTAGAGTATCATGTCATCGGCGAAGAGGGAGAGTTTGACTTCTTCTTTGCCAACTTGAATGCCTTTTATTTCTTTTTGTTGTCTGATTGCTGAGGCTAGGACTTCCAGTACTATGTTGAATAGCAGTGGTGAGAGTGGACATCCCTGTCTTGTTCCTGATCTTAGGGGAAACACTCTTTTAAATGAACCGGCTGTAAGGTTGCCTTCGATCCACATATGCAAATTGATCTTCGAGGCTGATGCAGGTGACAATGGAATTTTCCAAGCGCACAGCAATATATGCTTAATTATACATGGTATTGTTAGAGACGCCCATTTTTCATGGAGTTATGAAGGTTTCATAACTTTGGCAGAGTCATTTAATGAAAGCAGTACTGAGATGGTAGCACTGATATTCTAAGTAACATCTCATAACCATCAGTGATTGGGCTTCACAGGGGTTTTAAATTTGTGATTAAATGATGTCTAAGGGTATGTGCTTTATTAAAAACATTTCCTATTTGTCAGTGACAGTTTGTGAGAAGATGAGCTGACTCAGTGGCTGATGTTCTCCTGTACCTTCCAGCAATTAGCATGCTTTACCTTAGGGAGTACTTGGAGGAGCAATGAAAGTAGAAGAAAAGTTTACAGGGAGGAGAAATATTTGGGCTGGTTGTTTATCTGTGAAGTGGTGGAGCTGATAAACAGATGCTTTTTAAAAAGGTTTTATTTATTTATGCATGAGAGACACAGAGAGAGAGAGAGGCAGAGAAATAGGCAGAGGGAGAAGCAGGCTCCCTGGGAGGAGCCCGATGAGGGATTCCATCTCCGGACCCAGGATCGCGCCCTGAGCCAAAGGCAGATGCTCAACCTCTGAGCCACCCAGGTGCCCCAACAGACGTGCTTTTTTTGTGTTTCCATCTCCCAGACTTTGATTTCATATCAAGGAAATTACCACCAACACCTAGAGAAGATCACTCCATGCTTTACTTTTGTTTGTTAGGTTTATGCCCCAAGTTCCCTCAATCTATGGGATTTGTGAAATTTCTGCTCTTTTCTTATTCCTTGTCCTGAGTACATCTGTTTCTTCAGTCCTCTCTTGAATCCCCAAAGATTGTTGCTTATCTGCTGAGCTGGCAAGCATCAGGCTTTTTTTTTTTCCTCTTTTGATTAGATTTTCTCAGAAAGATGGAAACAGTGGTGGCATATGGTTTTGGGTCAGGTTATTTTTCCGTTGGCTTTAAATTGTCACAGTACCATGGATTTTCTTGTAGATAAATTAGGCACTTCTGAAAACAGGAGGAGGTCTTTGAGACCTACAGCTATGCTTAATTATAATACCTTATATTTGCATAATGTTCTAAAGTGCATTGTCTCCTATAAAGACTCTTACCTCATTATATTTTAATTGTATTGTTCACAGGTCTGTCACTTTTAATAGAAAGTGAGCTCCTGGATGGCCAGAAATATATGTATTTCTCATCTGGCAGGCCCGGTGCCTGGCATATAATTAGTGCTTTAATAACCATTTGTTGAATATGTGATAAATCTTGCACTAATTTTACTCACAACATTATCATGAGGATTAGATGAGTCTTTAGATGGAAAAACCCTGATCACTGAGCCTGGTACATAGATGGCTCTCAGGAAATGTTTTTGAATTAAGTAGCAGCTATGTGATGCAACAGGATGCTTGTAAAGGGTGAAGCCCTGGAATACAGATCTTTAGCTTCTTAAAGGCAGGCTTTTCCCATCCTACCTGAGCAGATTCTTACATGGACCCATTGCCAAAAGAGTAGAGAAGGGCTATTCGACAGGTTCTCTTAATAAATCCAGTTATGCGCATGAACGAATCTATCAGAGGAGACCATCTTGATAATGCATGACAATACACAGGGAGCAGTGGTGACAGGAGTTCAAAATAATAGATAATCCCTCAAAGCACTTATTCCTCCCAGAAATGCAAAATACCATGGGGGGTAGCCAACTTCATTATTAAATTTTGGTTATAGTTGTAACAGGCTGCAGTGGAGTTCATGTGGGTAGAAGTTTAATGGTCAGGTTTCTTTTTAAATTTCATTTATTTATTCATGAGACACACACACACACACACACACACACAGAATGAGAGAGAGAGAGAGACAGGCAGAGGGAGAAGTAGGCTCCATGCAGGGTGCCTAACGTGGGACTTGATCCCAGGTCTCCAGGACCATGACCTGGGCCGAAGGCGGCGCTAAACCGCTGAGCCACTAGGGCTGCCCCTAATGGTCAGGTTTTGAGTGTCAGCTCCAGGAGGCTGGCTTCTGTTATGATCAGCATTGTATCCCCAGTGCCTGGCACAGTGCCTGGAATATGGTAGATACTGTTGTAGACTGCGTTAATGGGCCCAAGCTTCTTTCCTCCTATATCCACATCCTTTGCCACCTGACTTTGCAGTTTATCCCATTAAAGAGGCAGACCCTATTGTTCTGCCTCTTGGCTGACTTGCTTTGGCCAATGGAATATTAAGTGGCCAAAGGCTTGGAGGCCAGACCAAAAGCTTGGAAAGCACTTGAAAAGGAGGCTTCTCTTCTTGTACCTCTGCTATTGCCATGAGAGGTACCTGCCTAGGCTCATTTTCCGGCCCCAGGAAGAGGATGAGAGCCCCGTGGAGCACAGTGGTACCACCACAGCTAAGCCCGGGCCTAATCAGCCAGACTGAAGCTGAGACCTGCAGACATGCCCGCAGAGCCTGAATCATCTGTCCTTCAACTAACACATAAATTTGTGAGAGTGTAATAACTGCTGTTTAAAGCTGTTTAGTTTGAGGTGGTTTTGTAGTGTTTTTGTGGCAAGGGCCAAGTGCGTCAGATGCTTAATGAATCTTTGCGGAAGGAATGAATGCATAAATGGTGTGGCATGGCCAGCTGTTGTTAGGTACAGATTTCTTTTTCTAGCATCACTTTTCTGAAGAAGCTATCAGGCAAGGAAACCCGGAAGAAGATTCCTGGAGCCCTTAGTTAGGGGACTCAGGTTTTAACAGTGGCTCAGTCAGCCTTAAGTGGCTTCACTGAGACAAATCCATAGAGTAAGGGTAATTGTGAGAAATACATAACCTGGGGATTTCAAAGGAAGGGTGTGAAGATGAAAAGCGCTGGTAGACTTTGCAAAAGCTCCATGTCCTCTGCTAATGTTATTACCAGGTTTTACCATAATGACCAATATATCTGACCTCATCAGAGAATGAGATAGTTCACAAAAGCGTTTTTTTTTTTTTTCAGGAAATCTCAGTTTCTGTGTGTAAATGCCATTACATTTATTTTTACTTTTCGTAGCGTGCATAAGCATAGGTGTTGGGATATAATCATCACTGCCTCTTAAAGACTCAGGATTGTCATTATGAGCAGCAATAATTTGTTACTTCATCAACTCAATTGTAAGATAGGGAGGAGTCTATCTGATGTCTGGTGACCTCCAGTATCCTTTCTGCTTCTAATATTGGTCCTTTATTGTGCTGCCACGAAGCGATGTCTTTTGCAGCTATTGAAAGGTGGAGGACTCACAGGGTCCATTCACAGAACATCCCCACCTCGCCCAGCTGCTCTGCCCGAATGCTTCTGCCTGCAGTGTTGGTCTCACATTCCTCATCCCAGTAGATGTTCTTTAGCTACGGTGTGTTCTGTATCTAATCCAGTGCTGTTTTTCACACACACGGTCATCTGGAGGAGACCAGTGGTATCTCCATGTATTTATATTATGAAGTTCATAGCTTTTGGGGGCATCTTTGCTGCACAAAAGTCCTTCAATTTTGGAGTTCCGTGGGTTACACCTGGCTGAGGCTGCTGCAAGTTGGACTTCTGGTTAGGTGAGGTATTCCTGAATTGTTGGCCTCCCGTGCACAGCTGTGTTTTAGTATACTCTTGACTGTGGGCCCAAGTCTTTCATTTCCCTTCACTCCACATTGCTTTATATGCTTTTGGGGGGAAACAGAGCCAACTTTGCAGACACCTACTTTGTGTCCTCTCTATCTCCCATTCTGCCTTCAGATGGAAAGCACTATCTTCCATTTTACCTCATGAGGATAAACCTGGGCATGCTGTTCATGGTTGAGGCATTTTCTGATCTGTGCTCCAACTAAAGTCCTCCTACATCAGTTATGTCACATGGTATAGTGGAAAGAATACAGACCCAGATCCAAATAGATGTGGAGTCATAGGGACACCTGGGTGGCTCAGTGGTTGAGCGTCTGCCTTTGGCTCAGGGTATGATCCAGGAGTCCTGGGATCAAGTCCTGCATCAGGCTCCTGACAGGGAGCCTGCTTCTCCCTCTGCCTATGTCTCTGCTCCTCTTTCTGTGTCTCTCATGAATAAATAAATAAAATCTTTAAAAAAAAAGATATGGATTCATATATTGGCTTTGCCCCATGTGAGCTGTTCCATTTTTCCAGCTTTGCAATGACAGATCTGTAAGTTGTCATTGTCCCATCAACAAAATGGGGTTAATCATAGTTCCTATCTTATTGTCCTGTTTTGAGGTTTAAATAAGGTATATGTAAGGAAATGTATCACAGTGACTTGCAGATGTAAGCATTTAATTAATGTTATCATTAATATTATTATTAATATACATTAATTGTAGAGATTTGTAAGGTATACAATAGTACAAAGAAAAATTTGAAATAGAATTCCACCACTTACAGGCCTATATATGCACATGTATATATATGTGCATTTGTGTGTGTGTGTGTATTTATGGGAGGGATGTGTTTGTCTAGCCCATTCTATGTTGCTTTACAAAATGGTTATTTCCCAAAGCAATTTATGATTAGAACCTAAAATTGTGAAATTCATTTGGGATTTCCCAGAATTGATTTTAGAGCAAAGTGTTACCACTTTTTTTTTTTTTAAAGCAAGTATCTTCCCAAGGGATTAAGGGGAGGAGAGTTTGTAGTCAAATTACATAGAGTAACTAAAAGTTTCATTTCTTCCTAATAATTTGGGCCAATTCAGTGATATTTTCTAAGCACATGCTAGGTGGATTACACATAAACATTTCTAAGTTTATCCTAGATAAGGCATTGGGAGTGAAAATGCTCCAGATTTTGCCTTTTGCGGGGCTATATGTCCAAAGGTCAGCAATTTTTCTGGATGGCTGGTAGGAATGATCTGTACAGAATAAAGGATAAGGGACTGCTATCTTTCCCTTGGAAGTACCCCACAGATTAGACAGCCAGAAATCAGATTCGGTGCTCCAAAATGTCAGAGCTTCAGTCGACAAAGAAATCATTTCAGAGTCATGGTGTGAAGTGCAAAGTAGGCTTTTTCCTGGAATTTTGACTAGAACTCACATCTGAGAACAAAAAGCACTGAGTCCTCTGAATTTTAAGTTCAGAGAATTACCAAGGCATGTGAATAGCCTGCTCCTCCAGAGTCTGCCTGCTGAGAGGCACCATTTCAGCAGAGCAGGCACCAGTGCCAGCCTCCCTCTGCTTCCCTCCGTCAGGCAAATGTGGCTATGGCATGTGAGGCCGTCTGGGTAGGGGGTCGGTAGAGATTCACCGAGTGGCAACCACCGCCTCCCCCCGGGCCATGGAGCATTTAACTTGTCTGTTCCTTCTGCACGACCCAGGGTGACAGAACTCCCACAATCCCCACTCCAATTCTGAGAGTAAGAGTATCTCCTGTACAAGACTGCTGAGCGCCCGAGCCAGCAGAGTGCCCCATGCATCCCGCGGCTCTGGGATGACGACTCTGGGGCACAGGGGGTAGTGGCAGGGATGAGAGATCAGAACCGAGAGGCAGAGTGCCGGGCGCAGCCAGCATTCCCACCCTGTGGCATGGCAGGAGTGTGGGACTTTGCTGTGTCCGGGGCGGGGGGAGGGGTGTACCATGGAAAGTGGCTAGAACATACACTCTCTTGTTTGTGCGCCCCCACCCCCTCCAGAGGGCCGCCACCTCGGTGAAGGAGTCCCATGGACAAGTCACTATGGGGAGGACGCCTGGAAGGGTGAGGAAGAGGCCAACTTCAGTTGGATCTTCCACCACAGGGCACTGTTCAGGGGAGACCTCCCATGGGGTCTTCTGAGGAGCCAGGGTGCTTTCTCTCTTCAGAGAGCCAGCATTTTAAATTCCCCACTCACAGAGGGACCTCAGGGCAGTCAGGGTTGTACAGGACGACAGTGACACCAATCGAAAAGTGATGGTTACCTCACCTCCCCACAGAAGAGAACGGTAATTATGACGAGTGAAAGAAAAGGGAAGGGATGAAAAGAATTCTTCTTTCTCTTCTCCCTCGGGCCCACTGCCTCAGCCCTAAGGAGGGAAGAAGGCAGTGTGTGAGGGAGTGGTTACTCTCACTTTGGTTTGACTCCCCCTCCTGTTGTGCCCGAGATTGCGAATCCAAGAAACCAGAGGAGCTGACACCGATGCAAACACACGAGGGTTTATTTACAAGCTTGAGCTTGGGTCCAAGTGTACCCGACACAGCGGAGCAGGGACTTGGACCCCGAGACCAAGAGGTGTAGCAGCTTTATAGGGGCCAGTGGCCAATGGGTTACACAGAAAGTTGCACAGTCATGTGGGTCCACATGCAGGTGGCCGATTGAATTACATTTTACCCTAAAGTATCCATTTGAACTGGCCTATCACTGAGCCGATTTCCGATTAGGGTGTGCCCTGGTCTTGACTAGGGTGGGGCAGTGCCCTAAGCAGGTCGGCACAAGGCAGGTGCAGCACAAAATGGAGTCAGTCCTGCTCTGCTTGTCCAGGGGTAGGGGATTTTTGTTAAATTTCCTGGGTCCCACACCTCCCACCGCCCAATTCCAAGTCTCCCGAGCCACTCACTAGTCAGCCTGAACGGGAGGAAGATTGAATCAAATATGAGATTGGAATTAGTTTTAGACTGTTTTAATAGTAGATTAATATTAAATATTACATTAAATATATAAAATTATATAAAAAGAGAATATACTATATATAAAATATAAATAATAGAATGAAATCTCACAGTGATTCATTTCCTGACTTGCAGCATTCATCGAGCATTTTATGAGATATCTGCCCTGTTAAGTATTGAGCAGAAATATTCGGGATTCCAGAATGGAAAAGTGACTAATGGAAAATAAAAATAAATGAATAAAACCGGTGGATGCAGACCAGTTATAGCAGAGATTGCTGGCTGTTTACCAAATTACTTTTTCATTTCTTCTAGAGCATCCAGCTTGATTGCATTTCCCAGCTTCCCTTGCAGTCAAGTTTGGTCACGTGACTAGTTCTCGCCAATCGGAGTATGAGTAGAAGATACTTGTTACTTCCTCCCTTAGTCAGCTCCAACATACTCTCTTTCCTTGTCAGCTGGGTGCAGATAACTACAAAGCCCCGGCAATTCCAGAACCACAGGTAAAAGGAGTCTGAATTTCTGACTTGCCTCATGGAAGAAGAGCCACCAACTGACCAGGAAGCATACTTTGGACTATCCTGTGAGTGAGAAATACAATTCTATTGTGCTTGAACTGTTATAAATCTGTGGGACTATTTATCACAGCAGTCTATCCTACCCTAGTTCAAATGCCACTGCAATAGGACTTTTACCTTTACTAATCAGAATTTTGTTTCTTTTTTGATTTGTGGCTAACACTTCTATTGATTTCTTTTTCTCCTTTCCACCTTTCTTTTTGTCGTGGGGAATAAAGTTACTGTGGGATTCTGTGGAAATATTGTAACAGAATATAATTGTATTTAAGGGAAAATATTAGCAGGTTCTGGACAGATCACTAATCCTTTTTTGCTCTAGCCAAACCTTCTCAAGGCAAGATAGTATTATTGGTAGCCAGAAATCTCCATGATTAGGAACAGTTACCACTGTCAAACCAAGACCAACCTTGACATGGCTGCTGAATCATGGGTCCTTGGTTTGAGAGCCAGAACGTCTCCCTATTCTTTCTTTTTGTGCTAAGAAAGCCCCAGCAGTATGTTCCTTGAGCTCAGGAGATGAAAAACTTAGTGTAATAAGGCAGGAGAAAATGGAGAGAAACTTACTTTACTTTACCCAGGAAGGAAGTCTCCAGCAATTGAGAGAGAATCCTTAGGAACCTGAAGGGAGTTTATCTATGTTTAAAGATTTTCACCCAAGCCTCCCTGATTATAAAACGAATGTAAACAAAATAGATGAGAATTTTTCAGTTGGAGAATAGTTGATTTTCTGATAGGAACTATAAAATTGAGCCAATAAATACCAGTGTGTGGGTATACGTACATACATACATGTAAGGTCCATTCATCCTGTTGATCATTTCTTGACCTATTATGTAGAGATTCACTCTGGGTGGTATTTAGTGGGAATCTGTATAGAATTTTTCAAGAACCCAAAAGTACCTGCTGGGAAAATTTGCACTATACTAAAATGTATTTAGTGAGAGAAATTCTCAAAAGGAAATTGCAAAAGAAATTAGAATACCCAAAGACTTTAAGAGAGAGGAAATTTCATAAATAGAGATACCGCACAATTTTCCTCTTGGCTCCTTAGTTCTGATTGGCATTTCCCTTTGCTTTCCCACTCTGTCAGTGATTTATTTGAGGCTGAGGGCACATGCCGAGATGATTTGTGAGGCCTACCTAATGCCACGGTGATAGGGATCAATGGTTTGCTCTAAAAAGTAGTAAAATGCATCATCTCTATTGAACAAACGATATTTCTAAAAATATTTTGCTAAGCAGAGGAGTAAAACTTGAGATTTACTGTCAGGAAAGAAATATTAGAAAGTTAATTCATCTGCCTCATGACACGATTGGCATTTCTCTCAATCAAACTTTATCTGTCATCCTCATGGAAAGGAAACAGGTGCCTCAAAAAATGTTCATTTCTAAACAGTCTTATTTGGAGGGGAGAGAATTCTGCCAGAGACAATGCATTTTGCTCTATCACTTCTTTCCATTATGAGGTTTAGGACAAGAGACAACCAAGACCAAAATGAACCCAAACCAATTCTAATATGTAGTGAGGTAGTAAAGCTACATGGCTCAAAGAAGTGCTTTATGGTTAATTATTTTTTTACTTTCTCTCTACTTACAAAATGAATTACATGCTCAATGCAAAACAAAAACAAAAACAAAACAAAAAACAAAAAACAAAAAACCACCTTGGAAAACCTAAAGGAACATAAGTCAGAAAGCAATCACACCACCCAAAGATAGCCTTTACATCTGTACTCATGTAATCATTTTTCTAAAGTTCTGCTTTATTTAAAACATTGGCAGGCCATGGGCTTCACAACACAGGCTGGAAACCTGGAAACTTGATCCTGCTGGACAAGAGAGTGGGGCATATTGGAAACGATAAGAGAAACAAAGGATTTGAAAAAGGAAACTGTAGAAATGTGGTGAGTATAATTTTAGAAAAACACTGCAAGTTAAATTTTTGATGGAGATAATTGATGCTTTTGCTCTTCTGGTAGAATACATCCATATTTTACGAATAAAATTGTAATGCATGCTAACTCTACTGCATGTAATTAGTGAGTGGGGCCGTGGTAGTCCAGGAAACATTACAAAGTTGGGACATTACAATTTTGCAAATGCCACACACGGAGAACAGAAAGAAATGGATAATGAAGAGTATTGCCAAGTATTATAACTTGATAATGGGCATGAAAGCTACTTGTCAATTATCATGTGCGCTGCAGATGCTAATATTATTACTGTTCATGACTATTATTCTTACTAAATATATGGAGAGGCAGGAAGTCTGTAGGAAAAACTGAAATTGCATAGAATTTCCTGATTCTCAGGAAGATCTAATGGCCTGAGTATAAAGTGTTAGTCGGCAATATTTGAAGGGTGGTCATATAGAAGAGTGGTTCAGTTTGATCCTATGAATCCCAAGGAGTTCAGGATAAAGACTTTGGACAGTTTTCCTTGATTAAAAGCAATCACTTGGGACGCCTGGAGGGCTCAGTCGATGAAGTGTCTGATTCTTGATTTCTGCTCAGGCCCCTGCCATGCTTTCAGGGTCATGGGATCAAACCATGGGTTGGGCTCTGCACTGGGCATTGAGACTGCTTGGGATTCTCTCTCTCTCTCCTTCTCCCTCTGCCCCTCCTCCTCCCCCTAAAAAAAATCACTTTAGAAAAATAAATGAAATGATAACTAAGTAGCATCCTACCTTCATGAGAAAATTTTCCTTAAATTTCAGAATAAGTCCAGGCATTTTACTTCACTTTTGATGTCCCTCTGTGAGAGCCTGGGGAAGGCTTTGGGACCAGACTGAGTTGTTTTCCTTTTTGGAAAAATTTTGTTCTCTCCATGTTGAGCATTTTCTCCAAGTCAGCCTTTTAAAATATTTCTTTCATGTATTAGTCAGACACATTTCCAGCACCTGAAAAGCAAATACACTATGTTTATGTCATCTGAGAAGCCGCAAAGCTTTCTGCTCATCACCCACTGATGTTAAAACTACATTATTCGTAACAACCCCAGTAGCTGAGATTGCAAAAAGCTGAATTGTTTTCTCTTTGAAAATTTAACATTATTATTATTGCAGGGTCTTTATTTTATTCCTCTGTGTAAATCAGGGTAGGATAAGTGTCATAACAAACGATTCAAAAAATCTCAGTGGTTTAGTACAATGAGAGTTTATTTTTCACTGATGTCACATTCCAACTCAGGTAGAGAGTGTTGGTGACTCTGTTCCACTCAATCATTCAGGGACCCAGTGCCCTTCTGTCATGTGGTGTAGATCACTTCTACCCAGATTTTGTTGGCTGGAATTCAGTGATGTAGCCCCTCCTGTCCGTCTAGCTCTATGCCCAGGAGGAAGAGAAATGATGTATTATGAATGCATAGAAGTCTCTACAGCACCTCAAAAAATTGTAATAATAGGCAATAAAAGTCTAAAATCTAGATTATTTCTAAAAATAGAAAGTCAACGTTAAAATCAGAAGAATGGTTACATGATAAGAATTTTGGCTTTGAGGTATCTCCAGTGTATACCTGTGTATCTCAAGCTGATTTTAGGGAGACTCTCTCAGTTGCTGGGCTGTTGGAAACTTGACTCTAATCAGATATCATTAAAGGACCAGCTGTGAGGCAGTGATTTCTGACCTGAGTCTCTGACCCCTGAAAATTCTCAAAATGGATCCATGCCATCCATATGCAAAAACTAATTTCCTTTTTTTTAAAAAAAAAGATTTTATTTATTTGAGAGAGAGAGAGAATGAGCCAGGGGGAGGGGCAGAAAGAGAGGGAAAAGCAGTCTCCCTACTGACCAGGGAGCCTGATGTGGGGCTTGATGCTAGGAACCTGGATCATGACCTGAGTCAAAGGCAGACGCTTAATGGACTGAGCCACCCAGGCACCCCATCAACAACTCATTTTCTAAATCAGCCACTGAACCAGGTCAGGGGACATTATGTAATGCTCAAAAGTGCTATGCTGTTCTTTGCTAATGATACAATTCTAAGAATTGAGTTGTATTTCTTGGAGCCTATTTGAGGGCTTATAATAGACTGCGGTGTGTCCAGGGAAGAGTGACTAGGAGAATGAGGGCATTTCAAATGATATTATTCATTCACTGCTGTTGAGGGCCCACCATGTGCCATTCACTATGGTGCTAGAGATAGGAGAACAAAAGAAGCAGTATTTCTGCCTTCACGGAACTTAGTAATGGTGACAGTGAACAAGAAAACCAATGTATGAACATGTTAAATTTAACTAGTGTATTCCTGAAGAAAATAAAGTGATGTGCTAGGGAGTGTCTAGTAGGGATGAGATGTCATTAGGCAGACTTAGTCAGGGAAGGTCTTTCTGAGGAGGTGGGATATTTTAGTGGAGATATGAATGGTGAGAAGGATCCAGCCTTGTGGGAAAGAACATTCCAGTATAAACTCCAAGGGAGGAAGGACTTTGGTGTGTTCAAGTAACAAAAAGGCCAGTGTGGCTTAAGTGCCTGAGCAGAGCAGGGGTTGGGGGGCTGGGTTGCAAAGAGACAGAGATGGGGAGCATCCAGACTGTGGTGTTTGGGTTTTGCTCTCAGTGCCTTGAGAGGCCAGCAAAGGGTTTTAAGTAAGAAAGTGATGTGGCACTTGACGGGATGAGCACTGGGTTTTATTCTGTATGTTGGCAAATTGAACACCAATAAAAAATAAATTTATTAAAAAAAAAGAAAGTGATGTGGCTGGGTTTACATGATTCAAATGGCGTCCTGGCTGCTGTGTGGTACATGGAACGTAGGGATATGAGAGTGGAACCAGAGAGGCCAGTTCTGGGCTGCTGGCCACCGGGTCAAGGATGCTGCTGCTTGTAGACACTGGTAGCAGAAGGAAGGTCAGAAAGGGTAATGAATCTTTGATGGAGGTTGGCTACCCTAGGAAGGTGTTGTTAGAGAAGAGGAATCCAGATTACTCCTAGGTTTTTGGTATGCACTGCTGGGTAGAGATCTCTCTGGAATGCTGAGGGAGGATTCAAGTGTTGGTTGATCCAGGTGAGCTTTTGGGTTCTTTGAAACTTAAGGGCCACAATTTGATGCAAGACAAAATAGGAGCTGGGTGGGGCACCGCCCCCCGGGGATAGGGGGCTGGTGATCTTGCTCCTGGAGGTTCTGTCCTATGAAGTATTATGCACAGACTGCTGCAGGTACCATGGGCTCTGAAGCTACAGCCTTAGTCTTTGGGAGGCTGTGCTATCCGCTGCGATAGAATAGAAAGCCTCCGTTTTGTAGACTGGAACATTCCTTCCACCCTACCCTCCTTTCCTGAGTTGTAAGGCTAATTGCCATTCTTTTTCCTTAGTTTTTTTTTTAAGCTTAATCTTATTATGAGAAGTTACATTCTGGCTAAAATGCATTCTCAGCTTCCCTTATAACTAGGGGTGGCCAATGATGCGTAGGCAAAACATGCTGGCTGAGACCTATGGGAAGACACTATAAGAGGCACAGGTCAGCTTGGAACACAGGTGTGATGGCTGGTGATAAAGCAACTGCTTTGGCCTGCAGCAGACTTGAAAATGACAGCTGAGAGCTCAGGCAGGGGAGGCAGAAAGGTACAAGGAGCCCAAGGCCTGGATGACAACATGGAGACGTCCCATGTCTCTGAAGTGCCTATCCTCATGCTTCTTTTATGCAAGAGAAAAAGCCCCTATCCTATTTAAACCACTGGTATTTTACTTATCAGCAGCCAAATACAATTCCTAATTGGGAATGCTTCTCCTCCCCAGCTGAAACTGCTTTTCAAAGCAGTGTCTCCTCTTTTCTGTGAGTTGCCCCAAGCTCGTTTCCTTGGGCAAACAAGTTAGATAAGTGCTGCCTGCCCTATCCTCACCGAGGCCTTCCTTAACCACCCTATTTAAAAATGTACCCCCTACCTCTACTCCCTCATCCTCACTTCCTGCTTTATTTTTCTCGCATGCTACTTATCCGTGTCTCACATACCGTATGATTTATATATTTTATTTATTGTGTCTCTCTTGCGCTTCTCCCCACAATCTTAAATTAAGCTCTGTGAGGAGTTTTGTCTGTTTCATTCCCTGCTGTATGCTCTGATCTGATTCCTCCTAAACGATTCAGTTTGTAGAGAAATGAACACAGAGACCAGCAGTGACTGACACTTCTGCTGCTCCTTTGGCCTGTATTCATTTTCTCTCTCTCTCTCTCTCTCTCTCTCACTCATACAGACATGCATTATATGTGTACATTGTTATTATAAGTTCACTTCCGTTCTCTTTGGCCCATGTCTTACTGAATTAAAAAACACCTTAGAAATAAAGGTCAAATGCCAATCGGCAAGGAGAAAGGACAAAGTTCCCAGTATTCCCCTGTGTCTTGTCATGCCGGAGCATTTTGTGTGATGTAGACTTGCTGGGAAGCAGTCCTCATTTTTCCCGGCACCAGGCACTAATGATGACCTCCGTGCATTGTCTTGTTTGAGGTCACGTAAGAGAGGAGAAAGGCTCAGTCCGGCATCCACTCTCAGAAGGGAGCTGGCAGTAAGTAGCACTGGGGTCTTAGGTGAAATGACTGAAGAAGCTCACCAGGATCCAGCTGTTCATGTCACCTGCCCCCAGTTCCATGTTAGTTGGTCTAAATGCATTTGCAGGGCCCAGACTCACTGTCTGTTCCTCTCTTGCCTCCATGTGGTGTGAAAAAAAAGAGGATGAAGTTTTGCTTGATAATAAAAGGGCCATCCCAGAGATGACAGGGGACCCCAGCCAGGACGCTACGCGTCTGGCTCCAGGGAAAGGAAGACCTACTTTCCTAGTCTGGGCATGGCACACTTAAGGGGCAGCAGAGCCCAGGGCAGTCAGGTCACTGCAGAATTTGCCCTGTTAGTGAGGCGGGATGGTCCAAAGGCCGGGTCAGGGTCCAGTCTGGGGTCCAAGGCCTCTTGTTCTGCCTCTGCCGTCTATATACCTCCTCATGGGAAATCTGTCGGCCTGCTCTTGCCAGTGTCTTTCCTGTTGCTTCCTAGTTCTGCAATCGTAAACAGGAGATGAAAGGATCTGAGAGCTGCTTGCTCCACAGCAGTTCGGGGCAAATGAATGAAACAAAAACTTCAGATTAACCTCTTTCAATGACATATTGTTGATTAACACAGTATTCTCACATGCGGTGGCTCAAAACAAAGCAACTTACTATTTCTTCTGGCCTCTTGTGAGTAGAAAATGAGATAATGTATGCATAGCCCTGAGCGCAGTATCAGGCACAGAGCTGGCACTCCATAATTGTCCTTTGTAGAGAATGACCTTGCCATGACAATATCCTGAGGCTATGCACCATCTTGAAATTGCATATTAGAGCAGCACAGTAGAACTTTGGGATTGCCTGCTATTAGGGTTGCCCCTAAAATGTGGGGGGGCACCTGACAAATATTTTGTGTGTGGCCTCTATCTATATAAGCAATTCAATAAAAATTGTACTATAAGGGATCCCTGGGTGGCACAGTGGTTTGGCGCCTGCCTTTGGCCCAGGGCGCGATCCTGGAGACCCAGGATCGAATCCCACATCAGGCTCCCGGTGCATGGAGCCTGCTTCTCCCTCTGCCTGTGTCTCTGCCCCCCCCTCTCTCTCTCTGTGACTATCATAAATAAATAAAAAATTTAAAAAATTGTACTATAAAAATTCATGGATGCATGTGAGGTTTAGCATTTTACTGATGAAGATTTAGGACAGTGGATGAGTAGAGATGTGCTATTTACATATGTGTTTATTGTCAGATCAATACACGTGAAGATTCTTTGTTGTGTCCAGCCATCAAGTCTTCTCGTTCAGATCTCGGTACCACCTAATTAGTGTTCTTTATTGTCAAATACACCGTTCCTGGCTTGTGTCACCTAGCACCCCTTGCTTACTTCCTGAGAAAGAGATAGACTCACAATACCATGGCTCTTTGGAACCTGTTTATATTGGAACAACCGAGATCTTCTTGCCGTACATTTTCCCTGGGACCCTTATTTAATGCTGGCTATTTCATTACCTGTGATACTGCATCAGCTGTCACGCTGCCACGGATCCCAGCTGCCACGGATTTTCCCGAGGTAATCTACCAGGCTTTGTCGATGCTGGACAAAGTAGGCAGGAAAGTGTGAACGAGAAGTAATTTTAGGGTCATGTTAAATTTACCTTTCAGAATTGTATAGCGTTAATGCACAAAGACACATCTTCCAACCATGTGTTCTCTTGAACTCCTTAGGCCATAATCACTGCATTTCTGTATTGTGGTCTGATTTGATGTTGATCAGCATACTGGTTATCATTGGTGGTGGTGGAACAGGTAACTAGAGGTGGAGCAGGGGTGGGTGAGTTGACACCCCCACCCACACATGTGGCTCCAACCTCCTTCTTGTGATTTTCACTCTGCTTGTGAATACGCTGACTGGCCAGAAAAATGAAGGTTCTGTATCAATCAGTCATATCATTGACTTGGGATGCTACTAAAGTATAGTGAGAGCATTGAGAGGGAATACTTTAAGGAACTTAAATGAAAGGGAGTGTGTTTTTAATCAGCATTGGCTATGTTAGGTATTTGAGGAAGCTACTGCTTTGCTCATGGACTCTGGTGATAGCTTCCTAGAAGGGGTCTCCACTTCTGAGCATGCAGAAAACAAATATTAGAACTCCAATGTGTATTTACTTTTGGTTAAAAAAAGGAAAAAAAGGGCAGCCTGGATGGCTCAGCGGTTTAGCGTTGCCTTCAGCCCAGGGCGTGATCCTGGAGACCCAGGATTGAGTCCCACGTCGGGCTCCCTGCATGGAGCCTGCTTCTCCCTCTGTTTGTGTCTCTGCCTCTCTGCATCTCTCTGTGTCTCTTATGGATAAATAAATAAAATCTTTAAAAAAAAAGGAAAAAAGAGAAGAAACAAATTAAGCTTTTCTAATATTTAGTGTTGCCAGATAAAAGACAGGCTGCCTACTTAAATGTGAGTTTCAGATAAACAACAATTTTTAAGTCTAAGTATGCCCCCATTGGCATAAAGTAGTGTTTGTCATGTATTTGAAATTCTAATTTAATAGGCATCCAGTACTTTTATTTTCATAATATGACTCTGCTATGACTCTGCTAGTATTTAATATACAGAAGGACACAGATGCCCCTCCTTGGTCTGTATGTTACATGGTCACCCTATAACATATCCTGAGGGCAAAGAGGTATTGACAGTGGGTCCATGGCTCATTATGTGTTTTTAAGTAGTTACCACTTACTAAAGTTTACATGTACCCGGTTAAGGGCTTATAAATATGATCTATTTTTAAAACACATTATTATTATTATTATAATTATAAATATGATCTATTTTTAAAACATATTATTATTATTATTATTATTATTATTATAGCTATTAAGTTATAGCTATTAAGAATCCGCATTAGCGGAATTTAGCATGACTTTTGTCCATCGAAAGATGAATGGATAAAGAAGATGTGGTCTATGTATACAATGGAATATTACTCAGCCATTAGAAACAACAAATACCCACCATTTGCTTCAACGTGGATGGAACTGGAGGGTATTATGCTGAGTGAAGTAAGTCAATTGGAAAAGGAATTGGTCTCATTCATTATGTGGTCTCATTCATTTGGGGAATATAAAAAATAGTGAAAGGGAATGAAGGGGAAAGGAGAGAAAATGAGTGGGAAATATCAGTGAAAGTGACAGAACACGAGAGTCACCTAACTCTGGGAAACGTACAAGGGGTAGTGGAAGGGGAGGTGGGCAAGAGGATGGGGTGACTGGGTGATGGGCACTGAGGGGGGCACTTGATGGGATGAGCACTGGGTGTTATGCTATATGTGGGCAAATCGAACTCCAATAAAAAAATATACCAAAAAAAGTCAATCTAAAATTTCCTAATGAGTGCTAGAGAGGTAATATGTGACTTTTGAGCTAAATTTAAAAAGGAAGAGTATGTTGGATCATACTACTCAAAAATTTCATATTTTGCCAGTGAGAGCAGGAGTGACTTTTGTACCTCTAATGAATGAAACAAAATTAAGCATAATTTTAAAAAGATTACATTTTCATTTTTAATGTTTTTAATATTTCAATTTTGGGCACATGGTTTGTAATGTGATAATATATTAGTGTAATAGAACATGTATGTGCTTTATGAATAAACGTATATATATTCAGGGGTAGGCAAAAATCTCTCGTACAGGTAGGATGCTTGCTTTATCCAAATAGTTTGGAGGCCCCTCACTTAAAATTTTGTTTTATATGTGGGGGTGTGGGTTTGTCTTGGTGGAAGCAACTACTAGCTTTAAGAATAATTGCTTGTTCTCAAGTTGTAATCAGTAACATTCTTGTGGTTGAACAGATTGCAAAATTTCACCAGATTTATACTTAGATGCCTATAAGAGAGAAATTTGGAAGCTCTCTAACATCTTTGTAAAGCCTCCAAAAGAGTAGCCACACTGCTAGAGAGAGTAGCTCGGAACCCTGTGTTACAGAGACCTGGAAGTTTATAAAAAGATTTCACTCCTTAGTTCCTGGCTGCTTCAGATTCATGGAGAACTTGCCCAGTGCATCAGGCCTTCATATACACATAAGGAGTTGGTCGTAAGGTGCAAACTTCCAATTGTAAAATGAATGAGTCCTAGGGGTCTAATGTAGAGCATGGTGACAATAGCTGACCATCCTCTATTATATACCTGAAAGTTGGTAAGAGGGACCTTAAATGTTCTCACCACACAAAAAAGTTAATTATGTGAGGTGATAGAGGTGTTAGCTAGCCTTACTGTGGTAATCATCTTGCAGTATATATGTGTATCAAGATATCACATTGTACACTTTAAACTTACAAATGTTATATATCAGTAATATCTCACTAAAGCCAGGAAAAAAGTGGGTGGAGGATGGCAAATGTCAATAGGGGGTGAAAACCGAGTCCTTTTCTAGAAAACCTCCCTAGAGACATTAGCATCCTGGGCTCCTGGGTTTTCTTTGGAGTGAGAGGTTTTCTCTGGAGGACACAGCCAGACCACCTGGCAGCTGTGGTAACAGGTGGTCCCAGCCGCTGTATTCATTGCTCTAGGGATCAGCCGTGAGCCTCCATAAGAGGGTGATCCCTCACACCCAGGATGACAGGCCAGTGCTCATCACAGCCACATTCCCCACCACGCTTCTGGGCTAGAGCAGCAGTGTCCTCACGACTGCAGCAAGAGAGAAGCCTCACAGCACGGGTGGCAGGAGGCTTTTGGCAGCCTCACAGGATGTCTGCAAATACCTTTCACTTATGCAGTTTGGCAGTGCAGTGGCGCATGGAGACAGCATCCTGGCTCTGCTTGGGAGATACTGGCCTTGGAAGCTGACTTCTCAGGTTGAAATCTTGAGACTGAGGCTTAAAACAGTATAGGAAAGGCCATGGCATTTCCAGAAACCCTTCTCTTCTGCTGGCCAATAGATGGTGGCTTTAAATGTGCAGTGCAGTCAGGCTAGAAAAGAAGAAAGGATTTAGAGCGCTGGTAGAGCCATTATTTCAATAGTATGGAACATAATGGTTTCTTTGGTAACCAAGCCAGGGAGACACCCACACAAAGTTAGAATGCATTGGGCTCATTTCTGTTCCCCACCCCACCCCCCAATCCAACGAGATTAAAATAGTATAAAGAGAAAAATGAGATGCAGCAGCATTTCATACCAGAGGGGCTTCGTTCCCTATGAGAATATATTAATGACCTATATGTCATCTTATGGACAAGGGGACATAGCAGTTTTTAGCTATGAAACTCTGTATTCATGGTCACTCAGATGGCTTTACTCTACTACCTGCCCAGACTTCAGTGCTTATTTTGTAGATAGGACGCTGAGAAACAAGGTGGGGGGGGGCAGGGGAAAGAGAAACATTTAACCCCTTCTGCACTGCCCATGTTCTGAGTGTCAGCCAGGCAAAGGCAGCACACAAAAGGCAAAACAAATGAGTTTGAAAGGAAACCGTGTACTTTTAGTTCTATGAGTAATTTTTCTCCTAGCTGATAAAGTTCCAAACCCCTACTCTGGATGAGGGTTTAAAAGTGTCACATAACAGGATTCACATGTGAAGCATCAACAAGAGAGTGCCCTCCTAGATTTACAGTTCTGTCCATTGGAATTTTTTTGTTCTTGTTGATGGAATTGCTCTGTATCTTCACTATCCAATGAGGAAGCCACTGGCCATGTGAGGCTATTTAAAATTCAGTTTCTCTGTTTAAATTAAATGGCCATATGTGGCTAGTGGCTACTGGATGGGAGAGTGCTGTTAGAAGTTCAGAAGGAAAGGATGATTTTCATCACTGAAAAATCACCAAATAGCAATTTGTCTTTAATGTTTCACTTTACCATTTTTTTTTTCCTGGTGTCAACCTTTCTCATCTGGATGTTACCCCATGGATTACCAAAAGCAATGTTTTACCTAACAGTTCTAATAATGGTGTATCTAAGGGGCCCCAGGCACTCCACAAACATCATCTCATTAATTCCTCCAAACTCCCAATGGGACAGGTAGGGAATACAGATAATTATGTTTAATTTTATAAAAGAGAAAAACAAACATTAGTCTAAAATGTAAATTATTAGCAGCGGAGGGCCTTCTGGAATCCCATTCTTCTTTTGCTTTCTTTGTACTTTACAGCAGACAAAATTCCAGCCTTTCTGTTTGAGGAACTGACATTAGTTAAATAATCAAGATGATATATGTACATGTGCCATGGAGAAGAGATACTTGAGCCTGTAATAGGGAGAGTTAAGGCAGTCAGGGAGATGAGAAACAGTTTGCCTTAAACAGGGGCCAAGAACTAGAGAATGAGCAGCAGCAATCAACTAGGGATAAAGAGACTATTCCAGTTAGAAGGAGCAACATATGCAAAGGCCCTGAGGTAACAAGGACTATGTTTGAATATGAGAGACTGAAAGAAGGCTGTCGTTGGGGAAACATATAAGGAGAAAGTGGGTGAGGTGCAAGATAGGGTTGGAGAAGTTGGCAGAAGCTAGACCAGACAGCCCCTGCAGGCTACTTTAAGGAGCTATATCTTTACCTTAAGTGTGTGACACTGAAAGTTTTCTGGTTTTTTTGTTTGTTTTTTATTTGTTTGCTTGTTTTTTTTGTGTGTGTGTGTGTGTGGGATGTATGTGGCCCATGACAGAACTATATTTTCAAAAGGTCACATTAGTTGATTGTGGCAAATAGAGAACCGTTTGGATGGGGGTTGTAGCAAGAGATGGTAGGGATTTGCAAAGACTATTCATTATTTCCCTCTGGATTTATTCTGAACCTATTGAGCAGTCTCAGAACTTGTACTTAACCAGATTCTTTGTATCTTGCATGAGGTCCTTAGGCCTTTTGGCCTAATGAGATGTCCTTACTTTTCTGCTAGAGCTAACCACAGCAATGGTGGGTGATGAGGTAGAGAGGTTCTGACCTATAGTGTTGTAGGAATACCTTCTGTGACTGATGATTTTAGCATCTTAGTCTTTTCTTTTTCCTTCTATGTTGCTAGTTTTCATCAGAAAAGGTAAATACCATTATTTCCCTTTTTGCTTTGATGTCTTGAATCTTTCAACATTTGCTGACTTAAAAGTATTATTTCAAATTCCTGTCCTGCAGGGTTTTTGTCTTATTGTGTTCCAGGCTTTTGAGACCAATTACAAAACTAATGCTAGGGTTTCTGGGTTATACTTGAAATATGATAATTTTATGTGATTTATATAATGAAAAAGGAAAAAGATCCTGAAGTTCTATTGTGCTTTTTAATGTCTATTATAATACTTGTTCATTCTGATTTGCATTACAATTATTTATGCATGCATAGTAAGCTCTTTCTATAGCCCCACCCACCTTCCCTTTGGCCTCCTACTCATCCTTCAGATTTCATGTCATCATCACTTCTTCAAGGAAGCATTCCCTGATCTCCCTAACTAGGATGCTTCCCTATCTTATAAATTTTTTGTGGTACTGTGATCACTTACAGTAACTCCTCTGCTATTGAATCTGTCTGTTGGATGAGGAGGTCCCTGGTGGTTTGGATCTTTCCCTTGACTGTGTTCACCATTAGGTCCACTGCATCAGCACAATGCCTACCACAGAGGAGGCACTCACTAACTGCTTGCTAATGGATAATTAACTACATTTCTTGAGGTCAGGGAATTTTTGTTTCATGGTTGACCTGCCATTTCTCCCTACATTTGAGGAATTGCTGTGGGCTTCCAGTAGGCTCTGGGGAAACCAGGCCCCCATATCACCCTGGTCCATGCTGGCTTTAGCAACTGCTGGTAGCTGCTGTGGCCCCAGCTTGCTCCCATGGGCCCAGGTGGTATCTTTGACATCAGGCTCCACCTCACCCCAGGACCTGCAGATTCCAGTGGCCCCAGGCTGCTCCTGTGGCCCCAGGCTCCTGATGGGCTTTTGGAAACTCAGGCTGCCAGGCAACCCCTGTGACACCAGGCTTCCACTGGATTCCTATAAACCCAGGCTCCCAGCTTACCCTGCTGGCCAGGTGCCATGATATAGGATGGCTTCAGTGCTACCAGGCTCCTGGCATATTTCAGCATCACCTGACTTCTGCAAGTCTAGGTAGTCTCTGTGGTCCAAGGTTCCCAATCATTCCCTGTAAACATAAGATCCAGGTGGGCACCTATGAATCCAGTCCCCCTGGCAGGCCTAGCACCAGGCCCACTCCATGGACACAGTCAGGCTGGTCCCTGTGTATCCGTGCACCAGGCCGCCTACTTGCTGACCCAGGCCCCAGACCTGCCTGACCAGTGACTCTAGCAGCAAGCCAGCCCACTGATACCACCAGATGGCCCACCCACAGTCTCTGGACCAGCTGACTGGAGAAGAGTTTTGCTTGTAAGATGGTCTGTAAAGATTGAAAGAGTTGTTTATCTATTAAATGCACAGATACCAATGCAAGGCCACAAAGATTATGAATAATTAAGGAAATATGACACCACCAAAGGAAGCATATAAAACTCCAATGGCTGACTTTAAAAAATGAAGATCTGTGAATTGTCTGACAAAGAATTCAGAGTAATCTTCCTAAAGAAGTTCTATGAACTACAATAAAACAATAAAACGAAATTAGCAAAGCAATGCATGAACAAAATCAGAAGTTTAACAAAGAAATAGAAACCATTAAAAATAAGCAAACAAATCCTAGAGTTGAAAATTATAGTGACTAAACTGAAGAATTCAATAGAGAGATTCACTAGGAGATTCAGTCAAGTAGAAGAAAGAATTAGTGAACTTGAAGACATATCAGTTGCAATCATTCAGCAGATGAGCAAAAGGAAAAAAAGAGTGAAAAAGAGTGAAGAAAGTCTTTGTGGAGTAAAGGGCACTATTAAAAGAAACAATCTATGCATTTTTGGAGTCCCAGAAAATGAAGAGAAAGAGGCACAAAGCTTATTTAAAGAAATAATGGATGAGAACTGCTTAAATCTGGGGAGAGATGTAGACATCTAAGTTCATGAATCTAACAGTTCACCCCCAAATTTCAGCCCCACGTGGTCTTCTCCAAGGTACATTATAATAAAACTGTCTAAATTCAGGCAAATAGGGAATGTTTAAATAGCAGGAGAAAAAAAAATCTCACATATGAAAGAACCCATAAAAGGCTTTCAGTGGATTTCTCTGCAGAAACCTTGCAGGCCAGGATAGAATGGGATCATATATTCAAAGTGTTGGGAGAAAAAAAAAAAACAAACTACCACCAAGAATAATTCACCTCACAAATGTGTCTTTCAGGAATGAGGGAGAGATAAAGACTTTTCCAAATAAACTAAAGCAGAGGGAGGTGATTACCACTAGGCTTGCCTTACAAGAAATACTTGTTTGGCAAACTGAAAAGAAAAGATACTAATTAGTAACATAAAAACATATGAAAATATATAAAGATACTGGTAAAGGTAGGTATAGAGTCAAATTTGGAATACTCTAATAATGTAATATGGTAGTATGTTAATTACCTAACTCTAGCTTAAAAGTTTAAAAGAAAAAAGTATTAAAAATAACTATAGCTACAATACTTTGTCAATGGATATACAATATAAAATGAAGTAAATTATGACATCAAAAACAAAATATGGGGTGGATTGTAAAAAGGTAGATTTTTTTGTATGTGATCAAAGTTATGTTTTCATCAGTTTATTTTTCTTAGAGATTTTATTTATTCATTCATGAAAGACAGAGAGAGGCAGAGACATAGGCAGATGGAGAAGCAGGCTTCTCACAGGGAACCCGATGTGGGACTCGATCCCAGGACACTGGGATCATGCCCTGAGCCAAAGGCAGATGCGCAACCACTGAGCCACCCAGATGTTCCTGTTTTCATCAGTTTAAAAGACACTGTTATGGGGCACCTGGGTGGCTCAGCGGTTGCGCAGCTGCCTTTGGCTCAGATCGTGATCCCAGGATCTTGGGACCAAGTCCCACATTGGGCTCCTTGCAGAAAGTCTGCTTCTCCCTCTACCTATGTCTCTGCCTCTCTCTCTCTGAGTCTCTCATGAATAAATAAGTAAAATCTTAAAAAAATACACTGTTGTAAGATATTTTGTAAGCCTCATGATAATCATGAAACAAAAACATGCAGTAGGTATACAAAAGATAAAGAGAAGGGAGTCAAAGCATACTAATATGGAAAAATATCAATTCACAAAGAAGGCAGCAAAGAGGATGAAAGGAAGAAAGGAATTAAGAAAGAGCCAGAAAACTGTTAATAAGATGGCATTAGTAAGTCTTTACCTATTAATAATTACTTTAAATGAAAATGAATAAAATGATCTAATCCAAAGGTATAGCCAAATGAATTAAGAAACAAACCCCATGCTGCCTTCCAAAGACTTCCAGAGACTCACTTCAGCTTTAGGGATACTCATAGGTTCCAAGTGAAGGGATGGAAAAACAAGAGAGTGAGAGTCACTATATATATTAATAGAATAAAAGATAAAAATTATATGATCATCTCAATAGACACTGAAAAAGCATTAGACAAAAGTCAACATCCTTTTATAATATAATCTCTGAACAAATTGGGTGTAGAAGGAACATATTTCAACATAAGAAAGGCCACATATGACAAGCCCACAGCCAACATACTCAGTGATGAAAGGTTGAAAGCTTTTCCTCCACGATCAGGAACAAGACGGAGGTGCTTACTCTTATCACTCCTATTCAGCATAGTACTGGAAGTCCTAGCCAGAGCAGTCAGGCAAGAAAAAGAACTAAAAATGCATCCAAGTCAGAAAGGAAGGAGTAAAATATTCTCTGATTGTAAATGATATGATCTTATATATAGAAAACCTGAAGTACTCCACCAAAACACTGTAAGAATTAATAAGAGAATTCAGTAAAGTCACAGGAAACAAAGTCAATATTAAAAAAATCAGTTGCATTTCTGGACATTAACAATGAACTATCTGAAAAAGAAAAATAGACAAAAATCCTAATCACATGCTTGGCTAAATTTATTCCTAAGGATTTCATTATTTTTGATAAAATAGCATCAAATTTAACAAGGATGTGTGTGATTGAAAGATCTGTACACTGAAAATTACAAGACATTGATGAAAGAAATTGAAGAAGACACATATAAACAGGAAGATACTCTGTGTTCATGGATCAGCAAAATTGATATTGTGAATATGTCCATACTACCCAAAGTCATCTATAGATTCAAAGAAATCCCTATCAGAATTCCAATGGCATTTTTCACAGAATAGAAGAAAAATCCTAAAATGTTTCTGGAAACAGAAAAGACCTTGGGTAGCCAAAGGAATCTGGAGAAAGAACAAAGCTGGAAGCATCACACTTCCTAATTTCAAACATTATTACAAAGCTATAGTAATAAAAAATGTATAGTACTTACATAAAAACCAAACAGTCTGATTTTAAAATAGGCAAAGGATTTGAATAGACATTTTTCCAAAGAAGATATACAAATGGCCAACAGGTACATAAAAAGATGCTCAATAGCACAAATCATCAGGGAAATACCAATCACAACCACAGTGAAATATCACCTCACACCTGTAGAATGGCTGTTATCAAAAAGATAAGGGCCAACAGGAGTTGGCAAAGATATGGAGAAAAGGGAACCCTTGTGCACTATTGGTGGAAATGTAAATTGGTGTAGCCACTTTAGAAAACAGAATGGAGGTTCCTCAGAAAATTAAAAATAGCTATGATCCAGCAATTCCACTTCTGAGTATATACCCAAAAGAAGTGAAATTACTATCTTGAATATTTAACTGTACCTCCATATTCATCACAGCACTATTCGCAATAGTCAAGACATGGAAACAGCTTAAGTGTCCGTCAGTGGATGAATGGATAAAAGAAAATTTGGTATATATTTACAATGGTATATTATTCAGCCAGAAAAATGAAAATCCTGCCCTTTGGGACAGTATGGATGGACCTTGAGGGCATTATGCGAAGTGACATTAAGCCAGACAGAGAAAGACAAATACTGTATGTTCTAACTTATATATGGAATCTAAAAATGCTGAATTCATCAAAACAGAGAATAGAGTGGTAGTGGTTACCAGGAATTTGAGGGATGAGGAAATGGGGAGATATTGGTCAAAGATTACAGACTTCTAGCTATAAGATGAGTAAGTTCGAAGAATCTAATGTATGGTGATTATAATTAACAATACTGCGTGTGTAAATACTTGGAAATTGTTAAGAGATCTTACATGTTATCACTAAATGTTAATTATGGGAGGGGATAGAGGTGCTAACTAACCTTCTTGTGGTAAACATTTTATAATATATATGTGTATCAAATCATCATGCTGTACACCTTAAACTAAATACATTGTATATCAGTAATATCTCAATAAAGCTGGAAAAAATTTATGTGAAACCTATATTATTTTTTGGAGAAATGTGACTATGGTTATTTTTAAATTTAAATTTAAATTCTAGTTAGTTAACATACGGTGCAATATTTGTTTCAGGAGTAGAATTCAGTAGTAATTCATCCCTTACATACACTACTCAGTGCTCATCACAAGTGCCCTCCTTAATACCCTCACCCATGTATCCCATCCCCCACCCACATCCCTCCATCAACCCTCAGTTTGTTCTGTGTTGTTAAGAGTCTCTTGTGATTTGTTTCCCTCTCTCTTCTTTTTGTTCCCCTGCCTTCCCATACGTTCATCTGTTCTGTTTCTTAAATACCATATAGGAGTGAAATCATATAGTATTTGTCTTTCTCTGATTGACGTATGTTACTTAACAGGATTTCATTCTTTTTAATGGCTGACTAATACACACACACACACACACACACACACCACATCTTCTTTATCCATTCGTCAGTTGATGGACATTTGGGCTCTCTCCATAGTTTGGCTATTGTTGATAATGCTGCTATAAACATCCAGGAGCATGTACTCCTCTGAGTCTGTATTTTATGTCCTTGGGTAAATACCTAGTAGTGCCAATTGCTGGCACATAGGTAGTTCTATCTTTAACTTTTTGAGGAACCTCCATACTGTTCTCCAGAATGACTACACCAGTTTGCATTCCCAGGAACCATGGAAGAGGGTTCCCCTTTCTCTGCATCCTTGCCACCACTACCTGTTGTTTCTTGTGTTGTTAATTTTAGTCGTTCTGGCAGGTGTGAGGTGGAAACCTGTATTATTCATTTCAGCCATTTCACGGGTCATTTTTGGCAGAGATGCCAGTATTCAAGTGGACATAGCTTGCCACTTACTATAAATGGACTAAATATAGTCCATTTAAAATGGGAAGAAGATACTAAAAAACATAACATATACAGGAATATAGTGAAATAGGTAAGAGCAGTGATTTTAAAGCCAAACTATGAGAATTCAAATCAGGATTCTCGACCTTACTAGCTGCACGGCCATGTATAAGTTGTTTAACCTCTCTGTTTCCTCATTTGTAACATGGAGACAGTGATTCCTACCTCAAATAATATTATGATGCGTACCTGAGTCAATTTATATAAGACATTTACAGCAATGCCTTGCCTAAGTGTTACGCTGTTTCTGTTTTGCGACTGTTCCTAGGAAGGACAGGCTATGTGGGGTTAACTAGGGCCCCAGTAGCAAAAACCCTCAAGTTCCTCGCATGGCTCCTTTTTGGAAAGTTGAAGATGAGCACCTCTATGGTGTTCTCAGTTGATACTTTGCTCAGTGAATTGATTTGATTTTTTTCAGTTCCCACATTTTAATACTATGCAGCTGGTAATGGAATTAGTTTTCCCACCAAAGTTTACTGCAAATGGTGGAAGGCCAGCAAAAGCTAAGGACATTGAGATGATACTGGTTATGTCAAATTATTGGAGAAGCTTCAGAAAAGGGTGTGGGAGGGCCTTGAGTTTGTCAAATTTGGCTCCCCAGAGGAAGTAAGGGGGTATTTACATATGTGTGGAGGGTGTAGAGGCTATGCAGCTGGGGGCATTAGGTTTATGTGTGTATATTTTAAACTTTACACTGGGGGTGATATATACACAGAAAGGCACATACACATCATAAGTGTATAGATTGAATTTTCACAAGTAAACATATTCAAGTAACCAGCACCCAGATCAAGAATCAGAACATAATCAGCAGCCCAGAAGGCCTTTCCAGTCACTAATCCCCCAGCTCTAATCACTATCCTCACTTCTACCACTGCAGATTAGTTTTGCCTGTTTTTGCTGTTTATTTAGTTAAAATCATACAGACAAACCATGAGAGACTCCTAACTCTGGGAAACAAAGGATTGCGGAAGGGGAGGTGCATGGAGGGATGGAGTAGCTGGGTGATGGGCACTGAGGAGGGCACTTGATGGGATGAGCACTGGGTGTTATATTATATGTTGGCAAATCGAATTTAAATTTTAAAAAACTGAAAAAAAATCATATGGTATTTACTCCTTTGTGTCCTGCCTTTATCCTCAATATTATTTATGTATACAAGATTCCTCTATACTGTTGTGTGTAGTTGTATATCATTCATTGACATGCTGTATATTATTCCATCCTTTGAAAATGTATTTCCTATTCCATTGTTGATGGGCATTTGGGTGGCTTCCAGTTTGGGGCTACTGTGTGCTTTTCTGAGCATCCTAATACATTTTTAGTGCACATATGAGTGTATTTCTGGAGGACATATGCCTCAGAGTGGAATTGCTGGGTCACAAGGTATGTGGATGTTAAGCTTTAGGTTTTATGTGATTTTTTTTCAGCTCTGGAGGTGATTCTGATTCCTGGCCAAGGCTGAGAACCACTGATCTATAATATCTACCCAAAAGGAAGGTTTAAAGCCATGCTATCAAAGCATGGATGAGCTCATTAAAGATGTAATATTAAGAAGATGAACTACAGGGATCATCCAACTGTCTCACAGATAATGCCAATGTTTGTTGCTTCAATAGTTAGCTTGCCTTTTCTGTAGGGGGTCGGGGTGGGTGGGTTAATGCTAGATCCTGGCTCTCTTATTTTCTTTTCTCCCTTGGTTCGACCCTTATTTCTCTCAGGTTCAGCAAAGTGGAATGCTGACCGAGAACTGGGACTGAAGGGAAGCATTGCCAAGTACTGTTAATTATTAATGAAATGAATTTGCATCAAACCAGAGGGGATTAAAGTGGCTTGAAATGAATAGCAAGTTCTTGATAAGGCTTTTCCTATTCTCAGGTGACTGGAATGATGCACTCCTGTTGGAGCATATTAATTTAATAGAAGCACTGCTCCCCCCACAGTGCAGCTTGGAGCTGGATGTAAGCCCAGCCCAGGGACAGCAGGTTCCAAAGCAATTTCTGCTTATGTGGCTATGGTGAAACAAAGTGACGCGAGCACGACACGGTGGGTTCAAAAAATGCTGCAGACGTACCCCAAAGCAAAATATCCCTTCACTTCCCCACTGCAGGCACTGGGGGGAGAAAAGGAGCTTGTTTACCGTGGCAGACAGATCCCGGTTCAAACCCCAGCTCAGCTTTACCAACCGTGTGACCTTGGGCAAGTTACCGAACCTCTTGGAGCCTTTGATTTCTCCATCTGTGAAATGGGATAATTATATGTACTTCAAGGAAATTGTATGCAAAGTGCCTGGCTCACAGTAGGCACCTAGCAAATAGCAAGTAATTGCTTATGGTACTGTGAGAGACTGCTGGGAATATCCCTGTGTGGTAGGGAAGGGCCGTGGAGGAAAGGTAGTGCTCTAGAAGCAAGTTTTGGACAGATGGCAGGCCCATATTGAAAATGGAAATGTTTCCTGCTGCTACAGATTCGAAGAAGGTCTTTGAGTCTGTGTAAAACACAAAGGGATTAGCTACCAGTATTTTCTGTTAGTTTATTACACACACAGGCATACAAATATGCCCAGGAAGTGTGGAAAGCTAACCAAGCTTGAAGATTGGTAGGAATGTCAGGGAGGCTCAGCAGGGCATTCTGCATAGCCCCATTTTAGAACCAAGTGTCCCCACTCAAAGAAAACTCATTTGGGTGGCCATGTTCTGCTCCATGTGTCTTCAGCCCTCCTTGACTGCAGCTGACTAGACCATGGATGAGTGTGAATGCTGGGGCTCTCTGGTCTATCTCGCTCATCTTTTAAGATCTAGTTCAAGTGTTACCATCTACAGAAAGTGTTCCCCAACAGTTTAGGCTGTTAGGATAGGACTGACCTAGATGGTTTTGTGTTATGATGGGTGGGAGCTAACAGGCAGAGAGATGAAGCTATCCAAACCCTAGACACTAAGGTGGCATGGAAGAATTACAGTAATGACAGTACAACATTTATTGAACACTTATTTTGTGGCAGGCATTAAGCTCAACACTTTTGTCACGTGATCTCTTCTGGTAACCCATTAAGGAGTATACAATTATTTTCTCCATTTTAAAGATGAAGAAAGCAAAGGTTCATTTAGTTCACTGCTCTCCAAGCTGGAAGCAAGCACCAATCTTGTTTTTAATTTTTTTTTAAGATTTTATTTATTTATTCATGAGAGACACAGAGAGAGAGAGGCAGAGACATAGGCAGAGGGAGAAGCAGGCTCCCCATTGGGAGCCTGATGCTGGACTCGATCCCAGGACCTCAGGATCACGACCTGAGCCAAAGGCAGAGCTCAACTACTGAGCCACCCAGGCACCCTAATCTTTTTTTTTCTGATCCGATACTCTTAAATCACCCTGACACAGCCTATTAGGTGGGCAACCATGCCCGTGTAGCATAAGAACTGGGAAGTGCTCTGTTATTCAGTAGAAGCCATGTTCAGAGAGAGTGTGATGCCATTTTTGTATATATTTCTTGTATTGGATTATTTCAAGTTGTAAAAAAAAACTACTCTTGTTCAATTGATAGCAGTTCATTTGTTTAATGATTTAAAGGTCATTCTTTTACATTTAAACAACATATAATTCAATGACAGAAATTCCTGTAGCAGCATTATTAGAACCAGGGCCATATAATAAGCATCTAAAAAGCACTTGGTATTTTTGTAAATGGTCAGGTCATTAATTGATTTGTTCAAATACCCCATATGTGGTGGCTGACTAATAGAATAATCCATGTTTTAGGGAGAAGTTTAGGAGACCCTAGGAGGTTAATATGTACCCAGGTTCCCTACTGAAAAAGATAATGCAGGCTCAGAATCCAGCATCGCTAACTAGTCATTCAATCAGTTCCTTGGTACTGAAAGGAAGTAACCCCTGGAGTGGCTGCACACATTGCAGAACTCTTTCAATATTTGAATGATATGCTCTTTGGAGTTAGAGTTAGAGACAATTGAATACTATTCTCAACACTCCCATTCTATAATTTTACTACTGGTAGATATCCATCAATTCCTTCATTCCACAAATATTTTTTGGTAAGTATTATGTGTAGACATTGGATTCCATTTTGGAGGCATAAGCCTGGGCAAGATTGAGCTTACATTGGGAGGAGCAGACAAGTAAACTGCAGTTCTATGGGGTGGATAAGAGCGGTGCTGAACATACTCACCACTCAAGAGGTGGAATATAGCTGTGATGTGTGAAGCTTATATCAGAGCTGCTTTGCCATCCCAGACTCTTCTACCAGTTACCAGAACCCAGAAGCCTGTAGACAGTGGCTCTTGAATTTTGGCAGATAGAAGAGTCATCTGGGAGTCTGGTAAAATACCAAGGCCCAGACCCTGCTTCACATGAACAAAACTGGGCCTCTGTGTTCTTTATCAGCTCTCCAGGTGATTGTGACCCACGCCTAGACCAATACCACACCATTCCACTGGATCTAATAATGCCATATGTGGCAGTTGGGTTATTTTCTGGGTTTTCTTTCTGGAATGTGGAATCGGACCTGCTACAGGATATCTGATTTCAAGAGACTTTGGCTTGTTTGAAGCTGAATTACTCAAAGTGGGAAAATAGTTTTACATCTCTTTTCATGCTGGTTACCTTGCCTCTGACCTATATCTTTGGTTTATTGCACTTGTTTCTTTGAAGTTGTTTTCTGAGCAGAAAACATATTATTGAAAAGTGCTCTTATGAATTCAAGATGTGGGATTAAGTAGGAAATACCAGCACTAGAACAGAGGCAAATACTTGATCGAAGACAACATCCCTTTGGGGAAGAATCCCTGTTTCTTATTTCTTTGTCACTTTCCCATTTCCACCAAATTGAGACAGGGCTTAAAGCAAAGCTTTCCATGTACAGCTGTGTGTCTTAGGGGAAGTTGCTTCATGTTCCTGTGCCTCAGTTTCCTGGTGTGTATGGTGGGGATAGTGATAATAATAGTGCCCGCCTAACAGGGTTTTTGTGATGATTAACTAAGGTAACACAAGACTGCCCTTCGAACTGGACACCTAGTAAGTGCTACATAAATGTTCTTGCTATTATTTTGTCCATCCTGCCTTTCAAATGTCCCTTTCTTCCTCTTGTGCCTGTTGTTTCATTTCTGGATTATGTTGAGACTAAAGACCAGGGGGTTCTGCCAAGATTCATTCTAAAAGAATTGGGACCTCACAAAGGACTAAAATGAACTTAAACTTGCCTTGTGGTTACTGCCAGTGCTTTTTAGAAACTGCCAGTGCTTAGAAACAGGAGGTTAAAGTTTAGGAACAGAACCTACTGTCAACCAATGTCAATGCAGAGCCATGCTTTGGAATGGTGGGCCAAAAAGCGACTTGTGATCGATTCCCCTGACATTCCCCAGAGGAGCCCAGCAATCTCTTAGATGTACCTTTCTACCATGGCCCCAGGCCCCACTCTTCCCCTTCCCAGGACAGGGCAGACTGGCCAAGGTGAGATCCATATGGAGACTGTATAGGGTTGACTGCAGCAGAATTTGTATTTCAATAAGATGTTCATAGTTCCACTTTGCCTCTTGCAGGCTAAGGTGAAAATTCTCCATCCAAATGCTTACTGCCTTTCTGACCCTCTCAGGGTCCCATTGCGGGCCACAGACACAACCCTGAGCATCTGGTCTCCAGCAGGCCTCTATGCACATCTCTGCTCCCTCCTTCCTCCATGCTACCAAGGGGACCTGGTCTCTGTCCTCTCAACTTTCCTTATCTGTCCGCCTTCACTGTGAAGCCCTCCACTCCCGCTCTACCATCCACTGTAATTCTCTGTTCTCTTTACAAGCTTAAGTTGTAAAAAGAGATGTACTCTTTAAAATATATATATATTCATTGCTACCCACCCTCTCTGAGCTGAACTGATATATATATATATATATATATATATATATATATATATATATTACACACTTTGCTTTTGTATACAGAAATAAAACCACAACTATAAGGATTTTACGTGTAGATAATTTGGGAAAGAGGAAGGGTTGGTACACTATATATTTTTTTAAAAATATGGTTAACATAGCTAGTTTTATTTGTATTTGGCCATTTCTATAGTCAGTGCATTTTGTATCAGGCTCTTCTATTTTCATCTTTGCTTTCACATGCCAGTTCTTTAAAGGACCTTTTCTTATACTATAATACTGAATTTATCTGGTGGTCACCCTTATACTGTATTACTTTAATATTAAATACTTAAGAGAAATTTCCCATTTGCAAAAGAAGAAAAATATATGCATAGAGTTTATGTACCAACTTAGACATGTTTTAAATTTTTTGTATCTTGAAATAATTACAGACTCACAGAAAGTTGCAAAAATAGTACATAGCATCCTGTGTATCCTTCCTCCGGTTTTCCCCAATGGTGATGTATTACACAGCTGGAGTATATCAAATCAAGAAATTGACATTGGTACAACACTGTTGACAAGACTACAGATCTTTGTTTTTCACCATTTTTACATGCACTTATTTGTGTATGTGTGTGTCTCTGTGTGTATGTAGTTCTGTTCAGTCTTATTCAGTGTAACCACCAGTACAATCGAGATGTAAAACTGTCCCATCATCACAGAGTAACTCCCTTGTGCTGCCTCTTTGCATTTGCATGCCCTGGCAGCTACTCATCTGCTCTCTACCTCTATAATAGTTTTATCATGCTGAGGATTTTATGTAGATAAAAGCATACAGTATATAACCTTTTGAGAGTGATTTTTTTTCCACTAGGCATAATGCCTTTGGGTCTGCCTGAAGTACTACATGTGTTGATAGTTTGTACTTTTTTACTGCTGAGTAATATTCCATTGCATGAATGGACCAGAGTGTATTGACCATTATTATTTTATTGTCTCATTTTTGAAGTATTTGAGCTGCTGATTTCTACTGTAGTTCTTCTATCTAAGGAAGCTAATATATAATTCAGTGCATTGAAATGGGATACTAGCATGTCAGGGCATATATATGAGAATTTACAATCTAGTATATTCTCAGTTGTAGATAATAATCCTTTGGTAGCATTTGGTTGGGTTTTACATATCTTTGAGCCATAGAACGGCCAGTATTTTCAGTGATGACCAGTTATTCTCAAATCTTTACTTCCTCTCATAGACTTGTCCCTCTGCATCTGCTCTTTTCTTATGTGCTCATATACATCATATATATGTGGAATGATGTCAATTTCTTAATGTTGAATTTTTTTGTCCAGCATGATAATAATAAATAATGAAATTTTTAAGTAATTTTAACTTCTATTTTTACTAACGGAAATCAGATTCATTATGAAAGTTTCTGATGATCAGAGTGAAGAAGATTTTAAAATTACCTATAATCCTGCCACACAGGAAAATCTGCTATTTAATATTTTATTATAAATCCCTCCAGGGCCTTTAGAACATTTAAGCTTTCTATTGCTCAGTATTAAACTGTCTGTCGTCTAGACCTCATTTGGTGTTAGCACTCTGGGAGCAGAGTTGGAGTGTGAATACACTGTGTTTGAGAGTCTAAGACATAATCAGAGGAACCTGAGCCTTGTGCTCTGTTTTGTTTTTTTTTAAGACATATGTATTTATTTGAGATTGAGAATGTGTGAGCAGGGGGAGGGGCAGAGGGAGAGGGAGGGAGAGAACCTCCAACACGCTCTGCACTAAGTACAGAGAGTGAGGTGGGGCTGGATCCCACCACCCTGAGATCATGACCCAAGCTGACACCAAGAGTCGGATACTCAACAGACTGAACCACCCAGGCACCCCTCTCTCTGTTTTTATAGTCCAGACCTCAGCGTTGAGCAGAATCACATCTTCTTTCCTAATTGGTAAGCTGATCCAGAATTTGCAGGAATCTTGATAAATCACTTGCTATCCTCCCCTGACCCCTACTCTTCCCTGAGACTTGGGGCATTGCCAGCCCCAATCTGACATCCTTTCCTGAGAACCTCTCCCTGGCCCTGCTTGGCCTTTCGAGGTAAGGGTGCCCCTTTCCCTAGCCAAAGTCACCCACAGTTTCCATCTCTTGATACAAATCCCAAGGGGGAAGGAATCCAGCAGCAGAAGAGAAAGGTTACATACGTTATTCCTCACATAGAAGCCTCTAATGTCAGAGTACTGTTTTGGGGAGCTTTTAAAGGTGACCTTCCTCAGTGTCTGCCAGCATTCTTCCCCCTTGAGGTTAGAGGGAAAAGAAGAGGGCTGTGGCCTGACTGCCTTTCCTTTATCTAAGTGATGTGCTGGAACACGGGTCAGATGGCCTGAGGGGAGGGGAACTTGATCCCGGCCTTGAGGTATATAGCCTGTTGCTCCTTGCGGGCATCTGGCAAACTCCCAAGAAGGAGGGTGCGCCTCCCCATCCTGTCACTGCTGTGTGCTCAGATGCCTTGCTCAGGGAAGATGTTCAACAATTATTGTGGGCTCCCCACGACGTTCTTCCTCTACTCCAGGAAGCAGGTTGAAACGTTAAACTGACATCATTACAGGGATGGCCTTAAATTATAAACTAGAAAGTTTATGAAAATAATGAACTTGATCACAACTTTGTTGCTAAGTATTGGTTACAAATTACTCGGGCCCGTCCCCCAATTGATCCTGGTGCAAAAGTGTGTCTCAGTCCTGTCACGTCCTAGGCTTTGCCACCACCCCTTAGAAGGGCATCATTTCTGCATTCCTGAGCTCTGAGGTCCTAGCCTGTCACTTGCATTGTGGCCACCTTTTCCTTACTGCTCTTGCCAGCCCTCCTTGTGACCATCTCTTCCATCCATTCACCATAGGACTAAGAGTGGTCTTTCTGAAGGGCACACCGATGTGTTCCTGGTCCTCCATGGCCCACCAGTGTTAGCAGGGTGGCGCCCAGGGTCATCAGGAGCTGCCTGCTAGTTCTCTAGTCTCATGCCATCTCTCCACTGCCCCAAGCCATTCTAAGCCTCCGATATTTCCTTCCCAGAAGGCCTTTCCTGCCTCCACATCTTCCCATGGGTCATTCCCTCTGCTAAGATGTTCTTTCAGCCTGCTGTTCTCCAGACTCAAACTGTTACTGCCTTTCGAAAAGAGGTCTTTGGTGCTTTCTGGAGAAATACTATGCTCCCACAGCTCCTTGGGTGAACCTCTAGTGCAGCTGTGTCAACTGTTAATTTCTTGTCTTCTCTACCCCCTTATCACTATACTGCAAATATTTGGAAAGAGATTATGTTCTATTTGGTCTTGTATCCTCAGTTTCTGACAAGAGTAGATGTTCAACACGTGTTTGCTGACTCGATCAGTATAATTAAACCTTCCACTTTTTTTTGTCTTTTGTCCTACACCAGTGTTCATATTTAAAACAAAATTGCTTCTCAATGTTTCTCTCAAACTGATCACGTTAGACCACTGCATTTGTTTTCCTCAAGTTTGTTTTTCCTCCCTCTGAGAAGATACCTTCACAAGCATTGCGCCAAATAGGACTTCTTCTGGGTGAGTCTCTTGAAATACCACAGGAGAAAGTTTCTGAACACCTGTTGTGAGTTGATCCTTCTTGATGCTCACGATTTCTCTCATCAGAATCAAAATATCACACGTGAGTACCACACACATGGTTGGATAATTCTTCAGCACTGACAACTCTACCACTGAATATCATCGCCCAACTTCATTGATCCCCGAGCATGTTTTATTATTATTTTCTGACATTCTCTTTACTGGATTTCCTTCCCCCTGTCAACAGGCCCCAGTCTTTACTAGCTCTTTAAAAGCACCCTTGTTAAGGCTACTTCTAGAGTCTTTGCTTTGCCACACCTGGCCTTTTCTGTCCCCTTAAACTTCCAGTGACCTCTCCCACAGCTTCCTGCTTCCTGAACTTGCGTGTGCTCAGGATCACCTGAGAGCTTGCTAAAACCCAGACTGCGAGGATCCACCCCGAGCTTCTAGTTCAGTAGGTTTGGAGTAGGGCTGGGAATTTATGTTCCTTAACAGGCTCCCAGGTGAAGCTGATACTGCTGGTTCAAGGACTATGCTCCGAGAGTCTGCTTTACCAGCACACCTGGCACTCTGCCCATGTTCACAATGACAGCTGCTTCCCTCATGCTCACTGATTCTGCGTCACACAGTGGCATTTAGTTGGTCCGATACCATGTACCTTGGCAGGTGGCTCGGTGTAGTGCGTGGGTCTGGACCTGTGCTCAGTGTTCCTGCTCCCATACCTTGTCCTTGGCCGAGTTCCTTGCTGGACGTATTAGTTCCTGGGGGAGTAGGTACTTCGATTTCCCTTGCTTAGCTCCTGCTGGAAGCTGGAGATCCCAGGGTAAGTTTATTTCCTGTATCTGGGAATCGATCTGTTTGCCTAGTTCTCTGTGACTGTGCCCACTCTGGTGTTGTTGGTTTGTCTGTACTGATTCCTGCTTGTTTGCTGTGAAGACTTCGGGGTTTGCCTGTTTTGTGCCAGTGTGTCTGGCATCTTGGAATTGCTTAATTCTAGTGGGGCATTTGTCTGTGTTAGGCAGGCTTGACTTCAGTAGGTATTCCAGGTTACCTTATTGCTTTGTAAATGTTGAATATTCAATTGAACAACTTTGTCTCTATTTATCTGACTGTTGCTTTATTTCCTCCTTTTGTTGATTTCTCTGTTGTTTTCAGACTCGTCAACCCCAGTCTCCGTCTCCCTTATGTCTTGGGACTCCATTCTGGCTTTTTCTTAGCTGAATGGTTACTTTTCTGGTGAGATGCAACATGGCTGAAAGGTTCTAGTGCCACCTACATACATAACTTTGTTCAGAGTAAATGCAGTTGACCCTTGAAAAACATGGGTTTGAAATGTATGTGTCCACTTACATGAGGATTTGTTTTGATACAGTACTGTAAATGTTTCTTTTTTTTAAATTTTATTTATTTATTCATGAGAGACAGAGAGGCAGAGACACAGGCAGAGGGAGAAGCAGGCTCTATGCAGGGAGCCTGACATGGGACTCGATCCCAGGTCTCCAGGATCACGCCCTGGGCTGAAGGCAGCACTAAACCTCTGAGCCACCTGGGCTGCCCTAAATGTTTTTTCTCTTATGATTTTGTCTTTTCCCTAGCTTGATTGTAAAAAATAGTATATAATACATATGACATGCAAAATGTGGGTTAATTGACGGTTACACTTAGAGCTTTCAGACAACAGTGTGATAATGGTAATTTTTTGGACAGTCAACATGTAGATTTTTGACTGTGTGGGAGGTTGGTGCCCCAACTCCTGTGTTGTTCAAAGATCAACTGTACGTTATAATTTCTTTAATTTTGTTTTTTGGTACCTAAATGTTTTTTTCTAGTATTTGTATTTTTTATTCGAGTATAATTAGCATAAAGCGTTATATTTCAGGTGTACAACCTAGTGACTCGACAATTTATGCATTATGCAGTGCTCACCATGAACAGTGTAGTTACCATCTGTCACCATACGAAGTCATAATATTATTGACTACATTCCCTATGCTGCATTTTTCATCCATCTTCTCTACCTCTTAAGCCTGTGTCAGTGATGCTTAGGAGCTTGCTACCCAATGTGTAGTCTGAGGATCAGCACCATCAGCTGAGTTACGGGAACTCATTAGAAGTACGTAGCTTCAGGCCCTACCTCAGACCTATTGAATTAGCATCTGCATTTTACCGGCAGCCCCAGGTGATGTGTATGCATGTTGGAAAGAACTGCTCTATGGAATAGCTTCTGGAGGATCAGTTGCTACCACTTGAGTATTCATGACTCAATCTTAGCATGTGACTTTTTCCAACTTAATCACCACTGATGTAACTGCTACTAACTTTTTTTGGGTGTGTTTCCAACTGACAGTATGGACTATGACAAACGACCCATAACTGTGCAGGAACCCAGAAGTGCTTTGTGTATGTTTGAGATTTTTCACTTGGGATATTTCTTTGGCAAGGCCTAGCCCATATTATCAACACACCAAATGAATAGTTCTGTATCTTTGTTTGCCATTGTCTTACGTGGGCTTGGATGAGAGGCAGCCTGAGGTTCTGGGGTGGATGAGCATCACTCCTCAATCAACACTATATTCCAAGTGCTTAATTTAATGCTGGCCTGTAGCAGGTGACCATTCAGACAACTGTTACCAGCATTTAACCTGGGGAAAGTGTTGAAAGTGGATCAGCCTGGGTGAACTAACACTACCCCAGGGCTTGTATGGTGAATGGGGCCAGCAGTAGTGGTCTGAACAGTGACCAGTAACCGGTCTTGTTGCCAGATGCCCATCTCTCTAGGAACAGGACTCAATCCAGTAACTAAGAGTCTAAGTGTCAGACCCAGTCATTATGGGGAGAGGGTGATTAAGACATGTATGGAGTATGAGGACCTCAGTCAGGACTGCCCGGATTCAGAATCGGGCTATATCTCCAGAGGCAGGAAACCTGGACCATCAAGCTGGAGACCCAGGTGGATAGGCCCTTCCTTATTAGCAGTGTGGTAAAATAGAATAGTTTCGGGACGCCTGGGTGGCTCAATGGTTGAGCGTCTGCCTTTGGCTCAGGTTGTGATTCTGGGGTCCTGAGATCGAGTCCCATATTGGGCTCCCCACAGGGAGCCTGCCTCTCCCTCTGCCTCTGCTCCTCTCTCTCTGTCTCTCATGAATAAGTAAATCTTAAAAAAAAGAATGGGCTAGAGTCCAACTTGGGTTTGCATCACAGGCCTCCTTCCTCCTAGCTATGTGACCTTGAATAACTCAACATACCTCAGATGGTCTTCCTAGTCAAATAAGACTTCATGTAAAGGGTCTAATACAGAGCTTCAAGTGGTAGGTGCTTAAGTAAATAGTAGTTGCTAATAGGCTTATTATAATTAGAGGCAGTCATATTCTTGTGTCAGCATAGGGACCTCAGGAAAGTTCTGGTTCTTCAAGTTCGCAAGGTTAGAGCAGCAAAGCTAATTCTGATTGTTGGAGGTTTGGGTAACTAATGTGCTTCCTTGATGGCCAGTAGCTGGGCAAAATGGAGCGTGCATACTAAAAGCACGCGTGCTTATTTTGGAGAAGGCGAGGATAGTTCTTAGTGCCAACTGGGCAGCACTAAAAAGTGGAGATCAGTATGGTGCCATTGGTAGTCACAAAGGGGGGATTACAGGCGTAGGCTGCTGTTGAAGTCTGTGGCTTTTGACAGGTTTATTACTCTGCTCAGTTTGTTCATCTGTAAATAGGGGAATTGAATGAAATGCCCCTGCAGGTAGTGGACAATTCATATTGTTACAGGTGTTCCTAGTACAATGGAGTTTAGTAGGAATTCTGTGTGTAAGATTAATCAGTATAATTTTCATCCTTGTATGTAGCATTTGTAAAGTGGTTATTTATAGACTTAAAGTGAAGTGCAGCTTACCCTGTCACCTCCGATCTGCAGGCGGTCAGTGAGGTGGAGCCCTGGTGGTAAGGGAGATGGACTGAGGCTGAATGTCAGAGTTGAGCCTCATGCTTGCTCTTAAAGCTGCTGAAATTCTGGAACAAGTCCCTCACATTGCAGTAGCAACTAGATTGAAAGGGGCTGTTGATCCTTCACCTGTAATATTTCTTTTCAAAAAGGATTAAGTCTGAAAGCAGATTGAAATGGCTTTTTTTATTATGAATTCTTAGATGTATAGGCATGCTTTTTCAAGAGCATGCTCCTTCTGTATGGGATCTATTTTGCTAGTGAATCTGTGTAGTGTGAGTAGCAGATCCCTATGCCAATGGAAGACTAAAAGTCACCCAAGGGCTAGGAGAGGGCTTTTCTAGTCTCCTGGAGTCCTATGTGTTTCACTGTATGAATTCTGTAGAGCTGTGTTTGGTTAGTGCTTCTCTTCTTAGGTTGTGGAAAAGCATCACCTGGAGGGCTGGCTCAGCTCAACTCTCGGGCCTCATCCTCAGGTTTCATGGATCTGGTGTAGGGCCTGAGAATGCATTTTCAGCAAGCTCTTGGGTGACGCTGATGGTGACCTGGCCCCAGGTTGAGTATCACAGCTGTATGCTGTTTTCAATACCATTTTCTTTTTTTTTTTTTTTTTTTTTTACCATTTTCTTTAAAAAAAAAAAAAGATTTTATTTTTTCATGAGAGACAGAGAGGCAGAGACATAGGCAGAGGGAGAAGCAGGCTCCCTGTGGGGAGCCCAATATGGGACTCCATCCTGGGACTGGGATCACACCTTGAGCTGAAGGCAGATGTTTAACCACTGAGCCACCCAGGTGCCCCTCAATACCATTTTCTATAGACTGATTATCCTCCAGCTTCTACTGGCATCTTCCATTTGCCATTCAAAATTGGTCCTCTTCCTTTTTCCCTCACCTGCTCTCCCCCTAAGGGAAGAAGTGGCCAAAGTGACCTTCATGTCAGCCTCAAGAGGATGTACCCTTACTCTGAAGGCTCCATGGCTTGGATACCTCTGTGGATAGGCAGCTTTGATCATGGAAAATAAAGGTTTATCTCATGGCAAAACTTGAGTCTGTCCTTTGGATATCCTGGAGGCTGGGCGAGAGCATCAGTAGACCAGAGGTTTGCTGCATTTGTTGCTCTTCTTTAATCCCTCTGTTGGAACCCAAAGTAGAAAATAAAAACCAAAGTGGCAAATGTCAAAACTCAAGTCTTACAGACTCTATTCTCCCAGGGGTTGTCTTCCTCTTGCTCTATAGCCTGCTTAACTGCAACGACAGCTTACTGGTGGGGTGGCATGGAAGTCCAGAGTACTCCAGGGTTGGTCAGCTGTTCTCCCTGGGTCTAACCCAGGAATCCTCAGGTCGACCCCCTAGAAAGGCCCAATAATTGTTTGGGGGAAGATTCCTCACTGACTCTTGGTCCTCTAGCCAGTAGATTACCAGAGCATGAGAAACAATAAAAAAACGCCCCTGGGTCCTGTACTCTGCACAGCTTTAAATGCCTGTGTGACCTTGGACTGGTTTCCTTACCATCTGACCTCTTTGACCTCGATACCCTCTGGATCTAATCCTGAGCCTGGAAGTTAAACTTTGGCCAACCGGACAGTTGGGAGATGGGCTGTGTGGTGATCTACTTAGTGGCTGTATTGTAAGGTCTTGTTTAGCCTCCTTTTGTTCTGGTCAGGGGCTGTCGAGGCCTAAGGATCTTCTTGTGTTGGAGAACCAGAAAGACTGAGGCCCTCTCTACCTAGGAGAGTGGGTGGCTAATTCAAAGACCAGCAGTGGCAAGAAAGTTCTATAAATGAGAGAAGTGGGCAGGGAGTGGTGGTAAGGAAAAGAGGATTGTAGTGAATGGAGACATGTGCTGGGTCCTCAGAGGACAGCAGCTAAGGAGACCCAGCTGACTGTTGCCTAAAGTTGCCAGATCCTCCCAACTTGGCAGGAAAAGCCAGAGCTCTAGGGGATTCCTCCCACCTCCCAGTGTGAGATAAAGAGTACTTTGGAAAATTGTGAAAGGTCTTAAGTAACTCTTGAGGTTGAACTTAGCCTGCAAAGACCCTACTTTGACTTTATGGCATATCAAGCAGGGAAGTAAAGATTTAACGAATTGGTTATTAATAATCATTTCCGAATGTATGCCTGCCTTACATCAGAGGTTTTTGATCTGATTCCCCAGCTTGGGTTTACTTAGGTCTTAAGCAACAGACAAGGATTTAACAACATATTTTAATACTCATTAAAATAGAACTCAGGATTCTGTTCCAAGCTTGTACAGAAATGGATCTAGAGAAGTATATTCTATATTGGAATCTATCTTCCTCTTGGCTTCCTCCAACAATTAGATGAAAATGAAAGAATTTAGCCCAAGGATATTAATGGCATATGGTATTAATACAAATCTACAACACTTCTAATTTGAGTATAGGAAAATGAAGAGTGAGCACCACTGGTTGAGTGACAGTGAGTATATCTAGGGAACTGCTGTGATTCTAAATTTTCAACGCTATTTTTGTCCAGAGATCATGTTGAATCATTCTTCTAAAACACTTTACAGCAAAAGAAAAAGGTAAGGACAAGGCAAAAGACCAACTTGAATTTGATGAAAGACCTACTGAAAAGCAAATGTTGCCCTACCTATTTTCCTTTTCTATTGCCTGTGCTGCTCTGGGTCTCTGTAACCTGAAGAGAGAAGAGGATAAATAAGGGAATGGAACACAAATAGGAAAATACTTAATACAGAATTGTTGAGTATGTAGCAGAGTCATGTTAAAGCCAAGTAATTCTTCATAAATAATTAGCTCAAGATGTTAAGACTTACTTGCTTATCTTTAAGGACTTTAACACAAAACTACAAATGTCAGCATAAATGGGGATATTATAATTTATTTTTTAAAAGATTTTGTTTATGAGAGAGAGACAGAGACAGGCAGAGACACAGGCAGAGGGAGAAGCAGGCTCCACAGAGGGAGCCTGATTCGGGACTCAATCCAGGGACTCCAGGATCATGCCCTGGGCCAAAGGCGGCGCTAAACCACTGAGCCACCTGGGCTGCCCTATAATTTTTTTTTTTTAATCCGAGACCCACGGATGTTTTAACAACTTTTAATGTCTAGAGTTTTTAAACAATCAGAATCCATTCTTAAGGTCTGGATCGTATTTTGTTTTTTGTGGGTGTGATACACCCAACTTAAAGTTGAGAGAATTTTCTAAGAAATAAAATCCTTGTTTAAAACAAAACAAAAATGAAACCACATGAAATACTCCAGACTTGGAGAGGCCAGGCAGTCTAAGTTAGGAAGCACTTCAGGCTTTCCTCAGCCAGGCAGAACCACTACCTGGCTAGGGTTACCAGGGCCTGTAGGCTTTGACAGTCATTATGCCTTATAACCTTGGTGTTAGAGGCAATCCTGTAGATACCTTGATCTTGGGAAACAGGGTGGCCTGGAGCCTGCCTTGTTACAGAATACTATGTAATAATAGCTGTTGCCCTCCCAAAGTCCTCCTAATCAACCAGAAGGCTTTTCTCAGCATTTACCACCACTCCGAGACTTCTGAACTACTGCATTCCTGCCTTTTTGTATTGGAGTTTCTCTTATTCCCAAAGCACAGGTAGCCTCGAAGTAGCTTAGACTTTTACTCTAAGAAGGTTTACTTTTGCCTATGCCTAGGCCTCCTAGAATTGTCAGTTCCCATGATTCTTGTCTTAAAATTCTTTTGGTTCTGTAGACTACTTAAGTCTTTTCTAACTAAAATCACATGTGTTTTGTTATCATAGAAGGTTGTGTATCCTGTCGTTCAAACAAATCTACAGCTTTCTCCTTCCAGCTGGCTTGTCAGGTAGAGTGAATTAGTTGGAGACTAAAATATGTCTGTTGCTTAAAAAATTTTTAAAAATAAACTTTTTTTTTTTATGACCACACTGTGGATATTGACTGCTAAGACTCATGAATACCTGTCTCTCTTAGTGCTCTTGGCTTTCACTTCTCTGAACTAAATGTTGCTCAGGTTCACCTACACCCATCCTCCAATGGACAGATGGCAGTATGCACGGACCATTGGGTGATACGTTCTTGGAATCCCGATACCCGAGCACATAGCATAACTACCCAGCACTATTTGAGGAACGGTCTTGATTCTGACTGGCTGGTCATATTCTCACATTCTTAATCAGATGTCTACTTAAACCCCAAAGAGTGAGCCCACTAAATGTTATATAAGGTTACATTTCACTTCCACAGAAGTCTGTAGGCACTAGAGGGTAGAGTACAGACATTGGCTTCATATTTGTGGACTCAGTGGTTCCTCCTCTTAGATATTCTGTGAAGACCAAGACCATTCTGGGGTCACAGGTAAAGATTAAGTCTGTTATCTTGTGTTCTTAAAATAACAGCAAATTTTTTTGCCTTAAAATTGCAAGAAGGCTTTGGCAGGGAGATGTGGAGCTTATAAAAGCAGGCCCTTAACTATCTTCAGTACAAAAGGGAGTATAAATTAGTATAACCTATCTCAAAAGAAATCTGGAAATTGTCTTAGCTAGTAATGGGCTTTCTAGGAATTTGTCATAAGGGAAATGAGGTTAAAGTGAATAAAGGTATACAAGACTACTTTTTATTAGTACAGTTAATAGGAAATGGGCAACAAATGGTTACTGTAAGTGTTACCCTCTGGGGTATTAAATACTCATTAAGATGGAAATATTTTAAAAATCTTTGGGGGGAAGCAAAGTATCATCCTAATAAAATGGCATATAACATTACTTTTTTTTCCCCTCACAGGTTGTCATTAGGTAATAGAATTGCATGTTCCCTGTGGATTTTTAAAAAATTTTTCTACACTTCTTAGTATTGCTTTTAGAATCGAAGTGGTGAAAGAGTTACTTGATCTGATTCTTTGCCTGATCCTGCTGCTGTCAAGGTAGATGAATGAGTGTACTTTGCATTGTTGCTATTCTAGGGCCTGAGAGAGTTGGTTCAGTAACTGTCTGAAATCTAGCATAGGAGAAAGGGAAGCCCTCTTCCACTGCTGGTGGGAATGCAAGCTGGTGCAGCCACTCTGGAAGACCGTATGGAGGTTCCTCAAAAAGTTGAAAATAGAGCTACCCTATGACACAGCAATTGCACTACTGGATATTTACCTCAAAGATAGATATGTAATGATCTGAAGGGGCACCTGCACCCTAATGTTTATAGCAGCAATGGCCACAATAGCCAAACTGTGGAAAGAGCCCAGATGTCCATCGACAGATGAATGGATTAAGAAGACACACACACACACACACACACACACACATATCCACATATATACATACATGTATATGTATGTATACATATCCATATATATGTGTATATATATATACTCACACATGCATATAATGGAATATTACTCAGCCATCAAAAAATGAAACCTTGCCATTTGCAATAATGTGGATGGAATTAGAGGATATTATGCTAAGTAGGGGGCCGAGGAGTCCATCAGAGAAAGACACATAATTTCACTCATATGTGGAATTTAAGAAACAGAGGAGCAGGAGCCTAGGGGAAGGGAGGAAAAAATAAAACAAGACAAAAATCAGAAGGAGACAAATAATAAGAGACTCTTAATTCTAGGAAACAAACTGAGGTCACTGGAGGGGAGGTGGGTGGGGGGATGGAATAACTGGGTGATGGACATTAAGGAGGGCACGTAATGGAATGAGCACTGGGTATCATATGTAAGACTGAATCACTGAACTCTACCTCTGAAACTAATACTAAATGTTAATTGCATTTAAATAAAAATAAAATAAAAATACATATGGATATAATCTGAAAAAAATCTAGCCTACATGGGCTTGACTTAAATTGGTGTCACCGTAAAAGGATGTCCTCACAAAACTGGGGGAACAAATAGGTGGTGGCATCTAAGAGTCCAGGGGGAGATAGCTAGTCCCGGAACTGCTCCATATCTGATGTCTGCTTCCTTCATTTCTCTATGCTGTCATCCTGTGCTTACCCATGTTCTTGATTTCCTCTCTGTTCTAAGCACTTTTTTTTTCTATACCAGACTGGATTCTGTTTTGACAGGAATTACAACCTGCGTCATGCCCAAGACAAGCCATTGTGAATGGCTGGTGTATACCAGGTTTGTTGTAGGGTTCTAAGACTTTATCCATTAGGAGATGAAGTGAGAAAGACCTTGGTGATTTAACATCCCACTAAAGCCAGCTGTGGTTCAGGATGGCGCTCCACACTTAGAGGATGATGGAATATCTAAACAGGTAGTTGAGGCAGAAGGACCATTAAATGAGAAGCTAATTCTTAGAGATAACTTGCTAATATCTCTAAGTAGGCAATGTAATCTTAGTGTATTATAATGTGGTTTTAATAGTCTCATAATAACAAGGGGATACTAGATTTTGAAGGGTTGCTAGCTAAAATACAGGACACCTGGTTATATTTACATTTCAGATAGACAAAAAATAACTTGTCAGTAAGAATGTACCAAGTATGCTATAGTATAAGTATGCCTTGGATGTTGCATGGGATATACATAATACTGGTAGATTGTTCATCATAAATTGAAATTTAACATAGTATCTTAGATTTCATTTGTTAAATCTATCCTAAATCTTGGGTAACTTAATTTGCTTAAAAAGTGGCAAATGCACAACTCAAAAGTGGTTCTGATGGTTCAAAACTTGTTCTGATAACCTAGTATGATGTTGCTTTTTTATTCCACTTGCATGGATTTGGCCAATGTGCAAGAGGCTAAGGCTTCACATGTGAGTGAGAGTACAGAGCTCAGAGCATATAGTGGGTTTCTACCAGCAGGATTACCCTGCATCTAATAAATTTCTAATGGACTCATCCTGTAGGCTGTGGTAGGGGTGTCAGCTGCTCTGGTTGACAGCTTGAACGTTCTCATTTCGGTTTTTATACCCTTATTTTATCATCTATCTTCCCCAACCTTTAAAAAAAAACTATTGAGAAATGATTTATATACCTTAAAATGGACCCATTTTATGTGTGTCATTCCATGACTTTTAGTAGAATCGCTGAGTTGTATGATAACTATATCTTCAGATGCTGGAAAAATACCTTAAATAAATGACCCTGTTCATAGTTGGTTATTTAAAATGGAGGTGAATGAAGTCCTATAATGGTTTTACGGTTCTTTAAAAGCCAATTTTGTTAAAACCCATTGGGTTGGTGGCTGAGGGGGGTGGTCAGAGGTGGCAGAGGGAGCTGAGGCATCAGATATGATGTTCTGTAGCTATACCTAGCATTTAGGAAGTTAGAGTTCTAGAAAGAAATACCCCCAAAATGGACCATGAGCTACCATACAGCAGTAAAATATGTTGGGGAACCAGAAGAAGGAACTGGAAATTCTGCCAACTGATGAATGGATACAATTTGGTATATTCAGCAATAAAAAGGAAGAAATTACAGATACATGGATGAGCCTCAGGAATGTTCTAAGTGAATGAAGCCAGGCACAGGAGACCACATTAGGATTCTAAATCTAAAGAGGCAGAAAGTAGATTAATGGTTGCCTAGGACACAGGCAACCTATGTTGCCTGGTATGGACATAGTCACTGGGGGCACAGGGAAGTGAAGGGAATATATGTAAATGGCAGGAGGGATTTTATTGAGGAGATGAAAATGTTCTAAAACTGGATTGTGGTGATTGTTGCTGATATCTCAACAAAGTTTTTCCCGTTAGGGTGGAATATCTCTTAAATCATGGACCACAAAGTTGGCTGTTAAAATGCAAATTAGATGTTATTACAATAACCTGCACCTAGCAGTTTTGTGGCACTGAACTCTTGTAGCAAACTCTAAGGGGTCATTAAGTGAATCTTTTAAGTCTTGTTTGCTATAGTGATTTTTCTCCCATTGAATTAATTTAAAAAGCCTGACTGGAAGAAGCAGCAAAGGCCCAGGTCTGAGTGTCCTCAATGGGAGTCTTGGTTCAGTCTTTATGTTGCTGCACAGGTCTCTTTACCTCGCTTAGTTTTGGTAGAACAATAATGGCCTTTTGTGAAGAGTAAATTTCATGTATAGAAAAGCACACTATAAAACTTCAGAGTGTTATCTTAATCCTACTGCAGTTAGAACCTTCTGACTTACAAAAGTAAATTTAAATAAAAATAGGAACGATTTTGATGACCAGAAGTCTAATGTTTTAAAGAAAGATAATCCCTTTAAGACTCTTTTTTGTTACTCTCGGGACAACTTAAAGGCTTTGACTATATTCTAGTGATTGTGTTTCATATTGCTGCTCTCAAAGAAAATAGGAGACCAACATGTCACACATGCAGTAAAGCACTTCAAACGATTGGGTTTTGGAAGTGAGTATTCATAGGACGCGATTTCATTGATGTTTGCCTTCATGTTGAAGGCGGTTGGCTTAAAGCTGAGAATATACATGGAAGTTGGGAGAGGTATTGGCCTCACAGCAAGGGATGAAGATTGACAAAATGAAGATTTCTTAGATGTAACTTAAGTTCATATAATGACTGACTTTTATATTGAGATGTTAATTGATAATTGTGTATAATTGACAGAGGTAGAGAGATTTTGAATTTTTTATAAAAAGATAGTAGTTAAAACCTAGTGTTCACAGCCCACACCAAAGACTGTTTCTTAGCTTGTGCTAGTTGATAAGATGATGCATTCTCACCATAAAAATGCTTAAAGTGCCTTTTAAAAATGACTTTTTTAAATTCTAAAACTAACTTCCTGTATGGGCCACAGCCTGGAATTGGGCCAAATCTAAGCCTGAAGTGGAGTCTCCCAGAAGAAGCTGTTGTGGGAACTGCATCTTGTAGAAGGACTTCCATAACTGGTATGGACATAGTCATGGCTGAAACACAGTGTAGATAGGGAGGTGGAAAAGAAAGAAATTCTTTCATGGTCTGCCTTAAAAATAAAATGAAATATGTTTAAGATAGAACTCTAGAAACTGTAAAAGAAAAACCAGAAAGAAGAGTAAAGCCAAAGAGGAAGTAAAGATAGAACTTTTAATAAAATAAAAATTGGTTTACATGATTTATACAACCAACAGTTAAATCCTTAAAAAGAGATACAGAGGCAAACCTTTGGTGAGTGACTAAGAAAATAAGGTGGAGAACCAGTATTTAGGAATGAAAAAAAGTAGCATATACACATGAACAATAGAGTTAAAATGGTCATTGAATTTAAACTTACATAATAGAGATTTTCTAGAAGTAAGCATTTAGACATCCTAATGTATAAATGTATATACATGTATATGCACACATACACAATATTATTGACCCAAGAAATAGCAAATATGAATAAAAAGTTCAATAATGCATAAAAACTGTGCTTTAAAATAAACCTCTCCCTCAAAATAACTTGAAGACGAACCACTTTTAGGAGTAAACTTTTACCAAAACTTAAAGGACTAGGCAACCCTTTTTTGTTTTAGTTTAAGACTTGCTGTTGAGCATAAGAAAAATTCATAAAACATTTTCTATGGCTAGAGCTATAACCAAATAAAGTCAACTGAAAACTGTGGGCCAGTCTCACCTTGTGAACATTGAAAAGAAAACCCACAAAAATCAGATAAATAGCAAAGCTGTAAAATCAAGAGGGAATTTATACCACAAATTCAAGAATGTTCAGGCACTAGAAAAGCTTATCAGTGGAATTTGCTACCTTAGCAAAGTAAAAATACAACAGATTGTACATCTACTTCAGTCAATGGCCAAAAAGAGAAGAAAGCTTTAAAAACCCATTAGTGATAAAATCTCATGGTAAATATGAACTAGAAATGCACAGACATCCTACTTCACCTTGATGACTAAGCATGCCCATTTAGGTTGAGTCTGGGACATGATGAGGGTGTCGGTTTCTCCTACCTAATATTTTACTAGAGTCTTCAAAATTGAGTAGAATAGGGAAAACTCCTAAGTGCTTAAAGTCTGAATTTGATTATTTGTGGACTGTTTATAGAAAATCCAAGAAGATAAACCTATATTATTAGTTCAGCCAGGGTTTTTGAGATAAGATCAGTATTTAAAAAATAATAACATGACCACATACCAGCAGCAATCAAAGAGATTAGAGAAAATATCCTTTTCACTATAGGAATAAAAATCAAAACCTGATAAAACTACAAACCTACTAAGATATAAATGGAAGATCTTTAAGGACAAACGAAACATTACTGAATTATATAAAAAGTATATACGAGCTATACTACTCAACTGGAATGAACACTCAGTATTAAAGATGTTGATTATCCTCAGATTAACTTAGGAATTTATTATAATACCAAAATCCTTCAGCATACTATTGATGCAGGAGGAGATCAATAGATCAGAGTCCAAATAGACAATGTAGAAAGAAATGGAAGATAGTTCTATGAGGCAGCAGTAAAAATTAACAAGGAATTGGATCATTCGATAAATCCTGTTAGGAAAGGAATTTTATATTGAAAAAGGAGATTGCTTCCTCAGACTGTGTACGTTCACAACCCTCTTGGGAGCATTCTCTGTCCTCTGAAACCAGTCCCCTTAGAGGCAGGGAGACACCAACAGAAGAGGAAGACCACTCTGTGGTGGCAGGTGGCAGTTTTAATAATAACAAGAGGAAGGTCCATAGGAGACTTGTCTTGAGGTGGGGGTGGTGGGGTGGTGGAGGGCAGCAAGATGCATTGATCCTCACACCTGCCATCCAAATCTTAAAAGTTGCTGAAGATGCCACCATGTAGTTGTTTTCAGCGTAACATCTCCATCTCAAGGTTATGTTTCTGGAACAGTCTCTGGAAGAGGGAAAGGCAAGCAGAAGCCAAATTCCAAGGACGGGAGGGGTGAAGAGGCTTTAAGTTTTCAGGTCCAGTGCCTGAGTCAAAAGGTGATTACGGCCTTTTTTTTTTTTTTTTTTGTTACAGCCTTTTTGGTAATGTTTTCCAACAGACTATGCAAAAAAAAAAAAAAAAAAAAAATTCCAGAGGAATTGATGTTTAGTTTAAAAAGAAACCTTTAAAATGTTCACAGAAATTGTGAAATAACATCTTTATGACCATGAAGAGAAGAAGACATTTTAAAGTACAAATGACTAAGCATAGAAGGAAAAGACTACATTTGAGTATATCAAGGTGGAGACTTCTGGAACTCGGAGGACACTATTAAACACATAACTGAGAGAAAGGCTGCATAGGGGGAGAGTATTTTTAGCATACCTAACACAAGATTAGTATCCAAAATACATCAAGAACCCCTGTACCTCAATAAAAGGAGAAACACAAGCGAGACTATACATAGCGAATTCAGAGTAGAAATGGAAATCTCTAATACGACATGTGAAGTTATTTTCACTTTCAACCAGCAAACTTAAGTCTGAAAAGACTGACGATACGAGAATATGTCCACTGCTAGCAAGTGTGAATTTGTAGAGCCCCTTCGAAAAAGCTTTCACTGCTGTGAGTTGGCAAGTATAGAATACCTGTATCCTCCTCACCTAGGCCTTCTACCTTCAGGGGCATGCCCTGTACACTCTCACTGGTGTCTGGGGAGAGTATGAGGATATTAATCTCAGTCTTATTTATGTGGAGATGGTAGAAGAAACCCTATAAATATCTGTTGAGAGTAAATACAGAAGATGTGGTCTCTTCACAGGAATAACAAACTGCAATTATAGAATATGGAAGTGGATCTCTCCATACAATCGGTGTGATCAGGTGCTCAAAACACATGCTTGCTAATGAACAAATGGTAATGGTTGTTCAGTGAAAGGGGAGATGAACACTGTTGATGAGGGAAACGAAGGCAGAAGAGAAATTATTAAATTTCCTTACTACCTACAGCGCATTGACAAGTCCTTGAAACGGGCAGAGTGATGTTAATATAGTGCTTCTACTACCTCAATGTTGATACTTTGCTAAAGACAAAAGTCAATCTTAGCCCAACTCTCATGATCCTTTAAGTCTACTTTAACATGTAAAAATTCATTTGGAAACTTGCTTTTTATCTCTACCCCCAGAGATACATGCAGGCAATCATCCCCCAACATATGGCCCACTGATATACATCTGAAGGGTCTCATGACTAAGATTTTATTAGACAGTAATAAATGACCTTTTCCCAACAATAGCTAGCCCCCTCAAGGTCCTGGAAACCTTGCTTCCAAAATTCCTTAGGGACTTATGCTATCCCTAACCTGCTCCCAACTTGAAAGTATGTATAATGGTCCACTCCTTGTGACCCCAGTACAGCTCTTGCTGTTCATGGGTCTTGTCCCTGTGCTTTAATAAAATCGCCTTTTTGCACCAAAGACTTTTAAAGAATTCTTTCTTGACTATCAGCTTCAAACCATCAAAATTCTTTCTTATACTGTGATTAAGGCTGGAGGTCCGAGGGGTCTTAGGTTTTATTTATATGTGTGTGTATGGGTGTTTTAAAAAGGTATGTATGTATGTATGTAATTTGGATATAATGAAAGTACGTGTGCAAAGGGAAAAATATAAAACTCAAACTAGACTGAATTTATGAACTGCTTTTTCTTGAATTGTGCCATTTGAACTTTACACCATTTTGAGAGGTAGGCATTAATTATTTCTATGTTCAGATGAGAAAAAAAGAAGCTTAGGGTGCCTTATGATATGCGTAGGAGGCAGCATGGTTCAAAAAAGACTCCAGGCTTTTTTCCTTCCATCACAGGACCCTGTTCCCTAAAGTTGGATCATTCATTTTTGCTAGCTGTGGAGTTGGGTTTCATCTCCACTCTTAAGAGGCTTCCATCACAGTGGAGTATCTGGGTAGGTCTGTGCTTACAGAATGGAACCAAGTTGAGTTTCTGCAAACAAAATGGTTGATTAAAGAAAAGTACAAAACATGCTTGGTTATTCTTTACACCTTATTTTGCAAGACTTCAAAATGTCATGAGAAATGTGGTAATAACTAACATTGGTGAGATTTGGCACAACATAATAGTGCTATTTTTTAAGAAGCAATTACAGTTGCTTCAAGAAGAAAGCAAGGAAAGAGGAGTGAAGCTGGGGCTTATGTTTCTAGATGGCAAAATCACCTTAGGAAAAAAGAAGGTGGCTGGTTGGTTACTATGATCAAATCTTGTGTTAGGTATTTCTTATTCACATTTGAGTCTGATCACCCTCAGAAAGTCGTAAGTTTTTCTCCAAAAAGGAAAGACTTTTAGAAAGACTCTGCACTTAATTCAGATCCTTGTCATTGCAGGCAAAATTGTACATGTGAACTTTTAAAAATGTTACGGTGCATTTAAAATAAGAATAATTTTGATCAGTAGAAGTTTTCTATAATATATTTTTTGAACAGACATTTGAACTGAAAGAAAAAAGGATAGAATTCAGTAAATTGTGGGTTTCTAATATTTCAGTGGAATATATATCTACATATAATCTATCTTCTTTGTAAATAAAGGCTATGTTTTCACTCAGGGGTTTTCTGCATTATGAGCATATCAAAATTTCTAGGCCCAAGAAAATATTTTAGGATAAAAAATATTGGTATATTAACTTCTTACTACAAGTGTCTTAATGAAAGATTTTTCACTATAGCATTTAGTAGAGACATGTGGCCAGAAAAGAAGTTTAAAAAGGGAGGATAACTCACCAGCTATGAGTTCAGTTAAATATAATTTTGATTTCAATCTAAATGACCACTTATGATACATGGAAAAAATGATATATAATCTGTGGTATGAGCTAAGACTTGCCAATGAATAATACATGGCACCTTATAAATTCAAAAGAAGTATATTTAATAAGAATATGAAGTTTATTTTAGAGATAAGTACTGTATTAGTATCCTACACAAAGTGATTTTAAAAAGCCAACTCATGAATAAAGCAATGAAAAATGTGAGAAAAATTGTAAGCTATAACCTGGAATGATAATTTTTTCAAAAATATCAGAAACATCCGTATTTTTAATTTATTTGTCTTAATTATTCACAAATGGGACATTTTGAGGTGCATAATATATAGAGATTATCTGAGAGGAGAAGTTAATTTTTGCTGAGTAACTCATTTGTTAACCATTTTTTTTTAGTAGCAACTCTGTTCTAGAGTGGAATTGGAGGGCAAAAGTGAACAAGATGGAGTCCCTTAGTCCCACAGGAGCTCGACCCTAGCAGTGGGGTAATTTCTTTAGATACAAATGGTTATAATTCAAAGTGATAAACGTAAGTAGCATGGCTTCCCCACTTAAAAAGTAAAACTGGTGAAAGCCAACTCTGAAGCATCCTTTTGGTTTTGGTTTATTTTTAAAAGATTTTATTTATTCATTGATGAGAGACACACACAGAGAGGCAGATACATAGGCAGAGCGAGAATCAGGCTCCCTGCAGGAAGCCTGACATGGGACTCCATCCCAGGACCCCGGGATCACAAGGTGAGCCAAAGGCAGAGGCTCAACCACTGAGCCACCCAGGTGCCCCTGAAGCATCCATTTGTAAAGCCCCAGTTCCTTAGTTTTGCATTCCAGATCCTTCTTTTATATCTACATCTTTAGAGTTTCTCTCCTAATACTGCTCACTTCCTCCCATGATCACTCCCTCTCTTTTGCCTCCCTCTCCACACACAAACTTTTCTTTAGCATCTATTCTTTAGTGTAATTCCCTCATCATTCTCTGAACTCTCTTGCATGTATGTATAACTTTGCACATGCCTGTTCTCTCCAACTCCCATCTTCAACCCCAATGGATGCCTACAGTTTTCTCAAGACTCGATGCAAACACCACTTCATCTGAAGCCTTCCCTGGCTTCTCATCTTGGTTACAGTAGCAATCTCTATGAATTACAATTTTTGTCTGTCTGCTCTCTCCACTAGGCAGTGAAACCAGGAGGGCAAAAAATCCTATTTTCTATGACCTAGTGTTTGGCAGGTAGTAAGAGTTGAATAAATGCTTGCCAAATGAAAAATGTGTGCGATAATGGGGTACACAGAGCCGTTAGAATGAATTCTGTCAAGCTTTTTACCCAAGAGCATGCAGCAGGTGTCTGCACTACCTAAAAGTTCTCTCTCGGCTGGGTGTCCAGATAATGGATTTGGCATCACTCTGTGGTAATCGTTGTCAAAAACTGAAGGGCCTGAGATTTTTCTCTGTTTGCAAACTAATAACTGAGCCAGCCACAGTATCATAGATGCTGAAAGAAGTATCTAGTTCCCTAGCCAGAGACCAGGGACTTCATTACTCATGATCCCATTGTCAGCATCAACGTCCTGTTTGAACCAATTCCTATAAGTCCTATGGAGGTGACACAGAGGTGGGGCTGGGTAAATGTTGCCTGCATGGTGCATTTATAGCTCAGGTTAGGATCTGAACATAGGAAACACAATCTTTTGAAGGGGCTTGTTGGCAAACTTGCCCATCCTTTGCCCTGGAAGGATCTAGTCCCTTTATAATCCTGGAGAACGAACACACCTGCTTTGTGCTCTGGGTGGTAGTGGTGGGGGGGGTGCGGGGGGGGGGGGACACACTATCTCTAGCTGCCAAGACTGTTGGCTATCTAGGTTCAGGGTTAGGGTCAGGCAAGTGAGGAGCTGAAGCACAACACTGAAGGAGGTACTCACCTATGGAGTGAGTATCTCTCTCAATTTGGAACCTGAGGTGCCATGTCTGCTTCCTTCTGGTCCTGGCTCTGTGAAACGCAAACAGCCTTGAGGAGTTACTCTGAAACAAGAGGGCTCAATGCTTTGCTCAGAAGACCTGCCAGAAGGTGAGAAACACATGGAGAATTGTTTCCAAGCCATAGGTAATTCCCTACTTGTAAATACATGATATTAAGTGTCTCTCACCTCTGTACCTGTTAACAGGGCTTCTGATGCTTCTATCTGGGAAATGCTAGTAAAAGTCCAAATATCCATCAACAGGTGAATGGATAAGAAAAATATGGTATGTCCATATAATACTACTCAGCAATTTAAAGGAATGGTCTATTGATATATTAAAAAAAGAAAACCCAAGATGAACAGATGCCAAAATGATTATATTGATTAAAAGAATCCAAAAAAATCTGTCCTATCCATCTATACTATGTGATCCCATTTACGTAAAGTAAGAAATGCAAACTAGCATATTGTGACAGCCGGTCAGTAGATACAAAAAGACAGGAAGCTTTTAAAGGGTGAAACATGGGTGGTTTATTGTGTGTCAAGCATACCTAAATAAATCTGTTTTTTAAAAGGATCTTTTAGGTTCATAAATAAATTGATGCTTGACTTGCTGCTAGGTTCAGAAGAGAAAAGTATTTTACTGGATACCTGAGAATGCCTTACATGTAGTCTGAACTTTCTCAACTTGCACCCGGAGTGAAATTCTTTTGAATTGAAAGATAATCCATTAAAAAGACAGGAGCACATGGGACCCATAAAGGGGCTGTCATTGATGCATAGCTGGTGTGAATCGTACAGATTGCTTTTCTCCTAATACGTACTTGAGATCAGTGTCGGGAAAAAAACAGGCTCCGTAGGGGTTGGTGTAGATCACCTAGGCAATATAGAACAATTAGGAAGTCTGAGTTACAGCTTATGATCATAGAAAAATGTATGTGTTCTAGAAAGTAGTAGAGAGGGAGGTGGAAGTGGAGATGTGTTAAGATAGCTCATGAAAGGGACACCTGGGTGGCTCAGTGGTTTAGTGTCTCTCTTTGGCCCAGGGTGTGATCCTAGAGTCCCGGGATCGAGTCCCACATCAGGCTGCCTGCATGGAGCCTTCTTCTCCCTCTGCCTGTGTCTCTGCCTCTCTCTCTCTGTGTCTCTCATGAATAAATAAATAAAATCTTTTTTTTTTTAAAAAAAGATAGCTCATGAAAATAAGTTGTTCTATGACATAGATACCTGATAATGACTTGATGGATGAATGGACAAATGGATGAATATTGCCTTGGGCTGAGGAGTTGCCCTTCTCTTGGCATGTTTACATAAGTAGATTGGTTGGATTTTCTATACCAAAGTACATTCTAATTTTCAGATGAGTAACTAAAAATTACTTATATACCAGCCAGCCTGTTGGTATATCAGAGACACTGTCCCGTTAATCATAATCAGCATTTGTTGTGCTGTGTTCTAAGACCTGTACCATTTGGAACCATGGAGATCCTTCCATAAGAAATGGTCACTCTTTGGTTGTTGCTGTTGTTACGTAAATTAACCCATGTGTTATAGGCTAGCAATGTTTCAAATGGTGGAGCTTCTACTGGTCTTTCAACCCCTTCAGTCTTCTGATGGTGGACTTTACTGTGATGGCAGAAGTGGTGTTGTAAGTCCAGGTACCACTGGCTACCGTTTTCATGCAGGAACCACAAAAGCTCACAAAAGATGAACTCCATAGCTCATCTTTTCATCTTCATTTTGCCATAGTAGGAGCAAGTGTACTTGATGTGCTGGCTTATTTCAATATTCTTCACCTTTTTCCTGAGGTAGGCACCATAATGGGTCTCATATTTACCGATAATTCCAAACTTCTTGGTGCGTTTAGCCATGTCCCTGCAAACCAGGTCTCATCCCAGAGAGCCTGGTCATTTCTACTTAAATGTTAAGAAGCAGTCACCTAAGCAACATTGAGAACACAAAAACTAGGCTGAGTTTTTGGAAGATCAACTCTCGACTGGGTTTCACAAAAGGAAAGCATTCATTTTGGGTTGAACTTTATGGAGGAAGTTGGATATGAGCTCAGTGTTGGAGGATAGATTGTAATTGGATTGGCAAATGAGTAGGGAGAGGGCAATCCAATAACTCAGACATGGAAGGAGAACAGTCTCACTTGAGGGAGTGTGTTTTTTTATTTTATTTTATTTACTCATTAGAGACACACAGAGAGAGGCAGAGACACAGGCAGAGGGAGAAGCAGGCTCCATGCTGGGAGCCCGACGTGGGACTCGATCCCTGGTCTCCAAGATCATGCCCTGGGCCGAAGGCAGGCACTAAACCGCTGAGCCACCCCGGGATCCCTGAGGGAGTGTGTTTGTAAACGATGGATCTGCACATGGGGACCAGGTTAGTAAAGATATGGAAAGCGAGGCAGAAGAGTTAAGATATTACAAATAGATCACTGGGTGCCTGTGTACGTTGTGTTCATTTGCAAGTAACACAGAAGTGTACTTTAACAAAAAATTTTCTTACAGAAGATGCCTTAATGATGTTATCAGGGAACCAGTCCTGAGCGTGCTGGCCTTCTGTTCTAATGGTTGCCATGTCATAGTCATAAGATGGCTACTATAGCGTTAGTCATCACTTCTACATTCATGTTGGGGAAAAAAGGGTAAAATGGTCTACCTACCAGCTCTCCTTTCCTACCAGTCTTTTTATAAAGGGATCAAAAACTTTTCCAAAAGTCTTTGTTAGGCTTGTGGTTTTGTTTCATTAAACAGAACTGGGCCACATTCCACATGCCTACCCCTAGGGACAAAGGAAGCTGAGAAATGAAGTATTGGGCTTTCAACATGGAGATGTCAGGGTAGAAAGAGATTATTAATGTCCAATGGATTAGAAAATAAACAGAGCCATTGTGGAGCAGGGAAATGACATGTTGAAAGCCTATATCCTGCCCAAGATTGTTCTCTGAAAATTCTTAGAGGAAAAAGAGAGCTGGGATGATCTAGATTATCATTAAGGAAGTATTTACCCTTTTCACTTTGCCACTCTGGGCATAAATTTCTCCACATCGCTGATACTGGTTTTGGCCACATGATTGTCTTTGACCAATGGAATGTGGGTGGAAATGACAGCATACTAGTTCTGAGCCTAAGCCTCAAGAAGCCTCTCATGGTTCTGCTTGTCTTTATTTTGCCACTGGCCTAAAAACAACATGCTTCCCTAGGAGCCCACTTGTCAGTGTACAGTGAGGGGTACAGAGTCATCCTGGTTAACCCACAGACCTGCAGTGTGAAGTAGAGCTGCTCTAGCTGACCTGTAGACCTATGAAAGTAAATGGTCATGTTCTTTTCTACTGAGATTTTGTGGTTTCTTGTTACACAGGGATAGTGATGAATATAATTAATAATCCTTATATTGAGGTGATCTGATGAAGGCAATCTGTTACTTAAAAATAATGATATAAAGCATTTGTACTGTCCTACACATAAATGACAGTTGACATAGTTTTCTCTGGAAGGGAAGTAGATTAAGTACCACTGTGTCCATTTTATGGAATACTGGCCATCAGAAAGCAATCTTAGCATTTGCAAAGACATGGATGGAGCTAGAATGTATTGTCCTAAGCAAAATGGTCAGAGAAAGACAGATACCATATCATTTCACTCATATGTAGAACTTAAAAAAACAAAAGAGATGGACGATAGGGGAAGAGGAAGAAAGAGAAACCATGACAACTCTTACCTGTAGAGAACAAACTGAGGATTGATGGAGAGAGGTGCGCGGGGGATGGGCTAAGTGTGTGATACGAATATTAAGGACAGCACTTGTGATGAGAACTGGGTGTTGTATGTAAGTGATGAATCACTGAATTCTCTCTTTTTTTTTTAAAGATTTTATTTATTTATTCATGAGACACACAGAGAAAGAGAGAGAGAGAGAGAGAGAGAGAGAGAGAGGCAGAGACACAGGCAGAGGGAGAGAGGGAGAAGCAGGCTCCATGCAGGGAGCCCAATGTGGGACTCGATCCCAAGTCTCCAGGATCACACCCTGGGTGGAAGGCAGATGCTCAATCACTGAGCCACCCAGGTATTCCACTGAATTCTACTCTTGAAACCAGTATTAAACTGTAATTTTAATTTGAACAAAAACTTGAAACAGAAAAAGTATCATTGTCCATTTTACTAGGCTAGAAAATAGAATCAGAGAGGTAAGATGATCTCCTTAAGCTCAGTTGGCTAGTATTTGTAAGACTGCTGTTATTTTTAGCTCAAAGCACATTATTTTAAACAAATCATTTACTTTTGTCCCATTGCTACAAAGTTTTCTTTGCAGTTCATAATATTTCAGGTCCTTGCCCGGAACCACTGTGCCTGGAACATCACAGACATTTTGTGGGTTGAATGAATAAATTTGGGAATGAATAAATGAATGGAATAAGCACTCAAGAAATATATCTGTATTAGAGAGTAAAAGCTTTCCTAATCTTATCAAGTGTAAAATGAGTGGACCCTTTCATTGTCATAGTTCCCACTTACACTCTATCAGTCAAAATCCATTGTATTTCACGAGGGTGAAACTCAGCAAGCTGATTTTCACCCATGCCCTTATCACATCTTTGGGAAGCAAAGAGATTATATTTGTCAGGATATTAGGGGGGAAGACACAGAGTGTCTTACTTGCATGGAGAGAATGCCGTATGTGCTTGGTGTACTATCATTTGTAGTTTATATTGTTAGCATCACTACAGCATCCAGTTAGACAGGAACAATGAGATGCCTGGGCTCTGGAGATGGCCTCAATCATGTACATCGGTCTGTTAATAGGTAATAGTGAGATGAGAAAGGGAACGAAGACAGGCAAAGTTTGTGGGGGAAGACAAAGTAAAAATCCTTTTCTCTGGGACAAGATCTCAATCAAACGAGGGCAGACACCATTTAAAACATCAATTTTTAGTGAATTCTGCATTTAAATCAGTCAAAATCATGACAATAAATTCAAATTCAAATAAAAATTAATAAAGAGTAAATTCTTTTATCTTCAGCATTACTACTTAAATTCTAATTAAACTAGATCAGCAACATTTGCCATGCCAGTACCTTCCCAGTATGCTGAAAGCCCTCACCAGATAAGAAAAAGGAGGCCAAAACAGTTTTGGTTGGGATGAATCCCTGGGGATAACATTATAATGAGCTATAAGGGGGCAGGTGGTTTGGGGAATCCCTGAATACAAAGTCAAAGGGGCTTCTGTAGCTTCCCATTGTTACTGGATAAATTCTTTGGCATGGTTCACAAGATATTTTTTCTAATCTCACTTTTGGGTACTATGTACGAACATTCTAAGAACAAACTTGGAAATATTTTTTTGAAACAGACTTATTTAATGACTATAGTTAGTGCAACTTGGACATAATAAAATTTCCCATAATTTAGATGGACTGAATTTTCCCAACTCTTTACTTCTTTCTTGTAAGAGATTTATAATCTGTGCACTTGCTTTGTGGTACCTCCAACCAGAGGAAACCATTTATTTTCCCCTCCAATGTTGGAAGGCTTGACCATGTGTCTTGATTTGGACAATGGAATGCCACTTAATGGATGAGTAAAAGGTTTAAGTGTACTCAGATGGTTAGGCTTGGTCTCTTGAAATTCTGCCATCTACCATGAGAAGAACATATCCCAAGTAACTCCTGGCCCCAGAATGTTGAAGATCTCTGTTACATGTATGAACTTGATATAAAGCCTGGAATCTAGCCTGGCTCTGCCAAGCCTAGTCAAGAAATGCAGCCTATCCACAAACCCATGGGCAAGAAAAATTTTGTGCTTGAGGGATGCTAAAAGTGAGAATTGGTCATCGTAGTAGATAATTCTAAACTGTAGGAATGGTAATTTTAATTTGAATAAAAACTTGAAACAGAAAAAGTATAATGCCATCTACAGATGGCAGGCCCAAGGTTGCCTTAACGTAATAATAAAATTTTTATGTAGGCCTTTTTATACAAGAATTCTCAGTGGACAAAGTGAATATCTCCTATATCTCTAGCACTTCATTAAATCTAACACCAAGCAATGTAGAAGCAGAATGTGTTTAGGAAAAAGTATTAAACATATTCTAAGATACTATTTTTCCAACTTGATTATTAACCCACAAATACTTTATTTTTTAAATTAGTTTCAGAGGTAGAATGTAGTGATTCATCAGTTGCATATAACACCTACTGCTCATTACATCACCCAGTTACCCCATCCCCTGACTCACATCCCCTCCAGCAACCCTCAGTTTGTTTCCTAGAGTTAAGAGTCTCTTATGGTTTGTCTCCCCCTGTTTTTGTCTTATTTTTTTCTTCCCTTCCCCTATGTTCATCTGTTTTGTTTCTTAAATTCCTTATATGAGTAAAATACAGTGTTTGTCTTTATTTTGCTTAGCATAATACATTCTAGTTGTATCTACCTCATTGCCAATGACAAGATTTCATTATTTTTGATGGCTGAGTAATATTCCATTGTATATATACACCACATCTTCTTTATTCATCTGTCAATGGACATCTGGGCTCTTTCCATAGTTTGGCTATTGTGGACATTGCTGGCATAAATATTGGGGTGCATGTTCCCCTTTGAATCACTATGTTTGTGTCCTTTGGATAAATACCAAGTAGTATAATTGCTGAACCATAGGCTAGCTATATTTCCAACTTTCTGAGGAATCTCCATACTGTTCTTCAGAGTGGCTGCACCAGTTTGCATTATCACCAACAGTGAGAGGGTTCCCCTTTCTCCATATCTTCACCAACATCTATTGATTCCTGAGTTGTTAATTTTAGCCATTCTGACAGGTATGAGGTGTTATCTCATAGTGGTTGATTTGGATTTCCCTGATTCCAAATAATGTCAGCAAAACTAAAAAGAAACAGTCACCAAATACTTTAGACTGATTTTTTTTTATATATGTGGACTCTAGCCAAATATTAACCTTTTAAAAATCAGCTTGAATGATAACTCAATGCTAAATGCATTTGGGCATGAGCTGTCTTCGGCTTAGGGGTTACTTGATTTTAGGATTTTTTTTTCCCCAGCTATTTTTGGGATTTTCTTTGGCTCAAACAAATGGGAGAATCAGTGTGTTTTTTCCAAGGAAAGACTTGAGATGTGAAGACTTGGCATTGAATGCTGTCTTGGTCATGTTTTATGTGCTTCAACAAGTTTATCTGCTCTGAACTTGGTGTCGCCATCTATCAAACAGAGGCATTAATAAATTCCACTTGGTAGAGTAGTTGTGAGGATCAAACGCAATAATGTATGTGAAGGCATGCTGTAAAGTGCTTGAAAATTATAAAAGTATTATGTTTCTGCTCAAACACTATTTCTTAGAGAAAAAAAATATTTAGTGCCTTGTCTGAAAGAGCTGTATGTTTCTGGGGTTAAGTTTCTTTGAATTAGACAAAAACTGTTCTTTTTGTTTTGCCTTTTGATTTGGCTTTGGTACTTGATCCTTCCCTGCCCTGACACTTGATTGCAAGGAGATGAGCTCCCTCCCCGTCTTTTCTCTGTCCATGATGGGAATTGTTAGTTCCTGCTTCAGTAAAGAGGAGTGAGGTTACTTATTGATCTCCAGATTCAGCTGGCTTATAGCTAGTTCAACAGCATCAACAGAATGTAGTATTTTAATATACAAAAAAAAAATGATTTAACCACAGGTAATGTGTTACAAAAAATGATTTTTAAAGACTTTTGGTCTTATAGTTCAGTCTTGGTTGCTTTACATCCAGTCTTCTCCTAGCTCTTTCTTAGCTTGTTGCCTCACTTATAAAATAGTGATAATTACTGCTTCTTGGGGTTATTTGAAAGATTAAATAAGATCTATGAGTTCACTACTCTTCATTTTGAACTCTGAACAGAGAAATCCCGTAAATGCTATAAATTATAGTGTATAAATGATTGCCTCTTAATTTTTCCATGACTTAAATTTGCTATGGTCCAAAGTATGTTTTGGGTATATTTTTGAAAATATTAGAATTGGCTTCTTTACAGTAATCAGCTTTGAATTTATTCTCTATGCAGCAAAGCAGAAAAATCACATGGTAATGACAAACTACATTTACCTGGCCCTCTAAATCAACCCATAAATGCAAGGAGCATAAATGCACTGTATTTGAATCCGAATCCCCTGTCTTTAGCCAGTGGAAAGTTTCCTTGGCCTTTCATCTCAAGGACAAAGAATAAAATTTATTCACCTGGGGAAAACAATATTTTGGGTTAAAAAGCTACATGATTAGGTCTCTCAGTTGAACATAACATCCTTGAAGTCATACTTGCAATGGAAAGAACATACATCATTTTGTTTTCTTTACTAACACAAACTCCCCCCCCCCCCATTAAGGTTTTTTAGAGAGGAAAACCTGAATCCAAAGTATATTTCATTGTTCATGAAGTTATGGAAAGGTTGATAAATCTGTTACTATAAATCTTAGATTTCGGGGGATCCTTGGGTGGCTCAGTGGTTTGGTGCCTGCCTCTGGCCCAGGGCATGATTCTGGAGTCCCGGGATTGAGTCCTGCATCAGGCTCCCTGCGTGGAGCCTGCTTCTCCCTCTGCCTGTGTCTCTGGCTCTCTTTCTTTCTCTGTGTCTCTCATGAATAAATAGTTAAAATCTTAAAAAAAAATAAATCCCAGATTTCATATGAATTGTAGGAAATAGAATAAAACACCTACCCTTCTTTTAAACAAATAAGACACGATGACTAGTACAGTTTCTGAAATCTAACAGATTCTCAGCGGATACTCAAGCCCATATAATGGCAGTAACTATTCATGTTAAGACTTGTATTGATTTTTTTTTCAACTGACTTGATCCATCTTTTTTTTTAATAAATTTATTTTTTATTGGTGTTCAATTTGTCAACATACAGAATAACACCCAGTGCTCATCCTGTCAAGTGCCCACCTCAGTACCTACCACCCAGTCACCCCCACCCCCCGCCCACCCCCCCTTCCACCACCCCTAGTTCGTTTCCCACAGTTAGGAGTCTTTCATGTTCTGTCTCCATTTCTGATATTTCCCACTCATTTTCTCTCCTTTCCCCTTTATTCCCTTTCACTATGTTTTATATTCCCCAAGTGAATGAGACCATATAATGTTTGTCCTTCTCTGATTGACTTATTTCACTCAGCATAATACCCTCCAGTTCCATCCATGTCGAAGCAAATGGTGGGTATTTGTCTTTTCTAATGGCTGAGGAATATTCCATTGTATTCATAAACCACATCTTCTTTATCCATTCATCTTTCGATGGACACCGAGGCTCCTTCCACAGTTTGGCTATTGTGGACATTGCTGCTAGAAACATCGGGGTGCAGGTGTCCCGTCGTTTCCTTGCATCTGTATCTTTAGGGTAAATCCCCAGCAGTGCAATTGCTGGGTCATAGGGCAGGTCTATTTTTAACTCTTTGAGGAACCTCCACACAGTTTTCCAGAGTGGCTGCACCAGTTCACATTCCCACCAACAGTGCAAGAAGGTTCCCTTTTCTCCACATCCTCTCCAACATGTGTTGTTTCCTGTCTTATTAATTTTCCCCATTCTCACTGGTGTGAGGTGGTATCTCATTGTGGTTCTCATTTGTATTTCCCTGATGGCCAGTGATGCGGAGCATTTTCTCATGTGCTTGTTGGCCGTGTCTATGTCTTCCTCTGTGAGATTTCTGTTCATGTCTTTTGCCCATTTAATGATTGGATTGTTTGTTTCTTTGGTGTTGAGTTTAATAAGTTCTTTACAGATCTAGGAAACAAGACTTGTATTGATTTGCATATGTCCATAGTTCTCAGTTACAACGACGAAGATTATAGAGCCTATTGATGGAAGTCAAAGGACAATATAGGTGAGTTGGTTGGACTACTGAGGCCAGATTCACTTACTATATCATTTTGAAGTCAACTTCCCATTGTCTGCCTGATTTGTTGGGTACTCTTTAGAAAAGACCCTGAGTTCTTCACCTTGAAAATTCTTCAACTCCAGTCCTCAGATGGATTTGGTTGCTCCTTTCTCAATGCTTCTCATAGTACTTCTATACTCTGTCTCAACCTAGTGCTCAACAATAAGTACTAATTACACCTTCCCCTCTCATTAGCATCTTCTCCAGGAAGACCACTGCCTTTGCTCATCAGTGTTTCCACAGCACTTAACACATGGCAGGCACAGAGTAGTAATTCAGTATTTAAATTGAGTTTGTTGAGTGGGTAAATGGAAGAAGGAACAGATCTCTAGAGGTTCTAAGCTTCATTGCTTTTCACTACATTCCTCTAATTCCCCTACATCCTTTGAACTAACTTGCTGGCATCTGGAAACCATTAAAAACTTGGGGAGAAGGAAAAGGTTCAAAGAACTAGGGTCAGCAGTCTTCCTACCCCTCACAACATGAGAAAAGGCCTTCTAAACCCATCTATTATCTTTTTCCTCTACCACTCACCTGAGGAATGTATAAGAGTAGGATTCCAGCTGCTGAGGAGAGATGCTGGTGATTTCTGCCATAGAATGGGGGCCACAGAGGAGTTGGACAAGGATCAGAATATAAAACTAGAAATTCTTCAGATTTTCTCAGTGTTTTTTACTCTTTTGGAGTTACTGTCAATCAAAGAATGCATTCCAAGGTCATAATAAAAACAATTCAGGGATTGTTCACACCACTGTTCCCTGATTACTGCAGTCAATCGAGAATCCATTTTAAGTTATTTCAACATGTTACTTGGTTTACTTAGCTGCATACCTAACAGAGTCTTTGATTAAACACATGGTGGGGGATTGAGTATTTTCTCATTCACTTTGGAAACAGCCCCTTTGCAAAAAGACCCTCTAAGCCCCTCTGCCACCCCTCTGCCCAGAAGCATTTCTTATTTGAAAGAAAACATAACCCAGATTTATAGGAAAAGAAACATTTCCATTCTAATTGCTTGTATTGTCCATTTCCAGTTATGTTTTTCTTTGTGCAGTTCAGTTGGAGAAGGTGAATGCAGTGCTCGTCCACATACATTTTCAAGGGTTTTTTTGTTGTTTCAATGACAATTCATTTATTATTTTTATGGTAAGCTAGGGAGTGTGGTGTTGATCGCAGCTGTTACCCTCTGTTCTTGCAGTTGGCAGCACAGATTCACTAGGGATCACCTACCCTGTTTACCCTCAAGCCCACAGTTGGAGAGAACTGCTTTTACTATTAGAGCTATTCAGCTGCAATTAAGAGGGCACGTGAGAATTTGCAACCTCTTCAGTCCATTAGTTGGTGCAGCATTTGTGACTACAAATAAAGGTTGCTTGTCTCCTTTTAATTACTTAACTTCAATTTATCTTACAACAGGATCGGCTGGATTCTTTCCAACTTTTGTGTAGTTCTAAAATTCCACTGAACTTACCTTGTGGAATGCCCTGGGTTTTATTTGTGTGGCTAACAACTATCAGATTTTAAAGTTTGCATTTATTGTATTTATTTTTGCATCATTCTACATTCCAGGTTTGCTATGGGCTCTTGACTCCTATTTAGGAGATAACGTGATAGAATGATGATAGAATGAAAATTCTTGATTAATCAGACATGTAACTATATCACTTATTTATCACCACGGTAATGCTGTACCACAAACACCCTTAGTACCCTAAAACAATATACATTTATTTTTCTGATCCAGGCAGGCCTCATTCTTGTAGCTATGTTCAGCTGCAGTTGACCACGACAGCTTTCTTGAGACTGGATGGTCTGGCTTAGATATCTCTCAATATGCTAACTGGCAGCTAAGCTAGGATGGCATTGGCTGGGAAGTCGGGAGCACATCAGCTCTGCTTCATGTGTTTTCTCTCCAGCAGACTAGCCCAAGAATGTTCTCACAGCAATGGCAAAGGACAGGAGCAAGAAGGCCTACTTGCACAAGCACTTGTCAAAGCCTCTACTTGCATCATATTTGCTAATATCCTATAGGCCCAAGCAAGTCACTGTGTGGAAGAGTCAATGGGGACAGCAAATAACAGGGCACAGGGCATGGAAATAGGAGCTGATTTTTGCCTGCTACTACAGCATCTTCCATCCTGAGCCTGTGTAGAGGCTGTTTCTACCTTCTGTGGGTCATTCATGCTTCCTTCACCCTTGTCTCTCCCTCACAGATTCAATAGCTTGTCCTCTCTTTTGATCATGAGCTCATTCTCCATGTTTTCTTCACCCAGTTTCCTCCTCCTCTGTGTTCTCCTTTCCCCTAGCTTCCCTCAAGTCTTTACCTCATTTTCCTGCTTCTCTCCTCCCTCCCCCCTCTCCTTCTTTCCTAAAGAGAAAGTAAAAACCTAAAATTTTCATGCACATGGGTAATTGTTTGAAAGGAATACTTTTCTTTTGGTCCCTGGAGCTCTCATTACTGATTAACTCCTTAAAAAAGGAAATGCTGAAACCTCTATTTCTCCAGAAACTTAACAGTGTGGGTGGTTCTGGTGTGGGCAGGAAGAAAGAGTCAGACTTAAGTTGTCCTGAAAGGAAAAAAAAATCTCCATGAACCAAACACAGAAGCAAAACCTAAATAGATTCCCCAACATTTTTTTTGAAGTTTTCTCCCAAATTTACCAACTGGAAATTTGAACTGGGCTTTTCTTTTTAATTAAGGGTTTAGAATAGATGTAGATGCAGGTGGTATTTTGGTTGGTAGTATGTGGTGATAATCATTGTTGCTATAGCTACCCGAAAACTGTTCAACAGAATATCACTTCATGTTGCAACTTCAAATAAAGGCTGTAAAAGTTCTATCTTCTCATATAGATTTAATTTAAAGGCAAAAAAGAGTCTGCTATATTCAGGATGGAATCTGTTTCTTAATCTGTCCTTGAAAATATGGCTCAGTGTTCAAAACAGGTCAATTCAGGGGTAAATATATTTTCTTGATAGGTTTGAATGGAGGTCAGCTAGCTACTTCCACAGACTTGGCTTTCATTATACTAATTGGGTAACAGCTTAGCAAGTGAGATATTAAGGTGACTTATTGTGGTAAACACTTACTGATGTTTCCCTGATTCTAACTGGTTTCAGGGAAAAGAGCCCCGCCTTTATATAAAGCTCATACAAAGTGCCAATCCTTGATTCAGCAAAAAATAACCAAAAAATGATGTAAAAGTTTCACATACAGTACCCTGTGCTTCAAGAAAGCTCAAAGGCATTTTTTTCAAATTCTGCTTCCATTAATTTGCCTCGGGACAGCCTGGATTGGCTTCCATGTGGTTAATTCAGTGCAAAATGGTAACTCCAATTCTCGAAACATACTCCATTTAAGAGAATGGGGACTCTGATATGATTAATGGCCTAGTTCTCTGACCCACACCTATTTTTCTGCAAATGAGACTGAGAGTTCTTTTCTGTCTACTTGCCTGTTTCAGTGGATCATTTCTTTATCAGTTATACTCTTAGAACCGAAATTTCCTCATTCTATAAAGGTGAGGCTACAGCACCCACCTCGGTGTTGTGAGAATTGATGGTCAGTATAGATGAAAGCAGGAAGTTCTCAAGTGTCATGGAAGATATAGGATTTCACAAATAAATGTTCTGATGAGCACTGGGAGAACTCAGATTCCCCCCCTCCCCCAAAGAACTTTGTCAGTGGTAGGAATCCTGGGTGAGGGCATCATTTTTGGACAATAGTTAAAGATCGTGAGATCTGATTGGTTTTCCATTTTCATGGTATGGATTTCAAGACCTTCACTGGTAGATGTAGTCTCCAGTAGGATCTAATTCTCGCACATTCTAAGCCAACGCGAAACTCTAGGGTCAGGAAAATTGTTCGACTAAGAATCTGAGGCTGTTGGGGCAGCCCGGGTCACTCAGTGGTTTAGCGCCACCTTCGACCCAGGGCATGATCCTGGAGACCTGGGATGGAGTCCCACGTCGGGCTCCCTGCATGGAGCCTGCTTCTCCCTCTGCCTGTGTCTCTACCTCTCTCTCTCTGTTTCTCATGAATAAATAAATAAAATCTTAAAAAAAAAAAAATCTGAGGCTGTACCACCAGAAGGGCTATATCTTTTTAAAATTAGTTTTCTGGAATATAATTGATATAAATGTTACATTAATTTCAGATATACAACATAATGACTTGATATTTGTATGTATTGTATTGCAAAATTACCAACACAAAGTCCAGCTAACATCCATTATCATACACAATTAAAATTTTTCTTGTGATGAGAACTTTCAATATGTACTCTTTAACAGCTTTTAAATACACCTATAGAATATTATTAACTATGATCACCATGCTGTGCATTAATCACCAGGATTTAATTCTTTTATAACTGGAAGTTTGACCTTTTGGCCACCTTCACATCTGGCAACCATCAGTCTGTTCTCTGTATCTGAGTTTGTGTCGTTGTTGCTGTTGTTCCTTGATTCCACCTATAAGTGAGATTATATGGTATTTGTCTTTCTCTGACTTATTTTACTAAGAATAATGCCCCCAAGTTTCATCCATGTTGTTGCAAATGGCAGGATGTCATTCATTTTTATGGCTGAAAAATATTCCATTGTTTATATATACCACATCTTTCCCCACTTATCCAGGACCCTTAGGTTGTTTCCCTGTTATGTCTTGGCTCTTGTGAATACTGCTACAATAAACATGATACCTAAATCTTTTCAGTTAGTGTTTTCCTTTCCTTTGGATAAAAACCCCAAAATGGAATTGCTGGATCATATGGTAGTTCTACTTTTAATGTTTGAGGACTTCCTTACTGTTTTCCATACTGGCTGTACCAGTGTACATTCCCACCAACTATGCACAAGGACTCCCTTTTCTCCACATCCCAGGCAGCATTTGTTATTCCTTGTCTTTTTGAGGATAGCTATTCCAACAGGTATGAGGTGATATCTCATTGTGGTTTTGATTTGCATTTCTCTAATTAGTGATGATGAGCACCTTTTCATGAATCTGTTGGCCATCTGTGTGTCATCTTTGAAAAAATTTCCAGTCTGTTCCTGCCCATATTTTTAATCAGATTAATTTTTGCTATTCAATTGTATGAATTGTTTATGCATTTTGGCTATAACTTCTTATCAGGTACACTACTTGCAAATATTTTCTCCCATTCAGCAGGTTACCTTCCATTTTGTTGCTATGCACAAGCATTTTAGTTTGATACAGTCCTACTTGGTATTTTTGCTTGTGTTGCCTATGCTTTTGGTGTCAAAAGTAATGGCCAAGACCTATGTGAAGGAGCTTATCACCTATGTTTTCTTCAAGGAATTTTCTGGTTTCAGGTATTCAAGTCTTCAACCCCCTTTCAGTTCATTTTCATGAATGGTGTAAGACAGTGGTCCAATTACATTCTTTTGCATGCGGCTGTCCAGTTTTCTCAACAGCATTTATTGAAGAGACTATCTTTTCCCCATTATATATTCCTGGCTCCTTGTCATAAATAAACCTATCGTATATGTATGGGTTTCTTTCTGGGATCCTTATTCTGTTCCTTTGATCTATATGTCTGTCTTTATGCTAATACCATACATACTGTTTTGATTACTACGACTGGGTAATACAGTTGGAGAGCAGGGAGCCTGATGCCTCCAGCTTTGTTTTCCTTTTTCAAGATCGCTTTGTCTTTTGTGGTTTCACACAAATTTTAGGATTGTTTGTTATAATTTTGAATAAAATGCCCCTGGAATTTTGATAGATTGCTTTGAATTTGTAGATGACTTTGAGTAGTATGAACATCTTAACACTCTTCCAGTTAATGAGCATGGAATATCCTTCATTTGTGTCCTCTTTAATTTCTTTCATCAGTGTCTCAGGTTTTCAGTGTACAGATCTTTTACCTGTTTGGTTAAATTTATTCCTAGATATTGTGTTCTTTTTGATGCAGTTATAAATGCGATAGTTAATATCTTTCCAATGGCTCATTGTTAATGTATAGAAATGGAACAGATTTTTGTATATTGATTTTGTGTCCTGTAACTCTCCTACATTCTGGGGTGTGTGTGTGTGTGGTGGTGGTGTCCTCTTGAGGGTTTTCTCTATGTAACATTATGTTAGCTGCAAATAGTGACAATTATTTCTTTTCTGATTTGGATGCTTTTTTAGGTACTTTTAAATGAGGGACTAGACTATGTTTCTGCTATATCTTAGAGACTTAACATCTTCTCAGGTAGTTTCACATGCTCACTTTCAAAAGAGGCTGCATGGCATATATTTATTTACCTTGAAATTAAAGTAATTTTTTGGGGGGGGATTCTTAAAATTTTTGACATCACTTGAGAGCCCAAGGCATCACAAAAACAGAAATTGAGGTCATTTGCCTGGAGACGGCAACAGGACTCACTGGTTAGTGCCAGCAGGGTTCAGAGTGATTCGTTCTGTCTGCTAATGGATCACTGGGATGTTCGTGCTGCCACTTTCCTAGTCCCTATTCAAGTGAAACAGAGAGCTGGTCCAACTGATACACACAGATGGTTATATGATTCTCTGGGGAAAAGGATTTCAGCACCTAGATGTCTGGCAGAAAAAAATCTCTTCATCATTTAACATGGCTTTATTTACAATTACATTATTATTAGCAGTAGTATGTTAAATCAACAAATAACTCACTGTGCAATTATGAATTAGATTCATGGAAAGATTACAGAATTGGATGCATCTCTAAATTTTTTTGTCACAGCGATCTAGCATAGCTTGAGACGTAAAAATGTATCTGTATCTTATATACATGTGTATATAATGTTCAAGGTAGGTAATACGGAGCTGTGGTGTTGAATATAGTAGACACTTGCAACATGTGGTTACTTACACTTAAAGTCACTTAAAAATTAAAAAAAATTTACTTCCTCTGGGGAGCCTAGGTGGCTCAGTCTGTTGGGCATCCAACTCTTAATTTCAGCTCAGGTCATGATCCCAGGGTCATGGGATCGAACCCAGTATTGATCTCCTTGCTCAGTTGGCTTGCCCCCTCTTTCCTTCTGCCCCTTCCCCTGCTCATATACACATGTGTGTGTGCTCCCTCCCTCCCTCCCTCTCTCTAAAATCTTATTTTGTTTTTACTTTCTCAGTCACACTAGCACTATTTCAAGTCTTCAGCAGCCATATATGGCCAATAGTTACTGGGTTGAATAGTACAGAGTCAAAACATTTCTGCTGTTGCAGAAAGTTCTACTAGATAATACTTGTATAGAGAAAGATAAGACTATTTTTCCCCACATTAAACAAGATATGAGTTATCCTAGGAAAAATATCAAGAGCCTTTAGTGTTTTGTGTCTTTAGAGAAATATAAAATAGTCCTTTCACTTGCTTCAAAATTAATGAGTCATAAAACTTTATTGAATAGCTACAACAAATTGTAAAATGTGAAAATAGTTTCCTGTTATGATAGTGTGATGAGGGAGAGAATTTGGGGACTGTAAGAAGGGCAGAAGCAAACTTTCCTCTAGATACCCACATAAATGCACACACTGGGATAAACAGGGAAGGAAAAGGATCCAAAAACATGGAGGCTCTGAAACAGGGGAAAAGAAAGGTGGAGGGTGGGGAGAGGCAAAAGAGAAATAGTTATCAGAAGACAAGACTCCAATTTCAGCCACTCTGAGGTGAGTGATACCTGGAAGTCACAGGTCAGAGCTCCATGTTGCTGTGAGTTTGTACCTTTTATCTCCTGCCCTGTGAGTTGTTCATGATTCCCTCCCCCCAGCATTTAAAATACTCTGTGGGCTCTTTGGGGCAGGTGTTTTCAGCCTATAGAGTCCTGCTAGAGTGACGGTTCTCATGGTGTGGTTCCCAGGGCACAGGCAGCACTGAGGACTTGTTAGAGATACAAATTGCTCTGCTTCATCCACCCACTCACTGAATCAGACTGAGTATGGGCCCCAACCCCGTTTGTTCTGTTAATTCAAGTATAATCAACATTCAGTGTCATAGTAGTTTTAGCTGTACAATATGATTAAATTCTATTCCTTTCTCAGGGTTCATCAACATATATATACTCTTAATTCCCTTTATTTTACCTATCACCCCACCCACCTCCTCTCTGGCAACCACTGGTTTATTATCTGTAGTTAGGAGTCTTTTTTTTTTTTTTCATTTGTCTCTTTTTTTTCATTGTTCATTTATTTTTTAAACCCACATATCCATGAGATCATATGGTATTTGTCAATCTCTGACTTCACTCAGCATTATATCCTTTAGGCCCATCCACATAGTTGTAAATGGCAAGATCTAATTCTTTTTTTTTTTATGGCTGAGTAATATTCTGTGTATCTATACCCCATCTTTATCCATTGATCTTTGGTTGGACACTTGGGTTACTTCCAAATTTTGGCTTTTTTAAAACTAAAGCAGCAGTAAACATAGGGGTGAATGTATCTTTTTGAATTAGTGTTTCCATTTTCTTTGGGTAAATACCATGTAGTGGAATCACTGAATCATGGCAATTCTATTTTAATTTTTTGAGGAACCTCCATACTGTTCTTCAGTGGCTGCGCCAGTTTGCATTGCCATTGATAGTGCATGAGGATTCCTTCCCCCCCCCCCACATTCTCACCAACCCCTGTCTCTTGTGTTTTTGATTATAGCTTCTGACAGGTGGAGGGGGTATAGCTCATTGTGGTTTTGATTTGCATTTTCCTGATGATGAATGATCTGTTTTAGTGGAGGAGTTTTATGGTTTCATGTCTCACAGTTAGGTCTTTAATCCATTTTAAGTTTATTTTTGTGTGTGGTGTAAGAAAGTGGTCCAGTTTCCTTATTTTGCATGTAGCTGTCCAGTTTTCCCAGCACCATTTGTTGAAGAGACTGACTTTTCCTTGTTATGGCTTCTTGCCTCCCTTGTCATAGATTAATTGACCATATAAGTGTGGGTTATTTCTGAGCTCTGTATTCTATTCATCTATATATCTGTTTTTGTGCCAGTACTATATTGTTTTGATGACTAGAGCTTTTCTAGTATATCTTGAAATCTGAGACTGTGGTCTACAGCTTTGTTCTTAAGATTTCTTTAGCTATTTGGGTTGTTGTGGTTGCATGCAAATTTTAGGATTATTCTAGTTCTGTGAAAAATGTTGTGGGAATTTTTATAGGGATTCTACATCATTTGAATCTACATCAAATGTGTAGATTACTTTGGGTAGTATGGACATTTTAACAATTTTCTTGGATTCCATGAGCATGTAATATCCATTTGTTTGTGTCAACCTTTCTTTCATCAGTGTTTTATAGTTTTCAGAGTACAGATCTTTTCTCTCCTTGGTTAAGTTTATCCCTAGATATTTTATTCTCTTTAGTGCAATTGTAAACAGGATTGTTTGCTTAATTTCTTTCTCTGCTACTTCATTATTAGTAGATAGAAATGCAACAGATTTCTGTTTGTTGATTTTGTATCCTGCAACCTTACTGAATTCATTTATCTGTTTTAGTAGTTGTTTAGTGGAGTCTTCTAGGTAGAGTATCGTGTAATATGCAAATAGTGACAGTTTATTTTTTACTAATTTGGTTGCATTTTATTTCTTGTTGGATTGCTGTAGCTAGGATTATCAGATTATGTTGAATAAAAGTGGTGAAGGTGGACATCCTTGTTTTGTTCCTGACCTTAGAGGAAAAGCTTTTAGTTTTTCACCATTGAAGATGATGTTAGCTGTGGATTGGTTACTCATAGATGGCCTTTATTATGTTGAGGTATATTCCCTCTAAATATACTTTGTTGAGTTTTTATCATGAATGGATGTTGTACATTGTTAAATGGTTTTTCTGCATCTATTGAGATGATCATGTGGTTTTTGTCCTTTCTCTTATTGATGTAATGTATCATGTTGACTCATTTGTGAATATTGAACCACCCTTGTAACCCAAGAATAAATTCGATGTGATCATCATGAATGATTTTTTAAAGGTATTGTTACATTCTGTTTGCTCCTATTTTGTGGAGGAATTTTGCATCCTATCTCATCAGAGATACAGCCTGTAGTTCTTTTTATGTAGTATATTTATCTAGTTTTGGTATCAAGGCAATGCTGCTCTCATTGAATGAATTTGGAAGCTTTTCTTCCTCTTGTATCTTTTATAATACTTTGAGAAGAACAGTATTAACTCTGCATTAAATGTTTGGTCAAATTTGCCTATGAAGCCATCTGGTCCTGCACTTTGATTTGTTTTTTGATTACTGATTGAATTTCATTTCTTGCAATTAGTCTATTCAAATTTTCTTTTTCTTCCTGATGCAGTCTTGGGAGGTTATGTTTCTAGGGACGTATCCATTTCTCGTAGGTTTTTCCAATTTGTTGGCATATAATTTTTCATAATCTCTTGTAATCCTTTGCATTTCTGGGGTGTTGGTTGTTACTTCTTAATTTCTGATTATTTAAAAAGATTTTATTCATTCATTCATGAGAGAGACACAGAGGGAGGCAGAGACCTAGGCAGAGGAAGAAGCAGACCTTTCCACAGGGAGCCTGATGTAGAACTTGATCCCAGGACCCCAGGATCATGACCTGAGCCAAAGGCAGATGCTCAACCACTGAGCCAACCAGGTGCCCCTCTTCATTTCTGATTTTATTTACTTATCTCTCTTCTTTATCAGTCTCACTAAAGGTTTATCAATTTTCTTGATCTTTTCAAGCCATTAGCTTCTGGTTTCAACTGCTTTACTGTTTTTTTTTTCTCTTTCATTTATTTCTACTCTAGTCTTTATTTCCTTCCTTCTACTGGCTTTGGGTTTTGTTCTTCTTTTTCTAGCTCCTCTTAGCTATAATGTTAGGTTGAGATTTTCCTTCTTTAGGTAGGCCTGTGTTGCTATAATCTTCCCTCTGACAACTGCTTTTGCTTCACCCCAGAGATTTTAGACTGCTGGGTTTCCATTTTCATTTAGCTCCCTGTGGGTTTTTTTTTAATTTCTTCTTTGACTTCTTGGTTGACCCATTCATTGTTAAATAGCGTGTTATTGAACTTCTGTGTTGTGCTCTTTCCAGATTTTTTTTTTATTGATTTTTAGTTTCATAGTGTTGTGGTTAGAAAAGACACATGATAAGATTTCAGTCTTCTTGAATTTTTTGAGACTTGTTTTGTGACCTAATGTGTGATCTCTTTTGGGGAATGTTCCATGTGCACTTAAAGATGTACTCCTCTATTTTTGTATCAGAATGTTCTAAATATATTTATTAGGTCCATCTGGTCCAATGTGTCATTCCAAGCCTCTCTTTCCTTGTTGATTTTCTGTCTGGATTATCTGTCCATTGATTTAATTGGGGAGTTAAAGTCTCCTACTATTACTATATCAATATATTCCTTTATGTCTGTTAATAGTTTCTTTTTTAAAAAGATTTTATTCATTCATGAGAGAGAGAGAGAGAGAGAGAGAGAGAGAGAAAGCAGGCTCCATGCAGGGAGCCCGATGTGGGACCTGGTCCTGAGACCCCAGGATCATGCCCAGAGCCGAAGGCAGATGCTCAACCGCTGAGCCACCCAGGGATCCCCTGTTAATAGTTTCTTTATATATTTAGGGGTTCCCATCATGGGTGCATAAATATTCTAGCCCTCAATTTTAAGAAGCCCTCCAGGGGATTCTCATTCACTTCTGTGATCTAGTATGAAGAACCAGTGTTGCAGAGTTACAAATGAGAAAGGGAGGGGCTAGAAACATCTTGAATTTTTTTTTTCTAGAGAGAGGATTCCTAGCTTTCATCAAGATCTCAAATCTGTGATCCTGCTACCCACTAGAAGCTAAAAACAGTCTCTTATATTCTGTGCTATAATGAGCAGAACCCTGTGCCAAAGTAAAATATATTCTTCTGTACTTGTGCTTTTAGCTGAGTTGAACAGCCCATTACCTGAGAGGTCAGATTAAATCAAGCTGAGAACCAGCTCAAGTTGGGGTCTGACCTATTTTGTTCCTCTTTTAGGAATCTAACCTGATTTCCATTCTCTAAAAAGTGACTTGAGGCCTGGTGATTAAGAGGTTTTACAGTCAAGACATGCAGGCCCCCGACTTAAAGATTAGACTAGGGAAGCCTTCAAAGAGGGAGAGATCTTCTTTTGCCTCCAGACCCTACCTCAAGGACACAGGCATTTGAAGGATGTAAATGAGAAATCCAACCTTTCCCACCTGGCATACTGTATTATTTGCCTTGGGTGGATGGGGATTTTCTAGGTGTAATTAGTTAACATCTATTAAGCAAGGCCATTTATTAAGTAGTATACCCCATGGGACCTTAATACACTGTAATTGATGATGGCAGCAGAGGCAGCATCCTTTCCAGTTGGTATAGTCTCAGGATAGCCTGGTGTTCTATTGTCTCCATGATGGTCTGAAGCTTATAGGAGTTTTTGTGCTTGAGGATATAATGCCTAATAGTGATTTTCAGAGTTTTCAATTTAGAGAGTGATTGGGTACACTCCGGTGGTTCAAGCATCTGTTGTAATGGTGACTTATCCAGTTCAACATTAATCTCAGCCCTGTGGGACTCCAAATCTTCAAAGGAGTATTTAATCAGTATATATGGTATTAGAGCTGGCTAAATGTAAGGACTGCATTCTACATGTGACCCAAGTATAGGGAAGTTTTACCAAGCAGAAGGCAGTATATGATATTCCTTTTTTTGCAATTCATCTAAATTATAATAGTTAACATGCATTTATAACCATTGTAGTAGGTAATATTTACAGATTATTCAGTGTAACAAGTATTGTGCTCAGTCTTGTACATTCTCCTATTAAATTCTCATACCAGCCCCCTCAATTGGATACTTTGTTACTCTGTTTATTGATGATGACACAGATTTTAGAGAAATTGAATAACTTCACCACTATCTTGCAGTGTATTTGTCAGTATCAGCCAAAAGCTGTAATAAAACGACCCAGTATGTCTGTTTCTTGTTCATATCTAGTCCTGTGGGTTAGTGGGGATGGGAGGAAGGAAGCAAATGGAGTTCTGTTTCACGTAGCTATCCTGGGTTCCTTTGCTCATGTGTCTCCATCCTCCTGTGGGTCAGAAGGTTTGACTGACCAGGCTTGGAATGGCACATGTCACTTCTCAATCGGAGGCCACAGTGAACTATAGTGGAGGCTGAGGCTTATAGTCCAGATATGGGATTTGGGAAGGAAGAGGAAGGCAAGGATGCTGTTGAGTGCTAGCACTTTGTAAGCAGCCAAGCTGGGATCCAGATTCCATTATCTATCTTGAAAGCCCTCTTCATCATGGAAGCAAAGTTTTGTTTTGCCTCCTTTATAAATAAGCATGTGTATCATATTTCATAGATGGGGGAAACAACTCTGTACCTTGCAACAAACCAAAAATAATGTTACCTGTCTAGCTCTGATCCCCCCATGAGTAACATCTTGCAGATTTTCCTGTAGGAGTGGACTCATCTGGTTGAAAGAAACTTTATCTCTGACGTTAGCAACATTGTCTGAAGAAATAGTGTAACCTTTGTGGATTTGATAATCACATGGAAAAAAATTATTTTTCTATGTGAACAGTCTAATGGCAGTTTTTTGTTAAACATACATGCACACTCACACACATCCTCATACCATCCCTTCTGAGATGTGCCTGCCTTGAATTGTATTGCAAGTAAACTTCTTATATTTTCTACGTGCTTTTATTTTTCAGGCTTTTTTTGACATTACATCAGTTCTCCCTTACTAATTTATTTCTTGATAAATTGGCTAGTATGGTATTTCATGCAGTAATTCTGTTTCTAAAAAGTTGAACATAAAACAAATTATTTCCAAGTTGAAACAGGTTGTCATACATTGGAGGAGCTTGCTGTTCAAAGGAAACCTCTCCTTCATATTTTCCTATCATATTCTGAGTAAACGGCGCCAACACTGTAATCAAGTGAAGAGTTCATATATAATTTGCACATCATTATTAATAGCAGGGATTTCAAATTCAAATGCTTTCCTGGGTCATGCATTTAATAGCTACCCAAAGTGGCTACACATAAGGCAATAAGGAGTGGTAGGAACTAAGGGAAACTGTAAAATACACGCTCCACCTAAAGGTATGCAAAGTCAGCAGTATTCAATGGCTGCTCCTGTGAGGAGAAAATGTGCATATGAGCTGAACTGACCCAGTACACTTACGTTTAATGTAGCATGATGTAATTTTCACCCATTTTTAAGGCCAGAATACATATTTTATAAGACCTAATGGCCTAAATTATCAATACAATGATCATACTACTGTTGAAAAAAACTTGTAGTGGTGGATTTTCTACCCTTTTATAGTCAATATCTAGTTTATGGTGACTGTACTTCTGTCTTTAAAAAGTATCCCCTTTTCCCAAGTCTTAACTTTCTTGAAAGAAAAGTTTAAAGCATTTGAAACATGGGGCCCAGGACAAGTGCATCATCTTAATCCTTATTCTTTCTTGGGAGCGAATCCATTCTTGTAATACTTCCCTGAATGTTGTGTAGTCTGTCTCCTCTGATGGGAGCATAGTTAAATGATAAGTAATTGTCAATATTCCAGCACTTTTTTTTTCTTTTTTTTTTTATTTTTTTTTATTTATTTACGATAGGCACACAGTAAGAGAGAGAGAGGCAGAGACACAGGCAGATGGAGAAGCAGGCTCCATGCACCGGGAGCCTGACGTGGGATTCGATCCCGGGTCTCCAGGATCGCGCCCGGGGCCAAAGGCAGGCGCCAAACCGCTGCGCCACCCAGGGATCCCCAGCACTTTTTTTTTCAAAACTTGGAAACCCAACAGTTTCATGTGGCTCATAAAATGAAGATTCCAGTATTCACAGAGAACTTTGAAAATACATGTTCTTCTCTCTGCCTAGGAGTTACTGTCTTAAGATTCATTTGACTAAATTTAAGAAAGATAAACTAGCTTTTTAGCAAACAGATAAACAAATTGGGAGGAGAAGATATAATATTATTTTCATTTCTACTCTGGTGTTTTGTTATTTGCAAAGCCAACATGATCATAGTTGAGAACCAGGTCTCTGAGGCCTGGGTATACAGGATGAAGTAATTGATTTGGCAACCACTGGTAACTATGTATCAGTGATAGAGGCTGGTCTCACTTGGCCTTTAGATGGGAGAGTTTACAATACACCTTTGTCGGTTTGCCACAACGTTAGGAAAAACTTGCCTCCTGATGGCAGAATATTTTTTGAGACTGAGGGGGCAAGAGCCACTCTTCAGTACATGAGTCCACCAACACATCGGTGTGTTTCTCATTAATTGAGGGAGAGGTAGAGATAATGGTGTCACTTAGCAAGTCATAGCCGTGGACCATATACAGTGCAGAGAATGGAGCAGTAAATGAAAGAAAAGTTGAAGGGCTGATGCACTCTGTTATATTCTTAGGAATTCAGTGGTTAGGAAAAATATCGAATAGTACTAATTGGAATAAGGAGCTTTAATAGTGCCCATCCTAACACATGTGTGATTCTGAGTTCTGGAGGGCACATAAACACCACTTGGGAAACTCCTAGCTACCACCGCTGAGCTATGTAGAAAAGACTTAAATTTGAGTGGGTAGTAGAACAACAGGTCCTGTCTCTAGAAAAAATGAAAACATAGTGTACATATACCATGACTTAAGAGGTCTAAGTAGATACCAATCAGGTTTACTTGACCTTTTGGTAAAATGAATAGGGAGACAAAACCAGTGAACTCTAAAGTTTTGAATTTAATGACTCCTGGAAGCTCAGGTTGTCAGCAAGGGGTTGTGAGTACGTTGCTGTTCATAGATCATTATGGGAAGAAATACTGAAGATATACCACAGACTTTCAGCTGGATATTTTCATTCTTGATTAAACAGTGCAGAACTCTCCTCACATAAAATTGACCAGGTTCAAAAAAGAAATGGCATACACAGGAAATGTCTAAGTCCATCCCCACAGATATTTGTGCCTTCTAGAAAAGTGCCAGAAAATACATCATTGAAAGAGCGTTGGAGTCTTCCATGTATTATTTCCCTCCATTCCCCTCACCCTTCAACCGCAAATGACACTGGCTCAGGAATAGCAAGAGCAAGCATAGGTTGCTGATGAGACAGCCAGTTATCTTCAGAGCACATGTTGTTGGTAGACAGTGGCCACTCAGTACTTTGCCCCCAGACAGATGGGAAGAAAAGGAAACCAGCTCATTGGACAGGGATAAGTATAATCCTGTCCCACAAAGAAACCAGTGAAGAGGAAATTACAATACCATCATCTACAGATGCCTGGTCTGTCAGAATGAGTTTGGTAGAATGAATAACTGAAACCTCGAAAACCCAGGAACAAGTGACTGGGAGAAACTCATTTTTGGGGCGAGAACTATGCAAAAACAATGAATAGTCAACTACCATGATGAACTCACAGTACAGGAAGTTCCTGCACCCCAAGCTAAGGCCCTCCCTTTGGTGTACATAAAGGCTGATGGATTCTTCTTTACCTGCCAGGTCATGAACAATTAGGATAAAGAAGATGTGTTGTGATATGGCTCTGGATTCAGAGTCACATAGTTCTAATACTGAAAAATGAATAGGTTCGTAACTAGAACGGGTCCTGCATGCCAGTAGTCATGACCCAGTGTAAAGCATCAATATGACAATATATTGAACTGAGAGGGACATGATTGGCAGATAAATCACACAGATCCTGTTTGGTCAGCCTAGAGTCTAACCAGAGTAGATCTGTTTTCCAAATAAGAAGCTCCAGCTCATGCTCCCAACTATGGAAGCTATGAATCCTAGTGTCAACTCTGCTCCTATTCTCCTGGAATTTCTTTTATCCAATGATAGCCTCTGTACTTCTGTCTACCCTGCTCTTTAACCCAGGGAGGCTGACCTCTTTGAACTGTACCTCTGAGCCTTCCTTGCTGTCTGCCTTTTGCCAAACAGAGGCTCCCATGGGACTTTGAAGGCTGGGAGAAGAAAGTGGTCTGACATAGCTCACTCACTTATGTCAAGAGTGCCCTTGTGCATCCAGGCCTTGTGTATAGGAAAAATGCTCATTTGTTAAGAGAGGTGCAGGCAGTGTTGCTCCAAATGCTTTTTTCCTAATGGCATCCGTAGCATACTGTGATATTACCACAGTAACACTCTTAAGCAGAATGCATTTGGAAACCCTGTGGCTTTTCATATCTACAATGGCACACATATACTATCCCTTAGGGTTTTAATATTTGCTTGGGTATAGTTAACGAGTATCAAGACTGGTGGTGCATGGCTTACAGCTGAGATAATTCTAACATTCATTCATTAATTCAGCAAGGATTTATGGAGGTCCTACAGGCAAGATACCGCACTAAGTGCTATAGGGGGGAAGAGATGGATAAGACAAATCCTGCCTTCACAAAAATAACAGTTCCTTAAGATAGAGATGGAGACTGAGCATGGGCAGAGGACACAGTCCACAAACACTACAATAAATACAACACTGGTGTGTGTCATAGGGTTAGGATAAAAGTATAAAATGCAGAAAGAAAGTTTAGAGGATGGTGGGAGTGCAAAGGGGGGTGGCAGATAACCAAATAAGAGAGAGAAGGAAGAAAAAATGATTATTGAGTTATAGTTGACCCAGGTCTTGAAAGGGAGGTAGGAGTCTAAAAAAAATATAGATGGATGTGGAGGAAAGAATGTTGAACACGTTTGAAGATCCGAAAAGGGGCCATTAGGAAGGACCAAGGGAAGCACTGTGTCTGTTTTGACCAACAGTTAAGGACTTTAATGAGGTCTTGAAAATTAACCCAAATGCAAAAATGGTACAAACACAAAATTATCTCAACCGTGTAAACCTATCTTGACAGATGAGGGAAGAGGTCAAATGTTAACAGTAGTTATTTTTTATGTAGAGGGATTTTGAATGTGTATTTTATATTCTTCTTACTTTCTAATCTGATTAGAACTTCAGTTTGATATGACTATTAAGTAGAATAATGAGAATAGACAGGCATTTAGGGAAGAGTTTAAATTCAACTTTGACAAATTGTGTCTGACTTGTACATTTTTTTCTTGTTAAAATTGGAGATGCATCATTGTTGACATTGTTTTGTAAAGAGGAGTTATCTAAGATGATATCGTACCAAGCCTATACTGAGTCACCTATTGAAGTAGTCAGATGAGCTTCTAAACTATAGGCTTCTAATGAGTGTGTGATGGTATTTTGCACGTCTTTTGTGAAACTCCCCCATCTTCTCAGCCCACCTTTTCTCCAGCCATTGCTGTGGCAAACAGTTTTCAGCACATGTGACCCTATAGCAATTGGTCTTGGCTGCTTGGATATTGCTGCTTGGCATTTGGCTATATTGCACTTAAATCTGTACCATTTGAATCCCTGGGCTAGCCCTTGACAAATAGGGGATGGGAGCAAATAGGTGAACGCCCCTCTTTTCCCTTTGCCGGGCAAAGCATTCTGAAGAATGTTCTGCTCAGCGGCTTTGTGCATCCCAGTGGGTTTAAGCTCAGTTGCCCATTGCAGGGATTAGCTGGATAACTAATCCTTGTATTGGCTCTTTTTCCTTCCCTATTTTATTCTTCTCAGTCCCTCTTTCCTGCTGTTTGGGATCAGGTTGCCATGTCCCTATGCAAACTAGCTTGTTTCCAAGTCTGCTTTCTGGAGGCACTGGGGAGGGACACCCAGTCAAAGACAAAGAGTGTGCTACCCTCCCTACCTACCATATTTCAAACTTGACTGAATTTACTTTGAAACTATGACATTTTGTTTGTGAAATGTTAGGGGTATTAGAAATGACAAAGCAGAAGCCAGTGCATGTAGTCTATATGATCAGTAGGTGAAGGGATATTCTATGTTAGAGATTAGTGAGTCTAGAGCTTGTCAGCACCCTAGGATCATTCGAGGAGCTTCACAAATTACTGATACTATCCCCCAGAAATTGTGACTTAATTGATTTGAGGTGTGACCCAAATGGAGCAATTTTAAGACACTACCTGGGGGATCCTCTGAATGGACAAATTTGGGAACCAATGGTCTAGATCAGATTTTGCAGACTATAGCTTGTCAGACAAATCTGGCCTATTGCCTGCCTGGTTGTGTACAGACCATGAGTTAGGAATTTTTTTTTTTTTTTTTTTTTTTTTTTTTTAAGGAATGGTTTTTACAGGGGGCCTGAATGGCATAGTAGGTTAAGCATCTGCCTTTGGCTCAGGTCGTGATCCCGGAGTCTTGGGATGGAGCCCCACATTGGGCTCCCTGCTCAGCGGGAAGCCTACTTCTCCCTTTCCTCCCTGCTCATGCTCTCTCTTGCTATCTCTGTTACTATCTCTATCTCCCTCAGATAAGTAAATAAAAACTTCAAAAAAAAAAAAAAGGATGGTTTTTACAGTTCTAAATGGCTGAAAAAGAATTCAAAGAATATTATTTCATTGACAGCTGTCCATAATCAATGGCCCTATAAGACTGTAGCTCCTATGCCAAGGAACAGTGTGTTGAATGAATTGTATGGTCACTGTGTTTGATAAGTGTATGAGCATGTCATGGTCAGGCATTGAGTGTTGAAAATATCAGTAAAAAAGAAACAAACAAAACCTGCCCATACATATTTGCTTCACATCTACACTTTGTTTTAGCAAAAACATAGTTGAGGGGATCCCTGGGTGGCGCAGCGGTTTGGCGCCTGCCTTTGGCCCAGGGCGCGATCCTGGAGACCCGGGATCGAGCCCCACATCGGGCTCCCGGTGCATGGAGCCTGCTTCTCCCTCTGCCTGTGTCTCTGCCTCTCTCTCTCTCTCTCTCTCTCTCTGTGACTATCATAAATAAGTAAAAATTTAAAAAAAATTAAAAAAAACAAACATAGTTGAATGTCAGAACAATAGCTTTTGCAAAGCTAAAGGAGAGCAAGAAATTTTCTAGTGTGTAGTCTTGTGTGTATACATGTAGTTTCATTTTAGCAGGATTGGAAAGCATAGTTCTCTAAGACAAAAACTTTAGCATGTTTTTTTCTAGAATCTCCCAATAGTTGTAGAGGTGGGAGGGGAGTAGCTGGGTACTCTTTAGAAAGTTACCTTGGGGTGGTTTATATCGATTGTTTTGTCTAATTTGTGTGAATGAATGAATGAATGAATGAGATGGACAAGTACACAACGTGCTTGGCCTTGAACTGTATATGGAATGAAGTCACCCAAGCTGGATGACAGAGGCTAACAACAGTGTTATCAGTAATGAAATAAACCAGTCTACTCCATTAGTAGTGTGGACTGAGTGAATCACATAATTACTTAAAAGACACTGGCTACCATTGCACACTAGTAGAATGGCTCAGATCCTCTTTATTCATGACACCCTGCTATTTGTGTCCCAGCTCACAAGAAATCTGAAGAACTAAAGATACAATCTCATTACAACCAATTATGATTATGTGTTTTGAATTCATACCTTAAGGGCCAGTTGGATATAATAAGTGCTTGCTCTAGTGTTCAGATGGAAACACTGAAGTGCAAATAGATGTAAGGATTTTTTTTAAGATTTTATTTATTTATTCATGAGAGACACAGAAGAGAGAGGCAGAGACATAAGCAGAGGGAGAAGCAGGCTCCATGCAGGGAGCTGGATGTGGGACTTGATCCTGGAACTCCAGGATCACACCCTGAGCTGAAGGCAGTCACTCAACCACTGAGCCACCCAGGTGTCCCAAGATGTAAGGATTTTTATCACAGAAGCATTGTCAAAGGAAGGAGCAAAAAGAGAAGTCTTCCCTTTGTACAATTAAGTACACAGCTCTCCTTCTCTCAGATGCTTCATTATTTTAATTGCAAAGTTCTTAGAGGCCTTAGAAATGAAGCATATTGAATCCAAATTGAGTGATCAATTTTTGTGCAATACAATGAGCACATGACATTTGTCTATAAATAAGTGGCAATCATTGATACAATCAAACTGGTAGGTTCAAAGTGGTGTTTAAAAACTTAATTAAATGTGATCTCTGAATTTCATGTACAAATGATTCCCTCAGGCAAGCCATGCCGACTTTGATAACAGCCTGGTTGAGGAAGCTTTAGAGAAGAGTTTTTAGCTAAATACAATCTTGTGTTAAATGTTATATTTCCTTTTCTTTTCTGAAAAGGTGGAGTGTTTTTTTTTTTAAAGATTTTATTTATTTATTCATGAGAGACAGAGAGAGAGGCAGAGACACAGGCAGAGGAAGAAGCAGGCTCCATGCAGGGAGCCCGATGTGGAACTCGATCCTGGGTCTCCAGGATCACGCCCTGAGCTGAAGGCAGATGCTCAACTGCTGAGCCACCCAGGCATCCCAAGGTGGAGTGTTTTAAAGTGGTGTGTAAAAAAGAAAAAAACAAACCTAAAAAAACAACAACAAAAAATAAAACAAAAAAATACTGTATTCCTCCTCAGATGTGAAACGGTCACCCCAGTTGACCCATAATATTCTGAATGATGAGTGGATCCTATGAGTAAATAGCCTCTTCTTGTTAAAACAGAATCCAGAACTCAAAGCTCTGCGAAGTGGATCTCCCCCATATGGATGTAGTGGGGGTGAGGGGATGATTAACTCAGAGGCCTGATTTGGTCATCTGAATTTCACCTTCCTCTGAGATTCTCTGGTTTGGCTTCCTGTTCACCCCATCCCACTGATGCTAGGTGGGCATGGTTGTTTTCTCTTCTGTGCCTTGGCCTGAGTAATGATTGGTTGGAATGCATATGTAAATTTTTTCTAGAGAACCACAGGGACATACCACAGAATATAAGCAATGTCAAGAGTCCGACTTACAGAAGGCTCTGATCCTGTCACAGCCAACCTTCTCTCCGAGGCTTTCTGACCCCATCCCATCCTACCTAGGTCCCAAGGACCTAGCCCCCTACCCTTGAACCTCTTGGCTGTTAGTCTTTCTACTTCTACACCCTGTTCCTTTCTTGACTGAGGATGGGTCCCAGTTACTGATGATGGATGCTCTGTTGCTTAACACAGATCCTCCCTTCAAGACCTAGGCCCTCATGCCCATCTAATAGGTGTGGTGGTTGTGGATGACTGTCATCTTCCTCTTAAGGCATGGTCTTTGGCAAAAGGGGTCTGCTTCATCCAAAGTTAGGTCCTTCTCATAGGGACTTAAATTCATTCAATTCAATGGCTTACATTTTGATGTAGAGGAACAAAGGTGTGTCCTCCACACATTGATTTTACCTAATTCTTAATATCCGCTTCAGCTCCAGAATGTGCTCATGGGAATGGCTGAGGCCTCCATTGCAACCGCATCAGACCTCAACCTAGCCCTCGGCCCAGTGTGGCTTCCTTGACATGCTTACTGGTAGTGTTTCTGAGAGCACTTCCCAGTGACAGTCTCAGACAAATCTTGGTCTCAAAATCTGTTTCCTGAGGACCCTAACCTGGGACATACAAACACATGTCTTTTTTTTCCATATAGTACTATACTCATTCTTCAGATGGGAACTAGTTCATAATTTCCTTATATTACAGATTGGGAAACTAAAATGTAGAGAGACTGCCGAAGTCACAGAATGAGTAAACAGCACAACCAGATGTCTCAAACCAAATCCCATGTCCTTACTCAACATGACGTACTGCCTGTGTACTTTTATCAGAAACTTGCTATATTTTTCAAACATATAGAAAACAATAGACACACACATACCCAGCAGCCAGATCGGATTTCATCTTTGCCATCTTTGTTTCAAATATTTTTTTTTAAAAAATAGAGCATTACAGATACAGCTGAATCCATTTCTCTCAACCCTTTACCCTCTATCCTTTCCTGATGTTTTAAAAAAAGGAAGCTGAGTCAAATAACACAGTTACATAAATAAATTTAAATGATATATTCACTGATGAAGATATTATTGCTGAGTTGGCTAGAAGCAAAAATATGTATTTTAAATTTGAATAAATATAATTCCCTTAATAGATTTTGTATATTCAGCATAACTCAATGTTTTGCCGAATGCTTCTCCTACACCCTAAAGTTTCATAAATACATTCATTTTGAGGGAACTTAATGCCCATATGTCTCTAATTGATGTATACTTTGCTACCCATCAGAGTGTTGTGTTGCATAGGCATTTGGCATCTGAAAAAGCTTTTTCAGCTTTTATCCATAGGTTGAAGGGGTGGAATTTGTTAAGAAGAAATAAAATTGAACACTAAACACTTTCTTTGAATTGTGAACGTAAATATTCTATAGTGCCAGCTCATTCTCAAGTTGAGAAAACATGTTCTTTTACGCCTTGCTCATTCATAGCTTTGTCTTGCCTTTTCATTTTTTTTTCTCCTCACCATTTTGCTATCAAGAGTCTGAATATGGGGTACAGCTCAGAGCTGTTAGCAGCTTTAGGTTAAGGTGGCTTGACGTTGCCTTTGACTGCAATAATATTGCCAGAGATAGTAAAAATTTCACCATGGATGCTCATTTATACTCAGCAAGGCAGGTGGAGTTTGATGGTTAGAAGCATAAATTGAATTAGCATGGATATTTTATGTCCCATGTGACCAGGTCAGGATTTGAGAAAGGGATTAAGGGGTTGTACAGACTGGGCTGTGTACTGGAGTTGCATCTGCAGGAATGATGTCCTGGAATAATGCCTTCTTGCCCACCACCCCTGAAGTGCTGACACTATCCATCTTACCCAGGACTTGGACAGTTGAATCATAGACAGCAATAGGACATTGATCAGAGAGAGTGTTATGGAAGGGACTTGTATAAGAAGTGGAAGAAATGCTTTATTAAGATTTTATTTATTTATTCATTAAGGACACAGGCAAACAGAGAAGCAGGCTCCCTGTGGGGAGCCCGATGTGGGACATGATCCCAGGACCCTGGGATCACAACCTGAGTCAAAGGCAGATGCTCAACCACTAGGCCATCCCGGTGCCCCGGAAGAAATGCTTTAGAAGATAGTTTTAAATCATTGCCTCCTGATATATATCCCCAGCAAGAGTAACACTACCCAGACCAGTAAGTAAGACTTCAGCAGTACAATGTGTTATTTAACAGTAGCTGGACCATGTGACTTTAAGGGATAATATTTGATAGAGAAGTTGGTGGGATTGGGGTTTGCTGCTGCTTATGGTGCTGAAAATTAATAGCCCCATATTCAGTTACTCATTTAACAAATATTTAAGCTACATATTGTGGGCGAGGCTATTGTGAACCCTTGAGCCCATGGAGCTTAAAGGGATAGAGCAGTTCTAATGGGGTGAGGTGAGTGCAGGCTGCTGTGGGAAATCCATGGGAGGGACACTTAATCTAGCCTTTGGTTTTGGAAGTTTTCCCAGAATAGGTACCTGATGAGCAGAATCTCAAAGGGATGAGTAAGAGTGATCTAGGAGGAGATGGAATAGGAGTGGGAGGGGTATTTCAAGGGAAGAGTGGGGTGTGGGTAAAGGCCTGAAGGTGAGAGAGAACATGGCTATAGGGAAGATTTTTCAAGTACAGTAAGTCTACTATTGTACTTGGATGAAACTTATTTTTAAAAGGAGAATATAAATAATATAGAGAAGAGAGAATCCAAGTGCCAGGAGTCTGGAACAAAAAAAAATTAATTTAGAATTATCAGTAATTTATAAAAAACACAAACAAAATCCTTTGTTACAGTTAGGTGCACATAATCAAAATTCCACATATCAGTTGGAGACATATCCTCACAAAGTATCTCCTGTTGACTATTCCTGGTAGAAGATTTTCTGCTTTGTATTACCTAACTTCACAGAACCTGTATTTTTCTCACATCAGTATTTTTTTCAGCAGTGTTGCTTATGGTAAAATTTTTATCTTCCAAACTCAACATTATTAACAAAAAGATGTGCAAGAAAGTCTTGGTTGCATTCCAGATTCATCTGGCATGGTGGTGCTCAATCCTGGCTGGACATTAGAATCATTTAATATGGATCTATTGAGTCCATTGGTTGGGGATGCATTCTGGGTGTTGGGATTCTTTTTTTTTTAAGATTTTTAAAAATTTATTCATTCATGAGAAACACAGACACACAGAGAGAGAGAGAGAGAGGCAGGCAGAGACACAGGCAGAGGGAGAAGCAGGTTCCATGCAGGGAGCCTGATGTGGGACTCGATCCCGGGTCTCCGGGATCAGGCCCTGGGCTGAAGGCGGCACTAAACCGCTAAGCCACTCGGGGTGCCCAGGCATTGGGATTCTTAAGACCTCTCCAGGTGATTCTAATGTACAGTCGAAGTTGGGTACCAAAAAGTTGGTGGAATGTCTGAATTATGTGTAAAAGTTTGGAAAGTGTCTAGAAATGAAGTACACCTCCTTTGTGTGGCCTATGCTAAGAGGAGTATTAGTGTTACTTCAGAAAAGCTCTATGTTGACAGCTCTATGAATGGGTGATCATGAAACAAAAATCTAAACATTGTGCATCCTCGCTAGTTTGTGTGTGTGTGTGTGTGTGTGTGTTTATTTTGTGTTTTAAGTATGCTTTAAGAAATTGGTGGGGGGTTTTAGATTGAAATATAACATGACAGATTTTTTTTTTCATTTAAAATAATGAGAACTCCTAGAATGGATAATGGGAAACTCAGGAATGGATTGCTAATGTTAAAAGGAAGATGCCTGTATTTGTTTTTTTTTAACATCAGAAATGTTGCATGTAATTTCTCAGCCTCTTCTATGCTGTTGGTGAGGTAGTTGAGGTATGTAGGGTGCTCTGCGATTCCAGAGTGATAGTGAAGGGACTTGAGAAGGGTGTACCTGCCCAAAAGAGGGTGTACTACTCTTAGTGCTGTGAACATGGCAAGCGCTGGTAGTGGCAAGCGTGATCCACTTGTACAATGAAGAATGTGACATAGAGTAGCTCTGATTTTCCAAGTGTGGAGTTCTCTTAGGGGTCATCTAGGGTGGGGTAGTGGGATGAGTATGGCTCTGTCTGTCCCCTATTTGTTTGTGAGGTGATCCTGTGAGAGGTGAGATGGGGCAGGGAGAAAGCCAATAAAGCTACATCACTGAGCAAGGTACTATGGTGGCTAACTTGAGCTCACTTCCACTGGGATCTCTCAGAGGAACTGCGTGGACCACACTCAAGAATTGTCCTACTGAGGGGTGAGGGAAGATGGCATATTTGTCCACCCCTCACATCCCTTACTTGTGGAGGCTGGCTCCTGAGGCATTAATCACCCGGCATCTCTGGCCTGTGCCATGCACGGACCAACTGTGCCACTGAGGGTGGCAGATGCTGCCCAGCAGAGAGAGAGTAGGAAGCCACAGTTTGTATGGAAACCTCTGAGGGACCTGCAGGATGGCTGAGAAGATGTGGGTGCACACTGCCAGCATCTGCTCTGCATCACTTGCTACCACTTCAATTACAAGGGCCTGATCTGCTTACTTGATATGTAGATTTACTGCATGTGTTTTTATTTAAGCAAATGTTCCAGGGCTTTAAAAAAAAGTTTGAAAAATTACTTCCCCACCCCCCCACCCAGGAATTTTGAATATGGCAAATTCCAGCAGGAAGTTCATAAACTGTCAGAGACTCCATTTGTTTTCTCAGGCCACCATTAGTTGGAAAAAATACTTATTTTTGAAAGAAATGAATCCACTTGATTTTAGTTGGTTTGAAAATAGTAACGATAATGATGATTAATTTACAACTTCTAAGTATTTAGTATAATGCCCAGACTTTTTTTCTATCACAGATATTTAAGTCAATAAATATAATTACATAGACTAATAGTTCAGGTTTTGATTCCTCTATTATATTAAATGATCATGACATGACAGATTATGGTAAAATTGTCAAATCAATGAATTATAAAACTGTTCCTGGAAATCATTAACTGAGATGCCCTTCTAGGTTTTGTTTGATTATCATAAGGCATGAGGATCAACAAAAATATGATTCAGAGAGTTGGCAAAGTGTTTCTGCATGGAGATAGAATCAGGAAGAAATTTTCCAAGCATTTTTCCCTTTCCTTCCATCTTGCACCCACTTTTTTTTCCTTGCCTCATTAATAATTTTAACAAATGTTTTACACTCAAGAGTAAATGATGAACTGGAGTCAGATCCCACCATGGCTGAAGAGAGAAGAGCTAAGAAAAAAATGCGATGAACTCATAATAGTTGGATTTCTCAGCTTTTCTATCTGTTGCCTTCTAATGTACTTTGTAGTATTTTGTTGGGAGTTGCCATTTGAAACATGGAAAAGAATAGCAAGGTTGGAAAAGGCCTAAAATGAACAGCTCTGGTAAGCAAAACAACAACAACAAAAATCTAGCACGAGTGTCCTGTCACTTTTATGTGAATGGTCTCACCCCTACCTGGTTCAAACCCGGAGCTACATGTTAAAGGGGCCTCTAAATGCACAGTATGTTCATTACATGTTCAAAATGCCAAATAGGTTCCTCTTACCTGCAATTGCTATCCAACCAAAAAGGCCAAAAATAATAAAAGAGACAAATTACAAGATCGATATTTTGTTATAAGGGAAAGATTTAATTACTATTGGACAGTTGTTTTCATAAATGTTTCAAAGAATCTGATTCAGAAAGAGATTGAATCAAGTACTTAAGACAGAGATGCCCTCAATACAGTAAATTATTGTATTGGCATTTTTTTCCAGTAGTTTGTATTAAGAGTTAACCAGATGGTTGCACAGTTTTCCGGTTTGGTAAAGAAAATTGAGATTATTGGATCAACAAAGTCATTGCTCTATGATCAAGGGTATGTTTAAGGAGACCCCCACTGCAGTATTTGTCCTGTAGCTAGAGCTGTATGGTCAGTGTATTTATTCATATTTAAGAAATGAAGCAAGTTTTAAAGCACCATTACCACAGTTTACTTTGAAACTTGGATCTTCCCTTTATTAGTATGTGAAGGTGATTCTTAATGTGATCCTCTTGGCCTTTCCTTGGGGCTAGTCTTTGTGTCCTCATATTAATCCAGCAGTGGAATCATCGTGGTCCCAGGGCACCAATACAAAAACAATTGGAAGGGAAATAATTCTTCAGCTTCCCTTGGTTAAGATTCCTCTCATGGATCCTTTATGTAAGTACTTTGTGTTGGGCCAATTAAAGTTGAAGTCTTTTTAAAGCAATGCTAAAAGAACACGGGGGTAAAAGAGTAATGTGATAGGAACCAAATACTAAAAACATCTGGATGTCTATTATTTGTGTAATAGTAAAAATGTTGTGTTTTGAGTTATTGCTTTATTTTTAACTTTTTTTCAGAGAGAAAGCATGAGTTGGGGGAGGGGAGAGGAGAGAGAGAGATTGAGAATCTCAAGCAGGCTCCATGCTCAGCACAGAGCCCAATGCAGGGCTCAATCTCAGGACCCTGAGATGATGAACTGAACTGAAATCAAGAGTCAGATGCTTAACTGAGCCACCCAGGTGACCCGAGTTGTAAGTGTTTTAAATGGCCCATCTGGGGCTTTAAGAGCATTTGCCGAGCTGGGGTTCCAGGTAAGATTATCTGGGGCTGGAGGTGAGGTAATGATGTGAATGTTCATAGACTGAGAGCTGCCAGCAGAGAGTCTACAGAGGTCTGGGCTTGAATCAGGTTCAGGCAGGTACACCTGAGTTCTCTACCATGTGGCCACTGTAAGCTCCCAGACCGAGCCCCTTGACACCAGACTTCAACAGAGGGGTTTTCTTTCCATTACCAGTCTGTGTTTTTTTCAGTGCTCAGTGAGCTGGTCAGGATTGACAAGGCCTTTGATCTTCCCGTGGCTGTGTTAGTGGGAACAGATGACTGGATACAACCATGGCATTTTCAGAGTCACAGAGCCCTTCCTGCTCATGTTCCCAGATGGAAGATACCTATGGGATGAATGAGGACAAGGCTGGAAACTAAGCCCTCTGCCCATGGTAGCTGCTAACAGAGAGATTTGCCTGATAGACCAAAGGAGACCCAGTTAAGTTTGAATTTCACATAAACACCAAATCATTTTCAAATATTGCATGAGCCCTAACTATGCTAAAAAGTACATTTATATGAAATTGAGGTTTATCCAGGTCCTCTGTATTTTTTTAACTTGGCAGTCCTACCCTGAGGAGATCTCTGTAGGAGTCTGCAGTCAGGAAAGAATTGCTGTGGGCCTGTGGTAGCCGATAGCTGGTGGAGGACCAGAGAGGGAGGGCCTTCCTGAGGCATAAGGAATGATGATAACCGTAGATAGCACCACAGTGGATGGAGTTTCTTTCCTGGCTCCACTTAATCTTCAGTGGACCCCCAGATGGACCATGTGGATGGAGAGTCAGAACCAGATTTGAGTTGATAGAGAAAAGGAAAGGAACATGGAATTCTTGCACATAGGTATCATGGAACAAATTCTCACTGACTCATTTTTTTTTTTACTAGATATAACAGGAACAAGAAACAGTATGTACTTAATAGGCCTGTCTCAAGAACTAAATGATACAATGTGGTTGAAACCATTAATACAGTGCCTATTCTTTAATCTAAGGGCTCAAGTATGTCTGTCAACATCATGACAATCATCATGGTCATCATCAGAATGAAGGAAAGCTAAAGAGCAATTTCAGACTATCCTGTGAGTTATCCCTACAACAGTTACTTTAAAATACAGTCATTGGATTGAGCAGTTTCTTTCCATAGCTTAGATTTTCTCTAAATCTCAGTGCTTGGCCTTCCTAATCTTTGCCCTATGCCTTGATAGATCAGAAATTTGCATACTTGGCTGCGAGAAGTAATGCAGCTTTGGCTTCATTGTGTTAGACAAATGGAAGCCCCTCCAGTGTTTCCTTTCAAAATACGGTAATATCTGCCAAGGATCCAAAAGGAAAAAAACATTTCTGCACAAGGTTTTTCTAAATACCATTTTCCTGAAAGAAAATCATGCCTGCTGCCTGTGGGAGAGCTCTGGTGAATACAGTTGAGGGTTGAATCATTGTTAAAATCAACAACCACAGGGAATTTGCTTTATGATAATGTTCAAAGATAGGTTTGTAATACAGTTTGAAATATAATATTGAGAGTGAAAATCACAGAAATTTTTGTAAGATAATGAAAATAAACCATCTGAATGTTGTTTGGGGAAAAACTTAAGTTCCTTCATTTGTTCTTTTCTTTTTTTCTTTTTTCTTTTTTCTTTTCCTTTCTTTCTTTTTTTTTTTTTTTTTTTTTTGGTAGAGAGGGAGAAAGACGGGGCTGTGGGAGGGGCAGAGAGAATCTTAAGTAGGCTCCATGCCCAATGTGGAGCCTGATGTGGGCCTGAATCCCAGGACTCTGAGATCATGACCTGAGCCAAAATCAAAAGTTGAACACTCAACTGATTGTACCACCCACGTGCCCAAAATTTCTTAATTTCTAACCAAACTTCCTCAGTCTCTGCATTACTTGAAAATCTCCTCTTCACTAACAAACAGGGAGTAAGTGAAGTTCTAAAAGCTGTTTCTTTTTGAAGTAGTTTTAGATTTATGAAGGAATTAGAAACTTAGAATTGTGCAGTGAGTTCCCATATACCATTCACCCAGCCTGTGAAGTTGCTTTTACTCTTTAGTTATTCTCCTTCCTACAATTGCCCTGGGTGCTGATCACAATACATTAGGTACACTCATGTCCAAGAGACTTTCTTTAGAAGGAAACTTTCGAGAATGACAACAAGCATGTTTCCTACACAGCAGTAGGAACCTTTTCCTCTTTCCTTTCCCCTAAAGAACTAGAAGAAAAAAAAACAACAGTGTTTACTGTTAGACCTGACAAATCCAAGTGGTGCCCCTTGCCAATAAAGAACAAGGAAAAACCATTGCATTGGAGGAACAAGGAAAAACCATGCATTGCATTGTCAGTGCAATGACAATTGAGGCATTGGAAATATGAATTTTCTTTTTAATATGCTTAAATATATTTAATGAGGAGTGACTTTGAAAACATACAAAGCAGATTGGTAATTGTCAACTGAAAAGTTAGCAAAACCAATGGTAAAATTTGCTCAACTGCCTTTTAATGTTGTTACCCCACAGTGTGGGTAAGCCCAACAGTCTGGGTCATAACTGCCAAGCAGCATTTCCCTAGCTCCATCCCCTCCTCACATAGATGGTATCTAGCTCTCAGATTCAGCTCCGGTAATTCTGAGAGGTTTAGGACACCTTAGGTGTGCACTGAGTGCAAACCCATTGACTTTTCTGTCCCGCCTGCCATTTTCTTCTTCTTCTCTTATATATGGTGACCACTGAAAATGTCAAAAGCTATTGCTGACAGGGCTCACTGAAGACTCTCCAGCTCTGCTGCCCACAAAGAGGTCACACCCTCTTAGTTCCTGTTGGTGTCTGCCTCAAGGGTGTCCATAATAGTTGTCAAGGTGCTGTCATTTGTACTAAGGGCATTAGCCCCTGTTGCTGCTGCGATTAATGGCATCAAAACAGCTGACATCCTGCCCTGCAGATCTTTCAGTTTTTCCCTCTTTCTGTAAACAATCTTCACTCTAACATGGAGTGTGAGGCTAGGGGTGCAGGGCCAGGGAGGATAATTGGGAGTGATAAACAATACTCAAGTCTCCCTTAGTGTTTCTGGAACCCCCTAGTTCCTATTGAAACGTACTCCTGGTTGTATTGCCCCCGGAGCGCTCTCTGTGTGTCCTGACTCAAGTAAAATTAGGTCATTGCTTCAAAGAAGCCATTTTGTTGTCTAATTATCTCTCATAGTTTGTTTATATATATTTTTTCTCTATAAAGTAGGGGACTCAAACAACTGTAGGGGCCACTCAAGTAACTTAATGAAATGGATTAGGTGGAGACTGTGGCAAATTGAAGGGACCAAGTCCCATCCAAAGGGGCCAGTAGTCGCTTCTCAGGCCCAGTTAATAGCTGCTAAGCATGGTTGCTGGGGAAATGTTGCCAGTTTTTCCGTTTTTTCAGACAAAGCTAGTAATCTAGACATTTATATTAAATCTTCTGATTTTTGAATGCTGTGAACTAATTTATCATTTTGAATGAACACTGCACAAGTCAAACAAAGCTTATTTGCTGTACTGAGCCCACAAGCCTCTTACTTACCTGCTTTAGTGCCTAAATATTTTATGTCAGCAAGGATGGAGAAACAAGAGGAAGATACCATCTTTAGACAAATGCTTAGGGCATCAACATCATTAATTCCTTAAGCTCACCGATGCAAAGGGCATTACAGTGACAAAGCAAACAAGCTTATCATCTTTTTAAAAAAATTATTCAAGAGAGAGAGCGCACAGGCCATGGGGAGGGAGTGTATGAGGGAGGGGCAGAGGGAGAAGGGGCTCGATCCCAGAACCCTGAGATCATGACCTGAGCCAAAGGTAGACATTTAACTGCCTGAGCCACCCAGGTGCCCCAAACTTATCATCTTTATTAGGCAATAGTAATAACAATTTTAAGGAAGTTTAAGTATCAGACACTTTAAATACAGAACTGTTTTTAGAGCAATCCAGTCATAATTAAGGTTTTATTTCCAGTTGATGGAGAAGGAAATTGAAGCTCAGAGAATTTAAATAATTTGCCCAAATGCAGGCCACACAGGAAGTCACAGAGCTGGAATTCGAACCAGTGACCATCCACTTTGTACTGTGTCACGCCGCCTATGACACTAGGGCATAATAAGTACAGGTTAAGGAAGAACCTCTCTTTTTACAGTAATGGAAGTTACCAGAATTTAATATCAACCTCCACAGAGATGTTTGTATGTCAGAACTATCCATTCGCGAACACTGAGAATGTGCTATCTTTGGAGAGTTCTTTCCTGTAGAGGACTTTCCCTTCTTGGGCTTTGCCACCTCCCCAATTCTCCTTCTTTTCTTCTCCATTTGACTTTTAGTTTTTTATACTAAGGATCTAATTCTTGTAGTCATTTGATTACTTTATAAGGGATCCTAGTCCACTTATACCAACATGTTACTCTTAAGTTCTTCCCTGGAAAGATTTAAAAGTGACTTTGATATTTGGTCACCCTCGAATCTAATAGGATCAAATGGCTGTTGAGACACTTGAGGAACTTACTTTCCATTTTATTATACCATTCAGAAGGTACAAAGATTGCAGAGAATAAAGAGTGGATTTTTAAATTTCTTTTCAAATTATGAAGAATCAAAATAATCAGGTGTATCTTTGTTAACAACTCTCACTTTAATTGAAGAGTTACAGTTTGAACTCTTGAAAAAAGTTAAAATTGCTCTCAAGTTATTTATGGCAAAATCTAGGTATTGGGAATTTTTTTTTTAAATATTTTATTTATTCATGAGAGACACAGAGAGAGAGAGGGGGGCAGAGACACAGGCAGAGAGAGACACAGGCTCCATGCAGGGAGCGTGATATGGGACTCGATCCCTGGACTCCAGGATCACGCCCTGAGCTAAAGGCAGACGCTCAACTGCTGAGCCACCCAGGCATCCCTGTATTGGGTATTTTGAAGGCACGTTTCTCTCTGCCACTTTCAAGTGCAAGTGATCTTTTACTTCTCCTGACAAAGGGGAAACAATGAATTATGAACTCATCAAAAGGACAAGGAAATGGGCAGGTTGACTTCCCAGCTGCCTTCCAGCTCTGATACACATTTCCTCTTTCCAGATCTTGCCTGCATGCCTTTCCCTTTTGATTTTACAAATGTTGGATTTTGAAAATCTTGTTTTCTTATGCTAGCTCCTCAGGTATTTCTTGTACATTTTTTTAAAAAACATTTTTATTTATTTATTCATGAGAGACATAGAGGCAGAGATATAGAGGGAGAAGCAGGCTGCTCACAGGGAGCCTGATGTAGGACTCGATCCCAGGGCCCTGGGATCATGACCTGAGCCAAAGGCAGAAGCTCAACCACTAGCCATCCAGGTGTCCCTTCTTGTGCAATTTTATGTCAGCTTATTGTTGAACAAGTCATAAAATTGTTAGAACCTTATGTATAGGTTACCTGGGACGGCATACAGATAAAAAAAGATTTGAAAACTCTAGGGAAACAATAAAGATGATGGAAACTATAGGAGGCCAGCATTTCATAGAATTGTAGATGGTGTTCACGTATGTGTATACTAGGGCACTCTGAACTTGCCAACTAACATTGCAGTTGTCCATGTTACTCACAGTGGGGTCCAGGGACCAGCAGCACTGGCATGCTACCCAGGAGCTTGTTAGAAATACAGTCTCAAGCCCCACCCTAGATCTACTAGATCTACTGAATCAGAACTCACCTTTGACAAGATCCCCACATGACTCACATTCACGTTAAAGTTGGAAAAGCACTGTTTTTTTTTTGTTTTGTTTTGTGTGGTTTTTTTTTTTTTTTTTTTTTTGTCTCAGCTAGATAGCCTCTTCATTCTTGGATTTCTAGTACTGACCACAAAGCCTAGTGGATAGTCAGAACTTATGAATATTTATTGGTTGATGAATAATTTTTTAGTGTTTGGAGATCTCCTCTAAAGCCCTCCTTTAGAAAGATGAGGAAGCCTAGGAGATGCAGCTAACTGAATGTAGAGCTTTCATCTATGCAAGGGTTCCTCAACTTCTATACATTGAAAACATCTAGGAAGATTTTTTTTTTAAAGACTGACACCTGGCTACTTCCCACCCATAGAAATTTTTATTAGTACAGGGTGTGATCTGGGCATTGGAAATTTAAAATTTCCTCAGGGGATTCTAATGTGCAGCCAAGTATGAGAACTGTTAGACTAGAAATAGTCTTCCAAACAGCTTTTTGAATAATTGGATTATTGGGTCTCAGGATTAACAAAATCTTAAAACCAATCAGGAGTATAAGCTTGAGTCTCTGTCATTTGTACCTACAAGCTAGAACATGGTAGGTACTGGGACTAAGTTCATGTGTCCACATAATTTTGTAATATTGATATTTTTAGTAAGCAGGTAAGGTCTGTATTTTTTTTTCCTAATGTACTCAAACAGAGTAACAATAAAAAGACAGGTTTGATCAAGAGAGTGAAGATTGAGTCTGATGAGTCTTGGGAGAAACTGTAACTTTAAAAAACTTTTTAGTTGATAATAGTTAAAAGTATGGTGTTTCATCCACCTGTTTTGATTATTTTGTTTTGTTGGAAGAGAGATGGTTGCACAATTTATCAATTTTAAAGCTAATACTCCTAAAAAGAGCCATTGTAGACTATATCCTTTTTTTACAGAAGGATACTTAGTGTATCTGCTGGGTATATTTTATTTTTTTAAGATTTATTTATTTATTTATTATGAAAGACAGAGAGGCAGAGACACAGGCAGAGAGAGAGAACCAGGCTCCATGCAGGAAGCTCGATATGGGACTCGATCCCGGGACCCCAGGATCGCGCCCTGGGACAAAGGCAGATGTTCAACCACTGAGCCACCCAGGCATCCCACTGCTGGGTATATTTTACGTATCATTCCTTACTGCCTTTCAGAGTTCCTTTTGGGCAACCAAAAGTTCTCTGCTTTAAGTTAGGAAACAATTCTGTTGATGAATTTCTCTGACCCATCCATCTTGATGAGTACAGCCTTTCACTCAGATGCAGGCTTTCAGTAGGGAGGATTACATCATTTCAGATTATGTCAGTGTTTGCATGTGGCTGATTTGGTTGAGCTCACATTTTAAGCACATTAGAGATCTGCTTGATCAAATTGAAGTACATTTCCATATTGTCCTCTTACTCATTCTTAACTCCTTGAGGGATTGTAAGCCAGCCTGAGATCTGTACTTAGTGGCTACAGTTGCTGTAAGGGGCTTCATGATTCCCTCAGCGTGTCAAACTTCATGAGAGTCGAAGAAGAGATTGAGGAGACTACAGACTACTGACAAGTGAAAATGTGATGAGAGTGAGACATTGGGGTCTGCAAGGTGATGACATCGTTGTATACATATGGCATTTGCTTAGAGGCTGATCCTACAGCGATGTCCTATCCCGATATGCTACCATGTGGATGAAGATTTTGTCTGCTCCTAGTTGAATACTGTAGTGGTATTAGAGAAAATGGCTATAACAGAACAAAATACAGTGCTAGGTCATTTCTGTTCCACTTCATTGTTCAGGGACCTTCCGTGACATTGCTCCTCAGTTTCCCAAAACATGGTTCTCACGGGGTGCCTGAGTGGCTCAGTTGGTTAACTCTTTGACTCTTGGTTTCGGTTCAGGTCAAGATCTCATGGGTCATGAGATTGAACCCCGTGTCGGGCACTGCACTCAGCACAGAGTCTTCTTGAGATTCTCTGTGTCTGCCCCTCCCCTCACTTGTGTGCTCTTTCTCTCAAATAAATTCTTTTAAAAAAATGGTCCACACATACATGGTTGAAGCTCAGTTATAGAACATTCATGTTTGTGCTTGTAGGAAGGAGGAAAGAAAAAAATTGTGAGAAATTGTGGCGTAATCACACTACAAAGGAGACTGGGAAATGTGGACTTCAATTCAAATTGTGGTAGGTGTGTGTGTGTGTGTGTGTGTGTGTGTGTGAGAGAGAGAGAGAGAGAGAGAGATTAGCAGTATAGAACCATGACCTCATGGTAGGCCACTTAAGAGTCAAGAGAGCCACAGATATTTATATACTGAGTCCCAACAAGTCTGTGGGCTATTCCTGGTGGGGTGGTAATTCCTTGGTACTTTTGACTTGCCTCTTGTATGTGCAGAGTAGACTTTGGAGGCCAGAAAAAGCCTTCAGGCAAAGAAGGCAAAGAAATGTAGATTCTACAGATAGAAGTCTGCCTTCAGGAGCTAATATGGATGGAATCTTGACAACATTTGATGTATGAAATTATTCATAAGTTGTTGACATACCATTGATTTTATAACTTTATCAACTGCCAGCCATTCATACACCAAACCTTAAACACCAAAGAAGCTCTTAAGCAGCTTACAGCCATAAAAATTCATGGTTTAAAAAAAAAGGCAGCCAATTTTTAACCATAATTATAATTTATAAAATCTGGATCTGGTTCACATGTTTTTTGTAACTTAGGAAAGGTACAAAGTAATTGGGGCTGAGTGGTTGAGTGCTGACAGATTTAATTGTGAGTTACTTAGAAGGAATTTTCAAAGGATTAGGCAGTAAAAACTAAGATTTATTTTCAACATTTGGTTATTTTGTAAACTTTATTAAAGAAACTAATTGGTGACTCATTGAGGTTCAACTCATAATGTAGTTTGGTAAAGCTAAAACTTTTTAAAAAATTATTTATTTTAGAGGGTGCGTGAGCATGCTTGCATGTGCATGATGGGGGTGGGTGGGAGGTTTAAAGGGAGAGAGAGAATCTCCAGTAGATTTCCCACTGAGCAAGGAGCCCCAAGGCAGAGGTTGAGCCCACAACCCTAAGATCATGACCTGAGCCAGAATTGAGTAGGATGCTTAACCAACTCAATTCCCTAGGTGCCCTATAAAAATGATTTTAAGCTTAGAGGTATATGTTAAAAAAATTTTAGTATTACTAATTTTTAAATTCTAAGAATCGTAGATAATAGCAGTATTTGCTCACTAGCATGATATGTGTGTCCTAGTTTAAAAACTAAAGTTTACCTTGATAGATTTGCATGAGCATTGCTGTCATTGATGACTGCCGTGTGAATGTAGCCATAAATAGTCATTGTGTGGAGGCGGGGCGGGGGGGGGGGTTAAAAAAATGTAAGGTGTTTCTGTTTGAACTCCTATTCTAAAAAATAGAAACGTAAATCAGTTATTAAATTCTGAGGTCAAGATGAAGACTTCTTCCCATTGTAGGATTGGAGGAAATGAACATCCTACCATGATTCCTTATCCATAAATAGCTAAAAGAAGTTAAAAGGTTGATGCACTTTCCCCACCTCAGTTCAAATTAAGAGTTCCGCCAACAGTCTAGTTGGGGAAAAAAAGATGTTTGAAAGTGAATTTAATTCTAGTTTCAAATAGATTGACATGCAAACCTAGCTTATTCATAGATTCCTGAAATGTGCTCAACAGAACCTTTAAATAGAGCTCTTATAATATGAAGAAATTTCACCAGAGTGATAAAAAGCATCTTTTAGACTGAGATGACCTTAATATCCTCCAAGTTATGGTATAATTCTATTGAATTCTGGAAGGCCTTTGTAGAAGGAGGTTCTGGAAACTGACTTGGGACTGTCACCTAGTCTCTAAGCAGAGATTCTGCTGCTAATACTTGGCAGTTCAAAATGTCCACTTCACCCTTTTCCCCCTTTCCAAACAGTCATTTAGGGAAGAAGCAGGCATGGTAGGAGGTTTGGGAATTTGTCATTTCCAATTTATAAAGAATAGATACCCTAGACCTTATGCTTCTGTGAAGTGGCAATGCAATGATTCTGAATTTTCCCTTAGTCAACCTAGTTTCTAGGCAAAGACTCTGGTCCCTTAGGGAATTTAGTGGGTCCCAAATAACTCTTTATGAACAGAGACAACCAGGATTAGCCTCTTGTTTTTTTTTTTAAACTGGTAAAATACATGTTACATAAAAATTCGCATCCTGGGATGCCTGGGTGGCTCAGTGATTGAGCATCTACCTTTGGTTCAGGGTGTGATCCTGGGGTCCTGGGATCGAGTCCCACATTGGGCTCCCTGCAGGGAGCTTGCTTCTCCCTCTGCCTCTCTCTCTGCCTCTCATGGATAAATAAAATCTTTAAAAAACTAGCATCTTAATGATTTAGAAGTATACAATTCAGTGGCACTTAGTATTTTAACAGTGTTGTGCATCCATCCTTTCTATGTGGTACCAGTACATTTTTATTACCCACAAGGGTGACCCTTATCTATTAACCAGTCACCCCTCAACCCCTTCCCCTAGCCCTTAGCAAACACTGGAGTGCTTTCTGTCTCTAAGGATTTGCGTGTTTTAGACGTTTCATACAAATGTAACTATGTAACATGTGACCTTTTGTGTCTGCCTCTGTCACTTAAGCATAATGTTTTTGAAGTTTATCCATTTTATAGCACGTGTCAATACTTCATGGCTTTTTATGACTAATACCCCACTGTGTATATGTATCACATTTTGTTGATCCATTCCTTCAAACATTGATGGACATTCAGGTTGTTCACACCGTTTAATGTGAATAGTGCTACCGTGAATATTTGTGTACAAATGTTTACTTAAGTACCTGTTTACAATTTTTGGTTGTATAGCTAGGAGTGGAATTGCTGGGTTGTATGGTATTCTGTGTTTAAATTTTTTAGGAATCAAGCTTATTGCTTTTAACTCAGAGCAGTGATGCAACACGTTTATTAATGATCCCTTGCTTGGCAGTACCTTAAAGTGTTTATAATTACTCTTCATTCATGGTAGTGGAAATATTAAATAAAGGAAGCCTGAGTGCCGCCGTGCAAACATTTTGTTTAACATTCACTCTGGTTTCTACATGTGACAGTGTCATAGTAAGAAAGATGAAAAACTTTGATTTTTGAGAAATGGCCCATTGCATGCCAGGGATTAAATTTGACTGTTAACAACATAGGCTTAAAATAACAGGTTTTTATCCCTAGATGGAAACCTTCATGACCCCAGAATTAATGATACTTTGAGCCTAATGATTCTTTGCTGTGGAGGCTGTCCTGTGCCTTGGAGAATATTTAGCCTTGTCCTTGACTGCTACTCGCTGGATGCCAGTGAAATCACCCCCTTCAAGTGTGGCCGTCAAAACGTTGCAAAGTGTTAATAGACATACTGAAATATCCCCTTGGCAGGGGGCGGGGGGAGGCAAGGTAAATGAAGTCCAGGGCTGCTTTGGAAGCTCCACAATGTCACTGATACCCAGTTTCCTTCTGTTTTTTTAGCCTTGCGATCCTTAATGTGCAGCTCTCATTCTATGGTCACCTTGTAGTGGACAGATGGCTGCTACAGCTCTGGCTATATGATACAGGAAAGAAAAAGGAACTAAGTGAGGCCCCTGTAAGGAAATTTTACAACAGCCCTGATAAAAGATTTCTATCTGCAGCAGAAGCTTGGGCAAACATTTTCTTGCTTGGCCTATTTCCACACCCCACAGAATAGTTGTTCTGTTACCAAAGAAAGGGGGAAGAACATGTATTGCCTTGTCAACTCAGTGTCAATCACAAAATGGCAGATGGATTTCCAATTGTTGAGACCTTGTGAGAAGATTGTGTCCTGGTGAGGAGTGGTGGCTTCTCCTGAGGGCAACTGATGTTCACAGTATCACCCTGGGAAGAGGTTAATCCTAGCACAGGAAAGGAGGTAGGTTATTGTTCTGGTATATAAAGGGCTTTAAATTTGCTTAGTCTCCATGATATGAAGAGGGAAGGTGCAATTTCAGTGCTATAAATCCAGTTCCCTTGGACATAAGGAGTTAGACCCAGACTGGCCAATCTTTTCCCTCCATTTGTCATTGAAGGCCCAGGTCCCATCATTAAGATCCCCTTACCTGAGGGTAGAGGGGCAGTTGGTAGCGATCAGCAGTGTTTGTAGCTGTATGAAACAGAGTAGTACTGTCACAAAGATCATCAGAACTTTAGCCTGTAGCCTGATGGCCACAGGATGAGAAGGGCAGAATAAAGAGGGGGGGATCTTTCTGGGGTTCTGTGTTCCACAATACACAGATTGCAGGGACACTTGAGGCGCAAAGTCACAAGAAGTAGGTCTGTGTCAAGTAGGGATTATCCCACTTGGAATATAAAAAGAAATAAAATGTCAGGCTGTTGTGGTTTGAATCGTGTCCGCCCAAAAGGATTTTGAAGTTGCAAACCACCATATCTGTGAATGTGAGATTATTAAAAGATAGGGTCTTTGTAGATGTAATCAAGTTAAAATGAGGTCATACTTGATTGGAACGGGCCCTAATCTATCCAGTACGATTGGCTCCTAAATAAAAGAGCAAATGAAGTTCCCAGGACACAGAAGAAAATGCCAAGTGAAGCAAGTAGCAAAGATCGGAATTGTCTAGAAGACAAGGACTGCTGAATTATGGGGCAACCATCGGAAGCTAAGACAGAGGCATGTAACGGATTAACCCTCAGAGCCTCCAAAAGGAGCCTACAGTGCAAACACCCTGTTTTCAGACTGAGACTCTAGAACTGGAAGAAAATAATTGTGTTGTTTTAAGCCACCCTGTTTGTGATACTTTGTTATTGCAGCCCTAGGAAACTATTATAGCTGGGACATATGTCTGACACGCATAAAATAACAACTTGCATTTACTTAGAATCTGTCTACTCATATTTGTCTTTTATATACTGTTTAAAGTGAATCATTGTGATGGCTAGTACAGATCCCATCTCATTGGCTTGTCCCTAAAATTCCCTAAGCTATTTCAGTTGTGTGTGTGTGTGGAGGGGCAGGGGCTGCAGCTAATGCTTTTTATTTTTTAAATTTAAAAAAAATATTTATTCATGAGAGACACAGAGAGGTAGAGACATAGGCAGTGGGAGAAGCAGGCTCCCCATAGGGAGCGCGTTGGGGGACTTGATCCCCGGACCTCGGGATCACGCCCTGAGCCAAAGGCAAACGCCCAACCAGTGAGCCACCCAGGCGTCCCAGCTAATGCTTTTTAAATAGTATTTGTTTAATAAGCTCCTACCTTTGGGATTTTCCATGAGATGATATACATGAAAGCACTTCATCAATGATAAAATACCATACAATTAGTTAAAATTGTGTTGTCAGTATTGTTCTATAATTGTGCACCTGAAAAATAAGTGGTCAGAGGAATGTCAACAGATGTAATTAGATTTTTAGCCTGTGTGATTCCAGGGACAAAGCAAATAATGGTGAGAAATGAACATCTAAGCATACCTCTCAAGAAACAGCCAGCCCTTAAAATTGCATCTTGCTGTAAAATTCACCCGTTAAATAAAATGGTCAGAAAAGCATCCGGAACATGAAAATATTAAACAGAGCATGCTGAAGCTTTGCTTTTCTCTGATGTCAAAGCAGTCAAAACCTGGCATTCTGTGTGCTTGACATAACATTTCAGAGCCACCTTAGGCTACCAGCAATGCGTGGCCTGCCCTTTTCTGTAATGGAGAAATGGCAAAAGATGGTGCTTCTACCTCTCTCAGAAATAGTTACATAAGCAAAGAATGTTAAAGGCAAAAGACTAATAATCTAAGCCTTGAGAGAATGTTCCTATTAACTATGTTACAAAATACAAAAGAAGAAGGTGAAGGATAAGCTCTAAGTTCCCAAATTTAGGCTCAGACATATTTATGCCCTGAGCTATAAAGGCTCTAGTGGCAACAGCTCTAATGATATGGTCTAATGAGTTGGAAAAATGATGGCTTGGTGGTTGTATTGCTGAACCCTACGGCTGACAGCTCAGGCAGAGGCCTAGCCAGTGGAGTATTCCAGAAAGATCTATAAAACGGGCAGAACAGAGTCATGACGGAAGAGCTTCTTTAATGACCAAAAAAAAGTTGGTTTTATTTTCCATGGTTCAGTTACTTTTTAGGGGATGCCTAAATTTATCTTGACCTTCCTGGAGTCCTGTTTAAAAAGGGGGGAGGGCTGCAAATGAATTAGAAAATTCTTTTAAGAGGATAGAGCCACATGTCAGAGCCTATGCAAAGGGCTTTACATACGTGATTTCAATTAACACTTAAACATCATAAGATAGATTTTTTTTTCATCTTTACTGAGAAATACTTGAAAAAAAAATTAGATTTGTATATACTGTGAAATGACCACAACCAAGCATATTAACACATCTATCACCTCACATAGTTACCGTTTTTTTTTTTTTTTTTTTTTGCATGTGTGTGTGGTGAAAACAGTTAAGCTCTAGTATCTTAGCAAAAGTGGAGTATACGATACAGTGTATACTATAGTTGGAGATAGTTACTGTGGCTGCCTTGTGTGTTAGATTCCCAGAATGTACTCATTTTACAGCTAGAAGTTTGTACCCTTTAACCAACATCTATTTCCACCACTCTCTGTTTCTCTTTTACTGATGAGAAAACACAGAAATATTGTGAGTAAAACAACATCTGTCCTCTGGTTGATTACTTTTATTGAGTTTGCCACCTCACTTAGGATGTAGAGACAGGTCTGATAAAATATCAAGATTTTTCCTTAGGTCGTTTAGATGTTAAGATATCCTACAATCAGTAGTTTTCTATTCTCCCTTTCAAATAATCAGTCTTCAAGTGTTGAGAGACTTTACTCATATCTATCCTGAATATTGTGCTTTACATATAAAAGGTCATTTGATGCTTCAGCTATTCTTCACGTAAAAAGATGTTCTGACCTCTGACCATCCTCGCCTTACTCAACTCTGAATGACTTCTAACTGATCAAATCCCCCCCTTAAAATGTAGTTCTTCTGATAGTGTGTAATAGTGTGTAAGTCTCTGTATTGGGATGATTCTCTCTAAATAACAGTCAACTGAAATGTTTATTTTGTGTCTTGCTTTCTCTGTTAGGTCTACTGAAATTGTGATTTTTCCCTCCCTAAGTTTTATTCTGCAATGTTATTTTCAGCCCTGGTATCCTGCTTATTTGACACCTTTATATTTCTATTGTCAAAAATAGGATATTCTCAGCTATGTATAATCTTCAGTGTTGTCTTTATAATAGATATTGATGAGAATTAAACAGAATGGGACTAAGAGAGTGATGTGGTCCAGATCTAGGAACATCCCTGTAGTGTGACAAGTCGTTAATCTAGAATCTTCTTATAAAACAGAGGTTCAGTTCCATCTAATACATTATTATATAGTATACAATTTTGCGTTTACTCAAAAGAATTTAATTTCAATCCAGAAAATATTTATGGAATAGGACAGGGGTTGGCAAACTACTGCCAATTTGAGCTAGCTTCCTGCTTTTGAAAATAAAGTAGGGTTGGAATATAGCCATTCTCGTTTGTTTGCATACTGTCTGTAGCTGCTTCCGTGGGTTATAAGGACAGAGCTGAGGAATATGGCCCATAAAGCCTAATATATTTATTATTTGGGCCTTTGCAGGATAGGTTTGACCTCAGGAATAGAAGGACTTCATACCTGTAGTTCCCTTTCTGCATAATTAGTTTTCCCAGTATTATCAATAGCATAGTCTAGTGTCTTCCATCTTTAAAAAAAAAAAATCCAGATTGCTCCCCATTTTTAAAAATTCTCCTTTACCAGAAAAGTCCCCCAAAACAAGACCCAAAAAAAACAAAACAACTTGAGCTATCTCTACTATGTTTTTTCCTTTCTCACATCCTTCTCACTTGAACACATTCCAATGTGGCGTTCAGTTATAACTACTCTTCTGCAATGACTTCGTTCAAGTTCCCTGAGGGATGTTCACATGGCTTGCCTTGGAATTAAACATTCTCATTTCTCATCTTCCTTGACCTGTCATTTATGTTCAGATGCAGTGGAGTTTCTCTTTCTTAAATCACTTTCTCTCCTTGGCCTGCAGGACATGGCTCTCTCTCCCTTGGCTTTGTGTTCTTTTCATCTTCCCACTTTTAAACATTGGAGTATCCTAGGGCTCCATCGTTAGATCTCCTCTTTTCTCCATCTTCATGCACTCCCTGGGTGCTCTGAGTGCATTTCACAGTTCTAAAGACTGGCTCTATATGTGATGACTCCCACATTATATCTTTAGACTGCATCTAGACTGAACTCCATTGCCAGCCAGACATCAGCACCTGGATGAGTAATAAGCATCTCAGACTTAACAGGTAATAAAACAAATTCCTGATGTCCCTTATCCAAACCAGCTCCTCTTATAATCCTCCTTTTTGTAAATGTCAGTCACACGTGTTCATTGTTCATAGCAAATGTCGAACATTGATGGTTCTGGCTCTCATACTCCCTATCTGTCCATCAGCAAGTCTAGCCACTTCTAACTTCCAAATACACCTCCAGATTAGACTATTTCTCATCTTCTCTCCTGCTTCTGCACTGATGTAAACTACAGTGATCTGACATTTGAATTATTTCAAAAGTCTCCCAGCTACTTTATTTGCTTCTCCCCTTGGCCTATGCTGTACCTCAGCCCTGTAATGTTTTCTAAACATGGAAGTCACATTGATAATATCAAAATGTAAGTCAGGTCTTGTTTGTTTTTCCTCAGAACCCTCCAATAGCTTTCTCTTTTATTCAGAATAAGTTCTCAAATCCTTCTCTAGCCTACTTGATATAACTCCCTTTCCCTTCTGTTGTCATCTCTAAACACTGTGCTTTGCTCTTCACTCTGTATCCATGCTGCTCTCCTTGTTGGTTTACATAGACACCAGGCATGTTCCAACAGTTGCCTATGCTGTTCTCTCTGCCTGAAACTCTTTATTCCCAGATATTCTGATGGCTTCTGTCCTCACCTTACTCAGATCTCAGCTCAAAACTCAGCAGGAAGGCTTCCCATAGCACCTCTTCATAACTCTCTATTCCCTTAGTCTGCTTTATTTCCATAGTACATATTTCTTACCTGACATATTATTAGATTAAATAAGCCAGAATAATTCTAAAGAATGTAAGTATCAAAGAGTTTGAAATAAAAAGCTTTAAGTGAAGAATGCCATCACATAAAGATAAAATGTACAATTCACTGGGAATATGTAACAAGCCTAATATGAGCAGTTAACAACATGGCCTCAATATAGCAAAAGTGGGTAGAAATGCAGTGGAAATTTCACACATGGACAAATACAACTCTGAGTAATTGATAAACAGACAAAAATTGTTAACAATGGAGAATTTTTAACATTACAATAGTGTCTTGGTCTAATGGCCAAAATTAAAAATCATTCACTGAACAATTGTAGAATATAACCCTGCAGAATACAATTAAAATAAAATAGGACCACCTAATAGTACATAAAGCAAGCCTGATCACAATGCCTTCAAGTTATAGATTAATAAAAAGATGCTGATTTTGAAAAACCTTCCTTATATTTCAAAAACTTAAATACTCTCCAAAGTTATTAATAGATTAAAAAAGACTTATGTATAAAATTTATGAATACTTCAAAATGATATATAATAAAAGTTGAATACATCAAAATATATAGAATATAGCTGAACAGATACTAAGAAGGAATTTTATAACCTTAAATCCCGGTATTAGAAAAAGGCTGAAAATCGATGAGCTAAGCATCTAAAGACAAAAGATTTTAAAAAGAATAATATTACAGGAAATAGAACAAAAGAATATGTGGATAATTGCATAATATAATGAAAGAGAAAATAACATTTAGAGATGAAAAAAACCACAAAGTTCTTTGAACAGAATAATAAATATAAAACTTCAACCAAAATCAACAAAAAATAAGAGGAAAATCTATAGCTCAGTCATATTGGAAATGAAAAAAAAAAAAAACCATAACTGTAGTACTGTTCATGTATACTTGAACTACTTTAGGCCAATAAACTTGTATATTACATAAAATGAACAACTTAAATTTTACAAAAACTGAGGGAGAAGTAAAAACTGGAATAGACTTGTCAAAGGCAGACCCTTAATCGACTGAGTTCCCCAGACAGAGTTCCCCTCTGTTACCCAGTTCAATTTCATATTTCTTGAAAATAAAATAATTCAGTAATACTACCAAAGTGCAGAGTTTAAAATAGAGCAGAAAACCTGACGATTGGAAAAGAATTTGTTGTGTGATCAAAGTAATTTCTCATCTTAACATCTAAAAGGACCAAAATAGAATGATTGGAAGTTGATATATGGTTATTATGTAGACAATTTATAGAAAAATTAAACATAAAAGGGTTTCGTTCTAATAATCCCATGAAACCTGGAGTGAAAAATAGTATAATTGTAATATTGAAAATCTAGGAGAAAAATTCCATTTCATTGTACATATAAAATTTTCAGGTCAATATTCACAGTTACTGGATGTTATTGAAGAGAATGTACTAAGTCCCATTTCTCCTCCTGAGGTTCTATTGGTGAGAATAGACCTATTGGCATCCAACTGCTGATATGTATTGGTAGATGGAGTTTGAAACTGAAGTTTACTGGTCACTCCTATTTGCCTCTGAAAATATCTGAATCTGTTAGAGCAGTTTCACAGACCATTGGGAAGAACCTATAGGCCTGTTTCACACACGATAGCCAGCAGGACAGTGAATGACAGTGGTGGCCCCCTGCCTTACCCATGAACACTGAAATGTCTTTCGTAAAGAATTAAGGAGTAGAGGGCACCTGGGTGGCTCAGTCAGTTAAGCATCTGGCTCCGGGTTTTAGCTCAGGTCTTGATCCCAGGGTCAAAGGATCGAGCCTATCGTCAGGCTCCCTGCTCATTGGGGAGTCTGCTTGAGATTTTATACTTCCCTCTCCCTTTGCTCCCCACTTAATTCATACTCACATGTGTGTTCTCTCCCTCTCTCTCTCTGATAAATCTTAAAAAAAAAAAGAATTAAGGAGCAGAGCAGTGAAGACCACTTGTTTTACTTGAGAGGAAGTTGATGAGACCAAGAACACAGACCAGACACGTTAAATCTTATTCCTATTGCCAGAAAATATGCAACAAATGTCAAGATTTTACCAATTAAGCTAGCTATGCCTGTTCTGGGAAGAAATGAACAAGGGATAAAAAGATAGATAGAAGTTGGCTCTGTTGAGACTTAGAAATATAGGAAATTGTTGGCAGAAGCTTTTTTCTGAACAGGAATGTGGGATTTCTCCTATGCTACTCTTTCTCCCATGCATTAATTAGCTTTTGCTGTGATACTGCCACAAAACTTAGATCTTAAAACAATGCCTTTTTTTTTTTTTTGGAGAGAGGAAGAGAGAGGAGGGGAAAAGGAGAAGAAGGAGAGAAGGGGAGGGGGAGATGGAGAGAGAGAATCTTAAGCCCCAGCGTGGGGCTCAGTCTCACAACCCTGAGATCATGACCTGAGGAGAAATCACATTGGACGCTAACCCAGTGAGCCACCCAGGCACCCAGATGCCAGTCTTTTGAGTTCACGATTTTGTGGGTCAGCAATCTGGGCTGATCTCATTTGAGTTTTCTCACGTGTCTGGGGTTAGTCCTTGGGTCAGCTGGGAGCTTGCTGGCTGGTCTGGGATGACCTGAGCTGGTACAGCTAGTCTCTACTCCGTGAGACCTCTCTTCTGCCATCAGGATAGCCCAGCCTTGCTCAGGTGGTGACTTCTTTCAAGAGAACAAGACCCAGCCTCAAGGCTGGCAGCATTACTTCTGCCACGTTCTGTTAACTAAATCAAGTCACAGGGGCAGCCTGTATTCAAAGGATAGGGAAACAGACAACACTTTTGGATTATAGGAGCTTCCCAACCACATTGCAAAGGGTATTCATAAGGGACAGAGAGCTGGGAACATTTCTATAGGTGTTCCACACTCAAACAGCTCTACTCATACTCAGTGGAGTATGCTACTGCCCTAAACTGTGTCTGTGTTATTTTTAATTAAGGCAAGTAAATACTGAGTGGTAATGATATGTTTAGGACCATATCAGGAGCTACAAATAATCCTAAAAGACACATATGAAATGGATTTTTGCCCTTGTGCATGACATTTTTAACCCCAGTATAAAATGGAAGCATTTTATTTTTCAGAGGTGACAGTAAACAAATCTGACAATAGGAGTCAATCTTCTGGAGGTCTCAAAGGTGTATCATTTCAATCAGCTTTTCTATTCTTCACCCTGGGTCATATCCTGTCAGATAAAGCACAAGGGATTTTAAATAAACCCTATCCTATGGTATGAGGAAAACATACCACTTAAAAAACCTGTAGGAGATTCAGTAGCCTTTGGAGATTGCCAAATGTGCCCTGGAGAGAGCGAGTATGTGTGTATGCTGGGGCAAGCAAGCAATGGTATAATGGCAAAAAGAGAAAACATGCCGTGGTGGTGAATTATTATTTTCCCAGTCTATGTGGCATTTGTTGGCTATAAACAGTAGAAGAAACAAAATTCATTTGTTCTCGTTGTGTTGGAATACCTTGGAGCAGAAGAAAAAACAGTAAATTAGTTCAAGCATTTTGAATTTAATCTGCCTTTGAAATCAGGTAACTTTTTTTATTGTGTAATTGAGACCACTTTATCTTACCACTTGTTTTTAATGACAGCAGTAAAATATTGTGTGAGATCATAAATCTTTCTTGAGAGCATTCTAGATGATCTATCAAGCTTTCATAAAGGGCATAACCTTGTTCTTTCAGGGGCAAGTCAACGCAATTTAATAGAAAAATTAGAAAAGGACCCCACTACCATGCTATTGATGAAAAATAAGAAGATGTAACATTTTAAAAGGCCAGTGTGAAGCCAGATACCTCACTATGGCAGAAAGTCTCATGTTCGGTAAACAACACTGGATTTGGATTTGAGAAACCTTAATTCATAGCCGGATGTCATCACTAACTTACTGTGTGAGCTTTAGGTAAACCATATCACCTTTCTAGGTACCATCGAAGCCATCTGTGTAGTGGAGGTTGTTAACTCCAGCCTCAGCCCCTCACCGGAGAGCTGTGAACCTCAAGCAATCATGGAAGACTTGTGCCATGCACCATGCACTTATATGGCCTGATGGTGGGTGAATTTTTCCAAGCAAATCTTTCTTCCAAATATAAACTTAAAATGGAACTAAAGCTTCAGTTTGATTAAAAGGAAATCAGGCTAAACTTTTAAGTAATATGAACTTTAAAAATTATAGAATACTTTATTTAACTGTTGTAGTGAAGTTGATAAAGAATGACCAGCGCATTGCAAAACTGTGCTTCTTGAAAGCATCATTTTTTGAGAGGGAGAAATCTATGACTTCTTATTTTATTCTACCCAGTGGATTGTTAAGCCATCCCCTTCTTGGAACTCAAATTGGGAATGGTTTGTAAGTAGGTCATGATTTTTTTCTCTTCCAGAAATATATGCCTTCTTGAAGAGGAAAGGAAAAACTTCCATTAGTCTTCATTTTCGGTATCATACCCCAAACTTCTTACAATATATTTTTACATGGCCATCAGCTCAAAAAACATGAATCCATTACCTTCTCCCTGAAAAGGAACTCCTTTCTAATTTATCTGTTTTTGAAAATGCTGTCAACATTCTGGGGCTCAATGCACAAAACCTTCAGCTCACTTTTGATTCCTCCTTTCCCTCGAGTCTCACCAAGTCTTGCTGTGCCATCTCTCTTGTCTCACTAACATTAGATCCTTTTTTATTTCTTGGGAATACTATCAGATCTATTTCTCCACATCTCAAGATCCCCCTTGCCTCTAGCAGGGTTTCCACATACCAGCACAGAACAGTGCCTTCAGTGTTAGCCCATGTCACACCCTGCTAATTGAGCATGAAGGTATTTCCAAATGCTACTGAGTTATAACTTGAGAATCTTTCTGAACCTCGTGGAAAGGTAGCCCCCTCTATAGCAATTAGCATTTACAGGAGAAATAATACCTATTTGTTATACTGGTTCTGCATGACAAAGTTCAAAACCCTTGGGCTGACATTGAGGATTCTCTGTAATTAAGTTCTAACTTACATTTCAGAATTAACTCAACTGCTTCTTAATAAAAATATTCTCCAAGGAAATTTCTCTATTTAATGTTTACTTTCCTGATTCTATACTGATACACTTCTTCCACACGTCACCAAAACTTAACTAGCTCCGTCCCATCCTTTTTAACAAAACTTTTCTGGGGATTTTGTCCTAATCTGATTCCTATGGTCCTTAGTATCAGAAGTGTTGAACTGCTTTGATCTCTTAACTTTTCATACACATATCTTATTTTCCTAAGTAGCATGTAAGTAGTCATTATAGACTGACTATAATAACAACTCCCAAACCTCTGAAGCTAAACTCCATAAAGGTGGATTTCTTATTCAAGTCACAATCCAGCAAAGAGAAAAGGGGTTCTTAAATAAATATTTTATGCATTTAGTGATTTGGAAGGTGTATTTTGTTTATACAGTTGGTTAATGTTAAAGAATTATTAGGGTTTACAAGATTTATATTAAAAGGCAGAAGACATGTGCTTACTGTAAATTTTAAAAATTATGTAAGTATAAAGAGTTGGAAAAAGAAAACTCTCCTCCATCCCAAATCATGAGCTTTAGATGTAGTCATGAACAGTTTGATCTGTGTCTTTAGATTTTTTCAATATTGTATATTCAATGTATATATAATGTTATATCTAGAGACTTCCTTTTAATAAGGTCATATCATACATCAATTTTCTCTTGTAAGTGTTCAATCTATACATTGTTGGCATTACCTATGGAGCAACTTTGTTTTAAAAAGCTACATAGTTCATCATATATGTATGTTTTAATTGATTCACAGTATATTTTATTGATGGAATTTGGAACAAAGAGTTGTCTTTTTATTTTTTTTATTTTTATTTATTATTTATTTATTTATTTATTTATGATAGTCACAGAGAGAGAGAGGCAGAGACACAGGCAGAGGGAGAAGCAGGCTCCATGCACCGGGAGCCTGACGTGGGATTCGATCCCGGGTCTCCAGGATCGCGCCCCGGGCCAAAGGCAGGTGCCAAACCCCTGTGCCACCCAGGGATCCCAAGAGTTGTCTTTTTAAATTAATGACATTAGGACTATATACTACCCATTTGGAAATATGTTCATGCCCCAGCTGTTGTACACTCCAGATCAGTTGAAGATGTAAATATTATTTAAAAAGTAAAAATATTAGAAAGTAACTCAAGGGAATATTTCTATTACTTTAGGGGAAGGAAAGAGTTATCTAAAACTATAGTTAAAAAGAATGAATAGATCAATATATATAATTTCCAAAAAGTTAAAAATATTCTAACTTGAGGCATCATTAAGTTAAATGAAAGGGTACATAGTCTAGAAGAGTGAATTTAGAATTTTGCATGGTATTCGGTTTCTGGAACATATATATAGAAGAAACACGTATTGGTGCTCTCTGGAATTCTACACATACAGTGCTTTTGAATGCTTGCAACAACTCATGTGGGTAGCTCACATACATTGGGCTGGCCAGTACTTCATGACTAACGGCAGTCATAAACTAGTTGCTTGTGTATCAAGATTTTTAGGGTTCCCATAGACCGTTACAGCCCATCCCCAATTCTCCTCATTTTCAAGCTTAATGGTTGAAAATGCAGTTACATTAGTGGGGAAGATAGCTTTCACTAAATTGTTCTCTGTTAATACTTGGGTACAGGCTGGTTACTGAGAGTAGCTGGTGAAGATGGAGATTTGATTACACCAGAGGGCTAAGTTGTGAAGGGAAACTGAGGCAAATGAACAAGCAGAGGTGGATATAAGAGAAAGAAGGCCTAAATAGGGCATGAGGTTGAAAGACTTTGGGAAGCTTTACAGGATATGTTGAGGGGAAATAAGCTAAAATGTTGAGGTAAGCACTAGGAACAGATCCCAAAACAAAGCGGACTGGCTTCCCAGTTGTTCCTAAGGTGTGGATATTGCCTTCCTTCATAAAGAGGACAGTTTTGTTTTTTAAAGAGATAGTGGAATCAAATTCAAATTCTCTTGAATATAAAATGAAATGTCTTATTGGAGCAAAACTTGAGAAATTGAAAAGGTGGTTGTGGGAAGGGTACTTCACTTCCTCATCTGTGTGCTGGAATGTCAATTCTGGGCATCAGAAAGTGCTGTTCATCTGAAATGCCCACTTGCTTACAAGCCCAGTACCAAATTAGTCCCTTTCAGGCATTTGGTCATGTATGTGATAAAGAATATTTTCAGTGTTTGTTTCAAGGATTTATCCCAAGCATGATTAATGTCTTGGAATTATCTCTAACTAATTATGCTACTTAGCAGTTTGAATGTCCCATCGGTGTGAAATCACCGCAACTGTAATAGCATGGCACATATCAGAATGCCCTGATTTATTATCTGTCAACAATAAGTTTGGATTCACACCATCTGGGATGATTAGTGATTATTTACTGTCCCAGGAGGAAGCTGGTGAGAATGTCCTTTGTGTGGAAATAGATTACATGGGAGATTCATAGGACTGGCTCCGTGGCTACCCCTATGGATACAAGTATATTTTCTTCCCAGCTTGACAGAACTTTATTTATAAAGGTGTAAGCAAACATTCTTTCTTTTGCCTTGGGGAGGAATCTTTTTTAGCCTCAGAGCGATTTACATGTTTGCCTTTCGACTTGGACTTGACAGAGCAGTGATTTATAGCTCCTCCATTGCTTCTTTCTCTATAGTCTAATTTCAGCTAAGACTTAAGGCAGGTGGAAAGGACTTCCACTTTATAGTTTTAGGAAAATGGGCATATGGTATGAAATCCAATGCTTTGACAGGTTTTCCTACCACTGGATCACTTTAAAAAATAAAACACCTGGGCAGTTAGGTATTTGGGAATTTGTCTGTATTGTAAAGGTGGCAGGTGTCCAGCATTTGTCCTTAAAGGATGTTCCCCCCACCTTGTATTTTAAATGGAAATAAGATTTCTTTTTTACAATTCCTGGCATCTTTCACAAGATAATTCCTTCTAAACCTGATTTGCCAGAGAATATAATTTGATTTGTCTCACAACTCTGAAAATACTTTCTTCTGGGTTTCTGCCTTGATGCTAATCAATTATGTCAAGTTAGGGATTTTAGCAGAAAGGCATTTGTTCTATGTTCAGCAAATTATCTAAGTCTTTTTGACAATACTGCCTCCCCCATCACTTCTTTTTTGTATATTTTTTTTGGAGTTCGATTTGCCAACATATAACATGCAGTGCTCATCCCATCAAATGCCCCCCTCAGTGCCCGTCACCCAGTCACCCCATCTCCCAGCCTACCTCCCTTTCCACTACCCCTTGTACGTTTCCCAGAGTTAGGAGTCTCTCATGTTCTTTCACCGTCTCTGATATTTCCCACTCATTTTCTCTTCTTTCCCCTTTAGTCTCTTTCACTATATTTTATATTTCCCAAATGAATGAGACCATATAATGTTTGTCCTTCTCCGATTGACTTACTTCACTCAGCATAATACCCTCCAGTTCCATCCACGTCGAAGCAAATGGTGGGTATTTGTTGTTTCTAATGGCTGAGGAATATTCCATTGTATACATAGACCACAGCTTCTTTATCCATTCATCTTTCGATGGACACCGAGGCTCCTTCCACAGTTTGGCTATTGTGGACATTGCCGCTATAAACATTGGGGTGCAGGTGTCCTGCCATTTCCCTGCATCTGTATCTTTGGGGTAAATCCCCAGCAGTGCAATTGCTGGGTCGTAGGGCAGATCTATTTTTAGCTCTTTGAGGAACCTCCACACAGTTTTCCAGAGGGGCTGTACCAGTTCACATTCCCACCAAGAGTGCAAGAGGGTTCCCTTTTCTCCGCATCCTCTCCAACATTTGTAGTTTCCTGCCTTGTTAATTTTCCCCATTCTCACTGGTGTGAGGTGGTATCTCATTGTGGTTTTGATTTGTATTTCCCTGATGGCAAGGGATGCGGAGCATTTCTCATGTGCTTGTTGGCCACATGTATGTCGTCTTTGATTTCTGGTCATGTCTTTTGCTCATTTCATGATTGGATTGTTTGTTTCTTTGGTGTTGAGTTTAAGAAGTTCTTTATATATCTTGGAAACTAGCCCTTTATCTGATACGTCATTTGCAAATATCTTCTCCCATTCTCTAGGTTGTCTTTTAGTTCTGTGGACTGTTTCTTTTGCTGTGCAGAAGCTTTTTATCTTAAGTCCTTATAGTTTATTTTTGCTTTTGTTTCCCTTGCCTTCATAGATGTATCTTGCAAGAAGTTGCTGTGGCCAAATTCAAAAAGGATGTTGCCTGTGTTCTCCTCTAGGATTTAATGGATTCTTGTCTCACATTTAGATCTTTCAACCGTTTTGAGTTTATCTTTGTGTATGGTGTAAGAAAGTGGTCTAGTTTCATTCTTCTGCATGTGGCTGTCCAATTTTCCCAGCACCATTTATTGAAGAGAACTTGTCCTTTTTCCAGTGGATATTATTTCCTGCTTTGTCAAAGATGAGTTGACCACAGAGTTGAGGGCCCATTTCTGGGTTCTGTATTCTGTACCATGGATCAATGTGTCTGTTTTTGTGCCAGTACCACACTGTCTTGATGATCACAGCTTGTAGCACACTTGAATTATGGCATTGAAACCCAGCTCTGGTTTTCTTTTTTAATATTCTCCTGGCTATTCAGGGTCTTTTGTGATTCCACACAAATCTTAGAATGATTTGTTCCAACTCTCTGAAGAAAGTCCATGGTATTTTGATAGGGATTGCATTAAATGTGTAAATTGCCCTGGGTAACATTGACATTTTCACAATATTAATTCTTCCAATCCATGAGCATGGAATATTTTTCCATCTCTTTGTGTCTTCCTCAATTTCTTTCAGAAGTGTTCTGTAGTGTTTAGGGTATAGATCCTTTACCTCTTTGGTTAGGTTTATTCCTAGGTATCTTATGCTTTTGGGTGCAATTGTAAATGGGATTGACTCCTTAATTTCTCTTTCTTCAGTCTCATTGTTAGTGTATAGAAATGCCACTGACTTCTGGGCATTGATTTTGTATCCTGCCACACTGCCAAATTCCTGTATGAGTTCTAGCAGTCTTGGGTGGAGTCTTTTGGGTTTTCTATGTTCAGTATCATGTCATCTGCCATGAGGGAGAGTTTGACTTCTTCTTTGCCAATTTGAATGCCTTTTATTTCTTTTTGTTGTCTGATTGCTGAGGCTAGGACTTCTAGTGCTATGTTAAATAGCAGTGGTGAGAGTGGACATCCCTGTCTTGTTCCTGATCTTAGGGGAAAGGCTCCCAGTGTTTCCCCATTGAGAATGGTATTTTTCTGTGGGCTTTTCATAGATGGCTTTTAAGACGCTGAGGAATGTTCCCTCTATCCCTATACTCTGAAGAGTTTTGGTCAGGAATGGATGCTGTTTTTGTCAAATGCTTTCTCTGCATATATTGAGAGGATCATATGGTTCTTGTCTTTTCTCTTGTTGATGTGATCTATCACGTGATTGTTTTATGGGTGTAGAGCCAGCTTTGCATCCCGGGCATCCGGAGATAAATCCCACATGGTGAATAATCTCAATGTACTGTTGGACCCCTCATCACTTCTTAAAGGATAGGTGACATTTTCTTTGCAAATTTCTGTGATCTTCTCTTATGGGGCTTATAGTGTTCAATATAATACAACTAACATTCTCTAGAGGTTGGTTGCTGTTTATTTGCTTAGTGTTATGAGTAGTGTCTCAGGATCCTTCTTGAGTACTCTTTCTTACATTAGCAGTTGACCCAAGTCTTAAAGGGCAGGCGATTGCATATCTTTATACAGCTCTCCCTTTTAAAGAGCTTTCATGTTTACAATCCTACCAACTCAGCAGATTCTCTTTGGCACTCAAGTCCCAATCCCTCTTGTTTTAAATTAATTCAATCACCTTAATCCAAAATTTTTGTTAGTCATTTTGATGGTGGTAGTTAGGAAAGAGAGGGACAACAGCACTGTAACAATTAACATCCTGTGTCTCTGGAGGATAAACCTTTATATGGCAAAAGTTAAATTTTAAATAACTGAGATTTTCTTCCTTGAATATTCTGCTTAAACACTGAAATCATCTGGAATGGGGCCCCTGTCTGTGGACCCTTACTTGGGGCTTTCAGATGTGAAAATCAAAGACATTAAATACCAAGGTTTGGGGCAGCCCGGGTGACTCAGCAGTTTAGTGCCGACTTCAGCCCAGGGTGTGATCCTGGAGTCCCAGGATCGAGTCCTGTGTCAGGCTCCCTGCATGGAGCCTGCTTCTCCCTCTGCCTCTACCCACCCCCCTCTCTGTGTGTGTGTGTGTGTGTGTGTGTGTGTGTGTGTCTCATGAATAAATAAAATCTTTTCTAAAAATCCCAAGGTTTGTGTTGTAATTTTATCCATTGCTTTCTTTCCTTAGCTCACTCTCATGGTTGAGGCAGTGTGTGTCTCTGAGCATGTCTGCAACGTGATGCAATTCATGAATGAAAGTTCAACCCCTTAACTGAAGGGTTACTGACTCTTTGTCTGCTTTACTGTTAAATGTTGCTTAAGACCAATATGGCTGGCGCACCTGGATGGCTCAGTGGCTGAGCGTCTGCCTTTGGCTCAGGTCATGATCCCAGGGTCCTGGGATTGAATCCTACATCAGGCTCCTTGCTGGGAGCCTGCTTCTCCCTCTGCCTATGTCTCTGCCCCTCTCTGTGTGTCTCTCATGAATAAATAAATAAAATCATAAAAAAAGACCAGTATGGCCTTGTTTGCCTAAAGATGGCCTTGGTCCCTGGCCACATCCATATTCTCCTTATTGTTGAGTCTTGCATGGTAAAAATAGGACCTGTTTGGGGATGTCCTTATGAGTTTACACTTTTCTGGTAACCTCTGGGAGCACCAGTATCTCTCTCTTAATGTGACAGAAGATAATGTCCCTACCCTGTAACAGGCAACCAGACAAATACAACCTGCCACAATAGGATGAAAGATCGTCATTGGAGGCCAAGTGGATGAAGGGGTCATCAGAACCTTAAAATACACTCACATGGGTAATGTTAGCCGAAGAGCTGACTACAGGGGTAGAAACTATAGTATCACAGAGAATTTCCTCTAAAAGGCCCTAAATGAAGAGAGGCTTCAAATGTAGGCTCCCGTCTATAGGTGCTGGGAGTGAACTGTAAAATTTTAATAGCAAGCATTTATATACATTTAAACTTTAATTTACAACTGATAGATCTATAGAGAGACGTTGCATGTCTTTTCCCGAATAGTTCATTCTGACTGGAGAGTGTCATCTACCCAGAAATCCTGTCTTGTAATCAGTTTATATAAAGTCCATTTGATTTGGGCCAAGATAGAATCCTGTATATTATGTTATATACTATATATTTTAGCTTCAGAATATTTACTCCAACCGTTATAAATGTGCTTTTATTACAAAAAAATAAAGCTATACATGTATAGTAGAGTGAAAAGGCATGGGGCAGAGTGTGCAAAATGCAGTTGTGTGAGAGTTGTCCCATTCACTGTTTCTTTAGGAAGGAATTCATGTATAGCTGTGTGGGCAAAAACAACTTAAAAATAATTTTAAGTAAAAATATTAGATATCAGGAACATGATATTTAGTTCTACATTCTTATTTGGAACAACTTTCAAGTTCATTTTTGTTTTATTAAGATCTTGAAGGCATAAGAGCCAAATTGGGCAAGTAGGCTGTCAGATCTGATTGGAGAGACACCTTTATAAGAATCACGCTAGAAAGCATTAATTATGATCCAGCCAATTCACATTATGGGTTCTAAGAATGAAAGCACTTGATACACTCAATAATTAATTTTCTGAAATGGATTGTTTTTCTTAGATGGATGAATAATTATGTATTGAAATGATTGCAAAATGAAGGTGACATTTTTGTAGAACCTTTACCTCGTTTATAGAAGATCTTAATGGTGAAAAACAAAGCATTCCAGGGAAAGGAAAGTGTCAGGAGAGGAGAGACAAGAATATTTCAACCTAGATTTTGTCAGTTGCACAGCAATGCCTTGGACAGTCACATGTCTTTTCTTTGTCTAGCTTTTACTTATAACAAGTGACAGATGGTGTAGATGCCTGTGATTTTTTTTTTTTAAAGATGCCTGCTCAGAGCACAGTGGCTGTGGGACCTACACAATACAACATTTTATCTTTGGCTCCCTATCATTTGGGCTGCATGAGCGACAAGCCACAAAAAAATTCACCTCCACCGGGTGTATACAGTGAAAAAATGTACTTGCTCACACATGGAGAAATGCTGTGGTGAGGTGGGCTTTGGGGATGCTTCATCTAGTGGCTTTGGCTTCATTTCCCTGTGATTCTCTTCACTAGGCTTCCTTCTGAGTGTTGGCTTCTTGTGCAGAACATCACATTTGTGTATGACAGCTTGTAAAAGTAAAGAAGGAAGAGTTCCTCTGAAATCTCTCTCAGAAAAATGAAGAATGACTTGGGGTCCCCCACCCTCACCCCCAAAAAAGGCCTCTCATTGGAAGTCCTGTTGGCCCTCAATTAGTCATGTGCCCGGGTTTTAACCAGTAGCTTGCAAAGAGGAAGACTAGATTATTTTTAGTCCAGTTAGGCCTATCTCAAGAGCTGGGTTGGGGATAGCTCCCCCTAAGGCACATGGGCTTATGTAGGGGGAGGAAGACAAATCAGGATACTATTAGGAAGATAGAAGAGGGAATAGATGCTGAAAAGGAAAACAACATTCTATATTATAAGCTTTAATGACAGATTTTTTGCTCTCTTCTTACTATAAAACACCCATATGTACCATTCTTATGAATGTCCTTCCTACATTCTGGACCTAATTCACCAATATCCCAAATTTCAAACATATCTCTGTGTCCCATCTTCATAGAACATCGCCTTTAGTTAGCTGAAAAAAAATCACATGACTTAAAGACAAGATAGGATAAAAAATGGGAATATCTCCAAGAATTATTTGTATTTTTTATGTAGGTGGTAGCTGGACACCTAAATCTTTTTTTGACTCAGGCTGCAAGTCTCATGCTGGTCAGGAGAAGAAAGAAATTACATTCTAGCATCCTGAACCTCCTCAAAGCTATACCGCACAGACCAGACAGATACATACCATAAAGTTGCAGAACATTAGTATTATAAGACAGATTGCAGATGTGTGTCCTAAGGACTGTTAAGACATAATTCCAAACCTAACCAAAGAGGTAAAGGATCTATACCCTAAACACTACAGAACACTTCTGAAAGAAACTGAGGAAGACACAAAGAGATGGAAAAATATTCCATGCTCATGGATTGGAAGAATTAATATTGTGAAAATGTCAATGTTACCCAGGGCAATTTACACGTTTAATGCAATCCCTATCAAAATACCATGGACTTTCTTCAGAGAGTTAGAACAAATTATTTTAAGATTTGTGTGGAATCAGAAAAGACCCCGAATAGCCAGGGGGATTTTAAAAAAGAAAACCATAGCTGGGGGCATCACAATGCCAGATTTCAGGTTGTACTACAAAGCTGTGGTCATCAAGACAGTGTGGTACTGGCACAAAAACAGACACATAGATCAGTAGAACAGAATAGAGAATCCAGAAGTGGACCCTCAACTTTATGGTCAACTAATATTCGATAAAGGAGGAAAGACTATCCACTGGAAGAAAGACAGTCTCTTCAATAAATGGTGCTGGGAAAATTGGACATCCACATGCAGAAGAATGAAACTAGACCACTCTCTTTCACCATACACAAAGATAAACTCAAAATGGATGAGAGATCTAAATGTGAGACAAGATTCCATCAAAATCCTAGAGGAGAACACAGGCAACACCCTTTTTGAACTCGGCCACAGTAACTTCTTGCAAGATACATCCACAAAGGCAAAAGAAACAAAAGCAAAAATGAACTATTGGGACTTCATCAAGATAAGAAGCTTTTGCACAGCAAAGGGTACAGTCAACAAAACTCAAAGACAACCTACAGAATGGGAGAAGATATTTGCAAATGACGTATCAGATAAAGGGCTAGTTTCCAAGATCTATAAAGAACTTCTTAAACTCAACACCAAAGAAACAAACAATCCAATCATGAAATGGGTAAAAGACATGAACAGAAATCTCACAGAGGAAGACATGGACATGGCCAACATGCACATGAGAAAATGCTCTGCATCACTTGCCATCAGAGAAATACAAATCAAAACCACAATGAGATACCACCTCACACCAGTGAGAATGGGGAAAATTAACAAGGCAGGAAACTACAAATGTTGGAGAGGATGCGGAGAAAAGGGAACCCTCTTATACCGTTGGTGGGAATGTGAACTGGTGCAGCCACTCTGGAAAACTGAGTGGAGGTTCCTCAAAGAGTTAAAAATAGACCTGCCCTACGACCCAGCAATTGCACTGCTGGGGATTTACCCCAAAGATACAGATGCAATGAAACGTCGGGACACCTGCACCCCGATGTTTCTAGCAGCAATGTCCACAATAGCCAAACTGTGGAAGGAGCCTCGGTGTCCATTGAAAGATGAATGGATAAAGAAGATGTGGTCTATGTATACAATGGAATATTCCTCAGCCATTAGAAACAACAAATATCCACCATTTGCTTCGACGTGGATGGAACTGGAGGGTATTATGCTGAGTGAAGTAAGTCAATCGGAGAAGGACAAACATTATATGGTCTAATTCATTTGGGGAATATAAATAATAGTGAAAGTGAATAGAAGGGAAGGGAGAAGAAATGGGTAGGAAATATCAGAAAGGGAGACAGAACATAAAGACTCCTAACTCTGGGAAACGAACTAGGGGTGGTGGAAGGGGAGGAGGGCGGGGGGTGGGGGTGAATGGGTGACGAGCACTGAGGGGGGCACTTGACGGGATGAGCACTGGGTGTTATTCTGTATGTTGGCAAATTAAACACCAATAAAAATAAATTTATTATTAAAAAATAAACCACCCCATTTCCCCCAGTGATTAATATGCGTGATGGGTTCATGCTTTAGAAGTTGTATGTATGATCCATAAGCATATCTACGTCTATCTATCTAAAGCAGTAGCAGCGTATGATGTTCTAATTATGCGAGGTACTCCCTTTGAGTTAAAGAAACACTAAAAAACGATAACCATGTTTTGAATGTTTTGAAGTCCTGCTAACTCCCAAACTTCCTAGATAATTTTCAAAGTTATAAAAATGGATTTGATAACACATTCATTACATTAGATGAGTTGCTTTCTTTGTAATGCTAACGGTAAATTGTAAAATTTCTGAGGCTGCTTCTAGAATAACAATGCTGCTGGAGGAAGTAACTTGATTTTAGAGGATAAAAGCCTCTAAAAAGAACTCACTGGAAATATTAAAAATAATGACCACCCCTTTCCTGAAATTAAGTTTTATCTTATTTTATCTTCACTCCAACACTGTAAATAAAAACTTCCATTCTTCAGATGAGGAAATGGAAGCTCAGAGTCATTTGATTTTGTTTATCCTTGCCCACACAGCTTGTACGTGGTACAGCCGAACCTTATTTTCCTCTTTGTACTTCACCACAGCTGGCATCCCAAATTGATGAGAACTCTGTACAGGATCAGCTTCATAAGAAGAATAGATGGTCCTGCAGTTGTAGAATCGGAATGCCCCCAAAATCTTTCTTTTCTTTGTTGTTAGCAAGTCTAGAAATTCCACCATTTGTTCGTGTCATTGTTTTTAAGAATGTTCTCTGCTAGCATTACCGGTGCAAAGCCAAATTTAGGGGACACAGTATCTTGCCACATTAGTGTAAATGAGTTTTATTCCCTCAGAGAGGGGGAACTCTCATGAGGGTATAGGAATTCTGGGTAGGCAGGGAGCAGAGAAGAAAGTGAGGGCCAACTCTTAAATACCAATTTTGCTGGTAACTAGCTTTCTTTCCTAATCACTTTAATGTCTGGGAGGGGCAGTAAGGCTTATGGATGGCCTGCAGTCAGATTCCTTGAATTTAAGTTTGGACTCAGCCACTTGGTAGGTGAGTGGCAGCTAGTAGTTCAGTGCTTCCTCTCCTGTAGGATGTCCTCAGAGAGTTCATGAGATGGTCATGTGGGATAGAATCAGTGAATATGCTTTGAATGCTATAAACTTCTATAAAATTTAGTTAACAATATAATTATAAAACATGTGTTTTGGGGGTGCTAGTCCAGGATTTTTAAATGCTTTCCAGAAATAAAATATTAAGTGGGGAGAAGAACACAATTTTCTTGATTCCAACTATAGCTGTATGCTTTCCATTCTATTAAGTATATGTAGACTATAAAAAGTGGAATTTTGTGTTCATCTTGCCATAGTTTTTTGTCTTTCCACAAGAACCTAGAACCCTCGTTTCCAGTGCTGCTCATCTTGCATTCATCAATTGTAAGTGTTGCCTACTAGTGAGCTTTTCATTTTCCCTATCCACTCTTGATAGTTAAAGCTAATAAAATCTGGGTCTCTGATTATAAGCCATCACCAACACCTCAGCCATTTTGGTAATGGAGGTGGAAGTCCTCCACTGCATCTGTCCACATTTGCTCCTCAGAGACACATTACATGTAAGCGCCAAGATGACAGTTCACTCTATAATGTTATTAGTCTCTGAATTAGGCTAATTCATCGTTGTCCTCTAGTCTTAGCGCTTTCCACAAATGCTGAGCTGACATTTATTTGGTCTTGGACTATTGAGGATCACTCTCCCTTTTTAATTAACATAAAGTTTAGAAGGAAATAGAATGGCAGGATTGCTTCCCTGGGCAATAATAAAATATTGTCCATGATTCATAAAGATACTGCCTCTGATGCCCCCTCGGTTTGGCATGCTTTACTTATTTTTACACAGAGAAAGTAACAGTATTCTAACATTTCAGAAAATGGAGGATAATCACCCATGCTTTCCCTCTCTCTAACAATATAACTTAGATTTTCATATTTGTATATGCCTTTTCTGTTTTTATCTGAATATATAAATAATTAAAAAATAATCCTAATATATGTTAGGTTTTTGTTTCTGTGACTTCACTTGGTATAAGAAGCATTTTTCTGTCTTAGAAGATAAGTGGAAGGAGGTGATAGGAAGAATTCCTCAAAGACACCTGTGTTTGAAGATCAAGCAACACAGTGGTTTGGGTGGCATTTACTGAGAGAGAGGATCTAAAGGAGGAGGCAGTTTGGGAAAAGAAGGTGTGAATTTAGTTTCAGACATTTTACACTGAAGATGTTTGTAAAGCAACCTAGTGCAGATACTAGTAAATATCTGGGTAAAAGGATCTAAAGCTTAGCAGAATGAGCTGGGCTGAAAAGATAGATTTTCTCCCAAGTGCCACTTTGATCAAAGGAGTCCCAGATGCAATCACTGCTCCCACCAATGTCTACTTGAGGAAGGCAGTGTGGACAAAGAAGAAGAGATCCACTTTCAGAATTCCCTTCACCACATACCAGCCCAATTCAGTTACCAAGACTGTTCTTTAAAAAAAAAAAAATAACAGCAGGCAACAGATACCTTCGGTACATCCTCCATGCATTACTACGGTCATCTTTCTAAAACATACGTTTATGATGTTGCCTTCCCTCTGATCCACAGGCTAAAAACCAAGCTTCCACATGTGGAGTTCAAGATCTTTTATCACCTGGCTTCATTTCCTTCTATGCCCCCTCATGATCTCCCAGGATCCATTCCATATCACATGCTTTTTTTCCCAACAACTACATCAGCCTCTAGGCAGTCCATTCAACAGCCCCTGCCAGCTCATGCCTCAGTACCTTGTTCAAACTGGTACTTCCTCCTGAAATATCTTTTGTCCTCTTGTTCTGCCTGCAAAACCCCCAATCTCCTCTCAAGATCCTGTTTCATATGAACAAGGGGGTACTGGAAAGGGATGTGGGCAGGGGGAGGGGGTGACTGGGTGACGGGCACTGAGGGGGGCACTTGACGGGATAAGCACTGGGTGTTATGCTAATATGTTGGCAAATTGAACACCAATAAAAAAACACAAAAAAAGATCCTGTTTCATGTATTCACTCATTCAAAAACCATTTTGAACCTAACGTTCTAGAAGATCGGTGGCATATAAAGCCATACACAAGAAAGGTATTTTCCATCCATATGATGGTGTATGCAGCACATCAGAATGGGACACGCAAAATGGGTGTGCTGTGTGGACTTCAGATTTTCCCCATTGGGAATGGTAAAAATCCATGCCCTGAGAGTTAACTTTTGTTAACTGATATATTCTGGGTCTCTTCTCTTTGCCTTATTTTTTTCTCTATAAGCTTTTGGCTCATGCTGTTCTGACCAGGTATAGCATAGTATTTTACCAGGTCATTTAATCTTATTATTTGTTGCTTAATTGCTCAAAGTGCACTCTGATTGTTATGCAGGTTTGTTGATTCTAACCTAACACCTAAAATGCCTGCCATTACTTATCTGCAGCTGGCCTTTTTTTTTTTTTCCTGTTTGCAAGACGCACTGATCAATTTCCTTTCTCAAGCTTTCTGTGTGTGTGTGTGCGCACCATGCGCAAGCACACACACACACCTGTCCCTCTTCTAAGTATTCTGAGTTATTTCCTCAATGACATAAACATAGACTACATACACTTCCATTTAACGCCAAAACCCAAGATTTCCTGTGTAACCATTTGATGACCTGTCAGCTATAACGTCATATGGGCCACCACTGTCTGTCTCCTACTTACACGAGCCTTATCGGTGTTAACTAATACAATACACCTTGGCCCTCCTATCCCTACATTCTTCACTGGGGCTTGATCTCATGATCCTGAGATCATGACCTGAGCCTAAATCAAGAGTTGAATGCTCAGCCAACCAAGCCACACAGGCACCCACATCAGTCTTTTTTCTTGTTCTCCTCATCCAACTTGGATCCCATGGCACCTCATTTTTATAACTCTGTTCCATTATCATATGGAAATCCCTTGCTCCCCTGTATTTTTGTTGCTCCTATCCGGATAAAAAAAATCCATTCTTGGATAAAACTTGGTTCTTGTACTTGTTTCTCTGTGAATTAATGGTAACTTTTCTTAAAAGGATCCTTCACAGTGCTTGCAACTTTTACGCAGTTTCTCTACAATCAGCTCACTCCATCACTCTTCATAACAACCACACCAAAAGTTTGCTGCTTTCCACAAACTTTTTCCCACCGCATGTCCCTTCTATCCTATTGTCAACCCATGCCTTGCCTTCTACTTTAGAGAAAAAGTATGTTATCAGGGTGGTACTGAATTGTCTTTTCAGTTCAAAATAGAGCCACTGGTATTTGCTCTTAGCATTTTTTCCGTGTTGGATTCATGGAGAAGATGTTGTCCTTAACTAAGGCTAAACCCTCCACTTGTTCTTAGGATCCTACCTGGTTTTGGGGAGCCGTATTTATTTTTCAGGAGCTCTCTTGTATTTATCCTTATGTTGCGTATTTGACTTTTTTCTTTGTATAAGTTGAACACCTTCCATTGACTTTTAACCTAACTCTGTTCCATCATATGTAATATGAGCAAACTGTTTCTTCAAAAGGTCAGCAATATACTATTTAGGATGAATATAGTTCTAAGTGGTTATTTGGTAAAAATTAGTGTTTTCCACCCATTGAAACTGCCACACTTTGATTTTCAGGCTTTCATGTTAACTTCTCCTGTTACATTCCTATCTCTCTGGTTATTTTCTGTCTCATTTGCCAGCTTATCTTAACTTGCCAATGTTGAAGTGTTTCAAGATTTGGTTTTAGCTCTTTTTTTCTCATTCTGTATACTTCATATATACTTGTTCTCAACACTGGATGATTATTAAAATCATGTAGAGGGCTTTCTTCTTGTTATTGAAATATAACTGACCTACAACATTGCGTGAGTTTCAGGTGTGCAGTGTGATGACTTGATGCATGCATGTACTGTGAAATGATCACCACAATAAATTTATTAACATCCAGTATCTTACATTGTTACAAACTATTTTTTTCCTTATGATGTGATATGTAAGATTTACTCAGAGCAACTTGAAAAATAAAACAGAATTGTTAGCTATAGTCTTCATGTTGTACATCATACCCCCCAGAACTTAATTATCTCGTAGCTGGAAGTTTGTACCTTTTGACTCACCTACGCAATCCCTCCACCCCTACCTTGCCCCTGCCACCTCTGGCAACCACAAATCTCACCTCTGTTTCAACAATTTCACTTTCTTTATATTGCACGATCTAAAGAAGTAAGTGCGATCATACAATATTTGTCTTGGTCTGACTTATTTCACTTGGTTACAATACTCTCAAGTCCATCCATGTTATCACAACTGGCAGGATTTCCTCCTTTTATATGGCTGAACTGTGTGTGTGTGTGTGTGTGTGTGTGTGTGTGTGAGAGAGAGAGAGAGAGAGAGAGAGAGAGAGGAAGAGAGAGATACATATATGGTACATATACCATATATGCCAAATTTTTTGTTCATCTGTGGATGGATACTTAGGTTGTTTTTTGTGTTTAGGTTTTGTAAATAATGCTGCAGTGAATGTGGGGGTAAAAATAATTCTCCAGGGTAATGATTTCATTTCTTTTGTATATATACCCTGTAGTGGAATTGTTGGATCAGAGCTAGTGTTATTTTTGATTTTTTTGAGGGTCCTCCATATTGTTTTCCATATGGTTGTACCAATTTACATTCTCACCAGCAGTGCACAGGGTTCCCTGTTCTCCACATGCTCACCAGTAATTGTTTTCTCCTGTCTTTTTGATGATGGCTATTCTCACAGGTGTGAGGTAATAGCTCACTGTGGTTGTGATTTTTATTTTCCTAATAACTAGTGATGTTGAGCACTATTTCATGTACCTGTTGGCCATCTGAATATTTTCTTTGGAAAAATGTCTACTCAGCTTCTTTGCCACTTCCCAAATTTGGGGTTATTTGGGGTTTTTTGGCTATTGAGTTCTTATGAATTTCCTATTTAATTTGAATATTAACCCTTATCATATATCTGGTTTGCAGATGTTTTTTTCCCATTCCATAGGTTATCTTTTCACTTTGTTGATCATTTGTTTCTGCATTGTAGAAGCTTTTAAGTTTTATGTAGTCCCACTTAAGTTATTTTAATTTAATTGATGGTGCTTTAAGTGTCATATCCAAAAAATTACTGCCAAGACCCATGTCAAGAAGCTTTTCCCCTCTATTTTCTTTTAGGATTTTTATGGTTTTAGGTTTTACATTTATGTCTTTAATCCATTTGGAGGTAATTTTTGTGAGTGATGTAAGATGGAGGTCTAGTTTTATTCTTTTCCATGTGAATATACAATTTTCCCAGCACTGTTTATTGAGGAGACTTTTATTTTTATGCATTGACTATTCTCAGCTTCCTTGTTGAAGATTACCTGAATGTATATACATGGGTTTATTTCTCAGCTCTCAGTTCTGTTTAATTTTTCTGTGTCAGTTTTTAGGCTAGTACCATACTGTTTTGATGACTCTAGTTTTGTAATATAGTTTGAAATCAAGAAGTATGATGCTTCTAGCTTTGTCCTTCTTTCTTAGGATTGCTTTGGCTATTTATAGTCTTTTGATGCTCTATATAAAGTTGAGGATTGTTTTTCCTATTTCTTTTTTTAAAAGATTTTATTTATTCATGACACAGAAAGAGAGAGAGAGAGAGAGAGGCAGAGACATAGGCAGAGGGAGGAGCAGGGTCCATGCAGGGAGCCTAATGTAGGACTTGATCCCCAGACCCGGGATCATACCCTGAGCCAAAGGCAGATGCTCACCTGCTGAGCCACCTAGGCATCCCAGTTTTCCCCATTTCTTTAAAAAATGTCATTGGAATCTTCACAGGGATTGCATTGAGTCTATAGATGGTTTGGGGTAGTATGGATGTTTTGACAATATTCTAATCCATGGATATGGGATATGTTTACATTTATTTCTGTCATCTTTAATATCTTTGATCAATGTGTTTGAATTTTTACTGTAGATCTTTGAGCTACTTGGTTAAATTTATTAAGTATTATTTCTGATGCTGTTGTAAATTGGTTTCTTTTTCAGATAATTTATTGTTATTTTTGTATTTTTTAAAAGATTTTATTTTTAGGTAATCTTGACACCCAATGTGGGGCTCAAACTCCCAACACCCAGATCAAGAGTTGCATGCTTTACCTATTAAGCCAACTGGGCACCCTAAGAAATTTTTTTATATTTCTATGTTGATTTTCTATCCTGCAACTTTACTGAGTTTGCTGATGAGATTTAACAGTTTTTTAGTGGAGTCTTAAGGTTTTTCTATATATAAAATCATGTCCTCTGCAAATAGAGACTGTTTTGCTTCTTTCTAATTTCATTTCTTTCTTTTTTTTTTTTTTGCCTGATTGTGGTGGTTAGGATTTCCTGTATTCTTTTGAATAGGATTGCTAAAAGTGGGCACCTTTTAATTGTTCCTGATCTCAGGGGAAAAACTTTAAACTGTGTTTAAACTGTGTTTGTCTCCTAGACAAGCCCAAAACAAAGGAATCATTGTTAATATTGGTCTCCTTTTCTTTCTATATCTGTTCCACCACTAAATCTTGTCAGGGTCACCTCTTAAATCCTATGAATCCGTTACATCTTCCTACCTTCATAAGCCATATCCTAATCGACAGCAAGCATCATTTGGCATCAGGCACACCACTGCAACAGCTCCTAACTAGCATTCTCATTTCTAGTCTTTCTCCTTCTAATTCTCTGCACCACAGCAACCAAGCAGATACTTTAAAATGCACATGTAGTTCTCCCCCTCAGTTCAATAGATAGAACACTTTTTCAAAAATGTACACTGCTGTAGGTATAAAGCAAAGTCACAGTAACATGGTCATACCAGTTTAGGATCCTTTGGTTGCCAGCAATAGAACTTTACTGGGGTTAACTTAAGCAAATGGAAATTTATTAAATGAATATTGGAGATTCTCAGAATTGGTAGAAAGATGAGATAACTTGAAAGCAGGAAGGAAGGAAAGCCGCTCTGTAGGTATTGGGGGTAAGGAAAGAGTGAGAGGCTAAGCAATTGAAATGGCAGACATTTTTTTTGTATTCGGGGTAGTGTGTTCTGGATATGGCTTCCTAATTAGTTCAGTGATGAAACTATATTGTACAGTCCAGGGTACTTTTGAAAATGAAATGCTAATTATAATTATGCCAGGAGAAGGGACATAACCAGGATTGTGCCTGAGGCAAATGGGAATCTCCAGTTAACCTAACAAATGACTACAACCCTGGCTGACATCTTAACCCATCCTCATGAAGAACTCTGAGTCAAAACCATGTAGCTAAGCTGTTTCTGAATTCCTTAACCATAGAAAACATAAGATATTAAGTGTTTATTTTTAACTCACCAGGTTTTGAAGTAATTTTTTTATATAGCAATAGATACCTAGTAAATTTTGGTAATGTAATAGATGAAAAAATTTCTTCCCCACTAGGGTGATGTGGTCCTGAGGGCAGAAACTATGTTCCTTTGGCCATTTTATAACCAGAATTTCTGTGAACGAACCCAGAACAACTGAATGCCTGTAATTTTATTTCATCTAATTGCACTATTTTGGAATTACTAACTGGTTCTCTTAGAATGACTTACAGCCTTTCTGAAAGTCATGAGCCTACGGGCATTTGGAAAACAGAATTTGTTAATTATGAAAAGAAAAACCCCAGCTTTTCACCTGCTTAATTATCTAGTTAGATCCAGACTTTATTTTCCACAGCCATATTATCTTTCATGACTAAATAGATGAATCAATCATACAAAAGCTGTCATTTTTAAGCTATAAAGGTTTGGGAAAGGAAAACATTGTCACAGATAGGAAGTATGGTATGAATAATGCAATTTGAAATAATCACAGGCAAAGAGCTGGGCCCAGTTAAACTAGACAGTAACCTTCCACTTGAAAAGTTGTTTTCTATGAATGACTTTTGCAGCTTTGGCTTCTTGATCTTCATGCGAAATTAACTTAACTGTCATCAAAATTTCATGGTCTATAAACTGAGCCACTTCAGCTTTGTGTCCCCCATATGACACATTGAAGTGTGACCAGAGAAGAGAGAATAAACCATGGCAGAAATGAGAAAATGGTAGTGGGATAACTAGGATATAAATGATAAACCATGCACCTATAGATGGAAACAAGGCGTTTGCAAATTGGCATTCAATTGCAAAGACTTTTTCCCTACTGTGGAAGAAGTGAGTAGAAGCAAGGAGAAAAACAGAAGACTTTGTGAGGTTACTTATTCAAGAGAGGTAAGCCTATTAATGAATAGAACCAGTGTATTGGTTAGATACTGGCTATATTGCTTAGGAAAATGTAGCAAAGTAATTTTGTCATAACAAAGGAGGGAAAGCTCTGAATTAGACAAGACCATTGAATACATTAAGGAGATTTGTCTGGTTTCTTTCCATTTGTTTCTCATAGCTAAGCAAACCAAATTTGAAAGTGCAGTAAACCCTTGGATGACATATTGTAATTCAGTGAAATATTATTAAAAGAATTGGTTTCCTATACTACCATATCTTTTGGATTTGTCATCTCCAGTGATGCTAACTTTGCGTATTCCCTAAAGGAAACTTGACCACCAGTACCTTGCAGGAAAATTCAGCATTCTGTCCCTCCTAAAGCCTTTTCAGACTTTGTGACTTAAATTGCTAGTGTTAAATGGCATTTGTTTATGAACAGGTATTATTTACAAGCCACTGTCATACTGCAAAAAAAAAAAAGAAAGAAAAAGAAAAAATTAGCTTGTTTCTCTTTTGAAAAATAAAAAGGCATTGAGCACCACAATAAACTCCCAATTCCAAAACTCATAGTCACTTTGTGTTCTTCATGCTGATCGGGCTAAGAGCTGCAAACTTACACTACTGTGCATTAAATGACAAAACTTACAGATTGTAAAACAAATTGCCATTTTAAAATTGATGCGTTTCAGAAAAAAAAACCACATTTAAATGTCGTGTAGTCCACAAATGAAACTATAACAACCTATGATGTTGTTATATTTACTTTCAGTTAAAAAGGCAACTATGAGCAGTTTCTTTTTTTCTAGGGAAAAATTTAAACCATATTTCTCAAAAGGGCTGCCAACTACTTGATTTACTTGAGTATTCAGCAGAGAACTTGACATAATAAACGTTAGCCATTCTTTCCAGCAGGCCCCAACAATCTGATCTAAGTCAGAGAAATGTGCCTACACAAATTCCATGCCCTAGTTTCTTACCTTATTAAATGTTGAAACTCATTAGTGGTGGTCTTGGAGACAAAAGGGATGTTTTCCCTATAGACTTCTGCATCCAGGCAGGCTTTATTAGGGCTCCCTAAGACCATGTTTTCCCTTATTATATCTTAACAGTTTCTATACTTTGGATAACTCAAATTCTGAGTTGAAACATGATGTATTTTTTTTAGCCAATTGCTTGAGTCAATTGCTTTGGTCTATCTTGTGTGTTGTTGTTGTTTTTTTTTAATGGAGTGGTATTGAACTGTGATTAAGAGTACAGGTTCTGGAGCTGGACTGCCTAGGTTTGAATCCTTGTTCTACCATTTACTGGCTCTGTGACCTTGAGCCAGTTATTCTCTCTCTTTCCCCAGATTGTGTTCAAAGAGGATAACATTGCCACCATAGGGTTGCTGTAAGGGTTAAATGTGTTAATGTATTTAAGAGTAAGTACTACTTAGTAGTTCAGTACTTACCAAAGTTCAGTACTTACCAAAGTTAACACATATTTCTTAGTTCATATTATCCCTGGAGTTCCCCTTCAATTACAGTGACTGAGCAGGAGAAAAATACATGATTATGAATTTCACTTCGCCTACCTCTTCATGTATCTTTTCTTGAGGTGACCCTGTTGTATGCATTACATTTTAAAATGCACCTAAAAACTGAAGAATGAAGGTAAGATGATGATACCAGAAAAACAAATTTGTGGAAACCATGTTTTTGTTTGGGAAGTTTTTTTTTAAATGTTTTTCACCTTTATGTATAACTAAAATTATTTTGCTACTTTGGGGGAATATTAAATATTAACACAACTCTTAAAAGGAGACAACCCAAGAGTGAGGTCAAAGTTGTTTTTTTTTTTTATAAAGAAAAGGTGTTTTTTTAAAAGATTTTATTTATTCATTCATGAAAGACATACACAGAGAGGCAGAGACACAGGCAGAGGGAGAAGCAGGCTCCATGCAGGAAACTCCATCCTGGGACTCCAGGATCACGCCCTGGGCTGAAGGCAGGCACTAAACCACTGAGCCACCCAGGGATCCCTCAAAGTTGTTTTAACTGGAGATAGAAGTGGTTCCCCTGGATTGCTCTCTGCTTGTGCTCAGTTGGTATTTCACAAATGTCCAAATACTACCACTTAAAGGGTTGGATTATAATGGCATTTTTCCTTTTCTTCTGCTTCCACTTCTTCCTCTTTTTCCTCCTCTTCCTTTTCTTTCTTTCTTTCTTTCTTTCTTTCTTTCTTTCTTTCTTTCTTTCTTTCTTTCTTTCTTTCTTTCGAATTCTATTAATAGGGCCAACTCACATCCATGGGTTTTCCCCCTCCCCTTTCCCTTCTGAATCCTAAAAAGTAAAAAAATGAGTAAACAAATGTTGCTGTCAGTGACCTTGAGAAAGAGCTTGAATGTAAATTGCTCAGTTTTGCTCTCGTTCCAAGTGGTAAAGAATACAGGATGCAGAGCAGTTTTTCTGTTGCCATCTCAGGAGGATGTCTACTGGGGGTTGGAAATTAAAGTAGCCTTTTGTTAAATCTGTAAAGGATCCTGGTGTGAAACCTAGGGCTATGATTGACTTTTTAATATTTCGCTCACCCCAAAGGGCTAATATTCTCATAGCATTTTGGTTCAGCTTCAGCTCTCTTTGTCTCTTGTGACACTATCTCAAGTTTTACAGCTGTGACTACATTATTAAATGAGAATGCCAAGCAAAGAGAGGCACACACCAGTCAACCAACATTGAACTCAGATGTCAAAGTTACATCGAGGAAATGAAATAAAGTCTTTGACCATTTCCCTGACATTCTGCCATTGGACCTGTGATCGTTCTATTATTGTTTTAAATCAGATTCAATGCCTGAAATATCATAGAGATTAAAATATTTTAATAAGCAGGAACAATTGATTAAAATACTTTGTCTTTTAGAAATGTAATTATTTTGGTAAAATAGTTATTTGCCTAATTGAAAATCTAAATGTAGATGTGACAATTAATGAATTATTCCCCCCCATATTCTTTGCATTAACCTGTAGGCAGCCATCGTAATACCTTTTTATTGTAAGGTGTGTATTGCTGTTTTGCATACATCTGTTTTACTTTAAACGTTATCTCAAAAAGTCTAATTCACTGTTTTTCCCCTGAGCACCATATATTTAGAAACTTCCACATCGTTAAAATCTACTTTTTCAAATAGATCTAGTCTTAAAGTGGCAATCTATGTGATAAATTAATAGAAGACTTCTGAGAAACTCTCCTGCCTGCAAATATATTTCTCATTGATCCCTAATTATTGCCTATATTTCAAAATGTATTTTAAAAGATGAATAAATTGAGTTATGGAAACATTTGTAACTTGGCCAAAGTGTCACTCTGCATTTCTAGAAGGTTTCTGACTAACATCCTACCTACTGCAACTGGTCTTGCTAAGCCTTTGGAGAGTTGATTATACTCCTGTGTTCAAGGCACGCCATTGGCCAATTAATTAACTCTGTAATGTTTTCTTGGTCTTCTTATTTTCCTTTCTTTCTTACCCCTAGTCCCTACTTGTAATCTTTTCACTGGGGCTTGGGCAAATGTTTAATCAATTGAAGTCTACCTTTCATTTTTATATGCACTTGAAAATGTACATTGTTTGGCATATGTGAATTTTTAATGAAAAATTAGTAATGTGCTTTGACCCTCGTTTTTCAGCACCATAATTTTTAAATACTCTATTCATATGAGTAACTCTGTTGCTTTAAACTGCTATGTAGGAATCATTGCAAGTATTCATCACATTTTAATCATTACCCTGGTGATGATACACAGATGATCTCTAAGTCCTGGTTACCTCTGACCATGTTGTCATAAATATCCTTGTACATGTCCTCTTATGGATTATAAGAAGATTTCACAGGGATATGCAGCCAGGGGTAAGAGTTCTGATTATCAAATGGTATTGTCATACTTAATTTGTCTAACACTGCCAGATTACTTTCTAGAATATCTTTGCCTGTCTACATTACCACATGACTCTTCATACTTGGAATTATCCAGCTGTGGCATATTTTCCAAAGATGGCTGCAGCAGTATCTCCCAGCCCACATGCTTCTTTAGAAACTTTCCACTCACCATCAAGAAGGCAAGTCTTGTTCTCCTCCTCTTGAATGCGGGCAGGCTTTTGTGAGTGTATTGGCCACATGAACCTGGCAAAAGTAACACTGTATGGCTTTGGAGGTCAGATTATAAACTGTGATTCAGCTTCTACCTTGCTTGCTAACACAGTTGCCCTGCTGCCCTGAGCTGCCATGTATGAGATCTGACTTCTCTGAGAGTGAGGAAACCCCAAATAGCCCACGTGATAGACCCCACAGAGAAGGTGCATGCAGAGGAACACATGTGTGGTCATCTCCTAGTTTCTCCAGCTGCAAACACCCTCGACCTTAGACCAGAACTCCTAGCCAACTAAATTTCTGTCCCACAGAAACCATTAAAAATAATAAAGTGGTTCTGTTTTATGCAACTAAGTTTTGTGGCAATTTGTCACACAGCAATAGTAACCAGGAATACCAGTTTTCTGGTTTTTTGCTATTACAGTGTAAATAAAGTGTACATTTCTGTAATTACTGGTGATCATGAGCATCTTTTAATATGCTCAAGTTATTTGCTTTCTTCTTGAGTTAGGTGCCTGTTAATTTCCTTTGCCTATTTTTCTGTTGTGTCCTTGTTTGATAGGAATTCTTTTATAGGAGCATCTGGGTGGCTCAGTGGTTGAGTGTCTGCCTTTGGATCAAGTTGTGATCCCGGGGTCCTGGGATCGAGTTCTGCATTGGGCTCCCCCTAGGGAGCCTGCTTCTCCCTATGTCTCTCCCTCTGTGTTTCTCGTGAATAAATAAAATCTTTTTTTTAAAAAAAAGGAATTCCATTTATATTCCAGATAAAAGGTCATGTACACATTACCTCTTTGTGTTCCTTCATCTCTCTTAACTTTATTATTGAACAGAATTCTTCATTTTGGCAGGATACAAGTATTTTGCCTTATTTATTGTGCTTTCTGGATTTTAAATCCTTGACCATCCCCAGGTTATGAGTTTCTTTTTCTGCATTATGTTTCATTTATAGTTTACTTTTCATATTTAGGTGTTCAATCCTTTTAAAGTCAAAATTTTAGAAGGTGTTACTTAGGAATTCAGTTTAATTTTTTTCAAAAAGGGTTTCCCAACACTGTATACTAGCCAGTTTATCCTTTGTTCTTTGATTTGTGTATGGCACTATCTTTATTGTATATTAGGGACATGTGTCTGCTATGATTCTGTCTTCTGCTTCACAGCTCTATTTGTTTGTTTTCACACCAAGGCCATTTTGTCTTTTTTATTATGACTTTTAGTGTGTCCTAATATCTGGTAGAGCAATTCCTTACTCTTTGGTCATCTTTTTTTCAAAGTTGACTTAACTATTGATAGACCTTTAGACTTCTATGCCCATTTTAGAAGAGATTTATCAAGTTTATGAAAATAAATTCAGTTGGAATTTTTATTGGAATTGATTTGAATATGATTAATTTGGGGGAAAATTGGCATCTTTCAAATAATCATCCCTTCAAGAGCATGGAATGTTCTTGATTTATTCAGATTTTTATGTTTTTTCACGGAGTGTTAAAAATTTCCTGTATAGCAGTCCTGGGTATATTTGGTGAACTAATTCTTAGAAAATTTATAGAATTTGGTTCTCTTGTTAATGTTATTTTATGCTTGATTATATTTCTAGTTGGTTGCTGATACAGGAAAATTCTGTTGATAATATATTCAGTCACCTTGCTGAACTCTCTTAATAACTGAGTTTGTGATTTGGTTAGATTTTTTTTTATGAGGCTGATCATATCATCAGCAAATGTAAGTTTTAGTTTTCCCCTTTATGACGTGGACCAAATTTCACATTTTTAAACTTGATGTATTTAAAGTACATTTTAGGAATAATGTTCAGTGTTACAGACCTTAATGATACTCAAACAAGAGTTGCATTGAATCAAAACTGTGACATGAAGAAGGAGATAATTCCCATTTATTTTTTAGGAACACAAGATGAAAGTCACTATTCCAAGATTTAGAAGATTTTACTTAATTTCACCACATGTTAATTGAACACTGTAATGTCATAGGACTTCAAAACTTCCATGTTCTAAGGTTGTGTCCAGAGTAAATTTAGGGATTAAAGAAATGAAAACATAAACACTTATCTAACATTGTGAAACATATGATAGGCATTATCTGATCACGGAAGGGAATGTGCTGAATTTTCTGGCTATTTGAGGAGGGTTTTGAAGGCGTATTTATAAGATGTTCAGGGGTTAGTAATCCTCATTCTTTATCACATTTTCCTTTGGTTTGACCATAAAGGTGATAGGAAATCAGGTAATAAATCTCCCTAATTACTTTTTTGTTAATTTTCTAGATGACATTTATTAAAATTCTAAACAGCCCTTTCATGACTATAAACATACTATTGATTAATAACCTCTCATTAGGGACAGAGAAAACTTGGCTAAAGTTCATGTGAAGTTTCAAAGATTCTGCCAAAGAGTTCAGATAGTAAAAGGCTGCTGGTTCTTCACTTCCAGGTTGGAGCAGACATGGAAGTAAGAAACTAAAAATGCCCAAACGAATGGTTGTGATTATGTCAAGTATAAATGAAAGATTGGCTTAGTTTGAGTTTATTTTGCATTATTATACCAAGTGTGCTGTGACAGAAAGTTGTTACTCTTAAGAATATGCACAAAAAGAAAGTGAACTAGGTTGACAGAATTGTTAAGTTACATCTACCATTATAGGTTGGAATCCTGTACAAATAGACAAGTGTTAAGAAGGGCACTCTCCACATTGCAAACTGCAGACAAAATAAATAGCTATGAAGAGTAGATGTCTTCAAAGTCCACCCCAAAGGGTGCACCAGAGAATCAACTGAGTCTACTCAAAGCCTGTACCTTTTTGGAAAAAAAAAAAGAGAGAAAGAAAATTTTACTGATCATTAAAGTCAGGATTACTCTTGAAGCCCTTACCTGTTGTATTGCTGAGTGGTCACATGTTCCTTATTTATAAGTTTCCTTTAGGGGAAGTATGGGCATTCCACTGCATGGAAGGTTTGGCACTGACTTCCTCATTCCTTCCTTTTCCTTAGTATACCATTAGGTTATAGGATTTTGTCCCTTAAATTTGAGTAAAAATAGGGTATTGCTTAAAACCATGTAAGTATGTCACATAAAGAAGAACTTTCATTAGCATACTTCGTATCATCTTGGAAACATCTTTAAAAATCTTGCAAATGCTTTCAGTGAATTTTTATTCATTTATTTAGTCAGCCAACAAATGTTTAATTTATCTTCCAATATTTACCTTACAATTGGTTGGCAGTAACAACTTACTTACACTGAGGAAGATATGAATATATAAAGCAAAAAATTAATGAAATTCCTTGCATAATTAGAAGATGTGATTTAAAAATGGCAATCAGGTTTTAATAAGCACAGCCAATAATACAATTCTTCCATTTAGAGCTATATATCATTGTGAGGTGAATTTTCCACTACGACATTTATTAAAACCAGATATCTGAAACAACTGACTTAAAATTGATCACCAGATGTTAAACCAAGATTTTAAAGGGGCTGCTGGGTGGCTCAGCCAGTTAAGTGTCTGCCTTTGGCTCAGGTCATGATCCCAGGATCCTGGGATCAAGCCCCACATCAGGTTCCCTGCTCATTGGGCTCCCTACTCATCTGGGGGCCTGCTTTTCCCTTTACTGCTCCCTTGCTTGTGCTCACTCACATTCTCTGTCAAATAAATAAATAAAAATCTTTTAAAAAAATTTAAAAATTGCTCACGAAAGTACAATGGTAGTGATAATTTTAATGAAATAGTGAATAAATAATAGTACCAAAGATTAAAATATGAAATTTATATTAAAATCTTTCAGATTTCTTATAATTGCATAGCTCTTATAAGATGTGTTAAATGCTATTATACACAAAATTTAGAAATATACATACATATATTGGAATGCATGCTAATTTTTTTTTACAGATTTTGTTAGAATACAAGCTCCATGAAGAAGGGGATTATTTTCCCCTGTTTTGTTCATTGACCTATTTCAAGGGTTGACACACTACTGCACATAGACCAAATCCAGCCTGACTCCTGTTCTTGTTAAAGAAAAAAAAGTTTTACTGGAGCACAGCTCTACTCAATTCATTTGTGAGTTGTCTGTGGCTGCTTTCACATTACAACAGGTGACTTGAGTAGGTGTGACAGGACCTTATGGCTTAGAGAGCTGGCTATTTACTATATGGCCCTTTCTAGAAAATGTTTGCTGACCCCCCTCACCTAGAAGGATGCCTAGCAGATAGTAGGTACTCAGTAAACATCTGTTCAATAATCATGAAAGGTTGGAGACTAGTTTAAGGCTATAGATCTGGTGTCTTCTGCAATTCAGGGTCAGCTTGCAAGATTTTGTGCCTTTTGGTTATGTTTGAAATTTGCATAATTGTGAAGAGGCAGTGTCTAAATGTAATGCTTCTGCCCTTTTGCTGGTTACAGATTAATAGTTTGGGATTCCTATTTTGGCTTTCTAAGGAGGTAGCCAAGAGCTTGCATTCTACTAGAGCATTACTTGTTTTTGAATTAGTGGGATTAGAGGAAAAGCCATTCAGAATTCTCTAGGGACAAGTGTGGTGGCCAAACTATTTACAAGTTGACAAATGGATAAAGAAGATGTGAGATAAAAAAAATATGTGAGATACAGATAAAGTGGAATATTACACAGCCATAAAAATGATGAGATCTTGCCATTTGCGACCTCACAGTTAGACCTAGAGGGTATGATGCTAAGTGAAATAATTCAGGCTGAGAGAGACAAATCTCATGTGATTTCACTTGGGGAATTGAAAAAACCCAAAGCAAAACAAATGAACAAAAAAAAGTAGAATCAGACCTATACATGCACAGAATAAACTGATGGTTGCCAGAGGAAAATTGAGTGGCTGAGGTGGACAAAATGGGTGAAAGGCAGTGGGAGATAACAGCTTCCAGTTACCAAATGAAAAAGTCATGGGAATAAAAAGTACAGCAAAGGGAATATAGTCAGTGATAAAGGAATAGCACTATATGGTAGTAGATGGGAGGTACACAGTAGATGAGAGGGAGCGTAGAATTACTTAGAGATGTTGAGACACTATGTTATACACCTGAAACTAATGTGGCATTGCGTGTCAACTACATTCAAATACAATATTTCAAAAGACTAAAAAAATTTAATTTACAAAAATAATAAATGATTTAATGTTTAATTTCCTCTAAATAGGAATCTACTATAAATGACCTTGTATTCCTACCTACCTATACTACTGTATAGCATGATTTTCACCACTCTATGGAAGTACTCTGTGGAATGTTACAGAACCTGGGTCTTGATGGGGAGCTCCACTGGCCATCCTAAAACCTTGGATTTGAGAAAGCATTTCTCATTCAGTCCTATCTTTGACTCAGTGGAAACATTCAGACCACATCTATAGAAAATGCCTCTACAGGCCTGCTGTGAGTTTTTTTCATGACAGAGAACTCATTAATTCACAACAAAGCCCTTTCTACCATTTGCAGCTCTGATTGTTAGGGTTTTCTCCCGTGGGTTGAGCCAAAATCGTAATTATAACATAATTTCATTTTCTTTGTTTAAATTCCAGACTAGTTGCATATGATGGGTAATATTTTTTTCTTAAGATAGTTGTAACTATTTCTGTTCTGCTTTTTTTGAAAGACTTTTAAAAAGAAATGGCATTGTTACTATTATTCTAATTGTAGTTTAAAATACAAATTTTAATATACCAAACTATAGGACGTCCAACTCAATAGCCAGAAATTGGAGCCATTGTGATGAAAAGAAAAAATGTGTAATCCCTCCCTTTCTTTTAGTAGAATTAAAGTTTTCTTACATACCTTATGTGTCTGATCTTGATATTTTGCAGAATGATGATAGAGCTACAACGTTGGGATATACAATGTGAGTAGGAATTATTTTTTGAAGACCTATATTATTTTTCTGCTCTACCTTTTAATGTCCTGGAAAGGAAGGTAAAACACATTAACATATTTAACGTCTGCTGAACTTGAAGAGAAAGAACCTCAGGGGTGGGGCAGTGAGTATTAGAATGATTTTGACCATAAACCTGCTGACCAAAGAGCAAAAAGGCCTGGCACCTCTCCATAGGAGGGCAGTTGGATCAATCACCCCCTTTGTAAATTAGCTTTAAAAGAACACCAGTGTGGGCTATTTTTACTTTGTCACATGTATTACCTGTATTTTTAAACTTGTATTTTATGAGCATTGTACACAAAACATAAAAATTTACATGATCAGAAAAAAATGCTATTTTCATTTAAGACAAAAAGAACTTAGAGAACCCCTTACTGGCCCTGAAATAAAATGGACAAAACACCTTAAAGATGTACACATAGGAAAAGATGCAGCAATGTTATAAAATAAAAATAGCCCCTTCTCTTACCTGGCTCTTATAAAAACATAGTACTGAATAAGTGGATGGGAAAATAATGAATTACTGTTTCTTTTTTTTTTATTTTTTATTTTTTTTTTAATTTTTATTTATTTATGATAGTCACAGAGAGAGAGAGAGAGAGAGAGAGAGAGAGGGAGAGAGAGGCAGAGGCATAGGCAGAGGGAGAAGCAGGCTCCATGCACCGGGAGCCCGACGTGGGATTCGATCCCGGGTCTCCAGGATCGCGCCCTGGGCCAAAGGCAGGCGCTAAACCGCTGCGCCACCCAGGGATCCCCTGAATTACTGTTTCAAAGCTACTTGTTAGGAGGAAGAAAGGTTTGTGGATGAAGTGAGGAGGCAAGGGACTAGAAATATTCAAACTAAAAAAATTTTTTTTAATACTGGAGAAAATGTTTTCATATACTTGGAAGACTTTCAGCTATAGCTCGTACCCTTGAGTTTGCATATTTGATTTAGGAATGTTTATGTTTCCCATTTTGAAATACTGAATTGGGTTTTACTTAGGTGTAGAAAATGACCAATGAACTTCTGAAGTTGTCAATCCTCCTTGCTACCGTGTGTACCAAGCTTAGACCTAACTGGGTAGACATCCCCC